>NC_072860.1:14895706-15548956 GCF_028858705.1 Grus americana
CCTCTCTCTGGGTGCCATTGCCTTGCTGGCGTCTCAAGGTGCCGATGGTTTGCCATTGCCAGTGTATTGGCGAGGTTTTTCTTGGTCCCTGCAGCCCACATCTTTGCAAACTACTGCCTGGCCTCTGCCACCAGGCTGGAAAAGGTTGGAGGTATCTAATCCCTGGTCGGGGGCATCCCTGCTGCTGGGAAAGGGTGGATTCAAAGCACGTGTGTGCTAGGCAGCAGAGGTTAACCAGACCTCTGAGTCCCAGAAGCCGCCTTTGGGAGCGCTTGGAGCATGTCACCAGAGCACCCAAGCGAAGGGTCTTCTGTAACTTGCTTGGTTCCCTCACACGCTTGCTCCTGCGGCGGCTGCTTCTGCGCTCTCTGCCTTGGAGCAGCGGGAGCCTCTGACTGCTGGGCTGTGGGAGTGCGCAGCATGTTCCAGCCTGATGTCACCACAGGTGCTGTTCTCCTTTGCTTCTTGGGACCTGAGCGCACAGAGTCCCCTCCTAATAGCCCAAAGAGCGTGGGGGCAAGGAGGGAATTAACTGCTGATGTAAGTGCTGGCAGCTTCCTGCCTGCTTCCCAGCTGCTGCAGGACCCTTCCAAGCCACCAGCACCTGTGTGCTGTGCTCGTGTCCCCAGCATCTCGGCCCTTTCCCGTCTCACCCCTGCCACGTGAGGCCAGTAGCTGCTGTAGAGACTTTGTCGCTGCTTGCAGAGGGGAGTGAGCTCTGGTGGGCACCTACTAAATGCAGCTCAGCCCTCCAGTGTGTAGCGGCAAGACTGGAGCCCGCACCTCAGATCCTCCCTCTGCCGGTAGCAAAGAGAAGCTGGGTGATGGCAGATGTGCTTGGAGAAGACACCCAGCAGTGCTCCATGGTTCAAAAGCACGTGTGACCGCTGGCTGTGAGGCAGGAGCTCTGGGATCCTCAGCCTGACGTTATGGAGCGTTGGCCATGTCTCCTCCAGGCCTCCGACCAGCGCATCTCGCCTGGGGAAGCTGATTCAGCAGCCATGATATCAGAGCACAGCATTTCCGAGGGATGATGGAACAGCCAGGAGGAGATGCAGCCAAAGGCCCGTACCCACGGGACAAGGCTGAGGTTGTGTTTACAGGCTCTCAAAGTGATCGGGAGGCCTGAAGCTCCTGCTTTGCTGCAGCTCCGTCCAGAGTTGGGCAAGCTATGGAGGTGCTATGCCTGCATTTTCCTAGCGGGAGTCTGGGTTCACATCCCCTTCCCTCCGTGTTTACGGGCAGATGAGCCCTGGCAAAGCCTCTTGCCTGAACCATGGTGGGCGAGTCCCCCTTCGTTGTGGGGTGGGGGTCCGCTGCTCCAGCAGCACCCAGAGACATCCCACCACTGGGCTTGGCCCCTCTTGTGGAATCGCTGCTGTAGGACTGTGGTGTTTCTCCACAACGTGCCAGGCTTCCAGCTGTGCCTTTGTGTCTCTAGATGAAAAAAGCCCAGGGCAGGGAGCCAGTGACAGCTGGCAGCGGCTCCACAGCCTGCTGTGCGCTCCTCCGCTGGCTTCGCCGGACACCGGGGATAGATGGACCCCCTTCCCCCTTGGGGTGTTGGGAAGGGGTGTCAGCGATGGCTTTATGGAGAACAGGCCAAAGCTGGTCCAGCAAACACTTTGCAGTGCGTGCACTGGGACAGCCCCCTGCCATCGCCTCTGCTCCAGCCAGTCCTTCCCCCCTCTCCCAGCGCCCATCGGACAAGCTCTTTCCGCTTTGGATTATCTCTCCAGGCGGACTTGGCCGCAAGCCCCACATTCCTTCCAGCCTAGCGCTGCCCTGAGCCCGCGCCAAGCCCTGCGTGCTGCTGCTATCACTCGGGGCTCAGGCTGAGCCTGGAGGAGCCGGTCCTGCTGGCTGGGCAAGTCCTGCTGATGCTTGAGATCCTGAATGCCATTTTCCTTGAGCTCCAGGAGGGTTGTGGTGGGTCTGGTGCTTGGATGGTGGTTAGCCTCAAGGCCATCCCTGCTGCCCATCCAGGACCAGGGCTGCTGCTCCTTCCCAAAGCTCCTGCCCTGCACACGTGCATCCCCAGGGAAGATGGGACATGCCCCCAGCCCTTGGGGCAGATGCAGATGGAGCAGCCTGTAGCCACAAGCAGCAAGGCAGCCCTGGTCCTGCATTCCTCAAGCAGCGAGCTGAACACACCATGGGGGCCGGATCGTTGGCCCTATAGAGGAGCTCTGGTTCTTGGTTCCTCAAAGTGTTAGGGTGTGGGGGTGTGGTGGGGCAGGGGCTGCTGGTGCCTCTCTAATGGGTGGTAAGTGGGGGACAGCACCAGCCCTCGAGGGACTAACGCACCTTCCTTCACCCCTCAGCTGTGGCTCGAGCCTACGTGTCCTGCTGCACGACTCGGGCCTGGAGGTGTCCCCCTGTGCTAGAGCACTGAGGGGACCCCCTCCCCTGGCCCCTAGCCCAGCCCTCCGCCCTCTTCCAATGCTTCAGCAGAGCAGAGTTTGGCTCGATGCCCTGGGCCAGCCGGTCTCTGTGAGCACCGGGGGCCACCATGGGGGTTTCTCATAGTGTGGTGGGCGCTTTGCAGCGGTGTAAGATAACTGGGGGGGGGTCCTAGCCCTGCGCTGCGGGGAGCGGCGGGGCCTGGGGATGTCCCCTCCCTCCCAGGGCTGCTGGGAGCTGGATGTGTGTGGGGAGCAGGGGCTGGGGGGGAGCGGGCTGTGCAGCAGCACGGTGTGGGTGAGTGTGCTCAGCTGTTTGGCAGATGAGCAATGTGGTCTCCTGGCCAAGCCCACAAGCTGCTAATTTTAGCGATTACATGAATTTTTCCAAGCAGCTTCGAGTCCCTTGGTGATTCAGAGCTGCTTGGCTTTGCTGCACCCACCACCCTGCCCGTGGGGATGTGCTGGAGGTGTGCCAGCATGGACGGACTCGGGACTGTCCCGCTGTCCAGGAGTGAGGCCCACCTCCCCAAAAATGGGTGATGCTGCTGTTCTGGGGCTCCTAGGACCTCCCTGGCTGGTGGTGTTTTGGGGCCGAGCTTGGTGCAGTGGAGCATCAGGGCTTGTGCAAGAGGTCACAGGACAGATGGGAGCCCTGACGATGATGGGAGCCCTGACGATGCTGGGAGCCCAGATTGTGTCAAATGCAAGTGGCTCAGCATGGCCAAGGGTTGCCTGCTCCTGGCCCTGCCAGCCGCCGGGAGCTCCCTCCCACGTCAAAGTGCAAGGGGGGTAATGTTAGCTGGGACCACTTGCCGCAGGACCTCCAGCTCTCCTGTGGGCTCAGCAGCATGTGGAGAAAGTGGAAAGTGCTGGGGGCTCCCGGGTGCAAGGGCACCTCCAGCCCAGGCTGCGACTGCCGGCAGCAGCTGGGCTGTGGGCAGCGCCACGTGCTCTTGCTTTTCCCCACACTGCAGTGTTTGGCCACTGCCTTTGGTGAGGAATCAGAAAACTGTACGGACAGCAGAGACAGCGAGGAGGGCTGGGGGCTATGCGGGGGAGGATCGCCCCCCCCAGCCCAGCCATGACCGCAGGTTTCGCTGCCAGCCCCATCTCGCGGGGGCACGGGGTCTGGCAAGTGCCCACCCTTGGGCTCCATCGTCCTCTTAGACGTGTAGGGACACGGCAGTGACTCCACGCCATCCCGAGATTGGTCAGGGGGTTCAACCTTTCTCTGGCTGGTGTGGCTGGAGCTGGGGGAAGGTCCCCAGACCTGGACCCTGGGGCTTTCCCATGGCGTGAGGCTTGCTCCGCTCCCTCCAGCACCGTGTGAGCTCTCAGCTATGTGGAGCAGCCTCCCTTTGCAAAACACTTATCTCACCCTCAATAACATCTGCACGCTGTCTCTGGGAGCTGTCTCTCCCCTCCAGATGTGCAGAGCATGTCCATGCGTCTGTCCAGAGATCTCACACCGCAGGCAGCAGCTCCCCTTCCCTGCCTGCCCCCCACCCCTTGCACGTAGCCTGGGGCAAGCTCTGTGCGCTCACCTCGGCGAGAGGCTCCCTCTCCTCTGCGGGTGCGGTGTGCGGGCTTGTGCAGTTACTCAGCTTTGCTTTATTTTTAGGGATGTCTTGAAAACAGACTCATCCTTCCTAATCAGGGGCCGGAGCCAGGTTCCCGAGGCCTGGGTAGAGGCATCTGGGTTTTTGGCAGGGCTGTTACCTGGGCTCATCCCAAACTTCAGGTGCTCTGTGTGGTTGTAGGTACCATAATCTGATCATCCCCCTTTCCTGGGGTGTTTGAGGGTACCCACCCTGTGTCCCCCCCTGCGGCAGCGCTGCTTGGAAGGAGCTGAGTCCAGCATTCCTGTCAGACTGGGCTTGGGGTGGTGGTTTTTCGGAAGTGCTGGTGTTTAATTTCTGTGTTGCCTTGCTGAAAAGCTGTGTGCTTCTGGGGTGAGTCAGAGCAGGCAGGAGCCCAGCAGCGCTGGCGCTGGTAGTGGGCAGACAGAGCCGGCGATAAGGGTGAGATAAGGCCATGAGAGCCCTGCTCTTGTGCCAGGGCTGCAGGGAGCGGGCAGCTCCCAAGCCCGTTGCCTGACCTCCAGCCGCATCGCTGTCAAGGAAGCGGGGAGGATATTTTGGGAATCATGGAGCTGGGAAAATATGCTATGTCAACAGAGTGTGAGCTAAAGCACTTGCGGGTGGTGATTTCAGAATGCCCCTTCTCTGTGACCAAATCTATGGGCTTTGCCCCAGGAGTGGGCGGGGAGCGTGGCCGGGGGTAGCCTCAGTGCTCGCTCCCTGGCTGGGGAGGGGTCCGTGGCCATCCGGCACATCCCGCAGCAGCGGGGCCGCCCCCTTGCAATCTGGCATGTCGGCAGCGGTTGCCTCCGGCTGAGGTCCCACTCCCTACCCTCTTCCCACGATCCCTGTCGCCTTCCTCAGAGCCTGGCTGGAAACTCCTCTCTCCATCCCTGTAGTTTGTTGTTTATCCTGCTCTGATCTCCACTGTGAACAAGGTCCCTGTCCCCTGCACAGCCCTGCGCTCTCCCACCCCTCACGGCACAGCATGCTGCAGCATGGGGATGGAGGCAGCCTTCCTCCTTGCTCCTTCGTCCCCCTTCTCCAGCAGCAGCTGCATGCTGTTCCCATCTCCAGCAGCTCGTTAGCACTGGCTGCGACCTGAGCAGGGGCTGCTGTGGCTGGTGGAAACATGGGTGGGCTGAGACAGGATTAGACGTGGTCAGGGAAATTCCAGCTGCCCCGTGGTTAGCACGGGACTGCTCCGGCTCCGGGAAGCCATGAATGCTGGCTCTCTTCAGCTGCTTCCTCCCAAATACCTGTTCCTGGCAGCTGCTGGACCGGGGCTGCTCAGGAGAGGTGGGCACGGGGAGGGACCTGGGCTGGGCAGTGGGGACCAAGGGCACCCCCATGCACCCATGTGGGCTGGAGGGGACAGGGGAGGGGTGGCAACAGGGGCTCCTGAGTGGATGGGACGGGCTTGTGCTGTGCTTCCCAAACACCCCTGGGTGCTGGGCTCCATCACTCACGTGTCAGGGCTGCCGAGGATGAAGAGGGCAGCGGCCCCTGGGAGATGACAACACGTGCCACTTTGGAGTTGCAAGTCTGCCTGCAATCGACACCGAGGGGGTTTCTCAGCGCCCACAGGCACGGCAGTGCTGGCGGGAGATGCTCTGGCTTGCTGAGGGCTCTCTGAAGCAGCCTGGCCTCCAGCTGGCACCAGCAATGCTGCTGACCCCTGCGTGGTGCCTGCTCCCTGGGTGAGGTGCCTGTGGGGCAGAGCCCTGGCGTGGGGGCTTGTGGGTTCCTGGCCCGTTTGCATCTGCGGGTGGGAGAAGTGCACACGAGCTGTGACCCCGGGCAGGGTCGGCATGTTGGGGGGCTGCCTGTGCTGCCAGCCCTGGGCTGGGGCACGGCCGGAGGTCCTGGCGCTGGCAGGGGCTGTAGCTGGGGACACAAGCACTGTGCACGTGCTGAGGCGATGCCGTGGAGCAGCCCTGGTATGAATGTGTGCCAGCAAAGGGCAGGATCGTGACCGGGGGTCTGGCTTTGCCTCACCTGCCCCCATGGGTCGGGGCACCCAGCCGTGTCCCACCGGGGACCGGGGCGGGGGGGTCCGGGGCCAAGCTGCTACCTGGGCACTAGCAGCACGTTCATGGGGCCATCTGCTTGTCTTCAAACAAGAGTGCTGGGGTTCAGGAGAGGAAAACCCAAAACTCCATCCTTGAGATGCTTGCTCTGTTTGCCGAGGAAATAGGAGTTGGAAGCAGCTCTGCTCCAGCGCTTTCCCTAACCCCGACGCTGCCCCTGTGCTGATTCATTGATTTGGACGGGTTATATACTGGGAGGGGAAGCATGAATCGCACTCGGCTCTCTTGCCAGCACGGAGCTGCGCTCACTCGGCACTCGCGGCTGCAGGACACTTGGGTAAGTCTCCTCTCCACTATCACCCCTGCGAGCGCGGCCCCGTGCTCCCGGGACTCCTGGGGCAGCTCCGAGGGGTGGCGGCGTGGCAGTGGGGTGTGCATATTCAGCATCTTTTATTTGATGGAGAAGTTTGTCTTGCAAGGGTTCTCCAACTAACTGAGCCCGCTTGGGCACTGTGGGAGCTGAAATAGTTACATAGGCAATGTATCTTAAATACTAACCCATAAAGAAAATCAAGGCGGGGAAAGTAACATTTACGGGGGGCTGAGGTTAGGAGCAGTGGGATGCCGAGGATCTGAATGCTAGGGAATATTCAGCCCCTTGCTCTGTAAACTTTTTGTCCCCAGTAGAAAAGAGCAGATAAATTGTTTTCAGCTGCCTTTCCTGAAGGGTGATCCAGCTTGGATGCTCTCTGAGCTGCCTTACCAGGGAGTGACATGAGCAGGGCTTTTGATGTGCAAAGCTTTTGGGGAAGTTTATAAACGGTTTGCTATAAAGAAATCTGTTCTTGGATGCAGATTGTTTCCATATGGGAAACATAAACTGTGCTGGCTTGTGGAGGGTTCCTCCCTCACAGCTGGAGAGCCAGCGTCTTCCCTGGAGGGAGCCTGGGGTGGAGGGCAGGGGCTGTGCCCCCGGCACCCCGAGGTGCTGTGCCAACTCGGGGGCCGTGTCCGGACCCCTGCACTGCCAGACTTACTCATCTGGCTGAGCTGTGTGCTCAGGAATGGGGGGGCCATGGGTTTTCTCCCTCCCTCCCTCCCCCGAAGCTGTTAGTGGGGGGCTGCTCTGTGCCAGCCTGGCATGAGGCTGCTACTTTGATCTACGGAGAGGGGAAAGCTCCTGGATCAGAGGAGGAAGAAGAGGGCATCTGTGGTGGCTGTCCTTGTGGAATGATGGAGGACCTCGCTGTAACGCCCTCGCTCCCCCTGGGCTCCAGGGGCCCCCCAGGCACTACCCCTGGGACCACCCTGCACACGGGTGCCCACACTGGACACCCTGCTCTCACAGCCAAAACTGGCCAGGGCTGAGACCTTCTGCTGGGGATGGGGTGCAGACAGGGCCACCCTCATACCCAGCCTGGGCTGGGGAGCTGGCAGAGGGCCCCCTTGACCCGGGCTGCTGCAGGATCGGAGCTAAAGCACGTCTGGGCAGCGGGTGCTGGTGCTGTTCTTGGCTCCGCAACAGGGGCTCAGAGCCCTTGCTGCCGGGCAGAGCCAGGAGGGTGCTTGGGTGTGCCGGGGGGACACACACCTTTCCTCTTGCCCCACCCAGCATCCCCGGGACCTGCTCGGCTGTGGGTGCTGCGGGCCGGCTCTGGTGAAGGTCTTGGCGGTTCGGCGGTGCTGAGAGGCCAGCACCACTGGTAGCAGCTCACCACACTCGCTGCAAAACAGGAAACCAGCATGCTCCTGGCCACTGCAGGAGCCAAGCGAGGGGGACGCCAGGGATGCCACTAATAGCTGTGGTATGGCTGCTAGGCGCCACGGCCCCCGCCTCTGTCCTGTCCTGCACTCCTGCCTGGGCAGTGCCCAGCCCTGCCTGCCCCCAGCCCTCCTCTGCCTCGCTGCTGTGCTGGGGCAGGAGTGTGGCCACAGCCTCAGTGGCCCTTTACAGGGAGAAAGCAGCACCCATCCCTAGCAGCAGCCCTGGGGGGGCTGGGAAATCGCAGGGGCTGAGCCCCCCTCCTTTGTTTTTGCTGCAGGCTCAATGGAGCGGGGAGGCTGGTGGCAGTGGCTGCTGCTGCTGGTGGGCATCCAGCTGGCCGGTGGCCAGTGCCCGGAGCAGTGCCAGTGCGTCCGCCCTGCCCAGGTGGAGTGCTCCGGTGCTGGCATCACCACGGTCCCCAGCCCCATGCCTGCGAACGCCGTGACCCTCCAGATCATCAACACACACATCACCGAGCTGGGAGACGCGTCCTTCCGCAACGCCTCCCTGCTGATTGGGCTGCGCATCGAGAAGAACAACCTGTCGCGCATCAGCCCTGGGGCCTTCAAGCACCTGCCCGACCTGCGCTACCTTAGCCTGGCCAGTAACAAGCTGCAGGAGCTTCCTGTGCAGGTCTTCGAGCCGCTGGACAAGCTGGAGTCACTGCTTCTCTCCAGCAACCAGATTCTCCAGGTCGAGCCTTCCCACTTTGCCCATCTGAGCAACCTCAAGGAGCTGCAGCTGCACGGGAACAACTTGCAGGAGCTGAAGGAGGGGGTGTTCGACCAGCTCACCAGCCTCACCAAGCTCAACCTGGCCAGGAACAAGATCGACCGCCTGCCGCCCCAGGCCTTCGAGCGGCTGGCGCGGCTGCAGGTGCTGCGGCTCTATGAGAATCGGCTCCGGCAGATCCCAGTGGGCATCTTTGATGGGCTGCCAGAGCTGCAGGAGCTAGGGCTGCACCAGAACCAGCTGGAGACGCTGTCCCCAGAGCTCTTCGTGCACAACGGGAACCTGCAGAAGCTCTACCTGTCCAACAACCTCATCACCGCCCTGCCGAGCGGCGTCTTCTTGCCTCTGCGTGCCCTCACCAAGATCACCCTGCACGTCAACCGCCTGCGAGACATCTCCCCCAGCGCCTTCGGGCCCATGCCTGACCTGCGGGAGCTGTGGCTCTATGAGAACGAGCTTTCCACCCTCCCCACTGCCGTCTTTGGCAACCTCACCCAGCTGCAGCTCCTGGTCCTCAGCAAGAACCAGCTGCGCTCAGTGGCATCGGGGGCTTTCCGGGGTTTGGGGGAGCTGCTGGAGCTGTCACTGCACTCCAACACTCTGCGCCGCCTGGATGCCCAGGTGCTGGAGGGGCTGCCCAAGCTGCAGAACATCTCCCTGCACCACAACCAGCTACAGGCGCTGCCACGCGGCATCTTCAGGGCCACCCCGGAGCTGCGGCACCTTCAGCTGCACGCCAACGCCTTGGAGTACCTGCCCGCCGGCATCTTCTCCCCACTGGCCACCCTGCGGGAGGTGAAGCTGCACAACAACTCCTGGCGCTGCGACGAGGGTATCCTGCCCCTGCGGAGCTGGCTGGAGGACAACCCCCATAAGGTGGGCGACACACCCCCTGTCTGCACCCAGCCCCCTGCCCTGCGGGGCACCCCCATCGCCCGGCTGCTGCGGGACCAGCTCCTCGCTTCCCAGCCCTCAAGTGCCTCTCCCTACTCCCTGGGGAGCACCCTGCTCCCTACTCACCCCTCTGAGGGGGTGACACCAGAGCGTACCTGGACGGAGCCCCCCGTCGGGTCACCGGTCTCCCCCCAGGAAGAAGAGAAGGGGGGACGGTGGGGGCTGACGCGCACACAGAGCGGGGTGGTGGTGGCGGTCATTGTCCTGGTGTGCGTGGCCCTGCTTGCCGCTCTCGTGGCGCTGGTGGTTTATGGCTGTAGGAAGAAGAGCCATGTCGTGCTCATGAGGATGAAGGCACCCAATGAAGCCTGAGACCCCGGCAGACCCTGAGGGGAGCGGTGCTGGTGGGGCGTCCTCTCCCCACTGGGCCGAGGGACATGATGGCAGCTCAGCGTCAGCTGCCCTTGCTGATTGGGATGGGCCAACATTACCCCGTGTGCTGCACATCCCCCTGTCCTGCTCTGCTTTGCCCTGTCCCTGCTCTGCAGCAGGGCATCCCCCCCCCGCCATGGCTGCCCTCTGTCCCCAGCCCCCCCTGCCTCCTTCGCAGCCTCTGTGCCCATTCCCTGCAGCCAGCAGCAGCCGGGGTGTGGGGTGCTGAGAGGGACCCCCTGAGCAGGGAGCCACAGCCTGGCCATGATGGTGCTTACTCTGAACAACAGGACCTCCCCATCCTTCACCTCACATTGTCCCCGCAGCACTGCCTGCCCTTGCGCTACCTGCTGCCCTCCCTCAGCCCCTCTCTCCCCATCTTCCCCCCCTCCCCACGCCTTCAGCCTCTGCCTGCGCAGGCAGGCGCGAACCCTCACGCAGGGCCAGGAGCTGAGCGAACGCCTTCGCCTCCAGCACGTCCTTGTGCTGCTTTGTAGCTCGCTTGCATCCGGGCGGCGATCCCCGCAGGGCTGGGCTGCCTGGGCCCCGCGCTGCTGCTAGGGTGGCACACCCTGAGTGACTCGCCCGCGTCCAAGCTGCCCTCCCTGCCTGCAGGCAAGGCGGGCCGGAGCACAGCCAGCATCTTCCCCTGCCCCAGCAGCCTTCTGCTCCCCCCACCCTTGTGCATCTCCCGCCAGGAGAGGCCAGGGGCCACGTGCTGCAGGCGGGCGCAGCGGCAGATCCCCTGAACGTTTGCGTTGTGCTGGTGCTAACCCTGCAGTGGCTGTGCCCCTCCCTGCAGTGCCCTGCCCCAACCCCGCGGGTGGCCGGGGGGCTTGCACCAGCCCCTGCTGCGGGGGAATTATAGAGCTGGGGCGATGGGTGCGAAGCACGCACAGAGCTGGACCTGCTGCCTGGCTGTGCTGGCCGCCCCTTCCACAGGGGCACGTTGCAAATGCCCTTTCCCCTGTGAGGGCTGTCTGCCAGGGACTGGGAGAGGCTCCTGCGCTTGTGCCCCAGTGCTGCTGGAGCATACCGGGACTGCTGCCCCACAGGACTGCTCCTGCTGCGCCCCATCCTGCTCCTCGCTGTCTCAACACCCTTGTGAGCAGCCTGGCCCTGCTATGCCTGGCAAAACTGTATCCTCTCTCCTCTTCCTCTTCCCACCTCGAGTGTCGTCCTCTGTGTGTGTGTGTGTGTGTGTGTGTGTCCGGTCCTGCCACCTGCTTGCAGCCCTCAGGTAGTGGGGATGCTGGTGGTGCACGCAAGGTTGGGGGTCAGCAAGTGCTGGCTGCTCCGCAAATCACAGGCGGGGCAACACTGTCCCCAGCAGCACCTGTGTCCAGTGGCCACCGTGCCTCCTCCAGCCGTGGCGTGGCCACAGAAGAGTCCAGCTCACCTCTGCGCATGGTGTGGTGGCACCAGGCTGCCTGGGGATTGCTGCCACGGGACAAGGGTCACCCTTGGCGTGCACCCCATAGTGCTGGCTGCTCATGGGACCCCGAGAGCCAGTGTTGGCACAAACAGCCCCATGCTTGTGCACATGATGGGATGATCCTCTGGGCTGAGACCTGCATGGCGGTGGGAGACATGGGACTGTGCTGTGGGGCCGTTGGGTGCTGCTCTGTGACCTCTCCATTAAAGCACAGTTGTCCACTCCCAGTGCCAAGAGCTGTTTATTTTATTTGCTCCTCCACAGTGCACAGCTATCTGCTAAGAGAGTTTTTCATGTTGAGAAAAAGCCCGTACAGGCTGGTGGCGCTGGTAGAAGGTTAGTGGGCAGGGCTCTGCCCTGGGGTGAGGGATCCCAGAGGGCTCAGCCATCCAACAGCAGCAGGATGGCTTTTGGAGAGTGAGCTGGGACCTGGGCGAGCTTCTCGATGGAGACACTGACTGCCTCCTGCGCAGTCCTTTCCCTGGGGCTGGGCCCCGAGGGTTTCCCCAGCTCCCTTCAGAGCTGGCTGCCACTGGCTTGTGTCAGCTGTGTTTCTCCATGTGTCACCGTCTGCTCCATCTGTCTGGCTGAATGCACGTAAGTGTCTCTCCTCCTGCCCCTGGGGGTGTCTCCATGGCCACTGCCACCCCAGCCCATTCCAACGCAGGCCCTTGCAGGGCAGCCCTGAAGGTGGTGTATGCTGCTCCCCCAGGCAGGTCACAAGCTCCCAGGGAGTCCAGCTGGTCCACAGGTCCCTCTGGACATCCCACTGCTGGCTGGGTGCATGTCCCAGCCTGCAAAGCACCTGGTACATCTCAGCGTGACAGTCTGAGTGTGGTCCCCTCCCCATGGCGTTGCTTTGCGTTGCTAAGCTGCGCCTGGTCCCCTCCCTTGTCCAAGGGGTATTTGCTAGCACCATTTCCCAGTGGGATTTAATAAAGTCTTGGAGGTCTCTCGGGGGGGCTGCTGGAAGCAAATGTGCTGACCTTAGTGTGGGACTGGTGCCACCCATGACAGCAGTGCCCTGCCACTGTCCCAGGGCCAGTGGACATCTGGGGCCGGGACCTCGCTTCCCTGCCAGGATGCTTGCTGGTGGCTGCCTCTGGCCTCACCTCCAGTCCCTCTGGGGACGGGTTATTTTTTGAAGCACTCCAAGGACACGGGTTGTTGTTGCTGATAAGCAGTGAGGGGCAGCTCCGCCCCAGCAGGAACAGCTCATTGGCCGCCTTCCCATCCGCACCAGAAAACATCGTCCCGTCTCAGCAACCAGCGTCCCTGCAAACCTGTCGCAGGCTCGTGGCGGTCCCCACGATGCCACGCTCGGTAAGTGGCAACCGCTCTGCTTGGGTAGTTTGGGGGACCTGGGATGGGCGGGAGCCGCTGTTGGCTCTGCGTGAAAACAAATGAGATGGAGGAAAGGAAAAGCCAAGCGCAACACTGCTCTCGAGCGCTGGTCTAAGTCCAGGACAGGGCCACTTGTGTGGGAGTCTGCAGGTGGGCATCGCTGTGGGGCAGGCAGCATCCCCCATCACATGGCAGCACTGGCAGGTACCACAAGTAGGGCGGGACTGGTAGAGGTCTAGAGGCCACTGTCTCAGAAGGTGCCTCCCGTGGGCTGGGAACGGATGTTTGGCCAAGATGAATATCCCTTGGGCAGGTTTGATGCTACTCTGGTTGCTTGCAGAGAAAGAAGTACTTGATGGGCGATTAGAAACACAACCCGTGGAGCCTGCTCCTTTTGAGCACAGAGCAGCCCTGCAGTGTTGTCCCCGTCACCCAGTGTGTGCAGCACACCTCCGTGCTTCACAGGTTCCCCTGCCCCAGTGCCCAGGTCCCTGCCTGTGGAGACATTTGGCGAGGCTGCGGGTTCCCCTGAGACCCCCACAGGACCACATAGGTCCTGCCTCAGCCGCTGCTCTGTAGGATGTGGGGACCTTTGGCAAGGGTGGCACCATCCTGGTTGTCACAGGGTGGGCTGGACCAGGGTTGGGACACAGGGCAAGAGCTCCGGCCCAGTGCATGGGGCAGGTGAGGAGAGATTTGGGAGGGAAGCACTCCCTGTTACTGCAAGGGGAGCACTGGGGTGGTGCAGGGGGCAAGCTGAAGGGATGTCCCACAGCCAGGGCAGATGCCCACACTGGCAGACCCCCCAAGAAGTTGCATTCCTTGCTACAGAAGCTGCTTCCCCAGCAACATGCACCTGCAGGTGCAGATTTTTGCCCTGCCAAGGCAGGGGATGAGGCTTGGCTCCTTCTCCAGTGCAGGCTGGCGGTCTACATGCTGCTGGGGCTGGGGTCCCTGCTGGTGGGGGGGATGCCCCCACCCTGCCCCCCTGCCTGCCAGTGCTACGACACCTCCAAAGTCTTCTGCTCAGAGGAAAAGATGCAGGAAATCCCGGCAGGCCTGCCAGGGAACGCCACCCAGCTCTTCTTCGTGGAGACGGCCCTGAGCAGCATCCGCAGCGGGGCCCTGGGCTCCAGCACCACCCTCACCAAGCTGGTTTTCCTCAACAACAACATCCAGGAGCTGGAGGCCGGCGCCTTTCGGGGGCTGTCCAGCCTCACCGAGCTGGAGGTGTCGGGCAACCCCTTGCCGGCAATCAGCCCGGGGGTGCTGGTGGGGCTGCCCAGCCTCATCAAGCTCTCCCTGGGCGCCAACGCCATCCGCTCCCTGCAGTCGGGGCTCTTCGCCGCTGCCTGCCGCCTGCAGGACCTGCGCTTGCCGGGGAACAAGATTGAGGTGCTGCCCCCCGGCATCTTCCGCCAGCTCCGGCACCTCCAGACCCTGGACCTCTCACAGAACATGCTGGCCGAGCTGCCGGCCGGGCTGCTGGCCCCCCTCACCGCCCTCCGCCTCCTCAAGCTCAGTGACAACCTGCTGGTGCGGGTGCCCCCCGGTGCTTTCAGGGCGCTGGGCCAGCTGGCCGAGCTCCACCTGGATGGTAACCGGCTGGAGGAGCTGCCGGCCAGTGTCTTCACGGGGCTGGGGGGGCTGCGGCGACTGCAGCTGCAGCACAACGCCCTGGGCAGCCTGGCCCCTGACATCTTCGCTGGTCTCCCCAACCTCACCGTCCTCAGCCTGGAGGGCAACCGCCTGGCCACCCTGCCCGCCACCCTCTTCACCAGCACCCCTCGCCTCCTCCACCTCTCGCTGGCCCGCAACCAGCTGGAGATGCTGCCCCAGGGGCTCTTCGCCAACCTGTCGGCACTGCAGACCCTGGCGCTCTCGCACAACGCCATGGCCCACCTCCCTGCCGGGGTTTTCCAGGGGCTGACGGGGCTGGCAATGCTGCAGCTGAGCTACAACACTCTCTCCAGCCTGCCGCTCGGGCTGCTGGCCGGGCTGCCCGTCCTCACCACCCTGGCGCTGGACCACAACCGCCTGGTCCGCCTGCCCCCGGGGCTCTTCGATGCCAATGAGGAGCTGGCACACGTGGGGCTGGGTGACAACCCCTGGGCCTGCGACTGCCGCCTCACCTACCTCCTGGGCTGGCTCCAGGACTTCGCTGAGCCCCTCACCCACGCACAAGCCTCCTGCGCCAGCCCAGCTGCCCTGCGGGGACGGTCCCTGCTGGAGGTCCCCCAGGGGCAGCTGGAGTGCCCGGGAGCACCCAGTGTCCCACTGGAGGAGGGCTGGGATGGGGCACCAGGTGAGGATGGTCCAGGGAAGTGCGTCTACAGCAACCCCAAGGGCACTGTAAGCGTGGCCTGCAATGCCACGAGCTGCCAATGGCTCAGCCTTTGCCTCCCTCCTCCTCCTCCTGGGCAGGTGGCGGGGCTGAGGCCTGAGTACCAGGGCGCCTGGGTGCTGCGCTCCCGCTGTGGCATGCTGCAGGTCAGCGTCCTTGTCACGGCGCAGAGCAGGGACGAGGCCACATCGCCAGGTCTCCCTGCTGCACCCTAGGGCTCAGGCAGGTGTCTGCTTCTGCTCTGCTGTTGCTTTGGCCACCTCCAAACCAGCCTGGGAAACAGCACCTCATCTTGTTCTGCTACCCCCGCCGTGGTCACCAGCCGTCACCGAGCTCTCCACAAGAGCTGGCCTGGTGATATTTATTCTCCCACCCATGCATTTCCTGTGTATTTCAAATATCATTAAAATGTATATACTACTTCTGTGCGACCAGTTGCCATGGAAGAGAGAGGAAACACTCTTTCCCCCCACCTCTGCCTGTGTATCTTGGGGAAGTGGTGAAGGTCCAACAGGGCTGGGGCTGTGCATGGTGAGACATGGGTGCGGGTGCCTGGCAGTGAGTAGGTGCTGGTCTCCAGCGTGGTCACCTCTGCCCGTGGCAGCTCTCCTGCCCCACCTCCTCCCGTGAAGGACACAGGCTGCCTGGCTGCAGGGTGGGCTCCAGGGCAGGGCTCGGCACCAGAAGGTTCCCCATCACCCTGGCAGGGCTTGGTCTGCAGCCCCGCAGTCTGCCCCACAGAGGTTTGGGGACCCGTGGAGATGGGGCACAAAGTGCCAGCAGCGCTGCCCACCCAGGGGATGGCAGGTAAGGTGGGTGCTCCCCTAAAAAAAAAAACAAGTGTGGGTGCATGCACGTCTGTGTGCGTGTGTGCAAGGTGCACGCCCAGCAGGCTGCAGCGAGAGCCCTTCTCCCGGCGCGGAGGCCCGGGGGTTGCGGTGCGATGTTGCTGCACCATCTTGCGGCCGCTGGGACACGGGCTCTTCTGGGCCAGGCAGAGCTGGGAGAGCCTGCGCCTGGCCACCCGCCTCTGAGCCGGCCTTTCTGGCCCTGCCCGCAGGGACCGGGGAGCTGGGATCCTTGCTTTGGGCTGCGCTGGTTTTGCTGCCACGCTGTGCACCTCTGCCAGCCCCTTCCCGGCTGCTGCCCAGCCGAAGGACCCGGAGCAAAGTGGAGGCTCTGTCTTGTGTGCGACACCAGCCGTGCCCTGGGCTGCCAGCCCCATGCTCCCAGGAGGAGCAATGCTGCACCCCCAGACACGGTCCTGCACAGCCGACCTGCTGCCTTCCCTGCACAGGGACTGCCACCCTGCTGTGGCCATCTCCCAGGTAATGCTGGTGTGGCCAGTTCCAAGCCTGGACCGGGGATGCTGGGGCTGGCTGCAGCTTCACAAACCCTGGCACAGCTGCCACACTGCAGGGTCCGTGGCCCGGGCAGGCTGGTGTCACTCCTACTGCAAGCTCTCTGGCTTCTGCCACCCTGCAGCCTCTGGAGCAGCCTAGCACCAAGGGGGGACCTGGATGCATTTGGGATTGACATCGGAAAGGGGTAAGGCTGTTGAAAATGCGCACTAGTTTGGAGTGTTTTCTAATTTTCCAGGAAATCCCAGAAGCACCAGCTGAACCTTAATGAGAACAGGTAAAAAACAAAGAAGAAATGCAATTAGTGCAATTATCCAGTGGGAAGCTATGGGTGCCTTTGTCATTTTAAGTCTTTGACATGGTGTTTCTTCCCACAAGACAACCTGTACCGGCCAGGAGCCCTGAGTGTCACTTTGGGGGGGTGTCTTTGGCTTGTGCTAAGTTGGAGGCAAGTGCAACACTCAGCCCCAGCCCTACCACCGGTGAGGTGTGGGGCTGAGCCCAGAGCCCGGGTGTCAGCGTATCTGGCCACAGATGTCCCTGTTAGAAGCTTAAACAAATGGCTTCAAAGCAGCACCTTTAGCTACATAAGCCCACTTCCTGAGGAAGGAAACAGCTGGATATTTTTCATAGGAAAAGCTCTAAATAGAACTCCTTTCTGTTGTGTTGGTGAGGGCGGTGCATGGGAAGCTGGTGGAGATATGGGACTGCAGAGACCATCAGCTACAAAACAGGCTGGCCTGGAGATCTTCAGGTTTCCCTGGATGTGACTAGTCAAGTGGCACCAGCAGATAACACCTAGAGGATACGTGCCTGCGTACTCTCCGAGGGGTTTCTGTGATGGCCTCCCATGATGGGGGCACAGCTCTGCTGCCTGCTCCCCAGCCGTCCCTTATCTCCCCTCGCAGACCTGCACCCTAACCTCGCATGAAACCAAGCCCTGCGCCTGGGCCATGGATAAAGAGCTGGCCAGGTGATGGGACCCCCGTCTGGTGGCCTTGCTCCTCACGCAGTGTGACTTGCTCCAGCAGCTGGACTCGTTTGCAAGCGCTCAGCCAAGTAAGTGATGCAAAACGCTTTTTTTTCTCTTTGAAATGTGCCGGGAGGGGCGGCTCTGGGGAACTGCTGATCATTTCCTTGTAGCAAAGAGCAGGAGAGGCTGCAGTGCCGTGAGCTGGGGCTGTACCTCCATGTCCCTGCACTCCTGGGGAGTGGAACAAGCGGAGGACTACACTGAGGTCCATTGCAGCGAGACAGGGTGAGGGAGGGTTTTAAAAGAGTTTTGCAGTTCAAGACTGTTTATTTTCATCCTCATGCATTCAGTCCAGCCATTCTCACCCGTGCAATTAACCCATTGTGCTGCCCCTTTTGCACTTTTGCACCTGCACCCCCAGCTCCTGCACCCAAGTCTCCCTGGGGAGAGGATGGGCAAGGATCAGCAGCGGCTTCTGCCCTAGAGAACTCCATGGGGCAGCTGGCACATACCTCACCTCCCATTGGTTTCTCTTCAAATCTAGTGGCTTTCAGCCTCCTGTATTTGCTCCTCTCAACATTTTTCAGCAATTAACTTTTCATAGTATATTTACAGTCCCAGCAGAAGGTTTTTTGCATGGTCAGCTTTGATGGACACCCAAGAAGCAACCCACAGCCCTTTCCCTTGCTCCCACCCAGGGCTGTGAATCACAAGCTGGAAACTATGGTCCCAGTACAATGCTCATGGCTGCTAGGTATTACAGAGTTCATCTGTGGACATTTCATAGTCTTTTAACAAGCCTTGCTCTAAAACTTGGTTGCTGCTCACAAGCTAACCATTTCTGTCTGACAGAGCTGCATAACCAAGGCCAAAATATGATGTGATTAGCAAGAATTCTGAAAAGGAGATGCTTAGAACCAATGTTTTAAATGACTTCCCTGAACTGAGAGAAGCACCAATGAAATAGCAAGTCCACCCAGCACAGTGTAGAAATTCTGAGTAAACAAGGTCATCTGGTCTTGGCTGGCTCCTGGGACCTTTTCCAGTCCCTCATTAGCAAGCGCAGGGCTGATTGCTTCTATTGTTGCATGAATGGGCTATTGCCCTGCTGAGTAACTGGACCTACTGGGGCAGCGCTAATGGGCAGCAGCACTTTGCCTTCTTCACCCAGACAGATGCTGAGCCTACAGCCCAAACGTGGGAGAAGGAGGGCTAGAGAACAGACTGTCCAGCCCTTGCCCCTCCTGGATCGTCTCCCAGTGGCATGCCATGAGCTGGCTTGCTCTCCCTTCCTCCCCATCCCTCAGTACTGACGGCCGTGAACTCTTGTAAATGCAGTGTACGTTGGCTTGTACAATCTCTCTCTCTCTTTCTCATAAAATGAGTTATGATATGTGAATAGAAGAGTCCCAAGAGCTGAACAGCAGCATAGTACATCAGCTGTGGACAGAGATTTTTTTTTTTGTTCTTCATAACTGATTTTTGAAACCTTTTTTTCAGGACAATGTACCAGAATTTCCTTTTCCTTTTCTTCCTCTCCTTCCATCCTCATAAATGCCAAGATCAAATCCTGGGTGACGATCCATATGAAATGCCCAAAGACTACCAGGAGGTCTACAGAGGGACAAAAAATGATGTCAAAGAGATCCCAAAGATTGCAAAGCCCTTCATTTCTGAGATGATCTTTGTGCAAACCAGCATCACTGCTATAAGGAAAGGTGCCTTCAGGTACATGCCCAACCTGATCAAAATTTTGTTTATTGGCAACAAGATCAAGACAGTTGAACCTGGAGCCTTTGATAATTTGGAGAAGCTGAGGGACTTGGAGATCTCTGGTGCCTCATTAGAACTAGCTGTGGGCACTTTCCGAAACCTCCCAAACTTGCAGAGACTGGAGCTGAGAGATAGCCACCTCAGATACATCCCCAAAGGCCTGTTTGATGGACTGGAGAACCTGAGAGAGCTCTCTCTGCACACCAATGCAATCCCTTCTCTTCCAGAAGGCCTTTTTGATTCTCTCCTCAATCTAACATTTTTGGACCTGGCTAGAAACAGGATCACAACTCTTCCTGGGGATGCCTTTAGCAAACTCCCCCAGCTGCAAGTCCTCCGGCTGTATGAGAATGAGTTGCAGGACCTCCCAGAGGGGCTGTTAGACAGTCAGAGGGGGCTGCTGGAGCTCAGTCTCCAGAGGAACAGGCTCAAGACATTGCCACCCATGTTCCTGAGGAGCCTGTCTCACCTGGAGAAACTCCTCTTGGACAACAACCTCATTGGGGTACTCCCACCTCAGGGCTTTTTTGGTCTAAACAAATTGAAGCTGCTGACTTTGGGTTCAAACCACATTACAGAGCTTCCCTGCTGCCTTTTTGACATCATGCCACACCTGCGGGAGCTGGACCTGGGCAGGAACAGTTTGGCCACACTTCCAGACGGCATCTTTGTCAACGTCACATCTCTCGGCAAACTCATCTTGTCCCACAACCAGATAGCAGCTCTAACAAAAGGAGCCTTCGCTGGGCTCAGCAAGCTCTCAGACCTCCAGCTGGACACAAATCAGCTCTCTGCTGCGGATGATGAGGTCTTTGTTTCTCTGCCAAATCTGAAAACCCTCAATCTTCGGAAGAACCAGCTGGAGAGTGTCCCCCAAGGGCTCCTGGACCCCCTGAAGAAGCTGAGCTCAGTGTATCTGAGTGGGAACCCATGGAGATGTGACTGCAACCTCTGCTACCTGCACAGCTGGATCCTGGACAACAGTGAGAAGGTCAAATTGTCCACCCAAGTGTCATGCAAGAGTCCACCCCACCTGGCAGGGCAAGCAGTGACATCTCTGAGGGACGACCACTTAATTTGCCCAGCTACTCTCCCTCTTTCAGCTTCTTTTGCTCCATCTCTGTCATTCACCTCCACATCATCACAAGGGTTGTCAACCTTGCTGTCACATGGCGCCTTGCCCACTGCAGTGCCAACCGCTCTGTCATTGGCAGCCTTTCCCATCATGGCACCGCCAACCATGCTGTCACCTGTGGCCACCTCTGCCATGTTGCCAACCATGCCAAAGGAGGCCTTCTTCACTGCTCCATCATCAACCATGCCATCCAAGGCCTTCATCACCACCCCATCACCAACTGTTCTGCCCAAGACCTCCATCACCACCCCATCACCAACTGTGCTGCCCAAGGCTTCCACCACCACCCCATCACCAGCTGTGCTGCCCAAGGCTTCCATCACCATCCCACCACCAATTGTGCTGCCCAAGACCTCCATCACCACCCCATCACCAACTGTGCTGCCCAAGGCTTCCATCACCATCCCATCACCAACTGTGCTGCCCAAGGCTTCCATCACCACTCCATCACCAACTGTGCTGCCCAAGGCTTCCATCACCACCCCATCACCAACTGTGCTGCCCAAGGCTTCCATCACCATCCCACCACCAACTGTGCTGCCCAAGGCTTCCATCACCATTCCATCACCAACTGTGCCACTGAAGGCCTTCAACCTGTGTCCAACTCCAGCCATTATAAGCCTACAGCCTCCTGGGGCCACCAGCCCAGAGCCTGCGCTGTCCACTCTAGCTTCTGCCACCACACTGGTGCCCACCAGCCCTCTGGCAGCCACCACCAGAGAAATGCCTCCTGCTCTTCTGGTGCCCACAGAGAGGCCAGCCACCATACCATGGGGCACACCCAGCATCTCCATTGTCTCAGCCTCCCCCAGGGCACTTTGGCCACCCCACAGGGCTGCTGTGCCAGGCACAGTCCCACTGGCCTCACACTCCCCGTCCCACCATGCTCCTGTGCCAGGCAGGGAGCAGGACTGTGCCACTGTGTGGGGCTTGTCCACGGTTGGCACCCGGCCTGCTCCCACAGCCCCCCAACATGCTCCCACCCCTGCAGGCACCATCCTGCTCCCAACGCCTCCCGTCCCCCTGCTGCCAGACCATACGAGCCCCTGGCCGACCTCCCCACCCCTGGCCCCCATCGGCCGTCACGCCTGGGGCCTCACCCTGCGGTCCAGCCCGCGGCGCTGCCAGGTCTCCCTGGCCCTGGGCCTGGCCGCGCTGGTGCTGCAGGCAGGCTGCATGCTGCTATGGGGGATGCTCGCCCTTCTCCTTCACCAAGCCACCTGCCGCCGGGGCCGCCTGGTGCCACCGGTGAGGCTGCTGAGCCTCCACGCGCTGGCTGCCCCACGGCCCCCCGAGCAAGTCTGGGCACCGCTTTGAGCTTCGCTGCCCCGGTGTGATGTGGGCAACGCCCATCGTCCTCCTGCAGGGTCTGGAGCCGTGCTGGCGATGGGGTGCGTAAGCCATGGGGTGCAGACCGTCCCCCGGCGGTGGGTGCCCAGCACCCAGGCTGCTTTGGGGTGCCTCCCAGCTGGCCCCCGGAGGTGCTGTGGGCCTGGGGAGCCTATGCACGGTGTCACTGCCTGACGGGCCCTTCTGCCAAGCGACACTAGATGGCATCCCGACACAGGCAGTGGCTGACACCGCCTGCCCTGGGCCACTGGGAGCGGAGGGGGCGACCAGTGGCCCCGGAGGCACCACACAGAAATGCTGGAGACCCCCCAGCCAGCCAGCTGGGGACCTCGCTGGACATCGGGCACGGCCCGCCCTTTGCTTGCAGGGTCTGGTTGAGGCTCCTGCCTGCATCTCCTGCCCATCCCTGGCAGGTACCCGCAGCATGCAAGCAGTCCTTGGGGAAGGATGTCCCAAGGCTTCCCGCCCCACGCCTGCCTTACTCCCCACGTTATGTTACGGGATGTGTCAGTGCTGGTATGTCTGTTGTAACACTCTGACCTCTTCCCCTCCCTTTCTCCGGTTCTTCCTCACTGATATTAAAGCCTCCCCTGCATCTCTGCTGTGCACTGAAGGTGACAGGAGTGTCTTCATCCCAGGGCTTTTCTCGCCGTGACCTGCTGCGGGGGATTCCTGTTGCTTGCTGGAGTGTGGGGTCCCAACTCAGTGCCGGCCATCAGGGGCTGGTGTAGGACCAGGGCTGCACACCCTCCTGCAGGCAGTGGCATAGCGGGACGACAGACGTTATTTTCTTCCCCCTGTTAAATCTCGTGTCCCCGAAACCTCTCTGCGATGCTGCCTGCCCTGGCCTCTCTGGAACAGTAATGTTTGAGCATGGTCAGCCACCTGGTTCTCACACCCTAACTTCACCTGATGCTGAGCCCTGACTGCAGGCTGGGCACCGGCTCTTCAGAAGCGCAGGAGGAAGAAGCTAATTCTTCTTGTAACTGAAGGGTTGATGTGAGCTTTTACCTCTGCAGTCCTGGGCTGCCACCAGGGCCAGGAAAGCACTGAACTTAAACAAAAGTGGCTGTTTCTGCAGGTTTTCTGCCATCACAGAAAGTGCTGAAACTTTTACTGGAAAGGTTTAGCCCAGGAGATTTTTGATCTGATGAATACAGGGGTTGTTCCTTGGTTTGAGTCTCTGGGTACCTTTATTTTGCTTTATTTGGGCATGTGCTGGGCAAAGAGCTGCAGGGAAGCAGCTCAGAATCCTCCTGGCCAGGGAGCCCCGAGCGTCCCAGCTCCCCTGCCTGGTGCAAGACCAAGGGAGGGGGAAAGGGGCTTCATGTTAGGGTATGTGCCTGTGGCTATGCGTTAGGGACCTGGATATATGTCTTTGCTAAGAGCCTGTGCAGTGTTACAGGCCCTTCGGCTGCTCCTTGAAGTCCTGCTGACGGCTGTGAAATACGGGAGGCGAGTGCGGGGCAGCACATCTGGGCGGGATGGAGCGAGCAGCTCCAGGGCCGGGGCTGGCACAGCGGGTAATGAGACGCAGATGAGGGGAGGGAGTGTTTTTCCTGGCAGTCCAGATGGGCTCGACTTAATACTTGATTTAGAGGGTTTGAAAGCGGGGCCTGGCTGCCGGGGAACAGACCCCGAGCACTTCCCTGGGTGGCGAGGGGGGGTCTCTGCTGGCTTTTCAGATATTTAATGGCCCAGTGCAGTCTAAACAGGGAACTACTTCGGGGTGAGATTAGCACAACATAATCACATCTTAAAAGGTCTTCAGAGACACAAGGCACATCCGCTCTTATATTAATTACTTGTTATTAATAAAGCTGGGGTCAGGCTTGAGGTGTTCACTCTGGAGCGTGCTGATTCCCTTTGCAGAGCGGTGGTGTATCCGAAAGTCTCCACCTGCACCCGTCCCGCTCCGGAAACCAAATGGCCAACATTCCTACAGCCACCTTTAAAACTAATTTGCCCCATAATACCCCGAAAGGGCCACATCTTTCTAAGTGCCCAGAACACCTCCGAGTGCTGTAAAATAGTAATAGCCAGGGTGTTCTCAGCACGGGAATTTCCTGCTATGATTGATTTCTAATTTGCAATGAAAATACAGCCGCCTGCGTTCCCGGGGCCAGGCCGGTGCAGCTGGCTCTCAGGCAGGAGTCGGCTCCCTCCATGGCTGCGGGGCCGATCCCTGGAGCGCTATGGCTGGGAGGAATTAGAAGCCGTTCCCATGTGCCCTTGCTCGTTCTGGTGTACCCCAGGAGGGAAGGGGCTGAGAGGCGGGTGGGATGCAGGGTGTCCTGGGGGTGATGTGTCTGGGCAGCTTGTGAGGGAACATGCTTGGGTTTCCTCATCGCTGAGCAAGAGCAGCCAGAGAGCATGTGGGAATGGGGCAGGGTATGGGGGATCTGCACGGAGGAGACCAGCGTACAGGTTTTCTGCTTTGGAGCTGCACCTTACTGTGATGCAGAGGAGAGGCCTTCCTCCTGGCAGGGAGGTACGTGGCCAGGGTGGGTGCCCGGGGAGCGCACAGACCCCAACACACCCTTCCCATTCTGCTGTGGGCAGCCCAGGTGTCCCTTAGCAGGACAGCCATTGCACTAAGTAGCTCTTGATGATTTTTTAATCCATGAATTTCTCTGGTTTCTCTGAACTCAGATTTGCTGTTCCCTTGCTCACTGTTTCTTGCATGGGATGCCCCTGGTTCTTGCATTGGGGAAAAAAAAAAGGTGAGCTTCCCTGTGTGGTGTCTCCAGGCTGCTTGTGACTCTGTAAACTAATAATTCCCAGTTGCTTTGACTGCCTGAGGTCCCTGTAATTAGCCTCAGGTGACAATCAGTTACAAGCAGAGACAGGACATGGTGCGTGTCCTTGAGCGGTGCTGGGACCAGGGGTCTCCAGCATGGCCCAGGAGTCCCACAGATGCTGCTGGCTCTCTTCCTGCCCCGTGCAGACCAGACGTGGTTCCCACAGCCCCGTCACTCGTGCTGTGGTACCGACCTGTAACCCCTCTGTCCGTCAGCCCCGCCGGGAGCCCCCTGCGCTGTGGGTGCGGTGGCCTGTCCCTGCCACCTGCCTCCGGTCCCCTCCCCGCCCCTGGGGTGCCCCACGGGCAGGAAGGGGGCTCACAGGCAACAGCTCTTTCTTGTGGCTGGTGGGAAGGGGGGCAACGAACACCTGCATGGTAGGATTTGTACAATAACCCGGGCGGGGAGTAAACCTGGGCCTCCGGCGGGCAAGTCCCGCTGCTGGCTTGCTGCTGGGAACCTGCCCCAGCCCGCGGCCGCACTGCCGCAGTTTCCTCCCCGGGCACCCGCCTCGTGCTGTCCCCAAACACGTGCTGTAACTGTGCCGGCTGCTGGTGTGCTTTGAGCCCCCACGTCTCTCAGGACCAGCTGCCCTGGTGGGGTGGGGGGCTGGGGGCTGGCTGCTCCGTGTGCTGCGCGCAGGGCAAGAAGGGGCTGGTTTGGCACCGGGTCCTGTAGGAGCAGGGAGGTGCCAGCAGTGCTACCTGGAGAGGTGGGATGGGCGACGTGGGACCTGCAGGGTGAGGACTCGAGCTGGGGCAGCTCCCTGGCAGAGGCAGCTGTGGCTGCTGGGATCAGCCTAAGGACCGGCCAGGCAGGCATGTCCGGCACCCATCTACCCTTATTGCGCTCAGCAGAGCTGACCGTGGGCTGGCAGTCATTGCTCAGTGTTGCTGTGCCCCTCAATGCTTGTGATGATTCTGAACCCCAGCAGCACTGCTCCTCCGTGTGTCCTCTGGACAGTCTGTATCTCCAACCCCATCCTTCACCGCAGCATCCCTCCCCGCACCCACTCACAGCCCCCGTCCAGTCACGTCAGGCTGCTCCTTGCCAAGAAGCCCTGTGAGGTGCACAGGGCAGGAGCTGAGCTGGGACATTCGTTCATCTGCTTTGGCCTTGGCATCTCCCAACTCTCCTGCAAAAGGGCTGTGGCCATGTCCTGCCAGGGCAGGGACCCGACCTCTCCCAGGGCAGCGAGAGGACACCCAGGCACGGGAGATGGGGTACAAGGGGGTGCAGGGCCGGCACCCCCAGTGTTCCCATCCGTGGTCTGCTTGCTTCATGCCTTGTGCTCCCCATGCTTTTATCCAGGATTTGGGCAGGGCAGGGAGCAAGAGCAAGGAAAACCAGACGGTGCGTCCTCCCTTGGGCAGTGGGAGAGCCCGGAGCGGCGGAAGTCCCCTGTTTGTTTAAGGTGCAAACAAGTGCTGTTAATCTGCTGCCTGTTTGTATTTCTTTAGAGCCTCCCGAGTTGGGGGGGGGGGGGAGCAGAGATGGGGTCTCCCCTTTGTGCAGGGGCAGGGTCAGGCTATTGGAAGTGGAGGTGAGAAAACACAGAGGGGCAGCTGGAACCTGCTTTGGGAGGGAAAGATTTTTTTCGGCTATTTATGATAATTAGTGGGAAACGTTCCTCAGGCGTTTCAGATGATTCTGTAATGAAGTTGGGCCGAATGTTCCTGCTTTGTTCCCCTGGAACCATTAAAAATCCCCCTTCTTTGGCTGCCTTAATGCAATGCTGAAAAGGCACAATGGCATAAAAGTGGCTCTGGGCAGGGCAGCACGCCTCCTGCCCCGCCAGACAGAGCCCTTCAGAGCCCAGATTTTCTGGGTTATAAACCTCAGCGCTCGCAATGTTCATGCGAAGGCTGCTGCGGATCCCGCGCCCGGGGCTCCTTCGCATCCCTGATGCCGATGGGTGCGTGTGAGTGCCAGCCGGCCAGTACCACCGAGGTTGCGGCATGCCCGGTGGGGACAACGGCCGACACAAACACACTGGAGTGAGAAAAGGCAGGCACAGCGAGGGATGCCGTCACTCCGCTTTTAAACAAAAGCTGCTTTCTCCCTGTGGTTGTGGCTGGGAGTTTGCCGGGTTGAAATGCCGCGCTGGGAGGGGACTGATCCCTGTGCAGGGGGAAATGGGGAGTCCAGCCCCAAGAAAAGTGCTTCCAAGTCAGTGCTGTTCTGGGCCAGATCCTGCCCTGCCTGCTAGGTCCAGGCAGCCCCCAGGCACCAGTGTGGAGCAAGGTGCGTGAAATCCAGCTGTGACCCTCTGGGTGGATGTGGCCGTGTGCTCCCCTGCCCCACCTTAAGCCGTAGCCACCAGCGGGTGTCATGATGGCTGCACCCAGCTTACACTGGACTTTGGGGGACGTGGTAGCCAAGGGTTGTCTGGAACAGTGACCCAGATGTCTTGCTGGTATGCAAATATGAGTATAAGTCAATCGTCTTACTCTATAAATAGTGGAGAGCCCAGAGCCCACTGAACTCTCCTGCACAGCAGTGGGGCACGCCAGGATCTCCCCTTGAGTAGGAACACCTCTCAAGGTTACTCCTTGAGGTTGAGAGGACCGTTGCCACATCAGATCCTCGGTAAGTGACTAATAGCGTGCAAAACTTTGAAATCTTAGCGAAGTGATATACAGGATTGATTGTGCATATATAATCCTTTAGACATAAACCGTTGATCAAGTCTGGGACTAGGATTGGATCCAGCCACACCTAGGCTCCTCTCTGAGGAGTTTAGAAAGCCAGGGTGTCCTTTCTGAGCCTCATGACTCAACGGGAGGGTCTCCGTGACAGTTTTGTCTGACCCTGTCCTCTATGCAGTAAATAATCCAGTGTACCTTACTCTTGTTAAACCACTGTCACATTTACTATCAAACTTTGTTAACTTACTGTTTTACATCAATATATTGTTGCTTCTCTCTAAGTGCATGACTCTGTCCATGACAGTGGATCACCATCAGGCTGCAAGAGCTGGCTCATTCTCCTCTTGCTTTTAGCAGTGGAAGGCTTCTCCAGGTCAAGTGATGAAAAGAAAATCCATCTGCCTGATTTCATGCATCTATCAGCTGTTTCCCCAAGGACGGTGTGTAAAGCTAATGGGAGCTCTCCTGCTAAAGCCGTGATAAAAAGGGAAAATGGCAGGAGCTTTTAGCATGCCAGTGGGGGCTGAATGTGATGGGTTTTGGTGCCCCCATCTGTATTCTCATCCGGACTCTGGCCGGTGAGCTCAGTGTCCCAGGCTGGGACACAGGGCAGCAGCTGGTGGGGGGAGCTGCTCCCCTTCTGCTCCGCCTTCAGCTGGGTGAGGGCGGCTGGGGAGTGCTTGGGCACCCAACGCAAGCACCTGGCAGCAGCACAACCCTGCGGTGCTGCGAAGGTGGGAGGGTGCTGTGCCTGCCACCGGGCATCTTCCTTCCCAACCGTGGCGTGATTTAGCCACCAGCGAGCGCTAATTGGGATCACGTCACCCTGAATGCCCACTCGCTGTCCCATGGCTGGGGCCGACGTGCCCCGCTAAGGCATTAAATCATCGTGCTGGGGAGGAGAGGTTAGGGGCCGGGAGCACAGCTCTCCAGGAGCTGCCCCATCTCTCCACCTCGCCTGCCCCGGCCATAATCAAGCGATCATCTCAGCCTCTTTGCTCCTTTCAGTGGGGGAAAATCTGCAGACAAATTCCTGCCAGTGGGACGTGTGAGCTCTCCCGGGTGGCGGGATAAAGATACCTGTCACCTCTGCCCGGCCCCGTTGCTGGCGCACGCTGGGAGCACGGCTGGGGAGCCTGGTGCGGGCTGCGGGGCCGGTGACTCGGGGCGGTGTGGGAACAGGCCGGGAGGGCTCCCGGGAAGAGCGGGAGGGCTTTTCTTTTCCCTGAGATAATGCATGGCCTGCAGCGGCGAGGCAACACAATGAGCCCAGCTGTGAATAGGCTGGAGCCCTTACCTCCGGTTTCTGTTACAGGAGATCCTGAAGCACCACTTGAATTATGATGCCTTTGCCAGTCCCCATGTCTGTCCAAGCAATCTTTTTTGGGGAAAAAAATCTCTAGATACACAGTAAATTTTCTTTGGGAGCTGGGGTGGAAGTGTTTGGATACCTGCTGGCCCTGGGATGGAGTATTTGGCTGGTGTGTGTTTGGAGGCAAGGGTGATGGGTCCTGGGCAAGATGTGATGCACTTGGTCTTGGAGATGGGGACATCAGTGAAGGGTGCTGCCTGCATCGTGCTTTAAGCTGCCACATTGAGCCAAATTGCTCTCTTTGCAAAGTTTGCCGTGGGAAACCAGCTATCTTTACGTGTAAAGGTGATGCTATTGAGCCTTGTGGACCACGGCAAGCTCTGAGCAGCATGTGGAGGGTGGACACTGGCAGCATGCAACGGCTCCGGCCAAGAAGCAGCACGTCTGATGGACCAGGCAGCTCCCGTACCACCCCCATCCCTGCCGGCACACCTCCACCCCTTCACTCTGCTTCCCCCCCCAGGTCTAGCGATTGCTTTCCAACACATTATTTCCATAAGCTCTCGGCACAGGGCAGAGACAAAAGCTCAGGTACGGAACGGCGGCGTGCTCCTGACCTTTCCCACCGCCGGACAAACGGACCCGGCAGCACGAGGCAGGCGCACAAAGGCGCTGCGCCGGCCGGAGCGCTGACCCCGCCGTGCCACAGCTACCTGCTGCTCCGCCACAATGGCCCCACGGCCCCGGCCGGCCTGCCGGGGCGATGAAAAAGGGTCCGAGATAATAATGAGCCTGACTACCACTGCTCTCTTCAGAGAACCGAGTCAACTCCTTGGGAAGAAACAAAAAAAAAAAAAAGAAAAAAAAAAAAGAAAGAAAAACCCCTCTTGGATAATAAAGAAGTAACAAATGAAGACTGAAAGCCTATAGAAGGCGTCTTAACCCAGCAAAGAAAAAAAATGTCAACATCTGTGGAGCTGTCTGCGAAAACAGACCGAACCCCTAATGAATACCCTCTAGAAAAGGCATTCACTCGAGGAAAGGCAAAAGGCTACATTTTTCTATGGAGGTATAAAGATTTTGATGAATCTGCCCTTTCCCTTTCCAGTGCAGTTGAACCAAGCACTAATGTTCATCTTCAGCTGTATTAAAGGGTGCGGAGGGGGGCGGAGGGGGAAGAGTCTTGATCTGAAAGCTTATGAGGAGGGTGGATTTAGGGAGCCTGGATAGATGTCTGAGCACTAAGGCAAGGAAGAAAAGCAACAGGCATTAGAGAAAATACTGTTTAACAAGAGTTTCTTTAGTCAGCCCATTTGAGCAGAGATTGGTGCGCCGTAAACGTAATCCTCTTAGTGCTGACTTAAACGTGTTTGTACAAAACAGGGAAATATAATATGAATGTAATAGTCACGTTTGCTAAAATGCTTAATAAAAAGACAAAAGTCCTTTATTTTGATCTTCAGCTCCGGTGCAGGCTTGGGGCACAGCAGATGTTTTCTCAGAAGACTGCTTGGAAAAAAAAAAAAAAAAAAAGAAAGAAAGAAATTCAGAGTATGGCTGTGTCCTGGCTGGCTGCGCCGCACGGCACTGCAGCATCGTCACTGGGCTCGTCGCCGGCAAAGCCAGCCCTTGCCTGATGAGCCCTCGGGCTCTCCGGCATGCGAGGTGAGCCACCATGGTTTTGACGCTATAAACACTTGATGAGGAGCGGTTAGTAAACAAGGTGTGTTGCAGGTGGGAAGGCACAGGCAATTTTCTTTACTGTCCCTGGAAGCTTTGCTGGGGGGGACAGCGTTAAGGAATAGTCCGCAGCTGGAAGGGGTGCAGCTCCTCCCGAGCAGGGCAGAGTTTAAGTCCCGGGCTGTCAGACTCAAACCCAGCCAGAGCTGTTGTGGAGGGACCGTAACGGCCATCCCCACGTACTTCCTACCTTGTGCTGTGCACACAGCAGGAAAACCGATGAGTAGACTTGCTGTAATCACCATCCTAACACCTGTGCTAATCACAGATGAATTTAAAGACATGAGTAAAATTTGCAGGGTTTTTTCGTGGTTTTTCTCTCTCTCTTTTTTTTTTATTTCTATAAAATAATCATGGAAAATGCTAAATTGAAATGGCAGCGTTTGGTTTTGACTTAGCTTTCTAAACTTTTAATTAGCGTTGATGTTGTACAGCCGTAGTGGCTAATGTTAAATATATTAGATGTTTGCCTTGGGCGCTGTTGATGCTTCACATTGTGAAACGCCAGCAATATGGGCAGAAGATATGGTGATAAAATCAGGTCACTTTACCAGATATAATAGGCAAACGTTGCTATTCCACAGTAAATTTATCTTTCAGACTTTTCTTCCGACCTGGGACAAAGAGAAGAAGTGCCGCAGTACTGGGCAGCTCACACGGCAGGGCAGAAAAAGGCATCTCCGTAACTACCCTTGGGCCAGCGCGACCCTGGGAGCCTGGTGGGCACGCTGCGCTCCTCTCGGCTCTCGCGTGGCGCCAGGGAGCTGGTGATAGGACTAAAGGAATGGATTTTCCTCTGTGTTTCTCAAACAGATATCATCTTGCCGCGAGAAGCCACGGTTCCCCCTTGGGCCAGCCCACGTGTGTGCTGGTGGTTGGTGCTCAGTGGTCCATGGGGCTTGAGTCAAGGCTTGGGTCAAACCCAGGGTTTGTGCTGCAGGTTTGGGTGCCTGGTCATGCCAGGGTGCCCCTATGATGCCACATCCCAGAGGTGGAAGGGTGGCGTCGGGACAGGGCTGCTTGCTTTCTGCCACAGCAAATGTCAGTGCAAACTAGGTAGAACTTGTTTCCTGAAGAAAATTTCCACTCTAATAGGAAAAGAAATGCCCCAGCGGTTTTGGAAGTACATCAGATGTTTTCTGGTATGGGCCACAATGTGTACAGAGAACGCAAGGCATTTTCTGTGGAGAGCAGATATTTTCCACAATAACAACATTTTTTGTTAAAAAGAAATAAATCATCTGGTCTCCCAATTAAAAAGGAAGAAAAAAAGCTTTGAAGTCAGATCCTTTGCTTGGGTGCTGCCGCACTGGGCAGGGATGGAGAAGCCCCTCCAGATGCAGAGGAGTGAAGGGAGCCCGAGGGGCTGAGCTGGGCTGGTACCTGCGCCTGGCTCCTGTTAGCGGGTACGTGCGGTCACATCGATGCCATGTGGTTCAGATCCCCAACATCTCCCAGGTCATCTCCATCACTGGTCACCAGGCAGGGAGGTTGAGAGGTCCTGTGTTTCCCACCAGGCACCTACTTGGGAAGATCTGCTGGGGACACTGAGGCAAGTGGCAGCTCCGAGGAGAAACCAGGGGCAGTTGGAGCCAGGCTGGTGGGGACATGCCTGTAACGCGGTTCATCCAGATCTGTGCAGACAGACGGCGATGGCTGATAAGCTCTGCTGCTGGTCTTGTGTAATTGTTCATGTTTTGGCTGTGAAATGGTGAAAAAAGACTTAAAACAGCCAACCCGCTGCTTGCAGAGAACGGTGCATTTTTGGTAGTGAGAAGAAAGGAACTGGGTTAATTATCTGGGACTGCCATCATTTTTTTTGGAGGCTGATTCCTTGGCTAAGGGAAAATGAACCACAGGAGATTTTTCTGCGGGGCAGGGAAGCTCTCGGTGTTCAGTGCTGCCCGCTTGGGCTGCGGTGCCCTCGTTCTGCACGGGGCAGCAAACCCCATGTGTCGCATCTGCCCGGGTGCGGCGGGAGGCAGCACGAGTGCTGGAGCAAGGCAGAGCAAAGGGCATCAAAACAGAGCCGAGGAGCCGGCAGGTATTTGCTGTCTCACCGTCATGCCTCACATCCTGGGTCTGAACTTCCCAGGAGGCGAGCGGGGCGTGCAGCCCCATGTCGGGGAGCAGGGGGGCTGAGCACCAGCAAGCCAGGGCTGGGGCAGATAAACGCAAAGGGCTGAGAGGCACAGCAGGTCCAGGGGGAGCGGTAGCATCTCCCTGGTACCTCCTCCTGCTTTCTCCCATGCCTGCTTTGTTTCTTTCTCCTAATAGTGACAGCAGAGCCTCCAAACGGCTATGTTTCCTCCTGGCACACCTGGTTCCCGAGCCTCATGTGCGAAAGGCACATTTCTTCACCAGCAACGTCGTTACTGTAACGGGAACAACGCAGTTTACAACCCAATAAACCCCACATCCTTCTGTGCATGCTTCTCTTACGTGACGCTAATGCTTGCAAGATGTGCAACACTGCGGGACAGCCCCGGTAACCAACGCCCCAGCAAACGGCTCGTGTTTTACATTGCTCTGCGGCCGCAGCCTTTGCTAATTAATCCCAGGGACAAGCCTCCTGCTATCGGCAGCCCTGCGGCCGCTGGGTGCCAGTGCCCGCTGCAGCTCCAGTCCCGGCTCCACGGCCAAGCACGAAGCTCGCTCCCGGCTGCGATGGGTGCCCCCAACCACAGCCCACCCTCCATCCCCGCTTTCGGCCGCAGCTCGGGGCCGTTTATAGCCCGGTGCCGGCCGTGGCTCGGCGGGGTGCCCGGGCGCCGGGGGAAGCGCAGCATTGTCTCACAGCGGCGTTGTGATCACACACTGCGGCTAACGTGATTTACATCCCATATTCGACCTCTGGCGACTTCAAAGCTCGGGTGAGAGGGGGATTAAGCGGAGGGGCTGGGGCCGGGGGAGCCAGGGGGGGCCCAGCTCACCTTTGAGCTCCTGTCGTCCCCTCCCCGCCGGACCCGGGATAATCATCTCCCTTTGTGCTGCCAGGGAAAGCCGGGGTGCAAACACAGGGACCTTGTCAATATTGGTTTTTGAGAAGACTTTTTTCTATTCTCCCATGTCTAGAGTTTTTTGTACCCAAATCCCGCTGGTGCTGCCCAGCCTTCCCCTGGGAAATTGGGATCCCGGGGGTCCTCGCTAACACCAGCCATTGATTGAAATTTCACACCCACCTGTTTGCACACAAGATTTAATTTGGTTGATTCTTCATGCCCTTTTCCTGCTTAATCGCCAACCTATTGACCTTAATATTAAAAGGGGCTAAGGGCGAGGGGGAGAGAGACTACATTTCTGTAAGGGAACAAAAGCTTCCAGAGAATAAAGTAGGCACAGCCAGCCCTGAGCTAATGAATCCCCACCGCACACAGGAGCAGAAAACCCTGCGCACTGCCCTTGGCTGGTGCAGCACTCCCTGCAAACAGGGCACGTTTCACCGCATGTCCCTTTCCTCGCTGCCCTTTACAGGACCCACAAATTTAAGGCAAGAAGGGATGGGAGACCACCCAGGCTGAGCCTAGGCACGTACCGGCACGCTCTGTTTTGCTTTTTCCTGCACATGTGTGGAGTGAACATCCTCGCTGAAACGCCTCCTGTTTGATGGAAGATGTTTCCTCCAGCGATGCAGCAGCAGCAGTGGGCAGAGGTCAGGAGCATCCTGCACACCTGCATGGCAAACACCGGTCCCTGCCGTGCCCCAGCACTGCTTTTACACACACACACACACACACACACACACACACACAGAGCAGAGCAGCATCCGTGCAGCAGTGTGAAGCTGAACCCAGCCTTGCACCCAGGGGTAACACTGAGCCCTGCTGTGCTCCGGTGACCTGGCCAGCATGTCCTGCGAGCTGGGGCTGGGGCAGTGGTGGCACTGCGCATCCTCTGCCCGGCACAAGACAGCCCCCGGGGAATAGCTTCCCCGGCCTGTGAACTAAATAATTCACCAGCTCGCTCAGCCCAACAGGGCAGCACTGAGGCACGTGCGCCATGGCCCGGCAGCCTCCCTGCTCTCCGGGGGTCTGGCTGCTCTCGTGCTTGCTCTGCCCCTGAGCATGGGCAGGGACAGGGCAGGAGAAAAGGCTTTCGGTGTCTGCTGAGGTCAGGGTGGGGTGAAACATAGCCTTTAACCAGCCCGGTGGAAGGGAGGCTGGGACTGTCCATCCCCGCTGTTTGGCTGGCAGGAGGCACAGAAACCTGTAGCACAGGGCCTTGTGCTAATCTGCCGCCAGCCCCCCAGCACGCCGTGCCATGCCCGCACCGTGGGGCAGCAGGAGGGGCCAGGTGTGCTGGTACAGGCAGGGCACAGCCCACACAGCCCCACGAGTGAAGTGTACGTACACCCAAGGGGACCGGTGCGTGGCTCCTGGTTGCCGGAGGCACACGTCCAGCCCAGGGGTGATATCCGGAGCAGCAGCCTTGGCTGTGGGGGTACCAGCCAGCCCAGCCCCGGGGGGCTCTGACCACCTTCCCTGCATCACCCTGTTTCACGGGGTAGAGATTTTGGTGGTTTCTGCACTTGCAGATGTAATCTGCCTGCTGGAAAACAAAAAAGGAAAAGGAGCTCTATTTTTTTTTTCCCTGCTCTGCCTTAGCTGACGTGAAACCCAAGCTGTGTGGGAGCCTGCGAGCGTGTGTGGCTGTGCTCACACGTGTGTGCGGCGGGCCGCCCGTGTCCTGCGCCCTGGCCGGGGCCGTGCCGGGGGGGGAGCGTGCGGGTGCATGTGTGCCTTTCCCCAGGGGGTTTGTTTTGGTCTGCAGAGTGCGGTCGTGTTTATTTAATATCTGACGTCCCTTCTGTCTTCAGCGCTGACATTAATTGCCAGACAATGAGCAATGGAGCCCAGATGTTCCCCGGCGGTGGCCTCCCTTCCGTCGCCAGCGCTGTGCGGGTGATAAAAAATCCAAGGGGGAGTCGTGTTCGGGCCGCCGTTGCTGCAGGGCCGTTAGTGGGAGCAGGCGGGGGGCTTGCAGGTCAGCTTCCCCAGCTGGGGCTGCCCACGCATGGGCAGCTCCTGCCCCAGCCCCCCTGTGCCAGGAGCTGGGCACGGGCAGTGTGGGCATCTGGGAGCAGGGGCCGTGCAAAGCGCTGGAGGTGAAACCCACTGGTAGACGGGCTGATCTCCAGGCCCCCCCCCGAGCACCTCCCTGCCCAGGCTGCAGCAAAAGGCTTTCACAGGCTGTGCCCGGCCACCACGCTGCTGGCGTGCTCGCAGCCTATCATTTCATAAGTATCCTTACTTGCGAAACAAGAGGCTGTTTTACGCAGACGTGGCCTTATCGGAGAGCCACAGTGCTGCTGGGGCCCCCGCGCATCCAGCCGAGCACCCGGGCTGTGGCTGCGTGGGGCTCTGGGTGGCCCCGGGATTTGTCCTTTAGCTGCGGGGCAGGATGGGTGAAATACTGCTGAATACGGCTGAAATGGCTGGGCTGTGCAGAGGAAGGCAGCGTCCCCTCTCTGTCCTCCACCGTTGGTAAGACACACTGTTGAGGAATGGGTGGTTTGTGGGGAGGCAGCCCAATTCCCTGCACTGCCAGGGGTCTGGCATATACTCACTGCTAATCATTAGCCATCATTCTTTAACTGGGAATGAACTATTAGAACAAATGGTACTGGAGACTAATGCATGGGATGGTGTTATTTTTAGAAATTATATCTGCCACGGTGGCATCACTTCCTAAAGGGACGCGCGTGACAGGGAGCATAACCAGCAAACCGGCCTGACCAGCAAATAACCCCTCGCACGGTTTCCATATTGCCTTTTTAAACAGGAAGGGAACATGATACAAACGCTATGCGAATTATGATCTGAAAAGTTTTCCTGGCAGGTTATCACATGAGTTGTTAGTGTCATTCTTTGACGTGCACACTCAAAGCCTTTCTGTACCACTGATTTAACCCCCTCGCCCCCTGGGAGGGCTGCCAGGAGAAGCTTTTCTTCCCCGCCTCTCGGGTCAGCCCTTTTCTCAGGTACCCCCGAGATGTGATTTCACACCAGCACCTGAGCTGGGGCTCGCCAGCTGCTGAATTTTGGGTGCATCCCAAGGGGCTGTTGAGCCGGGGCAGGCCGGGAGCCATGACGCCCGCTGCAGCTGCCCCCTCACCCCAGGGCTGCCAGGCTGGGAATTGGCCGAATAACCCTTCCCGTGCACCACCTCCTCTACCCCGGCACACTGGGACATTCTCACCCCCCCCAAAAGCATCCCTGGCTGAGGCGGGGAGCGCGTGGGGGTCCGCTCGACCCAGCGGGGCTGTGTGGGTGGGCGGGGGTCCCTGCCCACGCGTGTGCTCATCTCCTTCTGGGCTGCCTTGGCCACGGCTTCGCGCAGAGCCCAGCTGCGCTCTGGCCGGGGAACATCCGCTGTGGAAACCTGGGAGGAGCTGACAATCCCCAAAGATTGGCTGCACACCCGGCCAAGCAAGAGCTGCTGGCTCCCGGCCTAATTTGTTGCAAATGTGCTTCCATGTGGTTCCAATCTGGACACCCCCCCCGCCCCCCCCCCGGCTCCCCCGGCGCTGTCCCCTGGGGCTCGGCAGGGGCCTGGAGCAGCCCCGATGCTGGCCCGGGCACGCGGCAGCCGCCCAGCTCCCCGACCCCGAGACGTCTCCCCCAGCCAGTCCTCTCCTGGGGGGCACAGGGAACCTCCACCCCCGCCAAGGACTGAGACCTTTGTCATAGCAAATTCCCTCTGGGAACACGATGCCCAGAAAGGTCCCTGCTGGCCTGCGCCCCACGGAGGGGCTAACCGCTCCTTTGGCACTGAGCCCGGCCCCGGGCATCGTCTTCCCATTGGGGTTTGATTTTCATCTGCCGCTGGGTGACGTGTGGGGGTGGCGGTGGGCTGGCAGCCAGGAGCAGCCAGCATCCTTATTTAGCCTTCACTTCGCCCTTCCCAGCTGTCAGCCGGGGCTGCGGCTGCCTCCTCCCCGTCCTCGGGCGCAGCTGGGCTGCCGGGGCACAGCACCTTCTCTGCCCTCCCTGCCAGCTCCTGCCAGGTTGGCAGGGTTTGGGGCAGGAGGGAGAAAGGCTGGGTCCTGCTCACTGCATCCCGCGCACGGAGGCCCATGAGAGATGCCGGCAGTGCTGCGTCGCTACCCCTGCGTCGTCCCGCTGTGAGGCTCTGCTGTGCTGTGCCCCTCGGTGCCGCTGCCTGCCGGAGCTGCCCCCGGGCAGTGCTCGTGACACCGCATCAGCCCCTTACAGCCTGGCTCCAGCTGAGATGTCCCCAGGCAGCACCAGGCTCCAGAGCCCACCTGTCCCTGCAGTTCCTTGCTGGGCTTTGCATCTCCCCCTGAAGCAGGGCAGCTCTCGGGCCCCCAGGACCGGCGCTGTGGGGACACCCTGGTGCACAGTCCCAGCATCAGCAGTTCCAGGCAGGTCTTCCCCTTGTCCCATGCATACACCTGGGCTAAACCTCTCAGACTAGTGCAAGCACCATATATTCATTTCAGATCTTCCATGTGAGCGTCTTTCCCCATCTTTTGGAGTCCTTGCCTACATCCTGCAATGCCCCTTTAGTGCCACCAAGCAACTTGAAACTCAGTTTAAAATGAGTCTGGACTCAAACACCCTCTTCCCCCTCCAACTCATGCATTTGGAAGGAGATCGCATCAAAGCTTCAAAATGATCAGTAAAAAATTGCCCATTAAGCAAAGTTACAACTCCCCTCCTCTCCAGTGTTTATAGCTGGATTAAAAATGCCTGGCACATGGTTAACGCTCGGAGCATTGAAATAAAATGGCATAAAATGAGTTCAGTCCTCCTCAAATTTCAGGAGAAGCGGGGTGAACTGTGCAGGGGAGCAAGCGGAGCCGGGGCCAGCACCTGCAATAACATCTTTGGTGTCACTGCAGGAGCGGAAAAGGAAATGAGCAGTCAAGGAGCCGGGAGCAGCACGGTGGTGGCCGGGCGGGCTGGGCTGTGATTGCTGCCCCACCACCCCTCGCTGAATCCAGAGCCCCCCCACGGGTAGTGCTGTGCCACTGGCACCCTGGGGTGGCTGTGCTGTGGCCGTGGGCAGCGTGGTCCCCCGGGCAGCCTGCGGGAACTGTAGCACTGGGAAGAGTGACCTGGGTGTGTGGCTGCCGTGAGGGAGATGGGGAGATGGGGTCCCTCTGCCACTCTGCCTCCAGCCATTGGGGTGGGTCCAGGTACTGAGCAGGAAGAAATCTCCCCCTTAAGTGCTTTTGGATCCTGGGGAATAAGCGGCTTGGCTGAAATGCAGAAGCATCAACGACAGCTGTGGGAGGACGCAGCATCGCCCCGCAAAGGGCTCTGCCACACGCCGCCACTGCAAGAAACGCTGGGATGAGCTTGCCTGGACCCTGCATGGGAAGCCCCAACCCCAGGAGACTGGTCTTCCTTCCTCCATAAAAAGCCAAGCTAACCCCTTCGGGGTGACCCAGGACTGCTGTCAGCCTTGCAGGAGCAGTGTCAGGGTCTGCACCGGAGCGGTGAGGAGAGCGCCGATGCCTGGACACCCTGCAAGGTGTGCAGCCCTTGCTGTGCCAGAGCGCTGCCGCCCCGGTGCAGCCAGGCGTTGCGCTTGGCCTTTTAAGATCAGAAAGGTTTTTGAACTGACGTGAGCTCTGATACGCGGAGGAGAGTGTGCAGCAGGGTAATTAAAGTGTAAGAGCAAGGCCGGGTTTGCCTTTAATGGCTTGCAGCTGCAAATATTTTTCTGTCTTCTTGAGCCCACTTGTAAGCTGTCTGGCTGTATTTCTCATCCTGGCCAATTAGATTCCCATGTGTGCTGCAGGAGTGAAAATATAGAAAGTGAATAATCCTCCAATTCTGCTCCTCGTTGCAGAGGCCTTTGAACCTCTGGCTGCCGTGGCTCCCTCCCACCCCAGCCCCATCACCGCCCCGGCCAGCCCCTCCGTGCCCACCCTGGCTCACCTCTTTGCAACTGAACCTCACCTCTAGCAAAGCTGCCTGGGCATCACTGCGATTCATCTTCAAGCCTTTCTGATCAAAGCCGGGGGCTTTTTTTTGTTTCCCCCCTTTTTGCTGATTTTTACAGCCATTTTCCCTTTTGGATGCTGGTTTTCTGCCAAAAGTTCCACTCTAAAATCAAAAGGGGCAGTCCATTAATACGAGGCAGCTGTAACAAGTACACTATTGTGTTGTCTCTTCCAAGGTACCCAGGATTTTTAATAAACTGGGGGGTGTGGGGAGCTGGTTGCCTCCAAGAAGGAGGAGGCAAAGGCGGGGGGAGAGGGAGCTGGCAGAAACCACAGTGCCATAAAACGCAGCCCGGCGGCGCGAGGCCTTCGGCACGCTCGGCACTGCGTGGCGGTGGGAGCGGTGCAGGAGGCACTCGGCAGCCTCCCGGCTTCCTTCCAGCTCCGGGATCAGGTATCGGTTGGGAAACGCCGCTCACTTTGATCCCTGTGGGCTGACGAGGCTCTTTGCCAGGACCCACGCGGCGAGAATAGGCTCACCGCCCTGGCTGCCCTGCACCGGGCTGCCCGCGGCTGCCGGGGCGGCTCGCTCCGGGGACAGGAGCTGCAAATCCCAGGGAAAAGCGGGGGGAGCCAGGCAGGGGCACAGAAGCTGCTTGGGCTGCGAAGGGGTCCCTGCGCTCCCCGAATGTGTGGGACACGCAGGGTGGGTGGCTGCGGTGCCTCTACTACTCTGAGCCATCCTGGTGCAGGGAGGGCAGCTCGGCCACGCGGGGACCCCCTGCCTGCGGGATCGGGGTGGCTTTTCTCTGTGCCGCAGCGCCGGCTCTCCAGCCCCACGGTGCCGGCAACCTCGCCGCCCCACTCAGCGCAGCTCTGCCCTCACCTTGGCTGCAGGGCTGCAACCTGTCAGCTCCGCTGCCCGGGAAATGCCAGGCACATGGCCAGGCTTGGCAGCAGCAGCCGACCCAGTGGCCTTTGCAGCCATGCCATTCCCGATTCCGGGGGGGCTGTGTCCCTGCCAGGGTAGCCCCCTCCCAAGCCACGTGCACCTCTGTCCAGCCTGGGGGATGGCCGGCCGGCATGGCTCACTGTGAGGGGCAGGTGGGACGCTCTGCTGGGGTCGAGGGCACCCATGCGCCAGCTGGGAACCTGGTAGGGAGCCCCAGTCAGTGCAATGGGTTGTAAAACTGAAACACCCACAGCCATGAAGAGCTCAGACCCCACCTCCCAGTCAGGTTTGGGTCTCTCTGGGCAATGTCAGTGTTATTCCCGATTCTGATCCAGCCCAGCTGGGGAAAGTCCCCAAGACCTTCTCTGTCTCATTCCCCATGAGGGACATCAGCCAGCCCCCAGCGGGGCCATGTGCGAACTGCCTTGTCCGGCCAGGAGCCACGTGTGATGCCCCTCGAGACCCCCAGCACCCATGGCTGAGCCACCGGAGCAAGGTGGGCAGAGCAAACCCCAGACGGGGCTGCCACATCAGCCAGATCAGTGGAGCATCCCTCACTGCCAGTCCCCAGGGCTCCTGCCCTCTGCTCCTGTGGGGTGCAGGGAGCACCCTACGGCGGGGCGAGCCGAGGGCAGCGAGGCAGGTTCTCGCACCAGGGTTTGGGAGCAGCGGGGTGGAGGGGCCGACCCCGTGGGCTCACCATTGCAAGTCAAGGTGAGGACGGGCTGGGAGCAGATGGGACCTGCTCTGCTCCTGAAAGAGCGTTTCTGCTATTTATGCTAAGCGGTGGGAATGCTTCTCAAGCATTTCGGATGGCTCTGTAATGAGGCCGGCCTAAATATGCCAGCATTGTTTGTGCCGGACAATTAAAAACTCCCCCTTGCCACATTAACGGTGTCTCTGGTGGCGGAAGGGCCCGGGAAGGCGCGGGCGAGGGCAGCCCACAAAGCCGGCCTTTTGTTTCGTGCTCCTTTGAACCCTCTCAAAGCCCCCGTTTCAAGGGGTGGCTTTTGTTTTCTTTTCAGCAGGCCTGAACCCAGAGCCGCCTGTTGTTTAGCAACACAGAAATGTGACCTTAATTGACTCTGCTCTCGGGTGCACTGTGTAAATCACTTCTGGCACCCAGGGGAGTGCGTGACGTACCCCCCCCTGCCCAGCCCCGCTACACCGGGGGAGCATCCTCTCTCCGGCTGCTCCCGGTCCCCGGTATAGGGGGACCCTGGCTCTGCACACCCCGGCTGGCTGCAGAGTGGGATGGGAAGCGGGGCCGGGAATACTGTCCTCGTGGCAGAGGGTTTCCCGTTTCCATGAGGGAGCAGGGAAAACTGTTTCCCTCTGCTCTTCGAACCCCGTTTGGCAGCCAGTGCCTCCTGCTCGTGTTTCCAGTCCAGCTGGGCTGGTAAGCCTCTTCACCTGCCTTCCTCGGGACTCACCGGGTTAAAGCTCATTGCAAGATAAATTAAATGATGATGATGAAAATGATTAAGTGATGAAAAGGTAACAACTCCTCCTGCAAACATCTGACACGCACTTAGCCAGGCGACTTATTTGTAGGATACCAGGGGGCTGATACATTAACAGATATAATTTGCGGTCTCCCGAGGAGAGGTTAAGGGCTGGGAGCACGGCTCCCCGGGAGCTGCCCCATCTCTCCACCTCGCCTGCCCTGGCCTTAATCAAGCGATCATCTCAGCCCGCGCCTCACTGTCCCCCTCGCTCCTTTCAATGGGGGAAAATTTGCGGACAAATTCCTGCCAGCGGGACGTTGGAGCTCTCCTGCATGGCGGGATAAAGATACCTGTCACCTCCGCCTGGCCCCGCCGCCGGCTCATGCTGGGAGCGCCGTTCAAGGAGCACCATGCTGATACCCTTATTTGATTACGCTTCTTCATGCCTTCCTCTGTGCGGGAAGAGCTATTCAGCGGTGGCACCACGGCGCTCCCAGCACAGGCTGGCCCCGCTGCTGGCCTTTTGTTAGCCCCACTGGCAGCATGCCGGGTGTCAGGGCTCCACAGGGGACCCCGCGCTGCCCCCCCCCTCGCCCCCAGCCAGGGCTCTTCCTGACGCTTTGCAACAGGGTCCTGGACAGGCTGTTGATTTTTAACCAGAAATCTGTAAAAACAAGGAGGAAAATAGGATTTAAATAGAAACATGAATGGCTCTACGAGGTAAGTGCTCTGCTCCTCCTTCTGCTTCGCTGTGCTGCTGGCATGCTGGCGATGCAGCTGCCCGATACCTGTTAGCTGTGTCCAGCAGGAGATCCCAGGGGCGTGTTACCGGGATCAGCCCCGGTGCTGCTGGCTGCTGGGCAATCTGGCTCCCCGGTGGCCTTGGGAGCTTTCGTTTGGGTTTGTAAACTTGCAGAGAGGGGATCAATCATCCCTCTGCCCAGAAACTCAAACCTCAGCAGCTGGAGATCCCTCTGGCACGAAAAGCCTTTGGCTGCAATCTCAACATAAATGCCAATTTGCAGATTCCCTGGGCAGAGCCAACCCCTTGTGCCACGCTACCCATTGCTCCCGGACAACGCCACCTGTACCCTGCCGTGTCCCAAGGACCAGCGGTGCCACCTCACCTGCCGAGAAGAGGTGTGCCCTCTGCAGCCGAAGCACTTGACGGGTCACCCCATGCTGCTCCAGCCCCGCAGCCCCTCTGCTATCTCCAAAAGCTTCTTGTATCTTAGGTTAAGGTAAAATACACTGCTCCAGGTGATGCTGGGGTGGGAGCCCCCAGCCAGCCCTGCTGCAGCCTTGGGGACGGCAGCCTGGGTTCCTGCCTCTCCTTCTGGAGTTAATCACCCGGACTGCTAGAAATGTGGAGCAATTGGCCCTTGTTTTGCTTTTCCCTGCTAGATTAAAGAGCTCTTAAGTACCTGGCTTGTTATTTCTGCCAAGGTACTTACGCACCAAGATCCTTGTGACTGTAATCAAGCCGCCTCTTGATCTTCTTCCTGATAAACTAAGTAGGCTGAGTGTCCTGTCTGCCTCCATCGGAAACATCCTCAGCCCTTGTCCCGCCCTCCCGGGGTTTCTCTGCAGGCTCTCCAGCGTTGCCTGCTTTGGCAACACGCATACCGCAACACCTCCAGCGTGCCAGGGCTGGAGCTGCTGGTGCGAAGGCACTTCCCTGTGCTGGCTCCTCCAAAACAGCCCTTATGTGGGCTTTGGGCACCTGCCCCTTCCCCACACCAAAGTTTGCTGTGAGCATCAACCATCCTCAAATCTCCCTCCAGTGAGTGCTGCTCCGCTGGGCAGGAGCAAGGCTCTGGGGAGCCGTGCAGCAGTGAGCGTGGCTGGGGCACAGCATCTCTGGAAGAGAGAGGACTCTCCAAGCAGCCAGGGAGGTGAAGACCAGCCCTTACCTGGGCGTCATGTCCACCTTCTGACCCCCAAGCACAGTTCCAAGCTCTCAGAGAGCCCCAACAGGCTCTGGCACCGATTGCTGCTGCTTTCTCCCCTTAGCAGCTGATGGCCTGCACATGCCTGGCTGGAGAGTGGTGATCTGGGTGGCCACAGCACAGCAAGGAAGACACCTGGCTCCTTGGACGCAAGGTGTCACCTGCCGGAGCCCAGTCCCTTGGGTCAGAGTCACGATGCAAGTAGCACCTGTGGTCTTTGCTGGCTCCAAAATCGCTGCGCAGAGGGAAGTGTCAGATGGGCCAAATCACCACTGTGTTTGTAAAGATAAAATGACACTCCACTACTTAATACAGTAATCATCAATATCTTACTTTTGACCAAAATACCCCCATATTGCAGGTGTTTCGCAGATTGGGGTTAGCTCGTGTTAACAAGTGTTCCCCCCTGCAGGGAGCATCCCCCGGCCCCGGGTGCGGGGCTGGCCCTGCCGCCCCATGCGCACTCACTGCCCAGGCCCAAAAGTGGCATTTGCTGGACTCAGGTCACTGCCCTCCAGCAAAGGGGCTCTTGGCCAAGCCCCAGCAGCACGTTCTGCCACCGGCACCTCCTGAAAGGGACCTTCCGCCACAGCCCCGGCCCATTGTCCGGGGGGATAATTGGAGGGAGAAGTGAAACGGGACTATAATGAATTCTGCTGCTATTCAGCGGGGCCGGGAGGCAGAAAGCTCACTGCTCCTGCCAAAGTGCTGAGGCTGCTACTTCCATTCTGCGGCCGAAGGGGAGGTCTCCAGAGGGCAGCTCGCTATTGAGGAGGCTCCGGGGTTGAAACAACACCCAGCATCTGAAGTTTTACCCTTTCTACACAAATATGCTCCAACGTGCCTGCGCACAGGGTCCTTCCTTGCCTTCCCTGTGGGCTTGGCAGGGCTGTAGCCAAGCTGGCTTGCACAGTGCAAGGCTGCGGCTGCACCACGTGTCGGAGTGTCCCCATGCCCGTCACACTGTGCTGTGCTGACATCAGCTTCAGCTCTGCTGCCCTTCTCCCCAGGCTGCCCTCGGGGGCTCTGTCCAGCCAAATCCTCCTTCTCTCCTCCCTGAGGTCCTGTGCAAAGCTCCCTCGGCCATAGTGACCCCCCCCTGAGGCTCCAGACTGATGTTCGACCCCCCCCAGCACCCGGCAGCACAAGCACTTCTCCCCCAGCCCCTTTTCCAGGGGCTGCACCACCACCCTGCCTGTTTTGGGGGGGTGATGGAGCAGCCCTGGAGAGGGGACCCAGCCCAGGGGTGGATGGAAAGTCTGTGCTGCTCTTTCCAGGCGCCCCGAGGCTGCGAAGGGCTGGACGGCGAAGCGTCTGTGTGGTCCCTCCTGCGCGCAGGGAGAGCCCCGTGGCGGGCAGCTCCTCTCCCACGCGCTCCTGCCAGTAGCTGGCCGTCTCCAGACATCTTGCATCGCTCTGCTCAGCCCCGCTGCAGCTGCTGCCGAGCTCCTGCTGGGGTCTCGCACGAGGGGTGGGGTGGGGTTCCCCCCCTCTCAAAAGCCTGCGGACCCTCCTGGCAGCATCTGGCTGGAGGCAGGGACCCTGCCAGGAGCGGTCTCCTGGGATGCCGGGCTGGCTCAGGCACAGGGAGCCCGGGTCCATGGTGCCTCGGCTCCTGGGGAAAGCTTTCTGCCAATTTGCCTGAGCTGCAGGGGGATCGGTGCCAGAAGAAGAGCTGGCAGCCTGCGTGGGGGTCGGCCTTCCGCACACGAAGCCCGGAGGGGGTGTGGGGTGCCCAGCTGCCTCCCAGGCGCAGGGAGGCATGCGGGGGCAGCAAACCAGCATTACAGGGCGGTCCCCAAGGATGCCGGTGTTGCTCCTGCCCTGAGGTGCGCCGGTCTTATTTTATGTCCAGGCAGTCTTTAAGCAAATACATAAGAAAATCCCTTCCCCTTCTTGCCCATCGGGATGACACAGTTTCAAACCTTGGAAGAGGATTTGAGGCTTTTGTCTCTGGCCTGGCAAACGGGGCAGGCGCACAATCAGCAAACCACTGGCAATTACAGCCATCGCAATTTTCTGCATCAGTGCCATAAACAAGAGGGCAGGGGAGCCCAGAGCACAGCACCCTGAAGAGCAAGGGAAGACAAACAGGACTTTGTCCCAAGGTTTAGAGCAGGCTGCAGGCATCCTCAGGGCTAAATGCTGTTCTTCCCAGCGCATGGTGCTCTCGTAACACCTTAGCTCAGCAGAGCTTAGCAGGCTGTCACAAGCCCCAAGGAGAGCCCTTCTGACCTTCTGGGGAAATGACTCCAGTGAGCAATAAACTGGTTCCTGTTTACTTTGGGAGAGGGGTCTCAGCAGGCTTTAACACAGGAGGGACAACTCTGAGCTGTGAAATGTGGCTGACACCGGAGCCATGGCTGGAGCAGCCTGCAGCCACCAGCAAGTGTGTGGGGCCAGCTGGGGCCTGAGCCTCCCCCACGGACGATGGGGGGCCACGGACAGCCTGTCCCGTCAGACCTTTTCCTGTCCTAGTTCCCATGGGTGATGGTTAACCAGCCCTGTCTGCGGCATGCTCCTCCAGACAAGCAAACACTGGGTGATAAGGCAGCCCTCACCCCGTGCGAGGTCTGCCGCAGGGGCTAGGCTGGGAGGAGGGAGCGGTGGCTGTGCTGTGGGCTGCCCCGGCACGGGAGGAGCTCCCCGAGAGGCGCCTTGAGGCCCTCATGCTCACCATGACACTGGCTGAGCAAGCACAATGCAGCTCATGGCCATGCCCCTCTCCCCTTTCCCTGTTTGCCTGCTCCCATGCCACCGCCTTCATCCGTTTGTCCAGCAGCGGGTGGCCGTGGTGGTCCAGCTCCTCGTCCCTTCGGGGAGACGTGACCCTGCTCACCCAGTGCCCGGCACCAGACCCGCTCTGAAACCTCCAGGGAGAGCTGACCCAAACAGGCAGCACCACAGGCAGGGGGCTGCCCGCAGCCTCTGCCTGCAGCCTGCCCGCACGCAGCTGAGCCCAGCAGGGAAGGCAGCGAGCGCCAGCGCCGTCTGCGAGCACAAACAGCTGCTTGGAGCCCGCTCAGAAACACCAGCCCGGGCTGTCCAGCTGCCAGACCCTCTGTTTCAGAGCACAATGAAAGCCGAAGGATGGCTGAAAGCAAGCCGCCCCGTGGGAACGGAAGCGCAGAGCTCTCTGTTGTGGGACGAGCCAGTGCCGACCCCATGGCGAGGAGCAAGGCTTGGCTGCAGGGAGAAACGGAGCATCTGTCAGGCTCACCAGGGTCCTCACCATGAGACCCTTGTGTGGCTGCTGCAGGGCTGGGGATGAGGGCTCCGATTTACCTGTCCATTCACCATATGTGGGACTGGTTCCGTTGGGAACACTGACTAGTGGAAGGGCTTGCCCGATGCATCATCATCCCAAAGCTCCCCCATCCCCTTCCAGGCTCGTCATCTCCTCCAGCACCCACCACGATGCAGCCCTGAAGGATGTCCCTGGTCTCTCCTACGTAGCCAGGAAGGGCTCCAGTACTGCTCTGCATTTACATGTTGCAGTCAAACCCCTGAGTGCAACAGGCCATTTGCTCTCCCCCACCATAAACTGGATTCATTTCACTGCTGGGACAAAGGCAGGTTGTCTTCCAGGTCTGGAGCTGAGCCTGTTGCTGATGGAGGTGGGGATGGGGCTCAGCCTGGTGCTGGAGCTGCAAACAAAGCCAAATGTTCCCCGAGCCCAGCAGGATCAGCCTGTTTTGGTCCTGCTTTATACTAGTTGTTAGGCTCAGTGAGGATGCTGCTGGGCTGCGGTGAGCTCAGGCCCAGAACTGGCTCCCCTGTTTGGCAGATGCCCTATGTGTGTCGGCGCTGCCAAAAGAGATGGGGGTTTATCTGTGTCTGGGGTGCAGCAGGGCTGCGGGAGCGAGAGCCAGGCAAGATACGTAACTGTGAGGTTCGGCATGTGTCTCTACATCCTGCTCCCTCTCTTGGTACAAACACTGTCCAGATTTCCAACGTCAGAGGGAGAGACACCAGCCAGATTGTTTTACGGTTTCAAGAACTCATAATGTTTTCCAGAGAACAGAGCTGCAGCCCATCTTCTGCAGCAGGAAGAGCTGCGGCAGCCTCCAGTCATTGCCAACAGCCCTCTGACATCCTCGGCAGCCAAAAAAGCCGACAAAATGTAGGGCGTCCCTCGAAACGGCTCTTGCGAGGCACCTTGGTGTGCCCATATCCAGAGTGGTTGATGCCATCCCAGTCCCTGAGGACCCAAAGCAGAGAGCAGCCTCCTGGTGCTCCCACAGCTCCTCGGTAGGAGTCTCCCTTGCAGGGCAGGCACGGTCACCGGTGGTCCCTGTGCGGGCATGGCTGGGCTGTGTGATGGGAGCCGACAGCCCGGGGATGGCATGGGACCCTCCTTGGGGGGGTTAAGGACCCAGCTGAGGCCCTGCTCCAGGGGCAATTTTAGGGATGACTTTTGGCGAGGTGCTAAGCAGCAGCAGGCTGGACTGGCGTCAGGCTGTGTTTCCTCGGGGGGGGTTGGGGGGGAGGACACAAAGGGAGACATGGCTTCTCAGAGAGTGACAGGGTGATGACCCTGCCCTGGCTCCCAGCCCCTGGGCCACCGTGTGTCCCAGTCCCACAGCAAGGCTGAGTCCCAGCCCCTGCTCCAGCAGAGCGGCCTGAGCCACGCTGGTGTGCTGGCAGGCTCGTTACAGCATGTCTGCTTTTAATTAAGCGGGACATTGCTTTTGTACAGCTGAACCTCTCAGGAGTTCGGGTACGGAGCCTTCGCCCCTGCAGCCAGGCTCCTGCTGCCCCCCCCGTGCGGCAGACAGCAAGCCAGGGGAGCGGGGGCCAGAGGCTTTGGGAGCATGTGCTGGGGTGGCGCGTCCCACCCGTGCGGGGTGCTGGCTGTGCCCCCAGTGCGGCAGGGCACGGCGTAGGCTGTCCCATGCCCTGCCACGGGTGTTTGGTTTCCTCAGGCCCGAAGGCAGAGCCCAGGGCTCTTGTGCTGGGCAGATAAGAGTTAACGCCCCAGCAGTTGTGCTGAGCTGGCTTTATTGGCAATAAACCCTGGCTAGAAACAGCTTCCTAATCATCACAGATTACAGGTAGCCCTACCTCACAGCTGTCCTTCAGCAACAGCACCTCTGCCCTGCACTGCCGCCCCTGCGCCCCCCTCAGCAAACACCCTGGGGGCAGCCCCCCCCAGCCCTGCACCCCTCCGGTGTCACGCAGCCCCCGTGCCACCCTCGCTGCAGTGCTGGCAGGCAGGACACGTGCCCCCAGCCTGCTGCCCGTACTCACCGCAGGTGCCAGCCCAGGGCTGAGCCACAGCTGTGTATGAGAAGAGCGAACCAGAGCCTGCGTGGGTCAATCACTATCCTCGGACACTTGCAAGGCACCGTGACGGGGAGCTGGTACCCCTGGGGCACGGCTCTGGCATGGCTGTGCTTTGGGGACAGCTCTGCCAGGGCAGAGGACATCAGAAATCGCTCCTGCTGCAGGGGCTGGAAGGGGAGAAGCTTGCCCCGGCTCAGCCGGGAATGCCGTTCCCAGTTCCCAGCACCAGCTGATGGCGTGGCCGGCCACAAATGTTTAATGAACAGGAGCAGAGTCATTTGTCTGGGCTGACCCCCCCAGGAAGTCTGCACTCCGCAAAACAAACCAGGCTTTTGTTTGACTTGTTTTAAGTAAAACACATGTCACCCCTGTAAATCACCGGTCCCCTTCCCCACCCTGCCCCGGGGGCAGCGGCAGAGCAAAGGCGGGGTGCTAGCCTTGAGGTGCTGGCACAAACCCGGGTCACAGGCTCCCCGGATCTGGGCAGGATCTGGCCCCACCGTGGGGCTGGAGGTGGCTGCACACCCTAGCCAGGAGCCACAGGGCTGGAGCAGCGCAGTCCCCGCAGCAAGCAGCCATCCCCAACCTGCTTCCACACCCGCGGCACGCAGCCTCCAGGGAGGCTTGCAGTGCTGGTCCTGGGGGAGCCTTGCCCAGGCATCCCCAGACCGCCCGCCTCGCTCCCCCCAAGTCCCAGCCCGGCTGCCAGGCTGATTTTTCACCATCCCCACGCTCCCCGCGGGCCGGACGCCTGGATCCCAGCCCAAGGTCAGTCGGTGGCCACGGGCCCCTGGCGCGAGCGAGGACGATGGCTTGGGACAGCCGGCCGAGGGGCTGCGCTGCCGAAGGGCCGGGTCTCGTCCGAGGCGTGCGGGCGGCATGCAGCGGCGGGCTGCCGGCATTCGGCCTCGCCGCCTGCCAGCGGGGGCCAGAGCAGGCTCGTGTGCCGGCGGCGGCGTGCTCCCTCCCGCGCTCCCCGCGCCGCCTGGCAGCCCGCCACCGCGCCGGGGGTTCGCTCCTTTCTCACGACCTCTCAGGTTCCTGAGCTCATCTGGGAGCTATTCATTTCCTGCCAGAAAACAGCCTTGCCTGCTAAAAAAACCACCTTGGCCGCAGAGCGGCCCAGGGCTTGGTACAAGGGCTCTCCCGGCTTAAATCATAAAGCTCCGGCTGTCTGGCTGGAATCAAAGGCAGGGCAGGCGGTAGGGGGGTGTGTGTGCACGCGGAGGCCCGTGCCATATGGTAGCACTTAAGAGCCAAGGAGGAAGCGAGGAGGGGTTTTTGCACCGCTCGTGAGGAGTGTGGGAAAAGTTAATTGACTTTAATGACAGGTTTCCCGGGACAGCAGCAGCGGCCGATGGAAGGGAGCTGCAGGGATGCGAGGGGCAGCTGGGGATGCCAGCCCTGCGTGGGTGGGTGGCATGGCAGGGTGGAAAGCCTCCTGCCCGCAGGCTCCCATGCAGGTGTGCTCCAGGCAGGGATGGAGCGCTGCTCCCTCCGGGCTACAAACACACACATCTGATTGTGGCAAACTATTTACAAGCCCAAGAGTGATAATCTGAGGGACAGAACTGGCTCCAGCCCTCCCCGGGGTCCTCTCAGTTGGCAGGCAGGGCTCACCAGGCTCTCCAGGGAAGACAACAAGAGCTGCATCCCATCCAGCAGCACTGAGTCCAGTTCATTTTCCTACCTGTCCTGCACAGCCCCGTGCACGGCCACAGCCAAATAAGAGGCCACCATTGAGTTGCTCAGCCCTGTCCCTCTCTCGGCACCCCCGTCCCTCCCTTGCCCGCTCATCCTACAGCACCAGTTTGAAAGCACTTGCTGCACCTGAAGGGCAACTCTGCACATAATGATCCGCAGACCCACAGCCTGCATTTGCAATCCCAATTTGTCACGGGCTTGGTGAATTGGCATCAAGAGCACAGCTCCTGGGAATTGCTCTGATCCGCTCAAAGCTCACAAACTCAAGCAGATCTCTCATGTCAACAGGCTGTGGGATAGAGTAAACACAGAAAGCTTTGGAGAAACCGGTCCAAGCATGGCATATCTGCTTTATACTAGGCTATTTAAACTCCATTAGCAAATAGGTTTGTCTTTTCTTTCACTCCCAGATCTGCTATGTGTCCTCCATTAGCCTGCAGCAAAGGTTTGTTTTTTTTTTTTCTAATGTGCTTTCCAAACCAACTGCTTCAGCAGAAAAGGAAGACTCTGCTAAGCTGGAACAGCCTCAGCTCTTACAGGTGATGCATTACTAGTCTGCATCAGCTCCAGGCAGGCAGTCCAGCAGCAGGAGCTGGTCTGATGGGATTCCCAGACAGGTCCTGCAAGCACTTCTCTGAACACAAGGTGGGCTCAGTCCTGCCCTCGATACCTCCAGCACAGAAAAGTGACACTCGGGCTAGTCAAAGGGAAGGTAGGCTCAGTCTGTAGGGCTACACAGCTGCCTAGAGACAGCAAATCAAATATTCCTAAGCCTGGCACACAATGTGGCTGCAAGATGCCACTGTGAGGGTGGCAACACAGGCCAGCAAAGGCACTGGGAGACAGAGGAGGGGAAGCTCTGCTGCATCACCCAGGGAGATCATCCCCATAGCCCCTTTTAAAGGGAGCCAATACTGGCTCCATCCTCATCAGTATGCCCTGCAGAGAGAGATCCTGGATGCATACCCCCACTCTCCCCCTCCAAAATCCATTCCAAGAAGTATTTTCAGATCAGGAAGCTGTGTTTGTATACAGGGAGAAGTGGGGAAAAGCTGGGGAGGGATTCAAACCCCAGCAGGTTTAATCTGTCTGGTCTCGCACTCTCCCCAGCTTTCATTTCCCCAACACCTGGATACAGTCAAGCACCTGGCTGATCCGGACAAAATCCGACAAGCTTTTGCAGCAGGATTTGGAAGGAATCCCCAGTGGATCCTGGCACAGTTTAAAGCTGTCCGCTTTGAGTTAGGACTTGTTAAGAAGGGCGATGCAAGCTGTAACCCGAGACTGCCGCTCACCTCTATCTAGGGCTTGCATCTTGCCTGGAAATGGGGCATGACCAAGTCGAAGGGGTCAGTTGCCGCTCACTGTTACAGAGACAGTCCACATAGCCCCACATCACTCCCCCAGACACATGTTTTCCATATAGCAGCAGAGGAAATGCCCAACTCTATCAAAAACACATGCAGAGCATTAATCATCAGGCAGAGCCTGGCTGGTGCTCAGGGCCAGAAACAGCTCTGTGCTTTTAAGTCCAGGTGGAGGTGGTGCCCAGCGCCTGCTGCAGCCTGTCAGCCAGGAGACAGGAGCACTCGTGTCAGGCTTGTCCTGCGGAGAGCCGCTGTTTTTGTAACACGAGAAGCTGGCAGGCACCGCTCTCTAAATCAACTGGCTGCAGTCATTCCCGACTTACACCACGGCCGGGAGCGGGCCCCTCTGGGTCCAGGGCAGGAGGCTCACCCGGGCAGCCTGGACCAGGAGCCAGGCTGTCGGGCTCTGTGCCGAATCCGTCTCGCTTTACCTGGGCTACTCCACTCCGTCAGCCAGAGGAGCCAGGAACAGAGCGGAGGTGCCTTCCTCAGCGTATTCACCAGCTCTGCAAACATAAGCTCTTTTTAACAAGTCTGATCAGTTGAGCTGCTCCCCAAGAAGCAGTAATTACATCTGCCCCGGGGCAGGGAGAGGGGACAGAGGGTCCGAGTGACAGCTCCAGCCTGGAGAGCAGGACAAGGCAGCCCTGGAGCAGCACAATCCACAGGCAGCCGAGCGCGAGCCAGGAGCTGGGCTCCCTCCTGTGCACACAAGCCAGCACTCCAATTTATCTCCAAAGGCCTTCCAAAATGGAAGAGACACTTTTATTTTAAGAGCATTCAAAAAAACCAAACCCCAATCTTTGGTGTCACATAAGGAAGGGGAGGGAAGGGAGAAAAAAGATCTCGTGTAAAACACGAAACACTGTTGAGGGAGTGCTATGGTACAAAGGCACAATCCAATATGAACATATAACCTATGTACAGCCGTGCCAGCAGCACGGGGTGCAGTGCTCAGTCCAGTCCGGTGCCTGTCACCCTCACCAGGGTCTCCAGACCGAGTCGGCTGTGCCAGGTGGCGGGCCGGGCGGCGAGGCAGCAGTGGCAGCAGCGGGTGGGCCACCGTACAGGGGCAGCACAGCGCCGCCGGGAGCAAAGGCAGTGCTGGGGATGAGGAAGGCGAATTGCCCATCGGAGGCTGGCAGCAGCTGGAAGCCGCCATATACCTTGGCTGCGTCGGCACCCGGCTTGCAGGGCATGCCCGGGAGCGGCCCCGCGCCACTGCCCGGCGGCACCAGGGGTGGCCCAAAGGCTGCAGCTGGTGGCAGTGGGGGCGGTGGGGGGGGCGCGGGGTAGTTCATGGCGTTGATCTGGGTCATGCAGCTGGCCAGGTGGCCCAGTAGCCGGGTGCGCACCTCGGTGTTGACGCCCTCGCAGGTGGAGAGGAACCGCGTCACCTCGTTCATGCACTCGCTGAAGCCAGCGCGGTACTTGCCCAGCACCGTGGGGTCTGTGCTCAGCGCAGCTGCGGGGGGGAAGAGAGGTGCACAGCGGTCAGCAGGCTCTGCAGGGGACTGGGGGTGCAGCCCACCAGCATTGCATCCTGCAGCCCCTCTGAACCAGGAATCCAGGCGGGGAGTGCAGCCCCTCTGGGAGCGTGTCTTGTGATCCCAGGTGCCGAGGGTCTGGATGGAGAGCATGGCCCCTCTGCTACCAAGTCCTCCAGCATCAGGGACCCAGGTGGGGAACAGACAACCCCCAAAAGTCCTCAAGTACTGGAGATCCAGTTCAGGAGCACAGCCTCCTCAGTTGCTCCTGTGCCTCTGGCGCCCCCAAAACAGATCGGGGTGTGGAGCACAGCTCTGCTGGTAGAGGGGACCTAAAACAAGACTGCAGCCCTCCCAGTGCCCTCCAGTACCGGGGATGCAGATGGACAGGAGAGTGCTACCCACAGCCACCCTGTACTGGAGATACAGGTACAGAGCATGGTGCCCCTCACTGTTCCACAGCACCAGGGATGCAGGTGGGGAGTGCTGTGTCCCCCATGGCCCCCCAGTACCCAGGATGCAGGTGAGGAGCCCGCTGACCCCCTGTGCCAGGGATACAGGTACAGAGCACAGTGACCCCCATCACCGCGGATACAGGTGCAGAGCCAGGTGCCCCCGTTACCCTCACTGCCAAGGATGCAGGCAGGGCCGTCCCAGCCCGCAACCCCCCCCGGTTCCCCCCGGGACTCACCGGTCATCTGGGCTCGCTGGAGGCTCCGCAGGTGCTTGACGGTCATCTCCAGGATGTCAGCCTTCTCCAGCTTGGAGTGCCGCGAGCTCTGCGGACACAAGCGGGGCTCAGACCGGCCCGGCAGCGCCGGAGCCCCCCGCGCCCCCCGCCCCGGCCCCCCCTCCCTCCCCCGCCGCTTACATCCTTCTTCAGCGCGTCCAGGATGAGCGTCTTCAGCTGCCCCAGGCTCTCGTTGATGCGCGCCCGCCGCCGCTTCTCCATGATGGGCTTGGAGGACTGCAAGAGAGGCGGCGGTCAGCGCCCGGCGCTGCTCCGTACGGCACTGCCCGGCCCGGCGCCACCCGGCCCGGCCGCCCTTACCTTCCGGTGCTCCGCCGCCGTCTTCGGCTTATCGGGCGTCGCGTTGACGCTGGCGGGGGTGGCGGCCACCGGCGAGGCGCTGTTCTTCTCCATCAGGTCGGCCGGCATCCTGCGCCGGCAGCGCCCGCCGCCGCGGAAGAGGCGCGGCAGCAGCAGCGGGGAGGGGGGGGGGGCCGGGGGCGGCGGGGTGGGCGCGCGCTCCAGGCCGGCGGTCGGCGGCGGGGCCGGCGGGACGCGGGTGCCGCGCGCCCTTGGCCGCCCCTACTTATAGCGCGCGCCGCACGCGCGCGGCTCGTGTGAAACGTCCCCCGCCGCCGTTCCCACACTCGCGCCCAGCCAATGGGCGCCGCCCGCACGCGGCCCCGCTCGTGGACGGCGCCCGCCCATTGGCTGGGCGCCGCGCGGCGGCCGGCGGCCAATGGCGCGGGGCGGGCGGGCGGGCGGCCGCGGTTAACCCCTTGGGCGCCGCCCGTGGCGGGGGGGGAGTGGGTGGGACGGGACGGACCTCGGCGGGGGGGGGGGGGGGGGGAGCGGCCCTCGGGGAGCGCCGCGCTAATTACCGGGTTAATTGGCGCCCGTGGCAGGCGCGGCCCCGCCCGCTCCCCTCAGGGGTCGCCGGCTGCCGGCCCCGGGGCGGGCTGCGCCGTGGGGGGCCGCAGCCCTCCGGGGTGACGGCCGGGACGCGGCGGCCCGGGCCCAGCTGCGGTGGCCGGAGCCCAGCGACCGCGTGCGGGGCCTGCCGCGCCCCCCCCCCCCCCCCCCCCGCAGTGGCCTGCGTCGTCCCGCCGCGCCTTCAGCGTCGCCTGGGTCTTCCCACGGCGGCCCGGGCCCTGCCCACACGCAGGTGGGCACCTGCGCTGCACTGGCGGCCCGGGCCCTGCCCGCAGGCTGGGCACCGCTCTGCAGAGCAGCGTGCGGCGGAGGGCAGGGGAGCGCGGTGGCACACGCGGGGCTGCGCGGAGCCGTTGTGGGTTACGCTCCCCGGCGCTCGCACGCGTCGGTGCGTGTGCTCACATCATCGGGGGAACGCGAAACCACAGGGTGGTGCCTGTCCCTCGGCCCGCGCTTCGGCTGCGACCTCCGGCTGGTTCGGACAGTCTGTGGGTTACTTTAAAAAAAAAAAGAAAAAGTATTTTGCCTGGGGACTTGAATCTTTTTTTCCCCCCTCTGCTTGACTGACTTTCTCACACTCCTGTTCCCATAGTCTGCCAGCTAAGCCTGAGTCATCCTGCCAAGAACTAGACCTGGCCTATTCAAAAATGTGCTCACCCGTTCTTTCTTTCTCTCAGTCTCTCTTTCTTTTCTTTCTTTTTTTTTTTTTTTTCTGAGTATACACAGCAATGTTTTTCCACCTCCTCCAGTACCTGATCTGCACCTGTACAGGGCCAATCCCACACGTATCACCTGATCTCGCCTTTTCAGAGACCGTGAGAAAAATAAAGTTTAAGAAAGAAGAGACATGTTTGCAGATCTCACTGGTGCAAAGCCCTCGTCTCTGCAGAGGCTTGCCTGCTGAGCCCTCAGAGTTTAAAAAAAGGAAAATAAATACAAGGGAGAGTGTCATGTTTAAAACTGCAGAAAAGTACAAATCCAGGCTTTCTTTCAGCTCCTTGATGGGGCCACAAGCCTTTTGATTTAAAAACAAAGAGCAGCCTTCACCGTGTAAGATTTAACTTCAGATGAGCAATATTTGACGTAAGCCTCGATTAGCCAGACATTCGGACAAACTCGAGCGAGGAAAAGCTCGAGGCAGCACTGGGGAAGTCATTATCGAAAAGCCTTTTCTCAGGCGCCTTTATGGGGAAATCAGAGACAACCGATGAGCATGAAAACTGCAATACATTTCTGGAGAGCCTAAAAAGTTCTCTGGCGGACCAATATTTTTTCTAGTGCTGATATTTGGATCTGTTTGCGGGGAGGGGGACGGGAGAAGACAGGTCATCACAGTTACTGAGCTGGTGTTCTCCCTGCTGTGGGGATCTCAGGAAACGTGGAGCTGGGCACCGGGTCCATCCCGGGCTGGAGCGTGAACAGGCTGTCATTACGTCCATGTTTACGGTAGCCGCAGAGCTGCTAGCTGTCTCTAATGCCGGCAGCAGGTCCGTGTCCCTGGGGGAGGAGAGCGGGGCAGGCAGCGAGGACAGGCTGTCTTTAGGGGCTGCCAGCGCTCGCCCACGCCCAGGACCCAGGAACTGCGTGGCAGCAGCAGCCCCCCTTGCCTGCGCTCCTGCCCTGCTGAGCCCAGCCCCTGCCCGCTGCAGAGCCCGTGGGGAGGGGTTTGCTTTTGGGGCGTGCGAGGAGCCAGGCTGTGGGGCACTGGGTCTGCGAAAGCGTTGGCTTCTGCGGGGGCTTCCTGGAGCCCCGCACAGGGCAGCGGGGAGGCAGTGACACTGGTGTCCCTGTTCCACATCTCCTCTGCCACCGGCCTGCCGCTGTGAAATGTCTTACACATGTGAGGGTTGTGATCCCCAAGTGGAAGCATGTATACGTGTGAATTCCCTGGGGATCAGGAGAGGAAGGGGAGGATTTACATGGAAGGATGTCTCTGGAAATGAAGTGGCTGAGGCCAAATTTAGGCTGGAAGGAGGCGGTGAAGGGGTTTGTAACCGTGGGGGGAGACACCTGAAAGAGATCCTCTGGGCTTCTCCAGCCCTGTCTTTGCTTATGAAAGAGGTGTCAAGGGGGAAATAAAGCCCAAAGATAAGGGGCTGCCCCAGAGACTGGGGTGTCCTTTGTCCCGTAGTCCTCCAGCAATGTTTTTTTCTTTGCTCGGGCAGTAATCTTGGGTTACAAATTGGGAATTGTCCAAAACAGATCTGGGAAGAACCTTTAGACAGCGCATTAGGGCATTGCTGACTGGCAGAACATCTTGGAGGAAAAATGTGTTGGCAAGAAAATTTAGACTAGCCCTGGGCACGGACCCAGGGGTGGGAAGGTGGAAGAGAACAGAATGCTGCTGCTGGTGTGGCACGCAGGAGGTGAGGAGGGCTGGCTGTGCCTGCTCCCTGGTCCTTCAGGAAGCAGCCAAGATGAGGAAAACGAGATCTAAAAGCCTTAATATCCAAAGATTGCGGGATCCTAGGAAATACAGAAAATAGGAGCCAAGTTTCTTGTAAGAGCTGGGCTACAAGCTGGACCCCAGGAATGGCACAGTGAGTCTTTCCTCTTTGAGTCACGGACTGAAATCCTAGCCTGGCTGCAGCTCAAAGTCGTCACCACCCTGAAGGCTGGAAAACAAGTGCTACGTCTCAGGGACATGTCCCTGGCACAGATGTCTCCTCTGGGCAGCCCTGCACACATGTCTCCACTCGTGGTCCCCAGCCCAGAAGCTGTTGTGCAATCCATACCCAACCGGCTCCCCTGGGAGGTGTGATCTCAGAAGCTTTGGGCGCAGGTGTCAGGGTTTATTTCCCCTCCATAAATGTTTGCCAGATCTTTGGGACAAGGTCACTTTCAAACTGACTTCCTGACAAAGGTCCCTAGATGAAGCAAAGCTTGCATAGATATTACTCCCCTACACACCAGGTCCTCGTGGTGAACAGGGCAGAACAGCTTTCATGCAGCAGTGCCCCTGCCCAGCCCTCCCGATGGCGGGAGCAGCTCGCTGGGTAGGACGGCAGCCCTGTTTTGCAGCAGATCCTGCCCTCTCCACTGAGGACCCGTTTCCCAAGTGCCTGCTGAGACCCAGGATCCCAGTGCTGGCAGAGGAGCCTTGGGGGGCTCGTGCGGTGGCTGCTCCCCCGGCGAGCACGTGCCTTGCAGGAGCCGGGCTCTTTCAGCTGTTCCCTGGCTGCCACAGAGAAGAGACTGGTGTTTATTCATTCTGCTCCTCGCTGTGGGAGTCAGGCTGGGTGTGGGGGAGCCCCATTCGTTCTGCAGTGACACCCCCTGTGTTGGGGGGCCATCTGTGTGCTCCAGGAACTGGTACCCTTCCTTCTATTGCCCACATGGCTAGGTGGGCATCCTAGGAAGCTGTGGAATGGAGCAGCAGAGACTTTGCTGGGGTAGCAAAGTACCACTCTGAGTAACTCCAGTGTTGCTAAGAACAGGCATTGAAGAACCATTTTCATCTCCCCATCCCATCCTATCCCAGGCTGGAGCACAGCTCTGCACCGAGGAGGGCTCTGGGACAAGAGCCAGGGTACCTGGATCTCTTGCTAAGCTGATTCCTCTTGGCAGGCTCCTATCCTGCTGAACCAAGGAAACGCTGCCGGGGAGCTGGCAGGGAGGGTATTTTGGCAGCTGTGAAATGCCACCCATGTGGATGGGAATTCCCTTCCTGCCCTGATACCCACGGTGTTACTTCAGAGATTGCTGGTTGGGCTGGAGCAGCCGCATGTACTAATGGGCATGAGATGGTGCGGCCCCAGCTTTCCCCTTTGCACCTTTGCAGAGCCCCGGCTCCAGCCTGGTCCTCCGCTGGTAGCGAGGGCTGGGCGCTGGCAGACACCACAGCTGGGAACACGCACTGGGAACATGCCCAAACTGGTCGCAGGGCTTGGACCCTGCTGTTGCCAGCCGGAGGCTGGGAGCTGCCTTATACCCTTCTCTCTGAGATGCGCTTTCCGTGTGATGTGACCAGAGTTCACCAGACCACAACTTTGCAGTCTGCTGGCCGTGACAGTGCAGCCCTGCTCCAGCACAACGGGCAGCATCTTTTACAAGATGCGGCAGCTCCGGGCAGAGGGGCGTACAGCTGATCCTGCGTCCCTCTGAGAAGCAGAAATAAATGCGCAGTCACTGCTGCGCTCTGGAGAGGAGAAGGAGCGTCTCGTGGCTGTCATCCTCTCCGTGTGTCGTGGGAGGTGTTGGCAGTGAGAGCTGAGTTATTTATTAAAATCCCACTTGTGTTACTGCCTGAGGCTGCTGTCTCTGTGCCGGAGCTGTGCTGCCTGCGTGCTTGCAGGGCACAGGGAGACCCTGCAAGCTGTGCAGCCTGGGTACATATATGAAAATACTGTGACTTTGGCAATGGTTGGGCTGGAGGAGGCACGCAGGGCTCGTTGGCACTGAAAATGTCCCTGTCACAAATACGGAGCAGAAGGCACCCTCTTGAGAGCCTCCAGGCAAAGGTGGATGTGCATCAACTCCGCATCCAGAGTCCAGCCCCCAGCCGCGATGCTGCAGCACTCGAGCGCTGAGCCGTATGTGATCTCTGGCATGCCGTGGCTGTAGGAAGCCCCGCAGGCTTTTGCAGAACAGGCTTTTAAGTCAGATCAGACCAGCAGTGCGGTTTGCAGCCCAGCTGTGCGCAGCTGGATCGGCACGGCTGGGGGGCGGGAAGACGCAGACGGGAGTGTGGCGAGGTGGGAGCCTCGCCAGCCGACCTCTGCGCAGGGAAACGGCGCCTGGGTGCATCAGTGTGTCCTCCAAATCCCGGCACATGAGCCCTTCTGTGCCCCCCTCTGCCCTCTTCCCCTGGGCCTGCTGGCACCCGCAGCCAAGGGCAGGCAGGAGCCACGGCACGTGTCTCCCTGGGGACTCAACCTTCACCGACTGCAGGCTCATAAATCCCACAGGGCCAGCCCTTGACTGCAGCATCTGTGCTCCTTTGCAGAGCGATCAATCACATTTTCCAACACAATTCCTTCTCCTTGGCATTAATCAGCCCAAGAAAGGAGCCTGGACTGATCACTGCTCTGGAGTTTTCTGTTAAATTCACCAGCTGATTGTCATCTCTTATTCTTGATGCCATGAATCGGCAGTGGGGAGAGCGGTGTGTAAACTGCACGTTATCCTCAAAACCCTGGCAAACATGGAGATGCAGCAAGAAAATATTTGGGACCTTTGGGAGGTGCTGTGACAGGCAGCCCTGCCTCGTGCTGGGAAGCCCCCGTGGTCTGACCTGGTCCCAGAGATGCTGGGACACCAGGCATTTCCCCTTGGCACATGGGATCGGTCGCAGCTTGCCAGCCCTCCCATTTCCATTATTCCCATATCCATTTATTCAAGAAAACACAGGATACTTCAGGGTGCAGTGCTTTGCACTAGAACAGAGCCTTTGCACAGCTAGCGTCTTTCTTGAAGTGGTAAGTAGATGGACTCTGATAATTCCAGGAGACGACGAATCATTTGCACTTGGTGCCTGATCTCCCTGGTGTCTTCAGTTTTGCTTTAGCTTGGCAGCGTTATGGAGAGAATTAGCCTATCATCTCACTAATATTTTAATGTATATGTAGTTTGAATGCTGCACTCCTAAAATCAATATTCATTATTCAAGGTGATAGCAGAGCTAAAATTATTCCTTTAGCTATATCAAGAATATCAGGCTGATCATATGTTACAAGGATTAGTGACCTCATGAAGACGCACGTCTTCACGCACGTGGGTCGGGCAGCAGGGCATGGTGCTAAGCTGCGTGGCAGCGCACCCTCAGCATCATCCCTGCCGCCTCTCCCAAAGCCAGATCCTGCCCTGCCTCCTGCCTGCAGCAGTCCCGGTGAGCCACCTGAATTACGCCTGAGTTAAGCCGCGGCAGCAGGTGAGGCGATCTGGGTCGGCGTGCCGGGGGGACACGGGGACGGTGGATTTTGTGGTCAGACCTGACGTGGGAGGTGGCTGCGGGAAGGGTTGAAGGGAAGCAAGTTGCGTCTTGGTAGACCTAAGGTCACTAGCTAGAAATCAACTCCATCTCAGGACTTCACACCTAAAAAAAGAAGCGTGAAAGCCACTTCTCTTAAGAGTTCTCCTAACAGACTCACCTATCTCTTCCTGTTTTGTACTGTGATTTATGTGTTTTGCACGCTCGGGTGACATCTTGGGGGTAAGCAGGCTGCACTGCCTGCAGCGGGCACTCAAAGCTACATTTTAAATCCTCAGTTTACAAATGCTGACAGCAGAGCAGGGTGAGTGCTAGGACGGACTGTTTTTCTCCTTTATTTTCCTTCCATCTCTTGCTGATTTGCAGCCAAGTGGCTCCATTAGCCCCTCGGCCACTGAGATGCATTAGCAAGGGGTGGGATTTTGGGAAAACGGTGCATTCTCCATTTGCTTCGGTTACCCACGACCGCATGCGTGCCAGTCCAGAGCTGTGTGCGTGCCCTGGTGCTGGAGGAGAGTTGTTCTCATACTAGCTAATACAGGAGGAGAAAAGGTGGAGATCTTTTACATGCTAGTCAAGAATCGATGTGTTACTAATTGCTGTAATAGAAAATACTATCCCTCAGAGGATGTTGTTATTTTATAAACAAAGGGATAATTTACAGCTCAATTGCTTAAACCATGAGTTAATTGCTAAACATAATGAATAAATACATTTGCAAGTACAACATTTAATTTGCACACATTCCAGTAGTCTAGGCATTAAGAGGCAGATCATTATTTGATAAGTAAACTGGAATGTCGTATGAAATGACATTTATTTTCACATGCAATCCAAATGATTAAATGTCCTGAAATGAGATTTCAAGGGCCTTGTCCTTCCCTCCCTGCAACGAAGGGCAGTGTTTCCATCAGCTGCATCAGAAATGCGTTCAGGCTGCCTGGGAGCACGGGGGAAGGCAGGAACCCACCAGGAGCGACACAGAGAGCAGAGTAGCAAACCTCGATTCATGAGGGTGCAATTTTTTAATACTACAAAATGCAAAGAGAGAATATAGAGACAAAAATCGGGGATGTCTGTGGTGGGCTGGGAGGCTTCAAATCAGCATTAGCTGATAGCAGGATGACTGCGGGGCTGTGAAAAACACAGGCAGGACCTGAGGAGGTGAGCGGGGAGTACTTCTGCTGACAAAAGGGAGACTAGTGCCACCAGAAGTACCAGCAAGGCTTTGGCTCTGTGCAAGGCTGCAAACAGAAGCAGCAGCAAAAAAACTCAGCAGAGGGGGTTTTTGCAGCCCACTGCTATTCTGCATGCTCGACAGCCTCCGCTCGCTCTGCAGGAGGCTGCAGGACTTTGGAGGCTGTGGGACTTTGTGCCCGTCGCAGGCAGGTCCCGTTCTGCGGGGTGTGAGGAGCCCTGCCTGCTGCCTGCCCACTGCCGCGCAGGCACCTGCACTTTGGTTGCTCCTGGTGAATGATCTTGGGCTACTGATGCCCTTTCGCAGGCTCATATCTTTATTGGAGGCTGTTAAAGCCAAACCTCCCAACAGCAATAACATGACTACAAAGCATTTCTAAGAAAAAAGTACGTGGGAATAAGGGAGATACTGAGATCCCAGCCAATTTCAGTACAATACAAGTCTGAAGTATCCTTATAAAGTTAACAAGTCAAATTTAAATGTATACAAGGCTCAGGAGCATACAGGAAACAGGATCAGCCAAACCTTCAAAGGCACATCGTTGTCTTTCAGAAAGTCCACTGAAAGGCTGATGCCATAAAAAAGGTGTATTCACATGTCTGATACAGTGATAAACCCGGTGGAGAGATGCCAGCAGCCAGAGTGGGCAGGGATGCTCACGGCAGGGATGTTACAGTGGCCCAGTCCGTTCTTATGGAGCGCTTTGTCCTGCTCTCTCTGCTACTGCCCTGCAACGAAATGGGGTTCTTCTGGTCTAAACTTGGGGAGAGTTTGGCAGGTGATTTCCTCCAATGCAAGCAGTGGCCCTTGCCCCTGTCTTTGCCACGGGCGAGCCAGCCTTTGCAATACCGCTGCTGGAGAGAGGCAAGAAAATAACGCTCGTGCCTTGCCCAGCACCATCTCCATCCCGAGCAGCACAAGCCCCAGCCAGGATGGCAGCACACAGTGGGGGCTTCCCGGCCTCCCGTGACATGAGCAGCCTGGATGCCACAGGCAGGAGAGGACGAGGAAGGAGCTAGGAGCTCGTCCCTGCTTTCTCCTCAGAGCCAAAGGCGCCTGTGGATTCGGAGCACGTCTGCTGAAGGCACCTGGAGAACAGCTTGTTTCAGCAAGGTGAGCTGGATGGGACCTCGTGGAGTGCTGCAATGTGGAAACCATGCCAACAGGTCCCAAGGCCACCTCTGTTTAACCCGTTCAAGTACCAGGTTAATAGCCAAATGTGCTCATGAAATGCCAGAGGCCCAGAGCTCATTCAGCCTGCCTGGGCGGTGTCGGCGTGGCCAGCTTACCATGCCTGATCTTTCCTTCTCCCGTGTGTTATCTGTGCACAGCAGGCTATATTCTGTCTTCATCATGTGCCCTTGTGTGTTTATACGTTTTACCCATCTGTTCAAAAGCAAAAAGCAATGCCACGTGACTTAAGCAACCAGCCACGCTCTCTAAATAGCAAAGCATCCAAGCAAGCTAGATTGCAAACCATCCAAAGGCTGCAATAGAATGGCAGAAAAGCGTCAGGAAAATGCCCTGCCATAAAGATATTGGAAAAATCAAGGTCATTTCATGGCTTGTTTGTGAGTGGGAAGCAAAACCACCCCGATTCGGTGCCTCTGAAGAGGCCAGCAGATCTGGGATGCGTGTTGCAGGACCTGGCGTGCAGGAATTCATGAACCATAAGGCCTTGTCAAAAATAATTTTTAAATGAAATGCAGTGTCCTAGCAAAACACATGTCTGAGACATAAAACAAAACCAAAGTACAAAATGTGGCGTTTAAAGGCTGGATTCTGTCTCAAGTGAATAGAAGCCACATGCATCCATCTGAGATCAGATTTTGGCCTGATTTGAAACTGTGCTTGCGGAGGCTGGAGCGAGAGCAGGCAGAGGAAGGCTCCATCTCCTCTAGACCAGACCAGCCTTTCTGCGCTTCCCTGCATGCATTAGCTCCCTGGCTGCGGGACGGAGGGTCCCGGGGCCGCACTGGGCGGTGGCGGCTCAGCTGCCTGCTCCACACCATGTGCAGGCAGCAGCGAGGCCGCTTCCACCTGCCCGAAAGCCGGGTCTGGACCTGCAGCTCCGTGCCTGTGCTGCCCAGGGCGGGTTTGGGGCCGGTGAGCTCCCAGCGACACCACCGTGCACCGAGTGTCCTGCACAAGTGCTGGTACTGAGGCTTAACCTTTATTAATTAGGGAGAGGGAAAAATAATGCTGGCAAAATATTGTCAAATACTTCAAATTAATGATTAATTCTAGATGGAGTGATACTGTTTGATGTGGTCTTTGCTGGTTTAAACAGGAGAAGGGTGATTCACTCTAAAGGAATTTATAAAAACACAAGTATTTGCTCATGGACAATAAATACTGGAGCAGATAAAAAGGGGGATGAAGTGTTCGGCGTCATGATAGCAACTCCACTCGAGAAAACTTTTGACCTTCTCACATCTTAAATCAACGTGCCCCCCCCGCCCCGCCTCTCCTCCGGGCCTGCCCTTGAGGCTGAGGGGACAGGTACGTGGGAGCATGTGGTGCTCGGCGCAGCCCGTGCCACCGGCAGGTCCCCCCCATCTCCCTCCTGTCCCTGCGGAGAGGCTCGGGCACCCGCCGGCACCTGGTGAGGGGCACGGGGCAGCACCCGACAGCAGTTTACACAATCTGTGTACACAGCGTAATCTGTCAATTTGCCTGTTGTAAATGTAAGCGTATAAACCCGGTGCTGAAGCTGCTGTGGCTTAGAGACCTGCCCCACCTGGGAAGCTGAGATTTACACTGCCCGCTGGCGAGCAAAGTGTCCCGTCCCGTCCCATCCCATCCCATCCCATCTCATCCCATCCCATGCCATCCCATGCCTTCCCCTCCCGTCCCCTCCCGGCGCAGGCAGATGGGATGCCCAGGAGGAATGGCTGCAGGCAGCAGAGAGCCCATTAATAACCCAGACGGAGCTGCAGCGGAGGCACCGGCAGCGCTACGTGTGCCCCATGGCACCTGAGAGTCGTTGGATGTGTACCTGAAGGAGGGAAGTATCTGCCTTTCCCATGGGAATACAATGCAGCCAGGATAACCCCCGGACCTCGCGGGGGCTCTGCCGGTGCCATTAAAGCATTGCTATCCGCTGATTGCCCTGGCGCTTTGCTGTATTTTTTGAGACAAGATTAGCCACTGGCACTTTGAAGGGAGGCCAGGCACGCACCGCCGCCAGCTGTCCCCTGCTGGGAAGGGCTCTGGAGCCTCTTTCCATTCTGGTTTTTTTTTCTTTACAAAAATCTATTTTTCCCCTAAAAATAACAGTGTGGGGGTGAGCGTGGGGTGTGGATGGGGCAAAGTCCCTGAGCTCGTGTCCAGCCTTGCTGTGGCCACTGTGTGGTGGCCGGCAGTGTGGGGTCCTTGGTCCCAGCACGTGGCCGTGTGGGGCTGATGGAGCAGAGCCGGTGGTACCCACGGAGGGGCTGAGCCCCCACCTGCGGCCATTCCCGCGGGATCGCCTCGCAGGCTGTCAGTGAGCCTTTCATCGCAGACCCTGCTGACATCATCTGTTCCAAAACACCTGAGCTCCTCGTGGTCCCTGTGCTCATAACACTTGGAAGTGACAGCGGCTTCTGGTTTCAATTAACCCAGGGGCAGTTTGGGGACTATCTGATTGCACAGGAGCGAGGGGGAGAGGAGAAAAGGCCTTTCCGAGCAGCAGCAATGGAGTGTGTGGATGAGGAACTTCTGAAAAAAGCAGATGGTTTCTCTCTTTCCTTCCTCCTTCGTTTCCTTGTCTTTTTTTTTTTTTTCGCCCCGAATTCTGTGGAACAGACAACCCAACAGCACATTTTTCACCATCAAAGCTTTGCTGAAGGGAATTCTCCACTGCTATTTCATTTCTTCCTGATGTTCACAGATCGTAAAGCAAACAGCCTCTGGAGGATGGGGAGAGCAGATCTGTCCTGGGGTCACAGCAAAGGACTGTCCCAGCACCCTTGGTGCACAACAACCTCTCTCCGGTGGTTGGCAGCCAGGGGAAGCTCACACACATCTGCGTTTGGATGCTGGGTACCAAAGACGGCACCATGGCCAGCCACTGCCAACACGCAGAGGTTTGCAGAGGTTCATGAAGCCCTTGCAGTGCTGTCCCCATCCCTCCCCGCCCCCCCCAGCAGCGGGATGTATGGCATGCTTGTCCCTCCTGTGGCTCTGCGACGGGTCCTGGTGAAGCCTCGGACATCTGCACAAGGTTCACGGCCATGAGCAGAGGCTGCTTGCAGCCCCGGGCTGGCCCTGCCAACTAGGTTTGCTGGTGCTGTCCTGGGAGGAGATGCACTCGCAGGACAGCCAAGGCAGGTCCCACCTGGAGCCTTCATGCTCCAGGCTTCCCACGGCCATGCAGCAGCCAGGAATCCCAAATCTTGTGTCTCTGGAATATATAGGGAGGGAGGGAGGAAGCCATAATCCCATGAAATCCCAGCCCACAGTATGCTGGTCCCTTAAATTACTCTCCCTCTTGTGCAACATGTTCAATGCCTTTCGGAAGAAAGGTAGTTAAAAAGGAGGTGTAAATGGAAAATAGGATTGAAGGGCAGACAGGGCTAGAGAATGTCATGCTAGCTGTCATGCTAACCTGAGAGCTGCTTTTTTAAGATGCCACTTTTAGACCTGGCAGTGCTAGTCGATCTCTACCCCCCCGATGCATGGCTGCGCCATGGGAAGGTGCTCTTTGAAAAGGAGGAGTGAGAATTCACCCAGGAGCTGCAGCATGGGGAGGGACAGGAGCAAGGGACAGTGGCCAGTTGTGTTTGGAGGGCACGTACAGGGCTCAGGGAGGACACTGATGGCTCTGATCTTCTTTCACGGGTGACTTGGACACAAAAAGGGAGCATTTACTTGCAAAATGTGTTTCTCCAGCCAGGAAAGTGAGGTGTGGAGGCCAGCGCAGGGCCAGGAGCTGCTGCCTGGTCCCCATGGCTGCCTGCGAGGGTGGGTGGCCGGACAACGTGCTCACTACACGCGTGTGGCCGAGTCAGGGGAAGAAAACTGCTGAAGGGAACGACAAAACTGCCAGGAAGACAAATGGGGCTGAAATGACCCCCCTGGCCGGGGAGGGTCTGGATCAGCTCCTGGCAGGAGTGGCAGCAGCCAGACAACAACCTCATCGCTTGCTGGAGCCTGAGCCACGCGTGAGAGGGACGAGCTGGCGAGGGACGGGCGACCCCTGCACCGTGTCTCCCCGGCCTCGTTCACCAGCACTCGTGTAGGAGCACAAGCTCCCCCCTCGCCCTGAGCCTGCGGAGGAGGCGCCGGAGGCGAGGAGCAGCCAGCCCCACGGGATTTGTCAACGCGATATGTGTCGCGCTTGTCACCTCTGACATCAGCTCTATGCCTTGAAGATGTCCCTTGCCTAAGGACAAGCCACTTACAGGCTGTGTACCCTGGACGGTGAGCAGCAGCAACCCCGGATCGGGATGTGGGTTGCACCCCAGGGACGGTGTGCAGTGATGCCACCCGTGCCATGGTGCTGCCGGTAGCGCAGAGCCGCAGTGCTGAGCTGGGTCTGTCCCCGTGTCCCGGGGTTGAGGGAGCCGCTGACCCAAACAGGCAGGTTTTGGGTGAAAGCCTGACGGGACCTGGAGCCAGCCCAGCCAAAGAGTTGATGGTTTTCACACCCCGTCAGCCTGATGAACGGCCCCGCTCCCTCGGCGCTCAGCACCTGCAAGGGTCAATTACAGCGATTACTTCAAGGAGTCAAACTGGCTGCCGGCAGCGCTGGAGAAAATCTTTGTTTCGGGTTTGGCTTTGTCACGGGAAGGAAAGAAGTGCCTGGGTGTGCGGTGGGGGGTGGAAGAGCCTCTGCTGTATTTTTGGGCAAAAGTCAGGGGTGGCGGGTGTTTGGGGGGGAGGAGGGCTCCCCCAGGCCAGCTGCCCTGTTCTGCTAGCATGACTCCGAGCAGCAGTCGGGGCTTGTGCAGCCCCCAGCCCTCTCTGTGAGTCAAGAAGGGCCTAAAAGCAGCCCAGCAGTTGTAGGCAGAAGCTGACGAGGCAGGCAGTGGCGGAGTGAGCCTTCGACAGTGGCCATGGTGCTGGAATGTGAGAAACAGAAAAATGCAAAACCCCAGCAAGTTAAAAGTCACAATAAAGGTGACTTAAAAGTTTGGGGAAGAACTTGCTAAAGGTATTAAAAGCTGAGAATAATCATGTTTGCATATGTGCCATGAGCAGGAAAGCAGCCAGCAAGCCGGTGCAGGCTGTGGATGATGGAGGCATGAACGGAGCACCCAGGGAAGGCAAAGCCTCAGCAGAAAAGCCGAAGGATGGTTTAAAGATCAGGGAGGATGCTCAGGCAGTGCCCCCGTGGCAGCCTCCCTGCAGGGATGTGCCGGGGTGCCCATGCCACGGCAGGGGCCTGCCAGAGACATCTTCCAGCAAAGCGAGGAGCTGCGGAGTGGCACGTGTCCGGGACAAGGCGATGCCAGCCCAGCCGGGGCCGGTACCAGCTGCTCCTGCAGCCTGGGGCAGAGGGTGGGGAAGGTGGCATGAGCCATAGCCAGAGGGGCTCAGGGGATGTCACGGGCAATTTGGGAGAAGTCATCTGTAACAGACTGGGTCAATACAGCACTTGGGGAAGACTCAACACCACCTTGCAGGAGGAAGCCATGCCTTGCAAATCAACCAGGACACTGTGCGTGGGGAGCAGAGCGATGTGCCGGTCATGGGGCAGCAGCGCTTCCAAAATGGTTTTGCCTCAGCACCTCTCCGAAAGTCCTGGAATGCCCAGTGGACTGGAGGGACATTCGCCTTGCAGGGACAAAATAACTGGTTAAAAGACTTGGGATCACCAAATGTAAAGCTGACTGTTGAGCAGGATCTCACAGTATTAAACTTCAGGCTGGTAAAACTGGCAGATGAAATTCAGTATTGATAAAGGCAAGGCAAGAGCCCAAGAAAAGCAGCCCTAACCAGCCATGCAAAACGCTGGCCACCTGTTCAGCAATGCTGGTGAGAGTCGGGACAGCACGTGTAATGTGTCATTAGGAAAGGAAGAGAGAACAACTAAATAGAACCTCCTCTTGAATAGTATGTGCAGCTCTTTTTTCCTCAAAAAGGATGCGGCGGGAATAAAGGAGTATGAAGAAAGGCCTTAAGAATGCTTCGGAGTAGACTTCGGAGGCATGGTGAAGAAAGATCAGATGTCCAGGTCACATAAGCTTGGAAAAGCTGAAGGGGAGATGATGGAGGGCCCAGGAGCCAGAGCGGCAGATGGAGGGAGAGCTGGCATCTAACTGGGAACAGTGAAATCACAGTCAGAACAAGTCCAAAACAAAGAGGAGGAAGCCCTTGCCTTCACCAGGCACTGCTCAGCTGCAAAACCCTCTGCCACAGGCTGTTGTGGCAGCCAAAGTGCACGAGGTGGGGAAAGCTGCACCCACTGATGCTCTCGCTCAGTGCAACGTGCCGCCTGCAAGCAGCTGGGATGGAGCTCACTCACACTCGTGGTGCACCGTGAGCTGGGGAGCCTCAGCCTGGGGAAGGAGTGAAGGAACCAGCATACAAGACCATAGGGCCAAGCTGAGGACACAGAGGCACCTTCTGAGATGCGAAGAGTCGGGCAGGGAGCTGTGCCCCCGTGCTTTGCTTCCCATGTGCCGTGCTCTGGCTCCGAGGTGCCGGGCAGAAACCCTCCCCTGCCTGCCACCACTGCCTCCGCTGCACAGCGCCTTCACCCCTCTCTGGCTTTTATGAGCAAGAATTGACCAAGATTTTCTCTGTCACATTGAAAAATGTCTTGAGTCAGGAAGAAAAATACGGTGAACCTGCCCCCGCGTCGCACCGGGGCTGTCCCGGGTGCCTGGGCTGCAGCTGCGAGCGGAGCGGGGCCGTGGGGCAGCAGGGCTCGGCCGTCCAGGCAAAGCGAACTGCTGAAGTGTGGCTTTTGGCCAGCTGGTTTTTTTTCTGGTGCAAAGCCATTCGCTGCCTCTAAGGCTGGCCAGCCCTGCTCTGAACCTGGAGCACTGGCAGGAGAGCTCAGCATCCTCCGCAGCTCCACACCAGCATCGGACCCCCCGAACGCCCAGCTGCAGGCAGCCCCCCGGGCTGCTCCTGCCCGCAGCAGGCAGCCTGGCCAGCGCCCGCGCCCGGCACCCCGCCACCCGCCCCGGCTGCCGCCCCCCCCCCCCCCGCCGTCCCGCACGCGAGGGCCGGGGGGCAGAGGCCCGGCCGCCGGCATCGCTCGCCCTTCGGGGTGCGGGCCGGGGGTGGGATTTGCGGAGATTATGCCGGAGGAATTACAAAGGAGCAGACTTTCCCACAGACGCTTCAATTGCTGCTCTGAGAAAGTGTGTGAGCCGAGGCGGCCCGCCTGCCTCACGGTGCTTTGGGGAACGCACAGGAACAGCACACACGGTTTTTAATAATTAAGTAACTTTAATTGTCCTGGGAAAGCAGCGCTTGCCTTGGGGCACTCTGCGCAAACTCATAATTAATGTTACCGGGAGAGATTACGGGAAGGAGAACTGAGGAATGATTCACTTTTGCTTTTTAAGCCTCTCCGTGTTAAAGCTGTATTATCCCCCGGTTTAAAGCCTCATTTAGCTGTGAAGAAAACCAGTGTACTCACAGGGGGAGGCGGGGGGAAGGAAGCAAAGCACCCTGACAAATTACAAACAGCCGCGCCGGGCTCTGCCGCCAGCTGTGGCAGGATGGGAGCCGGCGGCCGGAGCGGCTGGGAGCATCCCGGGTGTGTGAGCAGCACTACGGTGAAGAGCCCGGAGGAGCAAAGGATGCTCGTCGTCAGCCCGGGCCCGGGGCCGGCGCGTGTGTGTAATTCCCACGTGCACCCTCTCGCTTGAAGGCTCCAAAGGCAGCTGCCAGCGCAGGAGCTGCCAGGTGGTACTGGGGTAAAGGCTGGTCTCCCCCAGTCCCCCCCAGTACTGCACCAGAGGGCCAGATCCCGGGGAGCCTGAATTTGGCAAAGCGTGACCTCCTCCTCGGACTCAGAGGGTCACTAGCCCTTGTAAAGTAAGCGTTTAACATCCTAAACCTGGCTGCGCTCCTCTGCCACGACCCACTCCCAGTCCTCCCAGGGCCGGTGCTCTCCTGCAGCAGCACATCCCCCGGCTTGGCCGTGCAGCGAGCGAGCACTCCCCTGGGACGTGCCTGGCGTGGGTGGCCAAAGCCCCCGTCTTGGGGCACATCTCCAGCAAGCTGGAGCCCCGGAACTCCCCCCGGAGCCTCCCAGAGCCCCCCCGGAGTGCCCAGCCCTCCTCCCAGGCATCTGCCTGCCTCTCCGGGGCTGCTGAGCTGGGAAGGATTCATTCAGCTCGCCAGCGATGCTGCGAGCCAGCGCGGCCCGGGCTCCATGGGGAGCCCAGCTGACGGGCTTTGCCGGCGTGGCACAAAGAGGTGGGCAGTGACGGAGGGATGCAAATCCTTCCTGGTGTGTGCGTCGCCTGGGATCTGCGGCGCTTGCTGGCACGTTTCACCCGCTTTAAAACCAACAACCTATTGGACTGGAGCGGCTCTTTTCTTTCTTTTTTTCCTTTCTGTTTTTTTTTTTTTTTTTTCCTTCCCCCCAAAGCAAATCGCTGGACTCACACAGGACGCAAGGTATTTTACTCTATAGAAATCCTTTTTTCAGGCAACTATGTCAAGAATGTTTTCATACTTTGGGCTGGATGGGAAAAAAAAAGGGCTTAATCCCCTGAGATGGTTATTTCTCTGAAAACAGACATGCAAATGCTGGACTTGTCAAACCTTAAAATGTTTTCTTTATTCAGGGAATTACTGCCTGCCTGCTGAGCCTGGGTAATGCTGACAGGCTAAGCCCGGGGCCTTGGCAGCAGAGCATGCAGAGTGTGGGAAAGGGCGGCTGAGGCACGCGCCAGATAAGATCATACAATAAATGATACAGCCCTCCGGAGCACACGGCCACTTTCATATGCAAACAGGCCTCCCTGGTACACACACACACACACACACACACACGCACGCACACGCTTCCCGGGCAGGGTGCAGCACCTTGCAGCACGCCCAGGCAGACGCACCCGCACACTCATGCACACGTCTGCACGGCTGGCGGGGCAGAGCATCGCGTTGCTGGGGACTGCAGGGGTGGCGGATTGCGGGGGGACGCAGGGGGACGCAGGGTGGGTTTTGCTCAGCCCCACGAGCATCCCGGGTGCTGGAGGAGGAGGGATCTTCCCTGTGACCCGTAGTCCGGCCAGGCATGTTCCCTAATCATCCCGTCATGCCTCAGTGGCTGCATTTTGGTGCTGCTGGTGCCCAGGTTCTTGTTGCAGCTGGGGGGGTGGGGGCTTGCAGACCCTGCTGGAGCCCTCCGAGGAGGGGAAGGTCGTCATTTAAGCACTTTGCTAGTTCTTTCTTCCAACTGTGGGGTAAAACCTGGCAACAGGACCCAAATGCTCAGAAGGGGACAAAGGTAATCCAAAATGCATTGGACTTTTAATTGCATTTTTTTAAGCTAACATGCTGCTTTTGGCCTAAGTGAGGCTTTTTGGTGCATGTGCCTGGGGCTGGGCAACACAGCCACAAATTCTGCTCTCTGACAGGGATTCATTACTAAACAGAAGCAAAGAGCGTGACCCCACTGATGGGAATGGTGCGACTGATGGTGCCAGGTCCCTGCTGCCCATGGGAGCAGTGCCAGCCCCCGCCCAGGGAACCACGCGGCCCTCGCTTGGGCCATTTTTGCTTTTTTTGCAGCGTGAAAACGCGATTCAGCCGGGGCGCAGGCAGGCAGGAGGCTGGCGTGAGCCTCCCTCAAGCCCTGAGCGTGGCACCTGCACATTTGTTTTAATAACCCGGTGCCTGGCGATCCGCAGCAAGCAGCGGAGAGCAGCCGTCATGGGTGACAGTGCTGGTGGGTCACACAGCCGACCGCAGCTAATGACCCGCGCTCCGAGCAGTGCCGGGATAGAAACGGCAGCTGCTGAGCTACTGAAAGCCCAACGAAAGCCACTGTGGGAGGGAACCGCGACAGCAGCAGCACTTGGATCCGAAACAGGCTCCCTCCGGGAGCCAAGTGCCACCCAAGAGCAGCGCTGGCACCAGCTCTGGCCCCCATGGGCTGCTGACGGCCGCAGTCACCCTCTCCTGTCCCATCACGGCAGCACATCCTGCTCCGACACCACCACCCACCTGTGCTGCTGGGACATGTTTTACGAGGAGCGTCACTAATTTAATCTCAGCACAGCTCCTCCTAACCTGATTTTAGCTTTCAGCACAGTTATCATTGCATTTTTAGGGCAGGCGGGAGCCTGAGTGTGGGTGCAGAAGGCTGGTGCACGCACTAGGGGTGGCAAAAAGAGGCAGCTGGTGACGGATGGCTGCCCCGTGCACCCCTGGTGCTCCACATGCTCGCAAATCACAGCTCCTCGCTCCTTGCTGCTCTCAAGGTAGCTGGGGAAGGGGGGAGAGAGAGGGTGAGGGGATCCTGGCGTCTTACTCCCGGCTTAATACGGTGCATTCACACAGATAATCTGTCAAGGAAAAAATGAGCCAACAAGCTATCTATTCTTGTCTGCGCTATTTTCCCATGTCAGAAACAGGCTGGGCTGAAAAATGTAGGTTTCCCCTTTCATCTTGCCTTTCAGAGCCCCTGAACAAGATGCCTTTCTTTGCCAGCGCTCGCCGAAGAGATCTTGCCTTGAAGAGCGGAAAAAGGGGCTTTCTTTTTCTTCTTTTTTTTTTTTTTTTTACTATCTATGCCCAGGCCATGCCAGTGGCAGGGAAGTGGAGCAGCTTTTATTTTCTCCGGGAAGCAGGGATGCCATGCTGATTCCCGCCTTGACCTCCCACCGTTGTTACTGTCTCCACCAAGCTGACAACAAACATTTCCCTACCACTGCTGGGAGATTTGATTTTTAACTTGAGAAGAAGTGCCTGGGGAGGCAAAAATAACATTTCCGCAGGTTGGAGGCCCCGGTGAATGAGAGACAAGTGATGAAACGCCACTGCATCCCTCCCTCAGCTATGTGGTGCCAACACACCAGTGCCGGACGCCCAGCAACGCCCGTCCTTTCACGAGCGCTGCCATACCGCTGTGATTAACTCACATTTCTCTGGCTGTGCCTCTCCCCTCCATCCCAGCCGGCTCCGGCAGGGATGTGTGTCCCTGCCAGCCGGGTGTGCTGCAGCGGAGCCTCCTCTCCCCCATGCCCGTGGGGTGGCAGGCAGGACGAGGGGCAGGCGGAGGGTCTGCACACCTCGTCTTTACAGGGCGGTGGCAATCCTCACCCTCCTCTGTCCGGGCATCTTGGGCTCGCGTGCTTTTTTTATACAGTTGCTTTGGTCTAATAAAAGTCAGAAATGAGTTTTTATAGGCTTTGTGGTCTGTCTTTCATTAATCACATTTCTTTGCGTACTTGCTAGTTTGTTCTACTTCAGTGACTGGCAGCGGCCACCAGCTCTCCAGCCGCGTGGGCTGTTCTGCTGGTGCTGGGCTGCGTTTGTTGATTTATGGAAGTGGTTTTCAAAAAATAATATTTGAAATGGCCAGGTAACAGCCAAGTGCAGGGAGAGGACGTATCGGCAGCACTCGTATAGCAGCAATCCAGCTATCTGGTTTCTTGTAAAAGCAAATACTTTAAAAGGTTTTAGGCTGTTCTGCTTCCTTCACTATTTTGAGAAGGACTGAAAATTGTGCTCCCCTTTGCCATGGTTTCCCTGGCCTGGGGATCGCACACGGCAAGCAAACAAACCCTCTCTGAGACCCAATTAGTGGTGCCACTGGAAGCCTTCATTATTTTGGTTTTTATTAATGTATCTTTTTGAAAAAAGAGGTGGATGCCCTTGCCTCCTCCTGATGCAGGAAAGTGGAAAGTCAGGCTGTATCCCTCAAGTCTTGGAGGAGCCTGCCTGCCTTCCCCAAAGCTTTGTGCTGGAGACTAGATGTCCCTACAGCCAAAAATGACACAACCTCACTCAACTTTTTTCCCCTCGGCTTTTCTCAGAGGTTTCGTAAAGATGAGTAGAAAGAGGAGACAGAGCTCTGGGAGCAAACCATTTCGGACAGCCTGCCAGGGAGCCGGTTCATCTCTGGGGGATATCTAAGCAGCATCCAGCCACCCCAGGTGTTTGGTTCCTGACTGTCACCTGTAATGAGGGCAGGGGAAGAAGCTCCTGCGGGGAACGCTGTAGAAGAGATGGCGGAAAGCTCGGGCTGCCACGAGCTGCGGTGCAGGTCCCTGTGCTGCTGAGCTTCGCTGGTGCCTGCGGTGGGTGTGAATGCAGAGCCAACACCCACAACAGTCAGAGAGCTGTCGGAAGAGCTAAAGGGCATGGGGATTTGCTTCTCCATCAAAATCTTTCTGAGGCAGGGCTGCTGGGAGGAACCGCAGGGAAATAGGGAGCAGACAGAGCAAGCAGCTAATTGCAAGGAGCAAAAATACATAGGTAAGATAAAAGAGAGTGTTTGCATCGTCTGGAACCCCCCGGCCATCCCGGGTTTGCCTCCAGCTGTTTGGCAAAAAGCTCTTTTCAGCCTTTGAGGAGGTCACGGTTAGTCTGGAATCAAACAGAACTAGCAAGCGAAGGCGAGCAGGCGGGGAGGAAGGCATGAAACCAGCTCCTTTTGGCTTTTGGGAGGACTGGGAAACTTGTAAATGCAATTGCTGCTGGTGGTGGAGTAGCGCTGTGATTGCCACAGCTTTTGCATGACACTACCAAGAGACCCCACCTAAGGCTGGAGCTGCTCCAGGCTCTGGAGAGAAGAACTCATGGCCTGAATACACAAAACAGTAGTGGAAACGGGCAAGAAATTACTTTCCCACAGGCAGAGCGGGGCAGAGCTGGAGCTGCCATCCCCTTGGTATGGCCACGGCCAGCAGCTGCCTTGCCCAGGCAGCAGGGTCAGGGCTCAGCTGCGTAAACACGTGGGGACCTGGGCAAGAGCTAGATCAGCCCGAGGAGCCCTCAGGAGCTCATGGTACCATGTCCGTGGGAGCTCGCAGGGCTCTGGGACGTGGCAGTGGGGCAGCGTGGTGTCAGCACCACCTCCTGCCTCGCTCACATCCTTGTCCCTGCTGAGAGCTGGGCTCCCCAGCACATGAAACGCTGCTGTCCTTCTTAAACCTGAGCCTGGGAGCTTCCCCTAGGATGCGGGAAGGGGATGGCAGGCAAAGGCAGGACCATCCCAGCCTCCTGTGCCTTCCTCCCAGCCAGCCAGGCCCTGATGTGATGCCGCAGGGACCGGGATGTGCATGTCCTTGCTTTGGGATCCTGAAGGAAAGGGGCTGGGGCCGCGGGTGCTCCATGGGAATGAGTGCTGCAGCCTCCGCAGGGTTGGGAAACTGATGTTATCGCAAGGGAGGGTTCGCCTCAGCACGGAGGTGAGGAGCAGCCCCCCCCAGCCAGCCCCGCAGCCGCTGCCCCGGGCCCTCTGCCAGCTCTGCGGGATGGAGGCCCCAGCGGAGGCAGGCTGGGAACCGCCTGGGCCGCTCCAGCAGACGGGGCCGATGCTGGTCACGCCACACCGTGAATCACCAGCCCCGGCGTGCGGCCGGATCCTTCGCCTGCAGCGGTAAGGGCCGGGCAGGCGTCAGGTACGCCCGGGTACACCTCTCTCCTCCTGACACAGGTGCCTTCCCTGAGCAAGGACAAGGGCTGTGTGGAGGCTGGGGGGGGCTGCTGCTCTCCCTGGGGCATGGTCCAGCCATCCTCCTGGGTCCCCAATTCTCCTGGCCGCAAGCAGGGCTGGGGATGGCACTGCCTAAGCCCTGGGAGATACTTGCCTGGGCCTCCTGCAAACCTGCAAGTCTTTCCATGGGCTTAGGAGCTCGTGACCCCAAACCTTCCCCCATGCATGCGATGAGGCTCTGAAGACAGCACAAATTCAGACACATCCTCCCCAAGCAAGAAAAAAATACCCCATGCACATGTGTGAAGGCTCACACGAGGGCAAGCCTTGCGTGTAAAGAGGACCCTGACCCTGGGCAGATGCTGCTGCTGCGCTGCTGTCCCGGGGGGAGGACGCGGGGATCCCCTTTTCTTCCTGCACCAGGAGCTCATTTGACATCTCTCCCGGCGCTCTGCCAGGCCGTTACCTGCACGCACATCCCACCTGCGCTCAGGGGAAAACACCGAGGGGTGCAAGGGGGAGACGGGGCGGTGCAGGGGAGATGCCTGCACTGCAGGCAGGGAGTGCAGGCAGCTGGGCACCCCGCTGCAGGTTCAGGAAAGGCAGGGTAGGCGAAGCGGAGCAAAATCCCCCAGGAAAGCTTTTCTCAGCGCCTGCCTCCAAAGGGTTAAACAGCTCGCACAAACCACCCCGGAGCCCAGGTCTGCTCTGGCCTCTCTGTCTCCTTCGCGCTCCGAGGGCCGGGCTGGTGCCAAAGTCGGAACCTGCTAATCAGCAGCTCCCAGCAGCGGCAGCCCTCCGTCTGCCTTGACTCCTGGCCAAGCGCGGCCGAGCCTGCCGGCGCAGGAATGTGTGAGAGCCATGTGTCACTTCTCCAGACTGTGGGAAAGTGCTGCTCCAGTGAACTCACAGCAGCTGCCCTGCCCCAGCCCGGCCGCGCCGCGGGAGAAACAGGAGCTGAGGCTCGCAGCCCTTGGAACGGTGGTTTGCTCCCGCTCGTTTCCGTGCGGATCCGCTGCCAACCCCCAGCCCCGCGGGTGACAAAGAACATCTGAGCCCCCAACGCCTGCTGCGGCCACCACGGATGGGGAAGGAAGGGCTGCTGCCCTTTTTTTCCTTTAGAAAACAATTTCCCCAAACACATACTTTTTTTGTGGGTTGTTTTTTTTTTTAAATGAAGGGTGTGGGGGGTGTTGACAGCAGGAGCAGCAGTCCAGGGAGCTGGGAGCTGCCCCCTCGCCGTGGCTCGCACCACCTGGCACTTGTACAAGACTCTTGTCTTCAAAGCCCTGGGCAGACAATGGCCCCTTTCAGGCCCCACGGTGCCTGGAGCCGGCCAGGGCCCCGGCCGTGGTCAGTCCGCCGGGCCGGGGCTGAGCGGCACAGGGCTCCTGCCCGGAGGCATGCCTGCCGCCAACTGCGAGGGGATGGCAGAAGATGCTGGGTGGTGTGGGGGGATGCTCCTGCAGCCCACACCCCAGCTTCTGCGGGAGCAGCCAGCCCCCTCCTCCTCTCCAGCAACCTCCCTGCTCACCACAGCCCTTTTGGGCATCGCAGTGGCTGTCAGCACGGCATCTCCCGAAGGAGCTCGGCGCTGGAGCCCCAGCACAGCCCCTGGCTCGGTGTGGAGGGGTTGGCTGCCTCACTGCGGGAGCCCATGTCGGCAGCTCTAAAGTCAGATAAAAGCAAGCCCAAGTGGAATAGAGGGTGGGGAACAGCCCGTCTCCTTTTTTGTCCCAGCCCCCTGCCAGGGGATTAATTGCTGGCCCGGTGAGCAGGAGAACCGGGCTGGGGCTTGGCAGGAGGGCAGCAAGGCAAAGCGCTGAAGCAGCACATTTGGTGGCCGGATGGTGCCCCTGCGCCTGCCGCCAGCCCTCCCCGGCTCCTCCTCGCTGCGCTGGCCCCAGCTGATCAGGCTCTGCAGACAAGCTTCTATTTCTGCCCTCATTTTCATCTCCTCCTTCTAAGCCTGCCACAGGCTCTCGTTAAAGCTGCTTGCTGGGGACTCGTTAACTTGGCAGGCTCACTGAACTTGGATCAATTAAAATAAAGCTTCTTAGCTGCTCTGCCCTCTGCTTTGCTGCAATGTTGCCCCACTCTCCTACTCGTGTCCAGAACCCAGACCATGCAGGAGAATGACGGTCCCCGACCCGCAGCACATCCTGGAGGTGTGCTGGCAGCCCCAGCTCCATCTCTGCCATAGCTCCTGGCCCGTGTTAGCACCAGTGACCCAGTGCCCTCCCTGCTCTTGTGGAGCAAGGTTGGTGAAAGCCACCTTTGAACCTGTTGACCAAACCCAAACAAACCAAAGCTCTAATGAAATTAGTTTGGAGTCTTTCCTGGATTGCATCCGTGCAAATCGGGAGTCTGCTGCAGTCAGACAGACAATAATATTAGCGGGTACAAAACAAGGCCACGGGGTGTTAGAGACCATGGGCCAAGCCAAACGTTGGATGCGAACGTTCCCAGGCTCTGGGAAAACTCCGACCCAGGCACTGGCTGAACAGGGTGGCTCGGGCTTATCTCTGCAAACCAAAGACAGCAGTGCGGCCTCTCTGGCTCTTGGCTGTGGACGAGTTCCAGCACAGTGAGAAAATCTGGGGCTTCAGCATCTCACCGGCACCTTTTTCACTGCTTGGCCACAACTGCAATGGCTCGCAGCCTTTCTCACTGTGAGGACATCAGACCTGTCACCTGCTGCAGAGCCGAGCTGTGTCCACTCTCGAAGCAGAGACAGACCCTGCTTGCAAGCTGCACCTGCCACTCTGCTGCTTGCCTGCAGGTATCTCCACACAGCCTCTCACCTGGAGAAAATGTTTGCTGTTGGTGCTAGGCATACACCTAAACTCCTTGCCCGAAAGCCCTTGAAGCGGGGCAGCTCGCATGAGGAGGGACTGAACTTGGAAGCTCGGGGTCAGCAGTTTCTCCTTGCCAGAACTGAGCAAGAAAAGCAAACAGCTCCTGCAGCCCTTCTCTGATTTGGGTTTTGTTACACTTTCCAAACACATCAGTCAAATAATCATGAAGGATCATTCAAATCTTTCCAAGACTTGGAGGTTTGGTTTCAAATGAGCATTGGCCTTATCGACACTTTGCAGAAGTTTGATTGCACTGGGAGGAGGAGAAGTGAAGTGTGAGGTTTAACCAGCCCTCTGCTATGGCAGCACATCATCTCTTTAGTTCTGGACCAGCTCTGTTTTAAAGGCAGGTAGGGCTCCCCTTCTCCATCTGCTCTGGCCCTCCTCAATGACTCATTGGAGCATGTATACATACATGTATATGAGTGCTAACGACTGTGTTTACATACCGGGTATATTTGCTGGGCAACATTTGACTCTCATGGGATGCGAAGATGGGAAGAGCGAATTAGCTTGCTCAAACCTCCCCTGCGTTTGTGGAGGGTCACCAACAACTGTGGGCAAGGGCAGAGCCATCTCACGGGAAAGGCAATGGCTGTGTCCTTGTGTCTGCAGAGAGCAGCATGCAATGTCAGCTGAAGGCTCAGAAATTAGGGGCGAGGAGAAGGCGGCTGATGGATAGTTCATAATTCCATAACTGGGGGTGCTAGGGGTCGAGGGGTCCGGCAGCTTCCCCTCCGCTCTGCCCTCAGCTGCTGAGCGCTTGCAGGGCCCATCGGGGTAACGTTTCTCCTCGCTGCTGATCCCTGCTTAGCGGGCACATTGCTGGGATGGCAGAGCCACCCCAAGCTCTCGACGCCCGGCTCGGCCCGTGGCTCAAATTCAAGGCACCTGCTGCCATAAGGCAGCTCGGGAAACCTGGCCAAGGGGCTGTCACGGTTTGAAGCCCCGGCACTGGGCTCAAAGCCCCTGCAAGCGGTTCCTGTGCCGCCATGCACGGCATGGGGAGTGCAGGGGGTGGCAAGCAGGACAGCAGGTCCCACAGCCCCTTGGCTACCCCAAAATTGCAAAAATCATGTGCCTGGTGAGGCACCCAAGGGTGCTCTGCTGGGAGTGGGGGTCTTGCAGCCAGGGGCAGAGGTGCCACCTCATCCTGAGGCCCCCCCACTGGGTTGATGTCCCCAAGGGGCAGGTCTTGTCCCCCTGTAGGGAGGAAAGGACTGTCACCCCCCCAGCCCCGCAGGTTTCCCCGGTGTCAGCGCTGTGTCACCGTGAGCTGCGTGTCGCTGCTGACCCTGGGAGAGGTCTGGGGGTCACCATCACTCTCCCACTATGACAAGGGAAGAGCAGGATACTGTGACAAGGACCCAACCCTGCCAAGTCCTGGGAGCTCTCGCCTCTTTGGAAAAGGAAGGACTTTGGCTGAACTGGTCAAAAATAACCATTTCAGCCAGAAGTTTTGATTTTTAAAAATATTTTGTACTCTAGTTTCCAATTTATTTTCAAAAGAAAAAAAACCCCACAAAATGTTATCTTTAAAAAAACCCTGGTTTTATTCAAGTACTAGTGTGATAAAAGCAAAAACTGTTTTGTGCATGAAAGCTTTACCCTAAACCCAAATGCTTTCTGCAACAACTGCTTTTTAAAAAAAAATTTCTGCCAAAAGTAGTTCTTTGATGCTAAATTTTTATTTCGTTCAATCTTTGGTCCTATCTTTAATCTGAGAGCGTTTCAACAAATCATTTGCAAATAGCTCCTTCCAGGGCGGGAGAAAACCAAAAATGTGAGAGCAACAGCAAGCGCAGGAGCTGGGGTGTGGAAGGAAAGCCAGGACAGCAGGGCTAGAGCTCGGCTACCTTCAACCAGATACCTCCAGGGGAAGGGAGGGGAGGAGGAAGACTTTAATGAATTAGTCCTGGGCACTCTGGAGCATTTCCAGTTTGCAAATTACCACTGCTTTATTAGGCTCTAATTCAATCCGCCCCAGGGCATTGCTTGCAAAAGCCTTTTTGAAGAAGAGCGATGGGAAGCATCCCGGCGTGGGGCTGGTGCACGGTCGGTGGCGGCACATCCCGGCCAGTGCTCACCCCGGCTGGGGTCCGCTCCCCACTCCCCATGGGCAGGGGAGGAAAATGTGACCCCAGGGTTTAAATGTGACCCCCTTGGTTTAAACCTGGGTTATTTGCATGGAAGGAGAGAGAAAAAGGGGGCAAGATCCTACGAGGGGATAGTAAAAAGCAAAATACTGGAACCCCCTGCCCCTACACCCTAAAAAAGGGTCAGCCTTGGCTCTTTCTCCCCACACATGGCATAGTGTCCCTGTGCCTTAGGAGTTCACTTCTGAGAATGAAACGCTCTGGCAAACAGGGTGAAAGGAGAGGGTGGAGAAGCGGGAATGAAGAGGATGAATGGGACGTATCCAGCCCTGCTCTTATCTGATGGCTGCTGAGTGAGGCATGATGAATTCCCCAGCAACAGGTCTGTTTTGTCAGGAGGCCTCTTATCAGATGGCACAAGCTCAGTGGTCTGGCCACGGCCATTAATCACCCATCAGCAGCCTTTGCTCCAAAGAGAAAAGTTATTCTCTCCCCCCCCCGCCCCTTTTCTCTGTTGGCCACAGGTCTGGCTTCCAAAAGCTGCAGGGAGAAACCTCCACCCAGCCAAAGCCCCCTGCTCGCAGAGGAGCGCAGGAGACAGGGGATGCTGGAGACCCCCAGCAACCTTTGGATAAGGGAACAGGAGTGGGAGAGAGGTGTGGGAGACCAAACCATCCTGGCCCCACCAGCTGTCCCCCACAGGGACACCAGTGGGCTGTAATACACCCTGCAGGGCTGCAAACTGCTCTGGCTGCCACAGTCCCCACTTGTCACCGTGATGGCAGACTGGAGGGAAATGACAGATATCAGCTCAAACATGGCACAGATCAGATCTAGGCAGGGTGAACCGGCATCTCCAAGGCATCCAGGAATGAGGATGGCGTTTGAGAGGCAGCAGAGACAGGGGAGGCCAGGGGAGAGGGAGGAGGGGGATGCTCGGGCAGGAGGTGAAGGGGAGACTGCGTCCCGTCTGCCTGCAAGCACCCGAGTGGGACCGAGAGTGGCCGGAGCCCAGCTTCTCTGAGCCCAAGGGGTCACTGATCCCCAGGGACACCTTCATGCAGCGTGCAGTCGCACTGTAAAACTTTCTGTAGGCTTGGAGCGTGCAGGGGCGAGGGTGCACATGGGAGGCAGACAGGTCTGGCTTTGGGCTCATCCTGCCTGGAAGCAGAGCAGGATCGCTTCCGCTCCAGTGCTCTGCAGGGTCCAACTGAAGTGAGATGTCTGCCCTCGGCCCTGGCCACAGCGGGACCCACAGGCTGGAAAATTTCGGTCAGGAGGAGAAAGGAGGGAGGGTTGGTGCCAGGAGCTGTCGGCAGTGGGCCAGTGTCCTCTTACCTCCCCTCCGCAGCCACGCCAGGGCTGCCGGAGGAGCCGTCTGCGTGCTCCGGGTCTGGTGCCATCAGCATACGGGTGACATTTGTCCCTTGGTCATGTTTTCCCCATACCCAGATGGTGCAAAGTCCTTGCTGTCCCCGTGGCAGCTGAGGCATGGGACGGGGGTGCCAATTCGGCGGCTGACACTGAAGCCGGGGTGGCTGTGGGGCCACGTGCGAGGGAAGGCGGACAGGGGGGTGTCCTGTGCGGCTCCTGCTTCAGGGAGCTGTGCATATTCCCCTCCCATGGAAATTTTAATCCTGGTCATCTCTTTCTCACAAAGGCGCTTCCCCCTCCCCACCCCCCATCATTTTTCTTTTCCTTTTTCTGGGCAGCCTCACATAGGACCGCTCCAGCAGTGGGCCACCCTGGAATGGGATTTATTGTCATCTTTAAGGGGAGGTTGCTGCCGGAAAAGCAGTACCTACAATCCATCCTGGGAAAGCAACAGTCCTTCACCCAGGAGGTGAGGTCCGTCTCTGTGTAGTAGCAAACTGCTCAGCTCCTGGGGCAGCCTGGGTTGTGCCGGTGGGGGCCAGCAACGGTGCCCCCCCTGTGCTGTGTAAGCATGATGTCACAAGGAGGCAAAAAAGTCATGAATGAGAGTTCATGGCAGTGAGTAATGGAAAGCAGTTGTCCCTTGTAATGTCGCCTGGCCATAAAATGTCAGATAGATGTAAAAGTTATAAATACATCATAGAGCAAATAATTACAGCGCGGCATTAACTCCTTGCTTTGGGAGTGCTGCTTACCTCCCCGGGCAGCTCCCAGCACTGAGGAGATGAGCCAAGAGCAACCTGGGGATGGGTCCCAAACGCGTGCAAACTCCCTTTGCTGCTAAGTGCTGATGTGCTGCCGATGGGAGTCGGTTGGGGGCTGGCGCTGGCAGCGGGTTTCGGGGCTGGCCAGCGCGTTGCTGGATCTCACGGGTCGGCTATCTGAGCGTGTTGCTGTGCTGAAGGACGGTCTGTGCCCCGTTGTGTGATTAGCTAGGTGAGAGCCAAGGGCAGACACGTGCCCAGCTGCGCTGGCCAAGGGAGGCAGCAGCTGAGGACACAGCCCATAAGGTTTTAGGGGGAGTATGTTCTAATGGCAGGGATCTTCTCAACACGTGGGAGGAACAGCCTCCTCTCAGCTGTACAGCAGAGCACCGTGGATGGGTGTGTTCACGCACCTCCCAGGAACGCGTATTGAAGGAGGAACAGGAAAAATCCTGAAGATCCCCATTCCAGCCACCACTATGCAAATGACACTGGCACTGCCATCTGGACAGGAACTTAGGAGGTGCGGCATCCCCCCAGTACCAAACCCAGGCAGCGTTCCCAAAGCAAGGGGCCACGTGGGTGCTCAGGAGCTGCAGTCGGAGCAGAGTTCCTGCAGAGGACCAGCACTTCTCAGTGCTGAGAAGTTACCCTCCAATCGCTTGCCATTGTGGCGGGATGTAAGAAATTTCCCCAGTGTATATATATGTACTCATACATCTATACATGGCTGTAACAGTTGAAGCAGACCCCAAATCCTTAGAGAACATTCTTGAGAAACCTCTCGCTTCTGCAGTGCCAAGACTTCAGAGCATGGTCTCAGAGCTCCAAAGGTACTGCTCGAGGGTGAAACACAAGCCTGGGCGAGGAATTCCTGCAGGAGGGTTTCACAGAAGGGCAAGATGCAGAGGAGAAGGAGGACTCGGAGGAACAGGTGCAGGCGGTCTTGCAATACTTACCCATGTCTACAAATACACTAGTGGAAATAGTGAGAGGAGCAGAGAGCAATGATGCAATAAATCTTTTAAAAGAAACAATAAGACCAGGACAGCTGGCATAAAAAGGAGTGTGTTCCCTTGGCTACCGGTGACTTTAGGAATGAAAAAAGTGGAGTGGGTGAGGGACAACACAGTGGCAGGGGAAAAACAGTGATCCCAGAGAAATTTAAATCCTGGGATCCTGAGAAGGATTCCTGGGCAAACTGAGTGCTTTTCAAAAGACTTGGAGGAGAGGTAGTCTCTATCTAGAACAGCATGTAAGGAAAAGAAATGTCAGAGATTGCTTCACTTGAGCAAAATATTGAAGGAAGAACAACAAAGAATATGTGAAATTTTGGGTGTACTGAGGAGGGATGGGAGGAGACGGCGCTGAGTGTGCAAGCATGGAGGAAAACCATTCATCTGAGATTCTCTGGATGCTTCACACATGGGTGTTTCTTTAAAAACTCATGGGGTTTGTGCCTAACCTTCAGTCCCCAGAGCCTTAGCCAGAGAAGTGTCCCACCGCTCTGATACTCAGCTCCATCCTCGGCCCACCAGGTGTCTTGGACTGAGTGTTCACTCCATGGAAATCTATTTCCTTCTCTTTCCAGCTATGAATTTGCTAGTTTTTTGCTTCTTTGCATTGCCCTTTTGTTCTGGTGCTGCAAGAGACTCTAGCAGAGGCTCCTGCAGTCCCCCTGAGTCTCCCCTTCTCCTATTCATCACCCCTTTCCAACACAAAATGAGAAGCAGCTTCCCCCCAGGCTGCCCCCGTGCATGCCCCCAGCTTGTTCTCTTGGATAAATTTCAGTTGAGGAACATGCTGGAACGCTAAAGCTGTGGTAATGAGTAACACACTTCTTCAATGGGACGATGCTTTCCGAATGTACCGTGCTTTACAGCTACCATAAATAATGAAATCAGTATTTGTAAACTATACTTTAAGGAATCCATTCTTTTCCAGAGATTTCAAAAGCATGTCATTTTCCAGATTGTGAAGTTTGCCAGTTCATCTATTTTTAGAAATTCTCACTCTACTGATGTGGTCAAGACAGTCCTTAAACAGAAAAGGGTGGCTGCGTGCCTCGAAGGTATAAACAGCCAGACATGTGATGGGAAATGCTTCAGAGGTGAGCGTGACAGACTCGTAGACATCAAAGTTGTTGGGTGGTGAAACTGCAGGGACAAATCAGTGTGCAGGCTGGAGAAACAGTCACGGAAAAACATCTTAAAAGTGACTTTTCTTGGAGATCTGAAGAGCCCTTAAAATAGTCTCAGGTCCCAGGAAACGAGACAGATCCTGCAGAAAACTGGCAGCATGGCCTCTGCCGGTACCGGCACTTCCTTGGAAACCTTAATTTGCATAAACATATAAGTGGGATGAAAAAAGAAAAAAAAAAAACCCAAAAACCAAGCAAGCCAGGTTGTCTGTGAGGCTCCTCTGGGCCGCACATCTCTGCTAGACCCACCAGCCCCCTCAGACCGCTTCTCTAGTGTCCCCACATCCTCATCTCTCAGCCACAGCAGAGCCCCGAGGGCTGCACGGGAGCGGGGACAACCCTGCCCTGCGCAGGAGCAAGCCCTGCGGCTGTGATAAGGGAAAACAAACCCACACCCGAAGAAGACGTCCCAGTCTTTGCTATCTCCCAAACTTGGTAAGCTTCTGGGTGGAGCTGGCTGTCATCCTGCCCTTTTTCCCTGCCGGCTGGTTGCCTCCTTGCCTCACGAGCCTGGTGAAGTTGCTGGGACTTAGATGCTCTTCGAGGCCTCTATTCCTAACTTGTATAGTTTTAAACAATTTTTACTGCATTTAACATTTCAAAGATGCTGTTCTGTCCTAAGTGATAAATTTCTTTCTTGCATGCGTGCCTTTTTCCTATTTCAAGGCTGTTGACTCTTTTGCTTATATATTTTTGCTTATAATATATACATGTATATATTTATTTGGTTACTAGATAAAAAATCTGGGTCATACCTTGCCGCTGCTGACTTCTCATTTTGACTAAGATCGTGGATTTCAAGTATTTCTTCATGTAGTTCATTTAAAAGTTCCTGCCTTTATCGTTCACTATTCAGGCCCAGATTGTGACTTTCTGCTCACTGTATAAAATGCCGGCCCCACAGGAGGGGAGTTCCTCCTGCTCCGTGATGAGACCTTGTCCTAGTATGAGATGCGCCGGCCAAGCTCCATGGGAAGGGGACTTTCCCTGCAATTTCAGATCCCCTCTTGGCCACAGATAGTGCCCTGTCTCCAGCTACGACTCTTGGGTGCTCCCAGGAAAGACGGTAACCCCCCCCAGGCTGCACAGGACCAGCGTCACCCTGGAATGAAGGTCTCCTCTGACTCTTGCAGGTGCTTAAATTGCCTTTCGACCTTCTGCTGTGACCCTGCAGCCAGGCGTGACCCCATTCCTGGCTGCACGGGGTGAGGTGCACGCCACACGGCAGCCCCTCTGTCTGTGCTTTCAGACACCTGGAAGACCAAGCAAAGGTGCCCAGCGCCTCGCCGGTGGGGACACCCCTGCTCCGTGCCCACTGGGCATCTGCAGCAGCATCCTGCCGGCTCCAGGCGTGGGCAGAGCTAACGCAACGGTTTGCAGCTCCCCTCGCAGAGGTCACCCTGGCTCTGCTCCGAGCTGCCCGGCCAGGATGGGAGGCAGCGACCCACAAACACCTCCTTGCATCCCAGCTTCCTCTCAAAGCTGGCTTTTTCAAACCATGAGACTCCCATGAAACCTGGCCCTGCTCCAAGGTTCACGCGGGCGGCGGTGGGGCGGGAGGAGGAGGGAAGCAGAGAGCAATCCATAACCTTTGTAGCACTCTCGAGAGCAGCTGTCTGGCAAATGTCAAGCACTGTCTAGGGCTATTTTGGGCACTTTATTTTTATAAAGGATGCTTTGAGGTGGGGGAAGGGCATGGGGAGGATTTTCTCATTGCCAGCACCTTAAAGAATAAAACCCCACGGAGGAAAGTTCAAGGACGCTTCTTGGTCATGCAGCCAATGCCATGTCCTGTTGGAGCATCCCTGGAGGCTCTTCAACAGGCAGGACACCAGAGATGGGCCCTGGCTTGTCCCACAACTGGAATCCTCCAGAAGGAGCCCAAGTCCCTCGGGAGCCAGGGTGGGGAGGGGAGGTGGCTCATGCTGTGGACACAACCTTGACGTGCACCATCGCTGCAAGGGGGACCAGCACTCTGTGCTGCCCAGCTACCCGGGAGGACTCACGGGTGAGAAACGAGTGGCCTTGGAGTGTCCCTCCTAAGGAGTGTCATAAATATAGCCTTTGTTCTGGATGTTTTCCACTGCTGTCCCATGGGCCCAATCCTCCAGGCCCCCATGAGCTCTGAGACTCCTTCGCTTTCAACAGAGCCAAGACCCAGAGCCAAGATATTACACAAGGAGGAGCAAAGCATCTAGAGATCCTCGCCTGAAAGATTATATGGAGCGTAACTGGAACATCCAACAGGAAAGCGTTCCTGTTGACAGAAGGGGATGTTCTTCCAAGAGTGGAAACAGTTGCAGAAAGTCAGTGTGTTTGTCTTTGCAAACTTCTGTTGAGCCCGGAAAATAAAGTAGTTCTCATTTGCAATAGTGGAGAGTTCAGTCCTCCACAGCAGGCCTCTTTCTCAGAGGCAAAAGTAACATGGAAGTAGGAGAAACAACCCCTCAATACTTTTTACTGTACAATGTTACACAGTGTGTTTAGTGTTCTCAGGCTGGCTGGGCCTGATCCCTCTTAGGCTCAAACTAGGATCAAACTACCTGCTTATATCTCAGAGCCATCAGTGGTTACCTGTCAGAGCACCGGGAAGATGCTCTCTTGGTACCCCAGGACCAGCAACCACAGTACCCATCTTGTGGAGCGGGGGGCTACAGCCCAGCCATCGCACTTCCCATCCCAGAAAGACACTGGCGTGAATAATCCCAGGCAGTTTTGTAACCATCTGGAAGTTAGCACAGAGATGAGTAATATCTGACATGGCTTTGTCAAGAATGAGACACGTCAGGCCAAGTTAATTTCCTTCAGCAGCGGGGTATAACAAGCCCAAGGAGTAGTGGTGGCTGTGGGACAGGAGCTGCAGGCAGGCGTGGGGTGCTCTGCCTGCCCTGCCCGTAGGGTGGTGGAGGAGCAGGGCCAGGCAGGGTGCCGCAGGATGCGTGCGGAGGGAGCGGGGGGACGGTATTGCGAGAGCAGCTCTCAATGGCTCACTGTGGGGCTGGAAAGCTGCTATTGAGCGCTCCCATTAACGGCCAGCGTGGAGAAACAGAGAGCGTATTTATTACATTTGCATGCCATGCAAGGCTGGGGCCGCAGACAGAAAAAGGATTGTGGCAAACTGGAGAAATGGGATGAAAAGCCGGGAGGAGGCTGAAGGAGGGGAGGGAGCGTGCCGCGGCGTGCTCCTGCGAGAAGGGACGCGGGCAGGGGAAGATGTCCCCCGGGTTGCTGCCCGCTGCCACCTCTGCTGCAGCCCTGGAGCTACAGAAGGAGCCCCAAGAGATGCTGCTGACCAGGCAAACGCAGACAGAAGAGGTTACCATGCAGCTCTGTGGAGCCCACGGTGCCTGGGCAAATGCAGGTGACGGTCACCCACGGGCACCCACCGCATCTTGGCTGGAGTGGACTGGACTAGCTGCACTCGGCCAAAGCTCTGGCGCATGTGACGTGGCACGCAATCTATATGCCTTTAACTCACAGCGCTGTGGTCTGAGACATTTCTGTATTAAATTCAATCGGTTTATCAGCAGAAGCTGTCAGCACCAGCTGAGCAGCCTCCCTCACAAATGGCAGGGTATAAACCAGCAGTAACCGAAACCCTCCTGCACTGGTCCAGGCAGCTAGTCCCGCTGCAGCGAGAGAAGGCACGGGTAGAAGCAAAAACCTGGTACCCAGCTGCAGCAAGCTTCTTTCTGCAGATGCTGGGTGGGATAAGGTACGGCTTAAAATTAGCTACCATAAGTCATGGTGCAAAATGAAACACGAGCAAACATGTTTCCCCCAGCCCCTGCCTGCAGTAGGAGGATGCTGGAGGGAGATGAGGCCGCAGGAAAGCCGGGCACCCTGTGCTGGGAACCGGCGGGAGCTGTGGGGCAGCTGCCAGCCTGAGCAGGGATGCCTTTCACCCGCAGCAACTCCAAACAGAAATGCAAAAGGGTTAACTTTTGTCTTTGTCAGTCTGCGGAGCCAGTGTGAAAACAACCCCCCGGATCCTGTTTTTCCATGCTCCCAGAAGAATGTAAACCTTTTTAAACAAAATCCAAACTTTTTAGCAAAGGAAAAAAAGGGGAAAAAAAAAAAGCAGCACAAAATTTTAATTTGTGGCAAATGCCAGCAATCCTCAAATTCAATAACAGAGAAGCCCTGGGGGAGGCACCGAGACCTGCTGCTTGTTCAGTCCTCCAGTGGGACGTGACCCCCTTTTCACGGACCAGAGAGGACACGACCATCCCGAAACTGTCCTCCCCCAGCCCTGGGGTGGGGGCCGGCTGCGTCCTGAGCCGCCATGGCCTCGCGAGGGCTCGTGCCGAGTGCTGGGAGCAGGACCGCGGCTCAGCGATGGACTGGGGTCACCGGGGGAGGCTGGGGCAGGGCAGGAATTTGCCGGCGGGCGCTGGCTGCCCGGCTGGTCCCCCAACAGCAAGGCCATGTGGTTTCCCCGTGCTGGGCGGCAGTGGGGGAATAAAAGGAAGGCTTTGAAAGTTGGCATGTGACGGGGCGTCCCCCCGGGGAGCGGGGCGGCAGCGAGCGCGTGCGTCTGCAAGCGGCCCTGGCCGGCCGCCACACTCCCCTCCGTTTATTTACAGCGGTTTATCAGGGGCTGTGGGCTGCGATAAAGTTTATGAAAATAAAAGGCGTCTCCAGCAGGCCAGGGCGAGAGCAGGCCTTGCTGTAGCTTTCCCACACTGATTAGGATCTGGGCAGGCTTCGGCGCTCCAGATCTCCGACAAAAGCAGCGGGACCGGCAGCACTTCCCTTCCTGGCCCCTGCTCAGGGCCAGAGGCAGCGAGAGGTCAGCGCGCTGCACGCTGCTCACCACACAGCCTGCACGGTGCCTCGCATGCTGTGCACCACGCACCGGGCACCATGCCGGGCACGCCGGGCACCACGCCATGCACCACCCTGCACTGTGCACCATGCATCGGGCATCACACCATGCACAGCAGGCACTAGGCACAGCACGCTGGGCACCACGCACCACACCATGCACATTTGGCACCGAGCACCACGCACCGGGTACCATGCCAAGCACACTGAGCACTGTGCAGCACATACTGCACCATGCCATGCACACCGGGCACTGTGCACCCCACGCTGGACACCGCACCATGCACATCAGGCACCAGGCACTGCAGGCTGCACCATGCACCACACCATGCACACGGGGCATCAGGCATTGCACACTGTGCACCATGCACCACCCCAGTTCCCTAGGACCTGGGGAAGGAGCTACAGCGTTTCCCTTTAAAAGGAGTTCCTGTGTGTGGGGCAGCGCCAGCGTAAGGCATCTGCCCGGGATGCAGCTGGGGCAGGACGGGGTCTGTCCCCTGTGGAGGCGGCACAGTCCTTGCCCTTGCCGGCAGGCAGCCATCCCTATCCCCGGGATGCCGGCCAAGGCCACGGCCCCTTTCCGCTGATTGTTCGGTGGTGGCAGGGCCACAGCTTCCTCCCGGTCACGAGTCTGACCCTCACCCTGGCGTGAGCATTGGGGCCGGCTCACGGGTGCAGGAGGGGGCTCGCACTTCCAGGGCAGGCAGGCTCCGGGAAACAGTCTCCTGCAAGTCCTACCTCCAGAATTCACCAGCTGCATTAATGGGCAGTCCGGGCAGAAACACTCAGGCTGATGAGGAACAAAACCCAAGCAGCATTACCAGCTGGAAAACGGGAGCCCGATCCGACTGCCGCTGGGGTTAGGAGGAATCTGGGTGATGGCAGTAATGGAAGGTTCTGTCCCCCAAGTGCTCCTGGGCTTGGAAATGTTCAGTTAAGTGTGGGTTTTGTGGGGGGTGGTTTTATTGCCACTTTTCACCTCCAGCACACTCTGGAAGAGTTGCTGGGAACTGAAACACTTAAAAGCAGCTCAGGATGAAACCTCAAACCACACAAATCGCGCTTGGTCTGGGGTTTTCTTGCGAGCTCAAAGCACCGGCTGAGTCCTCAAAGGGGCCGTGAATCTCTGAATGAAGCTGGCTCACAGCTCGTGGCTTGCAAGAGAAATGCAACTCCTCCTCCTCGCTGCCTTCTCCCCTTTACGGAGTGTTTCCCTGCCTGGAAAAATCAGGTGGATGCTCTGAGCCGAACCTTGCTTCAGGTGGTGCAGGATCCCTGCGCGGACCCTCCCGGTGCCCCAGTAGTTCCCCCCGCTGCCACTCTCTGCAAACCAAACAGTGAGGAGGGCTCTTTCCTTTCTTACAGTGAGTGTCAAGATTTATGGGGCACTGGCACCACATCAAAAGCAAATTCAGTCATTTACAGTAAAATCAAAGCAGTCAGAACAATGAATATGAAGCGAGGTTAAAACACCTTGTTACAGGAACAAATTGTGCAGCTGACACCAAAATAATGGAATTTATGTCTCCGCAGGTTGGAGCCAAATTATTTGCAGCAGCATTTGTCTGAGCATGAGCTCCGGGAGAGGGCTTGATGCTGCTGCCGCCGAGATATTTTGGGGTCAGGCAGCAGCCAAGTTCTCACAGCGGAGCGGCAGGCATGAGGTGGCCGGGGGAGGGCTGCCCACGGAGCCCAGCGCTCAGGATCAGGTCCCTTCCGGCCATCTCCCATCCTCTGGGGTGGGATGGCATGGGGAATCCCCTACACCTCCCTGGGGCGGGTGATGTGCTGCCTGTGTGGTCCATGCAGGACTTGCCCCAGCTGTAAAGCACAGCCGTGTTGCTTTGCTGGCACCCGCCCAGGAGATGCTGCGTGCTCGGTAATGAATTCAAGGTGCCCTGTAACCCCAGAGCCACGTACCAGGCGTGTCGGGGTCTGTCAGCCCGGACGGCATTGTCAGCTCCTCCGGCAGCAGCCGGTGTTTCGTCCCACCCCCCCGTCCCCTTTCTCTTCCCAGCATTTTGAGGCACCGCATTCTTTTTCCTTGCCTGCCTAACCCCGGGTGGGCTTGTGCATCTCACATCCGTCCAGCCCTGGGATGTCCTGACACAAGACACAGCTGTAAAAATCCACCTACTCCTTCCACCTCCCCTCGGCACAGAAGTAACCCCGCTGCCATCCCCCAGGCCGTGGGTAGGGGCTGCCCGGTGCCCCCCCCAAGAGGCATCCCCTCCCGTCCCCTGCCAGTGGCCCTGTGCGAGGCTGGCAGCCCCTCGTGCGAGACCGGCCACCCCTGGGAACACGGTGCCCAGGCAGGCGTCACGTCCCCCTCCGGCAGCTCTGCCTGCGCGCTGCATGGCTGGGCTTGTTTTGAAAATATATTGTGAAGCACTTCATTGCTATGGAGACTTACTTTATGGACAAATAAATATTTGGCCCTTTTTCCTTTTGCCTTAAAAGTCTGTGTCCCTCCCCGCATCCTTTAGGCTATGTTTATATTGCAGGGTCTCGCTGCTCCTTCAGCCTCATCCTCCTCCCCATGCAGCACATCTCTCTGCATGTCCTTCATCACCCCTCAGCCTCCTCCTCCTCACCAGCTTGCAGCTCAGTGTCATGGAGCCCATACAGTGTGGGAGACAGGGACAGTCCCGCCCACTCCAGTATTTAAGTATTTATGCATTTTGGAGGAAACAAAATAATTTTATCCTCTTAATTCTTGGGATTTGGGTCCCAACAGCAATGACGTGGTTGGTTTTGGCTTTCCCAGTCCCAGTGCTGGTCCCTTGGTTGGGCTCCACTTGCCACATCCAGCGTTTCCATCAGGATGGCCCCATCATGGTTGCTCCCCTTTGTGGCCCCCACGTTTCTTTTTGGCTTTTTTGGGGTATTGAGGAGATCTGGTGGAAGATTTTGCTTGCACAGAATCTGTGCCAAATCTTCCACCAGATCTCCCAAACGCCCCCCCAAAAGCCATTAAAAATAGCAACCAGCGAAGCAACACCACCAATTCACTGAGCAGGGGAAGGGGAGGCAGGACACAAACGAACCTCCTTCGTTAATAAATCCTAGCAGCTGTGGAAAGTTTGAGGCAAGTGAGAGCACCCAGACAGAAAATTAAAAAACTAATAAAGTCCTCAGTGTGGGGGCACTGGCATCGGGTCAGCTTTACTTCTCTAGGCACCTCGTAAAGAGACATTCCAGGACACTAACTCATAAGGGAAAGCTGCAGGGGTCAAGGAGAACAGTGGAAAACTAACCATGGTAACTCAAGTATACTGGAAAGGCAGCAGAAAAACAGCAAGGAGTTGGGGTTTCTTCTTTCCCCCCCATTTTTTCCCCTCTCTCCGTTGGTTGTTGGGCAAGTGGAGCCTGCGGTTCGGAGAGGCATGGGCATGGCGGGGCAGCAGAGCAGAGCCCCAGCAAAGAGCCCGGTCCAGTGGGATGGTTTGGGATGGGAACCCGGAGCACAGGCTGTTTCTGTGTGGGGACCAGAAGCTGCTCCCTGCCCTCTCCCCCAGCTGCACCACTCCTGCCTGTCTGGGGAAGTGCAATAGCCTGAGATTGCATGCTAAAATGCATGATATGCTTCAGTGTTAGCTGTAAATCTAAATGGTGATGCTTTGATTTCATGGGGTAAAAAGCTGAAAATTATTCCTTAATATTTTATATTTCTTTTTATGCCCCCAGGCTGGTGCTGCAGCTCTTACCCCTGGAGCCTGCTCCCTGCCCTCCTGCTGCCCGCCCCAGGCTGAGCCGGGGTCTGCCCTGGGCTCTCACCCTCCCACTGCCGGCGGGGGTCTGCACAGCACCCCCAGCACTGGGGGAGGTAAAGCAGCCCCACACCATGGACACGGCTTCTGGGTAATTCCCACATGGATTCAGTAGCTCCACTGGGCTGGGGGGTGATCACCGTGGGGGTGATGTGTAGTTGAACGGCAGGAGACCAGCACTGAGCCCTGTGATGGAGGAAAGGGAAGGTCCTTACGGGGGGCTGATGGATGCTGCTGGTTTTTACCAGCTTTGCCCCATCCACATCCCCTCATAATCTCCCTGGGCACCTGCTGAGTGAGCAGCATCCCTCCAGCATCCTCCCAACATGCAGGTTGGGGCCATGACACTCCCTCAGGATTCCCTGGATCTCAGGGACAGCTCAAAGACCCATCCCTTATTTGCAAGAGCCGGGGTGACTTTGGGCAGGTGGGCCACTACCTGTGCCAGCGCTGATGGCTGCCCTGTCCCAGGCTGGAGGGGCCATCGCCAGCCCTGGCCCCCCAGTGCTGGGCCACCCCATGGGTTCAGGCACCTTCACCTGGAAGGAGCGTGGTGGTGACGGGTGGTGGGAGAGCACAGGGTGCATGTGGCCAGGGCAGCCAAGGATGCGATGGCTGCTGCTGTGCCACTAAGGAGGGACTCTGTGGGGCTCTGCCAGGTTTGGGTCAGGGTCCTGGCTGGAGGGAGAAATGTAAATCATTTGGTGTAGTTTGCTTAATTGAGCTCTTTGCAGGGGCTGCCTTCTAATGGGATGATGGCACCAATTACCTCATTAGGAGAGAGGGGTGGCTTTTACAGCATATTTTGGCAATGCTTGAGCGCTGTCCTGACCATTACCCATGGCAGGGGGAGGTGGGGGGATGCACAGGCTGGGATGGGGGAAGGTGCCCACCTGCAGCACCTCTGCATGGGGCCAAGGATGCCTGCAGCTGGGCAGGGGGGTGTGTGTGTACCCCCCTGCAAGGGAAGCTGGGCACTGTGCTGTCAGGGAGCCCAGCACTGTGCCCAGGGGCTTGCTGGCATCTCTCTCTCCCACCTCTTTTCTAGCCTTCCAGGTGGAAAGAGCAAGGGAAGAAAGTAGTCTTGCCTGCCCCAGGAGATCCTGCTCACAGCAAAATCCCAGCCTGCAAGTGCTCTTGGCAACTCTTTAAAATAGGCAAATGTGTATGTGTCAAGAGCAGCTTCCCAGGAGTGGGAAGGGGTGGGATGAAGGGAGGAGGCCTGGATGCACATTTGGTCCATGACCAGGCAGCGCCTCCCGGGAGCAAGCGGCCAAGGCAGGGTCGGACCCAGGCTCAGCATGCTGCCGGCCAGAGGAGCCTCTTACAGGGCTCCAGCGGCTGCATAAAAACCTTCTGCCAAGTGCTGGGCTCGTGCTGTCCCCAGGCCACGGCTGCAGCTCAGGCACCTGCGCCAGGATGTTCAGCTCTCGGCCAGGCCCCTGGGGAGGGCCGCTACGGGAGCACAGGGGTGCGTATTGTGGAGGAGCATGAGGTGGTTTCCTGGTCCTGGGCTGGTGGCCAGAAGCAACCGGGAGTCCCGGTCCCGCACCCTCACAGTGCCACAGCTCACCAGCAGCTTTGGTCCCTGGCTCTGGTGCTGCGCCTCTGGTTTGCTTCTTGGTAAATTCACCTCGTTGTTTGCATTGCAGCATCGCCTGGGAGCCCGGGATCCCACGGTGCAAGTGCTGGCCAGGCAGCCCTGCCCTGCCCTGCCCTGCCTGCCCTGCCTGCCTGCCCTGCCTGCCTGCCCTGCCCTGCGGATGCAGCACTCTCCCTGCAGGCAGGCAGGCAAGGACCATTCACACGGGGCTCCCAGCGCCACGTTCCGAGTCCTGCTGCCCGCAATAAGCCCTCTCGATTTGCATGCGGGTGGAAAGCAATGTGCAAGCGTGGAAGCAGCTGCATTGAATATTCCAGCAGAAAACCACGGGTTTCCCTGGCTTGCAAGAGCCCAGCCTGGAGGGCACTTTCACAGCCAAGCTATAAACCTTGCAAACGGGGGTTCCTAATGGAAACATTGACATAACCTGTAGCTGACAGAGCAACAGCTCCGCTCACATTAAGCCCACATTTTCATCCCTAATCCCCTCAGCTCCTGGCTTGTCTCAGAAACGGACCCATGCAGCTGGCGGAGCATCCCCGGGGGACACAGTGGGCGGCTGGGCTGGGGGGGGTCACACGGGTCCGGCTGCCCCCCGCTGTGCCAGCCTCGTCCTGCCGCACCGCCGGCGAGGGGGCGATGGCTGGGGGGAGACCCCCTCTGCTGCAGCGCGACGGTCCTCTGCCACCGAAAAGGCGAAAGAAAAAGGCAGAGCGGTTCAGTTGGTTGTAAAAATTAATGAGTTCAGATACAGACTTGCTTTATTCCGGTCCAGCTGCGTAACCACGGCGATTGTGTCCGGCACACTAGACAGTTACATCAGCTCCACACCCCTGTACAATAAGACTCTGTTTGATCTCAGAAACAAGATCAGACTCCTGGGCTTTGCACATCCTGCTTCCTACATATGTAAAATCATTTTATTACCAGCCAGGAGAGTTCATCTAAGCCGCTCTTGCTGTGCAGCTGATGTGGAGAGAACATGCCCCTGTCTGCACTTCTTTTACCAGATGGAGATCTGCAGAGAGATTTCAGAGCTGCTACTTCTCCGAGTTTGGTTTTTTGTTTTTTTTTTTAATTCCTCATCTTAGACTGGGAACTCTGGGGCAGGACCTGAGTCTTGTCGTGTGTTTGTGCAGTCCCAGCACAGCGGGAGGTGTGTATGGCTCAGCTCTCCTGAATATAAGTTGTAAATAAACAGCCGTGTGTTTTTGCTTGGCTTTATCCCCTTTTGTCCCATCTGCCCAGGAGAGGAAGTTCCTTATAAAAAATCTGCTCTGCCCTTCAAATGTCTCCTCAAATCCCCCTCTGTTTGTCAGGTCTGTGAGACACTGGGGAACTGTCAGATATTTAGCATCCTCCCTGTATTGAAACATTTACCCTGCCTCACATGAGTAACTCCACTGTCACCAAGGCAGTTATGAATACGCCCAAGCTGCTACAGACTCAGCCTGACCGACCGCAGCACCACGACTCCCTTTGGCTGACTACAGATTGCTCAGAAGCATTATAAGGCACCAGTTCCCCTTTAATCACAGCTCTTCCAGTTACACAGTCCCACGGGTGCTGCTCTGCCGCTGGCCCCCACGCATCCTGACTGCTGAGCTGCAACACGCAGACACTTGCTGTTGCACTGGGCGGCAGAGCTGCATCCCAGGATGCATCTGCAGCGCTGGTGTGCAGCATCACTGCCTCCCGGGATGCCTCTGCAGCGCTGGTGTGCAGCATCACTGCCTCCCAGGATGCCTCTGCAGCGCTGGTGTGCAAGGATCACTGCCTCCCGGGATGCCTCTGCAGCGCTGGTGTGCAGGAGTGCTGTACCCTAGGATGCCTCTGCAGCGCTGGTGTGCAGCATCACTGCCTCCCGGGATGCCTCTGCAGCGCTGGTGTGCAGGAGTGCTGTACCCTAGGATGCCTCTGCAGCGCTGGTGTGCAGCATCACTGCCTCCCGGGATGCCTCTGCAGTGCTAGTGTGCAAGGATCACTGCCTCCCGGGATGCCTCTGCAGCGCTGGTGTGCAAGGATCACTGCATCCCAGGATGCCTCTGCAGCGCTGGTGTGCAAGGATCACTGCCTCCCGGGATGCCTCTGCAGCGCTGGTGTGCAAGGATCACTGCATCCCGGGATGCATCTGCAGCACTGGTGTGCAAGGATCACTGCAGGGCTCACCCAAATGAAAGCACATTCCCAAAGAAAATATGCTTTTCAGCCCAGGCTTCCTCTGCTGCTGCTGTCTGCAGGGCTGTGTGGCCAGAGCTCACTGACTCACCGCGCACAAGTCACCTGGCAGCTGCCGGGTGGTAACTCTTATTTACTGCTCAGTTGTGGTTGGATTTAAACCAGGAGCAGTGGTGGAGGGAGGGGAAATCCCCTCTTTCCCATCCCAGCCTCACGGAGTCATCCAGTCTAACTGGAGCAGCTACTCTAAGTGCATCTAGTTTAGGGCCTTGTTTCACTCCTGGCTGCTTTCTTTTAGCTCAGCTCTCCTGGTTTTGTTAAGTTTCCAGTCTAGAGGCTTCAGGTTGCTTACAACTTTGAATAAAGCTGTTGGAGACCTAACCCAGGTCACACACCCTGTACTTCAGCAGGTCTAACACCAGGACGAGTCTGTTCGGCAGCAGCACCAGCAATGAAAAGCAGCACCAGCAATGAAAAGCTGTGCCAGCCATCCTCCATTTGGAACAGAGAAACTGGTGACCCAGTACCTGATGTAGTAGCTACCAGTGTGAGCATAGGCATCCCCATCTCGTACAACCCTCGTATACCTCTCAACTCCTTGGCCGCTCGGGAGCGCCAACCTGCTAGAATCAGGCATGACAAAAGATGCTGCTGAATCTTTTTTTGCTGAAAGTCTCTGCCAGCACATGTGCCAGACCAGATTAAAGTTTAGCTTCCCCGTAAATGTCCCCTGCAGACCTTTGCTGGTTGAGTTGTGTACCTGGAGCAGGGCCCACACGCGATGGCAGTCCCCCGTGCCTCCCATCCTTGCTGCCTGGGCCCAGGAGTTGAACGGGGATTTCCTCTTCTCCTGGAGGCCGTTCCCTCCAAGCCTTGGTTTGGGGAAACTGAGGCTGGCACTCATACAAAGAGACTGCTCGTGGGAGAGGAGGCTGGGGGAAGCTCTGGCCAGCAAGGGCCATCAGGGTGGACCAGCACTGTCACAAGCTGGTTTCATGCTCTTAACAAGTGTGTATTTATCCCACTGCTGCCAGGATAATTGGCCAAAGGTTCTGCATGTAGCAATGACTTCCTCCTCTCTGGGGCACTCCCTGGCTCTTCCAGCAGCTTTGCAGGTGATTTTCTGCTGTGGATCTCCCCATCCTCTCTAAATCCTGCTTTTTGTAAGCACATTTTGACCTCAGCTCAGGACCACGTGTGCATATTTTCACAAGCAAAGCAAACAAAAAAAAAAAACAACCCCCATCCACCCCTCCAGCCGTCCCACCGCAATTTCCAATGGCTTTTCCTGTTGTTGGTTTGTAATCACCCTGGGATGCCATTCCCTCCATCGCTCTGACAACTGGGATTTAAGGCCCCGCAAAGAGCAGAGCCGCCCCGATCTCCAAACCCTCCCAAGTTTACAGCCAGCATCATTCTCATCAATCATCTTCTGTCAGATGGGGAACTTGAGCAACCCCAATCCAAACTGGAATATGGAAGGGAGGCCTTCCTCGTCCCACCCTCCCCTGTTTGAGAGCCCAGCTCGAATAAACAAAACCTGAAAGGGCCAAGGCAGCTCAAAAGGAAACTGTAAACGATCCCATCTGTGAGTCTTGGCGAATATCTCCTCCAGGAGGGGGGCGAGGGGGAGAGAAAACAAGTTGAAGGGTCTTTTTTTTTTTTTTTTTTTCTCAGAAGGAAATACCATTGTGTTCAAACGTTGCTACTGCTCCAAATGTCATTCCAGAGCGCAGACCCGGGCTCCTCCTCAGACGGGTTTCTTACCAGAGACGGTGGCAGGAGCATTTGGGAGAGGTTGCCATTTGCAGGGATAATTAACAGTAAAGCAGTGCTGGACACAAGTGAACGGAGCTCATGGTAGAAGATGCAGATCAGGAAGCAAAAGCAGATGGTATATGCAAAAGCCATATTTTATAGTGATAAATGCGTTTGGTAAGAGAGTAAAACAACATCCTGAGCTCGCCACATTCCTGTCCATGACTTACAGGCGCTGGTAAGTTCACTCGATCAGGGTGGAAATCTCTGGGTGCTCAGCTGCGTCCCGATGCTCACAGCACAGTGGGTGGCTGCTGGGGACCCTCGGAAAAGGCAGGTCCTGGGGTGGCAGCCAGGAACAGCAGCACCTACGCTTAGGCAGCCAGCCTGAAAAAGTTGCCTGTGCCCAAGTTTAGAAAGTCAGGATAACCCAGGAGGTCCAGATGCCCCTTGTCCTTTCACCATTCTTGAAGCCTGCCTGGTTTTAGGTTTTCCATTTTCAGGGCTACAGAACGGTCTGCCAGCCGTGTCCCCCATCTCCCCGTGCTTTCCCAGGCTGAGTTTCTGCCTTCTGGCCCCAAACGGGCAGGCTGGGCTAAGCACTTGATAAGGGATATTGCAATTGTATTGGCAGCCTCGGCGCATGACAAAAGCACTGGCGATCACAAAGCAGCTTTATCTCACCAGGTTTCCAGCTCTGCTCCCCAGCCTCAAAGGCTGGGGATTGTGAGTAAGGACACTTTGCATCTTCAAAGAGCAGGAGCGGTCTCAGGCTCAGCCCAGGGCACCCTGGAGACCCCAGCAATGCTGCCCGGGGAGTCTGAAACCCGGGGGGTGGAGCAGGAGCCCACATGTGCCACAGGCAGCTGGGCAGACACTGGGGGATGTGCTTGGGAAACGCTCCGTACATCAGGGACCACCGCTAGCAACCTCTACTTGGTGTATTCAGGAAATCAGCGTGCCAGAAACAGATGCAGAGGGCAAAATATTCCAATGCTTTTGACTAACAATTGGCCTTTGAACACAAATTAATATTTCAGAATTCAGCTTTCAAGCATGCCAGTGAGAGCAGGGGATGAATATTTAAGACAATGCTACATGCTAGAGATGGGGAGCTGAGGCAGCGAGAGGGGACTAGCAGGTGATGGAGGGGTCAGGGTGAGGACTAAAGACTTTTTTGGTCTTTGTAAGGATCTGGCTCCAGCAGAGTGATGCTGCTGTGGCTAAACACCAAGGAGGTCCTGGGACAGATAGGAGAGAGCAAACACGGCAAGTACTTACCATCTTCTGGTGCTCACACTGCAAGCAGTGTGCTAAAACATTGGCGAGTACCAAAAGAATCACAAAAATTATTATTTGAAGGCAGAAATGTGTGTTCTGGAGTGAGGCTTGAAGAGCTCAACTGATTTTGTGCAACCCTGAAAAATGAGAATTTGGTCATATGTCTAAAAGGCATAATAGCAAGAAGAAACAGAACAAATATTTAATTTAGTAGAGAACGTTATAACAAGACTCAAACCCAGGAAAGGGAATTTGGGCACGTTTAACAGGAAATCATGCATTTATCTGTAAGGTATAGGGTTAGAAACCACTGTAACAAGCCAGAAAAAGGAGGGACAGATGATTAGTCCAAGGAGAGATGCTTTTCTGGCTCTTCCTGGGCTCAGTTTAGGCATTTATGGGCAAAATCTGATGCCTGTGAAATCCAGACCTTTCACTCTGAACAAGTCCAACCAGCTCCCGCAGCTGTAAGCAATACAAGCTTGTAGACCCAGGAGAAAACAAGGCAAACAGCATCCAGGAACAGAACGCGTGGGTGACGGGAGCTGGTCCTGAGCTCCTTGCAAGAAGCGGCTGAGGATGAAGTAAACGAGCAGGAGGGTGTAACTCTGGTGGGCACATGCCCCCTCCCTCGATGCCAGGCACTTCCACCCTCCTGGAAGTGCCACCCCTTCAGCTTGCTGGGCACACACGTGGCCCTCGCTGGCCCTGGGACACTGAGCCTGGCTGCTCCCGGTCCCCTTTATGGGCACTGTAAAGCAGAGGGGGATGCCGTTTCTGCACCTCTGCCTCTGCTCGTTAGCTAATGTGAAATAAATCCCTTTTATCTTTGCACTCATTTTCTAAGGATAATAATCCCTTTTTGTGTGCACCCACTTTAACTGTTCCCAAACTGAGCTGTAATTGCTGATAGTAATTAAGTTAATACATATTTACAGCCATGTAGAGTTATAGAAAGTCTCCCGTAGTTTTATTTGAGACATTTTCTTTAACCTGCTATAAAATCATTAACAAGTTGTTCAGTGTTAATCGCCTCCAATGCTGATCTTGTCCCTTTGCCTCCGGACAAGGCAGGGCAGGCAGATGCCTTCCCCCTCCTGGCCCGGGATGGTGGCTTTCCCCCCCGGCTCACACCTCACCTTTAATGCAAGGCAGAGGTGACCATCACTGTTCTTTTTTACCCTGTTGCTCCAGTTTTGGGAAATTCATCTCTGTTGCAGACTTTCCAAGCCACATGCAAAAAGAGCTGTGCAAGGGCGTACATGCCCTGTGCCCATGCGTGCCGTGAGGATGGGGGAGCAGGACCCCGGGAGAGCGGGGTACCCGCGGGGTTCAGCCTCGGCCCCCGCCTGCATCTCTGCTGAGCACGGTGGCAGCAATCCCCCCCTCCCATACCAGATTTTCTGCTGCTTGCATTTGTGCTTTTGTGCTCGCCAAGAGCCCCAAACCACTCAGCAAACAGCGTGTGTGGTGAGAGATCACTGCATGTAATCTCTGGGCGAATCTCCCCATTATACAGTAGGCTAATTAACTCCGGGCGGCCGGTACAGGGTCACGATGAGCTATCGGCTCCAGGAATGTCCTCCTCAAAGGGAAGTAAATATCGCTGCGAGAGCGGGGAGCCCCTTTCTATGGGAGTGAATCCTGATAAAGAGCTTCACTCCATTCTCCTGCTGCTGGCTCCAGCTTAGCGTTTTTAAAGCTAATTCTCCCCCACGCTAATCTGGAGGATCCATTCAGCCCAAAGCTCAACATCTGAGTCTATTTGCAAAGTGTGCAGCTGTGTCAATTTGCAAAGACAAAGGAAAGCTCCTCTGTCAACAGGTCGGGGAGCTCAGGTAGCACGAGTGAATTGAGGGCAAGAAGTCAAAGTGGTTTCACAAACCATCAGACCATGCTTAAATCCCATCCAGCCTGAGAGGCTGGGGCAGTGCAAGGGATAAAGGGAGCGCCGAGGAGCGGGCTGAACGGCCAGAGCTGTAAGTCCGCCAATTAGTGCTATTAAAGAAAGATAATTAGATCTGCTCCATGGAAACCCCAGAGGAGGCAGAGTGCAATTTCCATTTGGGCTTATTTTAATAAAAGTCAGAAATGCCAGGAGATGCCAAAACTGCATTGTTGGCAATATTAGCAGGGCCCTCGGTGTGGGGTAGAGCAGCTACGGGACAGCGGGAGGGGATCGCAGCCCTCTGGGGTGCAGGCAGCCGTCTGCTTGGTACTTGTGCCCAAGGGCTGAGAGCAGGGCTGGGAGCAGCCCTTCCCAGGGCACAGAGGTGGGAGATGGAAGGCAGGCAGGAGGCATCCCGGTGTCCTCTGAGAGAGCACAAAGAAACTAAGTCCTGGGGAGGAAATGGGACTTCTCACCTAGACCCTTTATCTCAGTGCCATCAGGTCAGGGAAACACTCATCCCTGTTTCACTCAGGAGGAAATGGTGTCTCGGGGGAGTCAAGTCTAAGATGTCTGAAGTCAGCCTGTGGTTTAGGATGCCACAGCCCAGCCTGGGCACTCCCTAGCCCTCGGCAATCAAGGACCAGGGCACTACAGAGCCGCTCGGGCTGGTAGCAGTGGCAGGGACCAGCCGGTGTTTGAATAGAGCATGGGAACATCTGCATGGGCATTTGCAACCTTCAGAGAGTTAATGAGAAAAGAGAGTAAGGCAGCATCACACAGCTGGTGGGTGAGAATGTCCCGTCTCCTCATTTCTAATCATCTAAACTAATTTCCTCTGATTCAGAGATCTACAAAATAAGCTATGTTCATGCAAATCCATTTTGCCACTGAAAACTTCCCTGTAAGCCAAACTTCCACTAGAAATAAAGGCAGTCTCAGTCTTTCTTTGAATTTTTAATACAAAAATTAGGACTCTGGTTAGAAAGATTTTTGCCAAAACCATAGCTTTGCCTGCAGGTAGACACTACACATGGGAAACAGAAATTTCAAAGAGAAATAACTGGAAGGCTGAAAACAGCCGACTGTGGTTGATGTTGGTATCACTCACGTGCTGTTCTCACCCCCGGCAGCCGTCCCTCCCTGTGCCTGCGGAGCAGGGAGTAAGAGTTTGACTTCAACAAGCCTGTCTGGAAGAAATTTAGAAACTGTCCATTAGGTAAATATTCTCAGATGTGCAACAATAAACACCATTAAATAGCTTATAATGGGTGCACTTAATCAAAATACACATCAAATATCCTCTAGGTGTAACATTAGTGAGCAGGGAAAACAGGTGAAATCTCATGTTTGTGTTATTTCATGATACAAGGTCCAAAATAATATTCTGCCCAGCTACTTCTTCCTTCTAACACAAATTTTCAGGGCACATATATATAGATACATAAAATTTGAGCAGATGCTACATTTTTCTCTTACAGTTAAGCATATTTATTTTGATAATGTCTAGCAATATAACACCTGTAACATTAATAAACACAGTCATCCCTTTCAAATATATTTTATACCTACTGTACATTTTTATTTTGAGATAATAAATCACATGCATAAACCTTATTAATCATTTAAACAGCCCCTTAAAACACTGCTGAAAAAATTTTCCAACTCAAACACCTTTTAAGACGCAATGACATCATGTCTGTCGGGACATTGTTATGCAGTGAAGATTGTGAGACATTTTCCCCCATAAAGTTGCTGCAATAAAGTTTGTCATTGCAGTCATTAAATTCATGTTTTCTCCTCTTACCTTCTTCCTTACTCTGGAGCTACCCATCGTCAGGCAGAAAGAGAAAACATGTCATGGTGAAAAATTTGAGGGTCTAATCATGAGTCTGCCACTAAGCAAATACCCATTGATTTCAACAAGAGTTATCTACTTGTCTTGTATTAGCTCCTGGGGTACTTGGCTGCTCCTGGGCAGGCAGGACAAGCATGGAGATAGAGAAGACTTCAAATTCTACCTAGAAATGGAGAAAACCTAAACAAATGTTGTTGTTTCATGGAACCGAACATCCCAGGAGGAACTGGTCCTCACTGGAAGCCTTCACTTGTGCATCTCCTGACCTACAGGAAGATGCTGGCCCAGCTGACAGGTTCAGTGCAGGCTTTGCCTGCTGGACAAATACAAAGCTATGTTTGATTAAGCTAAACGAAAGAGCAGAAGACGTAGGTGATGAGTTTTTGTCAGTTGGAGGCTGCAGATGCTTGGGATGGTAGCAGCTTCTGAGTGAGCTGAAAGCTGTGCTTAATCTGATATTTGGAGTCTTTCTCCTATTCCAGGGGCTGAGCTCTGTGGTGCTTTGAACAGCCCCAGACGGGAGCCGCACGCCCTATGCCAGCAGCACCACATGAGCACAGCCCAGCTCTCGCAGCCGCCGTGGTGACCGCCCTTTGGTGGTCTGTGAAACCAAAACCTCGGACGTGTCATCGGTGCCTGTGACTCAGACCTGCTGTGTCTTTGCTCCCTCATCCTGTCCCAGAGGAAGAGAAGCACACGTGCAAATGAGTCTGTTGGGTTTGGCTGCTTCCAGAACTGCCTCTCCTGGCAGATGGTCCCTGCTGGGGAGGGCAACGCTGCAGAGCGCATCCTGTCCTGCAAGTGGGGACACGAGTCTGGCAGTGCGATGAGGAGAGCTCCTTGCAGTGTAGTTTCAGCCTCGATGTCTCGAAGCTCAAGGCTAGAAGAGCCTCCTGCATGCAGACACAGAAATTCAGCTGAATTCAAACCTGTCAGTCCATAGAAGACAGCTCCACATGGTGCGGGGACATGCACGCTGCTGTTTGGTCCCACCAGGGACTGGAATGGAGATGAACTTGTCTGACCCCCCCCACAGCTTCCCAACTACCCTCCCAAATTAGCACACACGCAAAAGCTTAAAACAAGCTCTGCTCTAGCCCATCTGCAGGCCTTCTAACAGGTTTCCTCCTCAAAAGACACATCGGCCAACTTTAAGCCAATTACCAGGGAGACAAACACACCTGCCTGATGCTAATTAGAAACCATCTCAGACCCCCTGCACCCCCAGCACAGAGCCCAGGACCCAGCAGAGGGCTGCAGCCCTGCTCCCCGTGCCAGCCGCCACCACGGGCGATCCCAGCAGTCTGCCTTTGGGGACGGCAGCACCTCCTGCACAGCAACCTGTGCTCCAGGCTCTTCCTTCTCGCCTGAAAACTAGGTAGAGCACATACCCATCACTAACTGAACAATTAAGCCATTAAGTAACTCAGTTAATAAATTCAGATTTTGCCCTAATACATTTCTAATGCCCTTGTCTAATAAATTCAAAGCAATCTGGGAAGAATGCTTGTTGCCATATTTTAAAGGCAAAAGTGATTTATGTTTGCTGAGAGGGCAAAGACAGCCGCACGTGATTTATTACTATCAGTCACTGTATCTTTCATCTCTTTAATTATTTTCTCTACAGGCAGCTTCGAAAGTGCTCTCGAAGGCTGAATGGTGGGCGTTTTTCAAGTTCAGATACTTACTGCTAAGGTCTGAACTGTTGTTTTTGCCTTCCTATCTGTGGCTTCAAATATTAATCATGGAAGCTACAATTTTGTTACATTAAGTCCAACCTAAGCAAACTAATGATTTTGCACGCTCAGTACCCTACCAGAGCCAAATGCCTGAAACCTCTAAGATTTTTGTCCACTGGTGATATTTTCCAGTGGGAAAGCCAGCAACAACTACTAGCCTCCATAGAAATGACAGAGTTTATAACAAGATTTAACTTTTGTTGTCAGACTATAGGCAGGAGGTTTGGGAGCAAGTCTGAAGGCTACTCTGACTTTATTGGGTGAAAAGACCAACTTTTCCATCCTTCCCAAGAGAGGGGAGCTCGCCTGGCATTGACCACGCATCCGAAGGGGAAGATGAACTCACTGTTGGAAAGCCTGAATCCAGGACAGGAGAAGCACAATTATGTGAGGAAATGAATCTGGTTTCCAGAGGGAGAAAGGCAGGAATCACCACTTGAAAGCCCCCCTTCTGCCCAGGGACGCTGGGGATTTCCAGAGGAGCTGCACGGAGTTCAGCTCTCGCATCCCAGAACCACGAGGGAGCTGAGTTCATCTGTCACTCACGTCCTTTGGAAAGCCCAGCCTAAAGCAGCAGGGGATGCCAGTATTTATATCCTCACTCTCTTACATACCCCAGGACTTCCTAAGATTTGAGAAAACCGGATTTAATCCTTGCCCAGCTTCCAGTCCCTAGCCAGGGCTCAAACTGTGGGAATTTTTTCCACCAAGACTGTCTTCCAGCTATTTCCAGGTAGTCCTCAAAACAGGCCTGGCTGGGATTCAGACAGGAAATCTCATAGAAATGGCTTTTCCTCTCTGGCTTTACAAGTCCAAGAGGTCTGGAGAATACTGAGGAATCATCCAAAACCTCAAAAAGTGCCTGCCTGATTCATGGATGGGCTGGACATCGGGGATGTAGGTTGACACGTGGCTTGGTCCTTGCAGAGGACCCAAAACTGCCTGTCCTGAGACGGCCTTTGCTCCGCCAGAGGCACCAGGGAAGGAGCAGCTCCAGCCCAGCCAGGACCACAAGCCTGGAAAAGGGTTTGTTTTCCAGAGCTCCTCGTGGGCAGTGTTGCAAGGGCAGGCTTGCACGCGCTGCCTTACGTGACACCGTCCTGGTCTCCTGCGTCTCGCTTGGTTCAGGTGCTCTGCACTAAAGAAAACAGGAAGAAGCAAGGAGCTTCCAACAGGTTGTTTCTTCTTCAAATCCCTCTGGTCCCCACTCTGCTCAAGCATGCATCTTCTCAAACAGCATGTCCCGTTTTGAGTCTTTACAGTCAGAGGAAACTCTTAGCAGCACTTTTTTGGGGTCAGTTTTTCATGACTGAGACCTAGTCATGCAAACAAAGTTGGTTTTTTTTTTTTCCTGACCAAAACAACATCAAGAGGAAAATTCTTTCCCATGACTAAAGCCAGGCAGGAATTTTTCAACACAACATGAAAACAGAAAGTTTCAGGGAAAGGGTGTCAGTTTGGTGTGATTTTACATGTAATTTTTATTTTTGTTTTTTAAATGGGAAAACACACACTTCTGGTATTTAATGATTGGCAAGCAAATAAATATCATGATCCTTACCAAGACAAGGGTCCTTGGCAAGTCTCACTGCGGGCTAGAACCAGTGCTAGCACCAGTTGGAATTGTATTTGACAGCACTGTCTGGCTTAGGCGCTAGTTTTTATTATGAATGGAGCTAGGTGCCTAATAATCACAATTATTCAAAGCCAGTCGAGGTTCAGATATCCTGTACCAAATGTCTCAAAGCTCTGGGGATATTTTAAAAAAAAGATTGAATATCATCACCCAGCCAGGGGCCAAGACGCACTAACGCCAAGACCTTGGTTTTATCTCTGATTTGAAAGGCCGTTAAGTAATAACCAGGGCCACAGCATCTCTTCGGAGGAGTGCGTTAAGGACTACGTTCGACAGCCTGGCTTCAGTCCTTGCAGGTCACCCACGTAAAGCGGTGGGAATGCAGATGGCGGGGGGGTGGGGGGGGGGCGCCTTTCTTCTGACCTGCAGCAAAAGGTGAGGACCCACACCAGGCAACGAGGGGCAATACGTGTCAGAGATCGCTGCTCCATTCATTCCCATTATTTCGGGGATACTAAAAGCGATAACATGATATATAAGCAAGTTACCACCACCAAAGCTGTGAACAGTTTGGCAGTTAAGCTTAGAAGAGCACAGAATATTGCTCTTACCTTTATCTGCAATGAAGTTATGGCCAGAGATGCTCATGGAGGGAGCCTGAGCTGCTGCACCGCAGGAAACGGTAACCCTTCCGAAAGCGGTCCCAAAGCCCAGCTATCCATCTGACTGTCCAAATAAAATGCAGCAACAATGGAAATGGAATTCATCAAACCAAAACAGACACGATTTTATCCTTGTTGGCCTAACCTTGGTTCCTTGTACATTGAAACCTTCCATTTGTGAGCCTGGACATTAACAGATGAGTTATTAACTAGCCGTGGCTAATTATAGATAGCTGCATCACCTTCTTAAAAGGGAGGCATTGTCAAGGCCAGCTAGGGCCAAAGTTGAGGTCTTGTGAAGTTAATCTTATTGTAAAAATCACTCAATAGAAAATATTTTTTCCCCCCTTCAACTTCCACCAAAAATCAATTTTATGGGAATTAGAAAACTTTCCTAAAGTGTTTGCAAAACAATCATCAAAGCAGGGCAGAGGTAAAACAGGTTAGTCTTTCTTCATTGTCTGAGCTGGCACTGAACAGCGTGTATTGGTGAGAAGGAAATCATTAAGCCTTTAAACTTTCTTTCATTTAGATGATATACAATATTGTTAATGAACACAGTTACGGGCATTTGCCTTCCCCAGCTGTACGATTTTTTTACTTAGTACTGCACTTTTAATCTTCCCACAGACTTAAAGAATTGTTATCCCTGAAAGGAAGCGAGACCTCCCTCACTGACGAAGATTTAGTTTGCTAATGCCTTTTGATGAGGCAGGAACGCAGCGTGGAGGAATTAAAGGAATAATAAAATAAACATTTCTACCCACAGAAAGAGGAACCTACCCTTGCAAAGCACCCCTGGCTGGTTCATGGGTGGGTGGGTGTCCCGCCTTGGGGCCACACCGGAGCCTGGGGTCCTCCTAAAAACGCTCAATGGCTGAGTGGTGTTTGAATGGCATAAATGAAGGGAGGGGGCTGGAGGTCTGGGGTGGTGGAAGCCAGTGTTGGTGCCTGGCCCCTGAGCACGCACTGATTTAGCTGTGAGAGTCCAGACCTCTCCAGAAAACCTGCAAATGAAGACATGTGTGACATTAGCTAAGGCTTTCTAATTAGATGGAGAAAACAAATCTGCTCCACCCCAGGCAGCTGCAGCTCCAGCCAGCATGTTACTTATTAGCTCAAATTATTATTATTATAAAAACCACTTGACTTTCTTGTTCAAAAAGTAAAAAGGGATTAGTGGGGTCTCTCAGACGGCTCTCCTCAGACTAACCTCCAACATCTCAGACAAAGGCTCAACCAGAACAGAGGCTTTCTCAGTCCAAGGACAAAACAGACCCCAAACGCCTGCAATAGAAAGTCAAAGGCAATACTTGACACAGCACTCAACTCTGTTTGCTGACTTTTCCCAGTGCATACAATAAAATTCAGCCCAAATATGTCACTGCTGCCAATTACCATGGGCAACTGCTGGACCCTGGAACTCGTAAATCAACAGAGGTGCAAGGAAAAGCTGCTTTCCCCAAACCTGAAGTATGTTGAGGACCACAAAGCAAGAAGCACACCAGAAAGGATTAGGGGCTGCAGAACAAAACGTGCTGGGAGGGTGCCGAGCAAGCAGGTCCCCGCTGTTCACCCCACCACCCCTCCTGGCTTGGGCTTTACCCAGGTCTGCACAAACCTGTTGCTGGGGAGGCTGCGCCCCAGCCCACCCCCATCAGGAGACTCGGGAAAAGGGGGACAACTCATCAACCAAACCAGGATGCCAGGAAACCCCCAGAGGAAGTCCAAGCTTCAGCAGCAAGAGGATGGTGCTGGCTGGGATGTCAAAGCCTGCTTTCCCCAGGGCAGCAAAGCTCTGGGCCATGTGGGAGAGGGCAACTAGGGCTAGTGTTGGCAATTTGATTAAAAATGATTTGATTGGCAAATCCAAGCTGCCTGGGACTTGGTAGGTAATAAGCCACAGCTTTGGTGTGAAGAGGTGTCCTTAACCTTATTTTCCTGTTAAGCAAATTGCACTACATCTCTGACAGCTCTGCTCACAGACTGAAGCTCTTCCCGGTTTTGCAGGCTGAAATACTAGAATAAATGGAATTCAGCAATTTGTATGGAAATGCTCGATTTGTCTGAACAGCAATTGGTGTTCACCCAGGCTCACCGCATGTGGCTGGGTGCTTTGCAAATGCAGTCCTGGCGGGGGCAACACCTCTCTGGATACAGCCTGCGTTTGGAAAAGGGCTGAGCTTTTGCCATGATGGTTTCATCACCAGTTCTTATGGGGAAAAGCTGTGCCTCCCAAAGAGCCCGCAGAGGATTGCAGTAGTTTGCTTCGAAAGGATTTTGAGAGGCGTGATGTTCTGCCACTCCTCTCCTGGGCTTCGTGGCAGTATGTGGTGTGTAATGGTCCAGAGAAAATCAATTGGACACTGCATTTGAGAGATAAGGGTTGGGATTTTATTCCGAATAACCTGGTGACCCCAATCAATCTCTGTCCCCAAACCTTCTGAAAGTTTGATACTCTAGTCTGCAATTAAGCCTCCAGAACCAAGAACTACAGCAGATGTTCCAGTCAAAACACCTTTATTAACTATTTATTTTTGATGCATATCAGGAGATACCAGCCAATGCATTTAAAGGCAGGCAATAGGTTTTGCCTGACTGGTACACAGTACCATTAAGATTTAGTTATTTTTCACCTACCTTTTAAGTTTTCAATTTTTTTATACTGATAAAACTAAAATAAACTGCAAAATCCCTCAAACTTTCCGTGCGATCATAACTCTGCAAAAAGAACTTAAGCCAAGCCACTGCAGTGTAAAGAAGAGAGCTTGAAATGTGAAGGGGGTACGAGACCACTCCGTCTCGCTTTCCTGATAGGGAGTGGGGCCGGGACGATGCTGGGCACAGATGCTGCCCTGGGTGCAGGGGCACACGTTCAGCTTCTGTTCCCTGCCTGAAGGTCTCTCCCGCCCCACTTCAATTGAGTGAGAAGCCAAACCTGGTGGGAACGGCTCCTGCCCAGGGCAAAGCAGGTGCTGGAGATAAAGACAAGTCCGGAGAACAAGTATTGAACGCACAGGTTAATTCCTCAGATAAATACATTTCTGTGGAGCAAAACTTAAGCCTGTTTACTATTCTGGGATGCCTCTGGGCCAGACGTTCCCACCGGTACGTGCTGCTGCTGCTGAAGGTAATGCATGCCCTCCTCATGTGCTTTAGGGAATGGTTAGCAAGGGACAAGAGAGGAATCAATCCTGTGCTTGTCAGGCAGTGAGAAGGCACCCAAGAAGATGCTCTCCAGGGGATGCACAGAAAAACTCTTTCCCACAGCTGCTGCCTTCAGATATGGCCAGGACACTCCCTGGTACAGCAAACTCCCGTGCACTTAGGGTCATCCCACCCCACGGGCTGGGGTTTCAGCTCGGCACCATGAAGTGGTGGGACAAGAGCCCTCGAAAGCCTTTCCCCATTTGCTGGGCAGCTCAGCCCAGAACCCCCCCCATGCCTCCTGCATACGCAGTGGCCATACGGGTGGCCACGCAGAGTCCGACCCTGAAGTCCCCAGGGGAGTTTTGCCAGGTGGATATTAATGTTGGTGAGCGATGCCCATTTACGCACCAAGCACAGCCGGCTCAGCCCAAGCCAAACACCCTCGGGCTGGCCCCGTCCTGGGCTGGGGGAAAAAGGGGCCTTTGGCGGGAAGGTGTTTTTCATCATCCCGAGAGCTGTGTCCGATGGCATTGTCGGGAGCAGCAGGTAGCAGTGAAAGGCAGGGTCATTCCCCTGACCAGCCCCAGCCCCTATTGTGCCGCCTTTCAGTGCGAGCGAAAGGTCAGCCCACAGCCCCGGCTCCCAGCCTTCGCTTTTTTGTTACGATTGTCACAAGGTAAATTAATCAGATTTACGGCATTAAGCCTTGCTGTATCTTGAGCCTTTCAGTCCTTTCTGCCCCCAAAACTTCCCTCATATGAACAGGCTCTTTGTTTATCCTTGCCCATGCAATCTTCATTTGGTGATGGGGGAGCAGCAGAGGGATAAAGCGTGGAGGAGTGAGCTGCTGCCCGGCAGGTACCCCGCGATAGCAGCACTCACCACCCGAAACACTGGCAGTTGCATCGCTTCAAATATTTCTCCTGGCTAATTAGCTGGGGAAGATCCTGTTTTCAGAGCTGCGGTGCTGCTCGCACATCTTTGGGAAGAGTAGCTGCCCCTCCAATAAATAAAAGGCGAGAGCAATTCCGCAGCAGGGGCAAGCTGCCACCACCGTGAGCAGAAAGCACAATTTATGTCCCTCTAACGTACCTACAGCATATGGGACCACTTACACAGTTGTTTGCCTTGGTCAATGGGTCTGCCGAGCCATTGGGGAGCTGGGTCTTATTTCACTTTCTGACGGGGATTTGGAAGTGACCGGCCCCGCAGCCCGCACCGGGCTCCCCAGCCGTGCTCCCAGCGTGCGCCGGCAGCGGGGCCGGGTGGAGGTGACAGGTATCTTTATCCCGCCACCCGGGAAAGCTCACACGTCCCACTGGCAGGAATTTGTCTGCAGATTTTCCCCCATTGAAAGGAACGAGGGGGCCGATATGATCGCTTGATTAAGGGACAGGCGAGGTGGAGACAGGGGCACTTGAACAGACCGCGCGCTCCGAGGAATTCCCCTCCCTTTGGGAGACTGCAATCCACTTCTCTGCGTTATTTCTCACTCATAGGATCACATCTACAACTGCCAGCTTTGTCAGTGAGTCTCATTTCTCCAGAGCATGCAGCTTTAAAAAAAATATACTTAATCTATCCATATGGAAAAGCAATCTTGAAAGAAACAGCACTGAAACTCAGAGTAATAAATGCAATTGCAGTGAAACTAGCAGCCAGAGTGGGAAAGGGTGGGAAACGGTATCAGCAACCTTATCTTCTGCAGGTGCATTTGATTTTGATTTGATTATCCTCAGGGCAACTCATAACCATGAAACATAAAATACATTAATGCATTTGTTTTGAGCAATGGCATGCAGATAAGAGGAAGATTATACACCATGCTTGGATGCTGTGTTTGTAGTGACTTTTCTGCTTTAAGTTTTTTAACTTTTACACAAAAAAATGAAAAGCAAGATGATGGTATGTAGTGCGTACATTCAAATGACCTCTCCATCATCAGAAAACATTTAGTATTTAAATTTAAGTAAGGGAACGGGAATGACATCCTAAATTCTTGTAATCCATCATTCTTTGCAAAACCACCTCTTCCCAGAGACGGCTGGCAGGCTGAGCGCCTTCTCTCTGAAAATAAGCTGCGTGGGTGCACATAATCTTTTGGCTTGGTGCTGATGCATAACCCAAAGATGCCTGCAACTTTTAAAGCACGAATTGGGTGAAAAATGAGACCTCATGGTGAGCTGAGGATCCCCCATGACACGGAGGCGATCTATGAATAAAGCCAGGAGCATCGCTTCCTTCCCCAGCGTGGTGGCTGTCCCCTGCACAACTCCCGGCCACGCTTCTCCTCCCACAACCCCAGCCCGGTGACTCATTAAAACTGGTAGGACTTCAATGATCAGGGTCAGATCTTCCCAAAATTCAGAGAGAGAGGGTGAGCCTGGCATGAGAGTACACCTCTGCTGAGTGTCCTGGGTGGTGGCAGCAATTCATCCCCAAGTAAGATGCAGTTGAGAGAAAATAATGGATTTGAGCTGGAAAATATGGTCCAGCTTTGAAAAGGAAACTGATTTTTTTTTTTCCCCTGCATCCCACTGGGAAAGCTGCCCAAACTCTCTACCTCTGTTTGCCCATCCAGCACGCAAGCTCTACCTACCTCACAGGGATGAGGTGTTTGCAACAGGTTTTTTTCATTTTTAGATGAAAAAGTCTTAATCAGTATAACATATTTCCTAGAAGAAGAAGAAAATAGGTGGGATTCATGCTTTCAGGCACATGTCTACTTAAATGTTTTGCCAGCATACATCAACTACAATCATCATGATGATTTCCTCAAGATTAAAAAAAAAGAAGAGGGAGGACAGGCACTCCCGACTGTGCCTGAATTAAAGAAATGGTGTCATTTTTTTGGCTTTGTCATTATTTTCATTTCTCTCTCCTCCCTCTCCCCTAGAAATTATTAAATCATTAAAATGATTAAAAAAATACTAAAGCATATGTCTGGACTGTTTGATCTCGAGCCTGAATATGGAAGAAAAAGGAGTCAAGACTCTGATTATGGAAAAAAAAAAAGTAGAAGAGAGAGAAAAAAAATCATAACAGGAAAGTCATGAAGGAGAAGATTTGGCTTTGATGTCCGCACCGCACTGGCTTTGCTGGGTGGGAGGGCTCTGCCGAGCAAACCAGGCTGTTGTGCGACTGCTTCGCGGGATCACAGGGGCAACACTTTACACCATCTGCTCAAAGGCCAACAAGTCACTCTGAGCGAGATTTCCACCCTTCGGGCATGAGAAAGCAAGCAAAATATGGATTTGATGTGTGTAGAATGAAGGTAGACCTCAAATCACGGATGCTGTTTTTACTTCTATGCATCCAGCCTCCTTCAGCTGAAGGAGCCTGATTAACAGGCTGCCAGCCTTGGCGGGCTCATTCATTTTAATTCCTAATGCGTATACCCTCCTGTTTGCCCTACTACAGGGAATCCAGAACTTCGGAATCGGCCATCAGAAATCAGAACAGCAGCAGCAGAGAGCATTAGCAGGCACGCAAAGCTAACCCGCTCACACCGCTTTTGGAAATTTTCAGCTGTAAAAAGTACGCTGGGAACAACAAGAGGTCATTTCTCGTGTGCTGCTAGGACAGTCTCTAGGCATGCTGCAGAGATTTCGTCTGTTTACATTTTCACCAGATCTCCATCGGTCCTTTGCCTTTGTGGACCTGCCATTTAAATCACAGTGTCCAAAGTCTGAGTTGCTTTCTAGCTCGAAGAACAATGACAAAGATGGCCTGGGAGCAGGACATATTACACAAATCCCTCTAGAATTTGGCACTTCTGATAAAAATATGAAGTGTATGAAGTGACACCATGGTGTGTTTGGGATTGCAAGTTCCCCCCATACCTCCAACCTCAAGGCACCACCAACACACTCCAGTCCTTTCCTTAGCGAGACATGTTGACCCTGGCCAGAGAGACAGGATGGGAACTGGAACTATCGCCTGGACCTGTTTTCTGTTTGTCTGAGCAGTTATAATCAGATGAAACTATAGTGAAAATGGCCCAATCTTACATATCACACCTACTCCTTCCTGGACTATAGGTTTTAGCTGCTGCTTGCAGACATCTCCCAAGCAGGTCAGGCCCACAGCTTCCCCTCCTGAGAGCCCAGCTCAGATGTTTCACGAGGAGAAAAAAATCTCACAAAATGTGGAGGTGAGGAAATATCCCACACACAGATCCTACCTGAATTACTGGCAGTGACTTCCTCAGGCTGTGAGGTGTGTAGCTTCATATGTCTTCAAGGCGTCTTTTAGGATTATGTAGTTTAAAGTCTACATGGCTGAAAACAGTGGATTTCTTTTTGCCCTGACATCAAGGCAACTCCGGGGGACAGAGGAGGATGCTGTGATGTCTCGGGCACCAACACCCAACTGAACTTGTTTCTGACAGCAAAACCTCTGTGGGTGGTGACTGTAGAAAGACCTATGGGTGTCTGCATCCATGCAGGACTCTAGAGAGAAATTCTTCTTTTCAAACACTTGTTCCAGGAGATAACGCTATGGGAGAGTAATCTTCCAGTGGGATCCATGTTACCCAAACTGTTCCGCCCTTTGGGTGTTGGATGCAAACAGCTCCACACTAGCTGTCCCACCAGCTGTGGCTGCCTCTCTGCACATTGGAAAATTTGCCCTTAGGAGTTTGAATGGGAGCAGACCTGGCCTGAAAACTTGCCGCTTGGACTACACCAGGCATCTCATTTTCCAACTGGAAAAGTGTTTTACTTTAGCCCTGCTGATGAGAATTAATTGAAGACACATGTTCACAAGACCCAGAGGACATCTGTGTAAGCATTCAGGAGAAGATCAAGACTAACTCACACCAAGAAGTCATGTGCTTAACCAGCATCACCTGTACTGCCGACTACAGACATGTAGGAGGTGGCCTCGGGGTGCCAGGACACCCAGTTTTCATCCTACCCATGCGGGGTGCAGTCCTGACTGTCCCTGGTATGTTTTCAGTTGTCACCTCTGTTGACATGCAGCCACCCCAGAGCAGACAGTGGCACTTGCTGAACAGCAGAAGCAGCCGCCGAGCAGAGAGGGAGCCCGTCTCTACCGGGACAGGCAATGGGATGAGCAGAATTCAAAAGCAGGCAGCTAATACGAAAGACTAGCAAAGCACACAGCAATTACAGCTACGCAGAGCTGTACCAGCTGGGAGATGTTTCCAGGTTTGATGTGGGCTGCGGTGGGACTTTCACAGAGGTAACACATGGCAGGCAGCTCCCTCTCCTCCGACCGCGGGTCCCAGCCACGTGCCCTGGAGCAGACGGCTGCGGCCGGGAGGGTCCTACAGCCCTGTTTCGGCCTGGGGAGTGCGGACACCCCCTGCGAGGTGGCAGCCACGTAAGGGCCCCTTGTGTTGGGTTTTGTGTGGCAAGGTTTTGGTAGCGGGAGGGGCTACAGGGGTGGCTTCTGTGAGAAGCTGCTAGAAGCTTCCCCTGTGTCTGATGGAGCCAATGCCAGCCGGCTCCAAGATGGATCCGCCCCTGGCCAAGGCCAAGCCAATCAGCGCCTCTGTGATAACATATTTAAGAAGGAAAACAAAGGAGTTAAAAAAAGTTTTTGCAACCAGAGAGAGGAGCGAGAAGATGTAAGAAACTCTGCAGACACTAAGGTCAGTGAGGAAGGAGGGGGAGGAGGTGCTCCAGACACCAGAGCAAAGATCCCCCTGCAGCCCGTGGTGAAAACCATGGTGAGGCAGGCTGTCCCCTGCAGCCCATGGAGGAAGGATGAGGGGGTGTAGCGATTCCACCTGCAGCCCGTGGAGGACCCCACGCTGGAGCAGGTGGAGGCACCTGAAGGAGGCTGTGGCCCGTGGGAAGCCCACGCTGGAGCAAGTCCGGGCCGGACCGGTAGACCCGCGAAGAGGGGAGCCCACGCCAGGGCAGGTTTGCTGGCAGGACTTGTGACCCTGTGGGAGGGACCCAACGCTGGAGCAGTTTGCTCCTGAAGGTCTGCACCCTGTGGGAGAGACCCCACGCTGGAGCAGTCTGCTCCTGAAGGTCTGCACCCTGTGGGAGAGACTACGCTGGAGCGGTTTGTGAAGGACTGTAGCCCGTGGGAGAGACTCCATGTTGGAGCAGGGGAATGTTGAGAGGAGTCCTCCCCCTGAGGACAAAGAAGTGGCAGAGACAATGTGTGCTGAACTGACCGCAACCCCCATTCCCTGCCCCCTTGTGCCGCTGAGGGGGGAGGAGGTTGAAGCCGGGAGTGAAGTTGAGCCCGAGAAGATGGGAGGGGTGGGGGGAGGTGTTTTAAGACTTGATTGTATTTTCTCATTGCTCTACTCTGTTTTGCCTAGTAATAAATTAGATGAATCTCCTCTCTACATTCAGTCTGTTTTGCTCCTGACGGTAATTAGCGAGTGATCTCCCCCTGTCCTTATCTCGACCCAAGCCTTTTGTTAGACTTCTCCTCTTCCATCCCGCTGGGGGAGGGGTGAGTGAGCGGCCGCGTGGCACCCAGCTACCGGCTGGGCCTAAACCACGACAGTCCTTTTTGGCGCCCAACGTGGGGCTCGAGATAAGGATAGTAATTGGAAGAGGTAAGGAGCAAAACATGAACTGAATGTAGTTTGAGAATGAAATAGTGGTGAAGGGACGAGAGGTGGATTCCATGTTTTGATTTTGGTGTGGGGAATTCTTTTTTCTTTGTAATGTGATTACTGTTTGTGAATTTTTTGTGTTGAATGTATATTTTAATGATAATTCTTAAATATGTGATTCACAGAGGCGAGGGGTGGAATGTGTTGGGTTTTGTGTGGCAAGGTTTTGGTAGCGGGAGGGGCTACAGGGGTGGCTTCTGTGAGAAGCTGCTAGAAGCTTCCCCTGTGTCTGATGGAGCCAATGCCAGCCGGCTCCAAGATGGATCCGCCCCTGGCCAAGGCCAAGCCAATCAGCGCCTCTGTGATAACATATTTAAGAAGGAAAACAAAGGAGTTAAAAAAAGTTTTTGCAACCAGAGAGAGGAGCGAGAAGATGTAAGAAACTCTGCAGACACTAAGGTCAGTGAGGAAGGAGGGGGAGGAGGTGCTCCAGACACCAGAGCAAAGATCCCCCTGCAGCCCGTGGTGAAAACCATGGTGAGGCAGGCTGTCCCCTGCAGCCCATGGAGGAAGGATGAGGGGGTGTAGCGATTCCACCTGCAGCCCGTGGAGGACCCCACGCTGGAGCAGGTGGAGGCACCTGAAGGAGGCTGTGGCCCGTGGGAAGCCCACGCTGGAGCAAGTCCGGGCCGGACCGGTAGACCCGCGAAGAGGGGAGCCCACGCCAGGGCAGGTTTGCTGGCAGGACTTGTGACCCTGTGGGAGGGACCCAACGCTGGAGCAGTTTGCTCCTGAAGGTCTGCACCCTGTGGGAGAGACCCCACGCTGGAGCAGTCTGCTCCTGAAGGTCTGCACCCTGTGGGAGAGACTACGCTGGAGCGGTTTGTGAAGGACTGTAGCCCGTGGGAGAGACTCCATGTTGGAGCAGGGGAATGTTGAGAGGAGTCCTCCCCCTGAGGACAAAGAAGTGGCAGAGACAATGTGTGCTGAACTGACCGCAACCCCCATTCCCTGCCCCCTTGTGCCGCTGAGGGGGGGAGGAGGTTGAAGCCGGGAGTGAAGTTGAGCCCGAGAAGATGGGAGGGGTGGGGGGAGGTGTTTTAAGACTTGATTGTATTTTCTCATTGCTCTACTCTGTTTTGCCTAGTAATAAATTAGATGAATCTCCTCTCTACATTCAGTCTGTTTTGCTCCTGACGGTAATTAGCGAGTGATCTCCCCCTGTCCTTATCTCGACCCAAGCCTTTTGTTAGACTTCTCCTCTTCCATCCCGCTGGGGGAGGGGTGAGTGAGCGGCCGCGTGGCACCCAGCTACCGGCTGGGCCTAAACCACGACACCCCTCCAGAAGGCCAGCGTAGGGACAGATGGGAAATGGTCATTCTTCAGCTTGGAAAGCTTTCCTTTTGGGTGGATCTAGTATAAAGGTGGGGGCTTCCCCCCGCTTCCAAAACAAGGCAGCAAACAGAACAAAACTAGAATTAGAAAACCTCCACCACACCTGGTCAAACAGAACATTAACTCAATCCAAGAGAAAAGATTTTGTTTCCATGTGTTTCGCTTACGTTGTTTTTTCTAAAAAAAATAGCAAACTTGTTCATTCATTCAGAAATAGTAAATGCCACATTTCACAGTGGAACAGCAGCTCAACACAATACAGTAAGCCTTCTCAATTCAAAGTATGTTTGAGGCTTTTTTATATTTATTCTCTATTTTTATATTTATTCTCTATTTTTCCTCCCGGATTACCCACTGAATGTGATCCCAGTTCATAAATGGCTTCACCTGCTGCGAGCTTTGGCCATGCTGCCTTTTCACTGAATCAACGACCAGCACACGATGTCAGCCAGCATTACTGCTGCTGCTGAGAAAAGGTACCTTCTTAGAGTCCATAAGCATTTCTGATCCTGTCTGGGAAGTTTGCCCACTGCCATGCCCAAGGTGAGACCAAAATTTTCAAACCTGAAGGTCCCAAATTGGGCTTTTGAGTAGAGTTTTGGGCAGCTGAAGGAAACAACCTAGACCCTACGGGTGCCTCCCATGAGGGACAGAGTGGGTAAAAAATACGGAATTTGCCTCATCGAGGCTCACCAGAGCTCATCTGGAGGAATCCTTGAGCAGTTCAAGGGACCTGTCTACTTCAGGCTAGTTTGCACGTGGAAGTTAAAGCACTTTAAGTCCAAGTATCAATTTAAATTGCAGTTGATCAAAGAACAAAAACACAAGGCAGCATAAGTCCTAGCTAAGAATTTACCCTGCTGTCAAGTGTCCTCCCCAGCACCTCTCCCCAGCACTGTGATCGTTCTGTGTCGTCACCAGCCAAGAGCCAGAGCGTGGAGGGGATCTTCCACTGACAGCGGGTTGAGCACAAGCAGGTCTAAAAATGGAGAAGGCTGGGAGGGAGCGCTGGGCAGATCACCCAGCCCTCCTTGCCTCTCGGGCGGTGGGAGCAGCGATCCCTCCACTTGCTGCTGCGGGGAACATGTGCTGCACAGACCTGGCTGAAAAATGTGGTGAGAACTCGTCCAAAAACTCAGTGCAGAATGGACTGCTTTAAAACTGAGATTTTAAGGGAATAGTTTCATTGCTTGAAAAGCTTCTAGTCCTAAACCAAAAATTATTGCTCAGTTTTTGTAAAAGAAAACAGTGAAAGTATTTCTGTGCACAAATCCCAAATGTAGGCTTTATCCAACTCTGTTTCCATAGAAAATCCTTCTCACGCTTTTGTCTGTTTTGATGTTGAAAATACCTGCACCTCACAGACCCCCTCTCGCTTCCAAGGAAAGCGGCATCGGATCCTCAGCCAGGGAGTATCTTAGCACCACTGTCTCCTGTGGGTTTTGCCACTGGCTTTAAGGGGAGCAAGACCCAGCCCAGAGCCCCCAGCACAAGCGCTTGGAATGAGTTTGCTTTACATTCTGCTCCTCACTCGTTAGGGATTAAGGCAGAGAGGCATTTAAAGCTGTGGGCTGGTGGGATGAGCTGGGACTGCCTCTGGGATGCAGGCAGGAGCGGCTGCAGGCAGCCCCAGGGAAGCAGCTCAGCTCCGCAGCACAGCGAGGAGACAGCGGCTCTGTCCCTGCCAGCTCTGTGTCCCGCAGCACAAGACTGCCCTCTTCTCCCAGGGGTTTATTCTCCAGCCTGGTCTCCAGGAGCCTCCTCGGTGAGCAGGAGGCACCTCTGCCCTGGGGCCATGGGCAGCACAGCCCCTCCTTTGGAAAGGAAAGCCCTTACTCTGCTGGCTGGCTCAATGCAGAGAGCCTGCGGTTCATGCTACGAAGCTTCTGCTTGAAGGGCTGTTTAACACACATCAGCAGCTTTCTCCTGGTTCTCATAGATGCAAGTGATGTAAATGCAGTCCAGCCCAAGGCACAGGAGTGTGTTATTGGGCCAGAGCAGCTGCGAGTGGTCTCCCAATGCACAGATAAAGCCTTGGACTTCATAGCTGGACCAAAGCCATAAACAGCTTTGGGAAGACCTTAATATCAATGTTTGCAGCTGGGCCAAAAGCAGCCTGGCAGCAGCATGCTCCTGGCCATGTCCCAGGCAGCACCTTTCCTGGTTAGGGCGAAGGGGCGTGGGGCAACATCTCTGCTGAGCTTCAGTGGGTGTGCTGGGTGCATTGCAGGCTGTGTGGGAGGTGATGCTCAGGGCTGCCAGGGCAACTTCTCCCCTCCACAGTGCTCACCTCTCTTTGGGATCGGAGAACAAAAACCAGGTCTGTCTGTCCAGGTGCTCCCACTCCTTCCTCACCTGCGAGCGACCATCCTGCTGTTCAAGGTGGCATCTGAGCCTCCTTCAGCACAGCAGCAGAGGCACATGAAAGCTGAGTTATGAAGAGACTCTTGACAGGCTGGCAGCAGTCTCAGTGACTCACTAACTTGTGATTTCCTCTGCAGTGGTTTTCCAGCACAGCTGCTCCCGGCCACAGCACACGGTGAGCACTGGCGGAGCGAGCACCGTGTCATTTCTCAGAAGGCCAAACTATGTGGGCAACCTGTGCATTGCTCATGCAGATCTCCACAACAAACCCCAGTAGAATCACAGAATCGTGGAACAGTTTGGATTGGAAGGGACCTTAAAGATCATCCATTTCCAACCCCCCTGCCATGGGGCAGGGACACTCTCCATTAGACCAGGTTGCCCAAAGCCCCATCCAACCTGGCCTTGAACACTTCCAGGGAGGGGGCATCCACAGCTTCTCTGGGCAACCTGTTCCAGTGCCTCACCATGCTCACAGTGAAGAATTTCTTCCTAATATCTAATCTAAATCTACCCTCCTTCAGCTTAAGGCCATTCCCCCTTGTCCTATCACTCCACGCCCTTGTAAACAGTCCCTCTCCAGCTTTCTTGTAAGCCCCTTCAGATACTGGAAGGCTGCTGTAAGGTCTCCCTGGAGCCTTCTTTTCTCCAGGCGGAACAATCCCAACTCCCTCAGCCTGTCCTCATAGGAGAGGTGCTCCAGCCCTCTGATCAGCTTCATGGTCCTCCTCTGGACTCTCTCCAACAGCTCCATGTCTCTCTTGTACTGGGGACCCCAGAGCTGGACGCAGTACTCCAGTAATTGCCTTGGAGGATAACAGGCCATAAATCTGGGCAGCTGCACATGTGAGGCATGCATGGTCTGGCTCCTGGAATCAAAGCGCGTGTGTTTTTGCTGTTTGCAGTGACTGAATGTGTTTCTCATTCTGGATTCCCCTTTTCAGAGGAAACTCCCTCCATCCCCCTCACTTCTCTCATCCTCTTTACGAGAGGACCTCAGGCACTCTGGAAATGTGGGGAGAGGTTTACACCATTCCTGTGAGACGTCTTGGAACTGCTTCATGCCACTTGACACATGAGGAAACTGCACACAGAGCAATGGTGTAATTTTCCACACAAAGCTTGTGGGAGATACTGGAGTAAATTTAATTCTCCGGCTTCCCAGTCCCATCTTTCTTCTCTAGGTTTGAAATCATAGCATCTTTGCTGTCCACAAATTTTATTACAAAATGCCCAGGCTGCCTGGGTTACCGATTTATTTGCAAACCTGAAACTTAGCTCTAGGGTCACAGACCTATTTTGAGCAAACTCAAGGCTAAGGTTTGAGTGAAGGAAGAAAGAAATCTTTTTCTTCACAACTCCATGGAGGGAAAAAATGAAATTTAAAGAGGCTTTGTTAAACAAAATCTAACCTGGCTGGTCCAGGAACCCCGCACAAAGCGGCATTGTGCTCTCTTTAAGAAATAGCCAGTCCAGTCTGACAAGACTGTGTCCTGTGCTGCCAGCGAGTTCAAGAAAGCTGGACTCAGGTAGCCAAATAACCTGATGACTTCATGTCTGAGAGCTGAGTAAAAAGTATCTTCCTGCCTCCTTTCTCTTCCCACTTCTTTATGGGAAGGACTCAGCAGGACAGATCAGACTGCAAACACAGCTGGCAGAAGCAAGAGGGAAAACAGAGTTAGGGGAGCACGGCCAAGAGCAAACCCAGCTAGTGGGACTGATCAGCAGCGAAACTGCCGGCGGGGGGACCTGCTCACACACAGGGATGACCAACTATGAATATGGGGAGCAGGAGCAATCAGAAAAAAAAAGCACGGTTGTTGAGATCAGCAACTGGGAGCAACGAATGCATGGGGATGGCTCTGCCCAGTAGCAGAGCAGCACAACGCTGCGATACATCATAGTACCCCAGGAGCCGTCCCCAGGGTGAGCACTCGGAGGTGTCCAGCATGCTGCTCTGGGAGCGTGGGCAGACCAGGGTGAGCAGGGTGCAGGCAGGGGGGAGCTGAGCATGACTGCCTGGGCTGCTCCTCACAGCTGCCAGTGGCGGCACACTCAGGGAATACTGCCTGTACACTCTGCAGGATGCCCCTCTTATTTCTGGAGGACTCCTGGGGTTTTCTGACCTGACATGCTATTATTGCATTGCCCTCTCTCCCCAACATCTAGCAATGCACGCTGTTCCAGCTCATATCTTTCATTTGCTGCCGGAGAGTAGAGGGCACTGTTCACTGAGCGCTCAGAAAACACCGATCAGTTTGCCAGGTATCTTAGTGGGGGCTTGCATTTAAGTGCCTTAATAAGAAGCCCTAAGGAATGGATTGTGCCCCTTGGAAGCAAATCAGTGCCTGTTCCCATTTCACAGCAAAACCGAACCAGAGCAAACAAAAGCAGCAGCTCAGATCCCAATGCAGCATGTGTGCACGTCACCTGTATGGCATCCCTACAGTCTCCTACTAGGAACCCAGGAACCCGCAGCATGCAAGGGGCTGCCAGGATCAAGATTTCTCAGTCCAGCCCATTGCAAAGACCGTCAAGCAAAACAAGTGATCTCCCAGAGCTGCACGTTGCCTGTGGTCTGATCTCTCTCCCTACCGGGCTGGTTTCCTGTAACATACCTGAGACTTCAAACCACGCTTTAAATAAAACAGCTGTTTTGACCACTTACAAGGAGGCAGGGAACCCAGCCACACTTTTCCAGCAATGGAAACCACATGAAAAGCTCTACAAGCAACCTTCCCCAGCATTCCCACTCTCCTTCATACAGGCCAATCCCAAGGATGGCTTGGCCAAAAAAAAAGAAGATTTGCAGAGCTGCATGTCATAAATCCAGGGTTTCGCTAACATTCGCCAAAGGATTTTCCCTCTTCTATGAGGGTGCCTGAATCATCCTTGATGTGGGGTTAGGGAACAAAAAGACCAGGTCTTTATAGTCAACAGTATTTCTTTTCTGTTTCTCCCTGATGAAACTGTTGGTTGGATTTCCAAATCCCTCAGAAGAAGATGCCTCCTTTAGTGCATTTGTCTAAATCCCTCCTATCCCTTACTTTTCATTCTTTCTGATATTCTCCCCCTTTTGTTTTCAGCTTTTCTTTTACATTTTACTGCTGTCAAGCACAGCAGAAATACCATTTCATTTATAGCTATAATTACCTCTCTGGTGTCCCTATGAGACTGTTGATCTTGTCTAATTTGTAGCCTGTGAAAAGTCCTCCTAGAACACAGCAAGATGAAACCTGCAGGTCGTACAGGAACGATCCTAACTAAACAGCTAAACAGAAAACAAAGCCTTTTCTACCAGGTTCTAGAAAAAAGCTACAGCTTTAAAAGGGAATTCCATCTCCATGGATGAATTTATAGGTTGTTTTAAAAATATTATTGAAAAGTAAGTACTCCCTGCTTGGTGTTCCCTGGAATTGAAAGCACTCTGACTACAAGCATTTCTCTTACAGCTGAGCAAATGTTGCACTATGGAAGTGAAAAATCAAGGGTGGCTTGTTTGGTCTGGGACATTCAACAGGTTCTGAGAAGATCCTGCATCATAGCTCAAGTAGGTTGGCTACAGGAGACAGATCTGTGGTGCCAAAGTAACCTCCAGAAGTTTTGGGAGAAAGCAGGGAGCATGGGCAGGCCAGAGATGGGCTTTCTGGGCTTGATGGGATAGGGCACAAGCCACCCATTCAGCTGAGCAGCAGCAGCACTCGAGGAGAGGTATGGGCTTGATCCCTGGGGGTTTGTCCCATGGCCCTGGAGGACCCGGGATGGTGTTGCAGATGAAATGCTGCACTGGTTTTAGCCCCTTGGGAGACCTGCCGAAATGCTTCAGCCTGTGGAGCCTGATGGTGCCTTCTGGAAGACGTGGGTCTGCTTCCATCAGGCAGGAGAAGAAAAACAAACAGGCAAAGTACAGAGATTTCCTCCGGGATGAAGCTTTCTCAGAAAGACCTGAAATTATGCTGTGCAGCAAAATATTATCTGCTTAAAGAAGACGTTTGCTCGTCTGGTAAAAATACTGCGTGTGGGCTTTCAAACGTCCAGTATAAGAGCTGGCAGGCACTGAGAGGCAGGTCATTTTCCCTTCAGCTAGAAAAATACAATCTCTTGCAGCTCTGACTCAGCCTTGATTACAAGATGTGCAGATTGTGCTAGGGATCATCACCCCTCCTCCAGCTCACTCACCCCCACATACAGGGGTGGCTAGCAGACTTTTTCTGTGCCCTGGCCCACACCCTGGCTTTTTCTACAGCCATTTACAACCTTCATAAAGGACCTGGATGGGCCCACGTAGCCTTGGGGACTTTGTTTTGTACTGCGCAGGAGTGGGAAGGATCGCTTTTGTTCAGGCAGCTGGGCTGGCCAGGGATGTGGGTCGCACTGTGAGAACGGTGGGCTGCAGGCTGCCGTGCCCTCCCGGGTACCAGTCACCTCTCCCACATCAGCCTCCTTGCCACCTGTGCAACAAAAATAATCCACATGTAAAAAACATCCTTTGCTGCTTTAGCAAGGCTATTACAGAATAGTTTATTTACTTCATTATGCACCACTTGCCTTCTCCTTGGCTTTTGGGCTGCATTAGTAATTTTTCTCCCTCTGGATTAAAAAGATTTGTTTTTCTGGTAGATGCAGAAAAAATGCATTTTGTTCCCACTCTATTATCTGGGCTTCTCATTTGCCATTAAGACTGCTTATCACTTTTAATGGCTGTTCCTTTCTCTCCGCACAACAGACAGATGAGGAGCACTGCCATATCCTGAGCAATTCAGCAGACCAGCAGAGACTCCTCTCAGAGCTGTTCCCAGGCCAAGGCTCATCAATAGCTGCCACCCTGTAATTGCCACTCTGTGTCAGCTTATTTAGCCCCTTCTTGTGTCTTCAACCCCTTTCTTGCAGCACAGCAGTGCCCTTGGTCTCTCTACTAACACAACCAGGGCTAATAATGTTCCTTTTTTGCCCCAAATTGGTATTACACAAAGCTGATTTCATGTTTAGAGGCAAAACTCATATCCCTCTCCTTGTATTTAAGCTCAGCTGTGAGAAAAGCCTGTAGAAGGTGAATGGGAAAGTGTGACAGGACTCAGAGTTTCATCCCCTTCAGAAAACCTGGCTCCAGTGTGGTCTCAAGCAGGGCTCAGCCCCCTGGAGTGAGTTGCTCTGCCAGGGCTGGCTTAAAGGATAGACCAAGCAGGCGTCTACCCACCCCCAGGAAAAGCTTGGGCTGCTAAAAAGCAAGCTTGCTGAAGTAAAATATTTATTCTCAATTTCCTGTTAAATTTGGCAGGAACAATGAATTTTTTCTTGTAGTATTTTATTAGGAGATAGGGATTTAATGGGAAAACCCAGCAAAACATAATCTGCCTCCCCTAGCAAACAGAGTAAGTCCAGGGCCACGTTTCCCTCCCCCAGCTTTAACAACGACAAAGCCCTCGGCTTTACCCTTGGACATTGCAGAGAAACCTCTGATCCGGTGGCTGGAGGCAGGACTTCACAGCCAGCAGGTCGTTAGCTTCAAGCCCCTCAAAAATACCTTGAGGAATGGCATTTAGGGAAATTAACTGCCTCTGGCAAGTGCAGCCGCAGCACTAAGGTCACCACGTAAGCTGGCTTGCCTGGCGCTGCTCTAGCCTTTGCCAAGCAAGCCAGACTCGCAGCCAAGCTTTCAGACAGCAGTGTACAAGCAGTCCTGAAACGGCCTCTGGTTTGCAGCAGGCAAAGAGGGCAAAACACAGTGGCTTATTTTCTAGTTGGAAAAAAGCTAGAGTGAAACACCTTTGTGCTGCTTTGACAGAACTGGTAAATTATTATTGCTTTTCCCTACTTTCCTTTAAAGCACCAGAATCAAGTTAAAATAGAAATGTGCATCAGCGACCTGAGTGCAACAATAGATGCTACGGACCTCCCCACTTAGGCTTTGTTGTAAACCTAATGCTTTGTATGAAATATCACAGAGTGATTCATCACAGGGTAGTTAGGCTTTAATCCAACTGCAGATTTATCCACTCAATGATTAAACCTGTCCTGGTTGCTAAAGACCTCCTAATAACAGAGGCACTGGTGTTTTGTTCTAATTTAGAACATTTAAGTCCCATATCAAGCTATTAACGTGAATTGAAGGTTGGTTTATAACATAGGGAAGCAATATAAAGCTTTCGGCATTCATTTTGCATTGGGCAGTGTGAAAACCGTCCCATTGACCATGCCACCACCTTGCAGGATAGGTGTCAGATGAGCACAGAAACTGCATGCACCCACCAGAACACAGTTCATCTCAGGAAGGCTTTTGATAGTTCCCTACCTCCTCTTTCCATCCAAGCACGTCCCCTTCCCTAAACCTTTCTCCTCAGAGCCTTTCCTCTAGGAGCACAAGATTATTTGCAGAACAAGACGGAAGCGAGCTAGAAACTCTGGACCTCCAGAGACACCCATGAGTCATTCCTAGGCCAGATGCCACCCACATAGGTTTATCTCCCTTTTCTATTTGGAGCCTCTCATTAGAGTCCATCACTTTTCTGTTGCCCGAAGTCTGATCTCAGAGCTCTCTCCTCACCTCCCTTTCTTCTCATCCCTAACACAGAAGCACCTGGACTGTAGTCAAAGACAAAGCTCCCATCCCTGGAAAAACCTCCATACCTCAGAGCACCCCATCTCCCTCCCATGGCAGCAAGCCAGGCTGCTCCCCCCATCAGCTTTTATAGCCAGACCAGCTGTGTAACTCAATCATCTCACTGAACATGACACGCGAATGGGCCTTGTTTTCCACTTGCAGTCCCTCCTCTTGGTTTAAACGTAGCCTTACGCACCGGGCACAGCCCAAGGGCAGCAAGATCTGCACATCCTGTGCTTTCCCAGCACCAAGTCAACCAAGAGCACTCCATGTCTACAGCAGCACCTCACCCTGCTCACACCATGCAAATGCTTTTTCTGCACTGATGGAAAGCTTGTTACTGTCTTCTTGGAAAGAGCCCACCGTTCAGTTCAGCACGCGGAGGATGAATGCAGTGAATACAGAGCCCTTTTAGCAAGCAGCCGTATGGATCCCGTGGATGCTGCAGAGAATTTGGGGAGCACTGGCAGATGTGCAGCCCAAGAGGAGCAAAGGGACTTGCAAGGAATCAGAATTCACTCTGGAAATGAGCGCCCAGCCCTCCGGCAACTCAGGTGCTGCCAAATGCAAGCTCCCTCCATTACCAGGAAAGCAGCTGGCTTGCACACAACAGAGGAAATCCTGCTACCTGTGGGCTTTCCACTCCCTGCTGGGGAAAGCAGCCAGGGCTTTGCACACAGCAGGCCAGACCATCACTGGGCTCCTTCCTGAATTTCCAGCTGGCATGACCTGAGCCGACGTAACCCCATTCCCCAGAGCAGCGTGTCTCTGCGGGCAGACGCGCAAGGTCAGGCTGTGCCACCCCTTGCTGGCAGCACTCCCGCCCCTGGGCCAGGCTCCAGCAAGGAGGAGTGGGGCTGTCTGTGCCCCGGGGTGCCGGTGCCCGTGGAGTCAGCTCACACGAACAGGATTTTTTTTGCCTTGAGTTAGTTTGCCCCAAACCGATCATGAATACAATGGAAAGTTTCATGCTGTGCAAAAAGCTCCTTCCCATAGAGCAAACATCTACGGATGGAAAGTTTTCATCCTAACGTGAGAGCTGGGAAAGCAGGGCTGCACAGCGGCACCAGGAAAGAAAGCCCTGCAAATTGCTGTGCCCAGGGTGCAGGGGAAAGGGGGAAACAGTTATACAGCATGCAAACAAGTGTGGTGGACAGAGGTCACCCTGCAAAAGTCCCATTTACAATTGTCACCCAGTGCACCCCAGTATGCAGTCCAAAGTGCAGGTCTTGGTAACCTGCATGGGCTGGCAACATGCCTTCATTTGAGAGGACACCCCCACCCCCTTTCAACTCCATCCATGTTGTATATTTAATAGCTTCAAAGACACTTTTGCTAATGGGCTAAATCTTACCTACTGAACAAGGTAACCATCGCTGTGCACCAAAACATGCAGCAAAGTCAATATTGACAGAGCTGCCCTGGCTGCATCCTGCCTGGCTGGGACCCGGGTGCACAGCGAGGTTCTCCTCCGGGAACCGCACAGGTGGGGGACCAGCGGAGATGAAACACCAGGAGCTGCAGAACGTGTTAGACAGGAACAGCGACAGCAACGTGGGGTTTTGCAGATCCTCAGACACAAGCAGATCTGTCAGCTACCAACATATAGGAAAAGTCGTGCATGTAAATCACTTTCAGGCCAATGTATGCATTACTGGTTTTAATAATCAGATGCAAATGGAAAGAGCCATCCAGTAATTATCCCCATGTTGAAAAAACCCACACATAAGCCATAGGACATGACAAGTCTGCTGATGGAAGCCGTCTGTAGCTTTACTTTCCCTTTCTGCCTCACGCTATTTTTCACTTGTTCTTCTATCCCAAACACATGTTCATCTTCCAAGTGCTCTGAGGCTTTCTTTGCAAAACTCCTAGGCTGAAAGGCCAGTCCCCAGGGGTGCAAACAGTCCCGCTGGAGCTGGTATCAGTCCCCAATCTGAACATCAAGCCTGGCTGTGGTTCACCTCTCACTCATCACTCAGCACCCTGCTCACAGACGGTGCGTATGGGTTCGTGGCCCTGCAGCACACTGGAAATGCTCAGATGTGAAACAACTAGAAGCAGGACGTCTAGGGCAACCCCAGCTCTCCCTGCGGTGCAGGGGTCTCGTGCACAGTGGGAAAGGAAAGGCAATGTCGGATGGTTTAAGTGAGGGATCACACACTGCAAACTTCCAAAAAAAGCAGCTGCTACAAATAGTTTGCAAGCAGCTTCTGCACTGAAACAGCACTTGAGCAGTCCTGAATGATAAATGTTGAAAGGAAAAGTCAGTTCAAAGAGAAACACTGATCCTCCAGCAGAAAAAAAAACAAAACCCTTGGGGGAAAAGAGAGATAAAGATCAGAAACAATTAAAGAGCAATGGTTATTGAATATACTACCCCTGTGATTATGGCTCCTGAATCTGTTTATCAGGAGTGGGATGGGTGCAATGAATGGTGCATAGCCAGAAGCACCCAAATTGTTCATGAATCATGAAGGGCTCTGTCAAAACAGAGCTTGTCTACAAATGGAAATCCTAGTGTCCCTAGCATTATTGACTGCTCCAAACAGGAAACCTTTAGTGCAAATTTCATGGTAAACGTCTATCTCCAACATTTAGTTCTGCCCTTCAGAGTGAAGACAGGAGAAGTGAGTTTGTTCAGCCAGAGTCCACCATGGAGAACAGGATTTGTGATGAGATCTGTTTTCAGGCTGGACTCAATGGTTAACCACTCAGATTAATAAATGCCAGAAGGAAGAAATAACAGGCAAGTTAAACAGGGGAAAAAAATGTCTCCTCACCTGACAAGATAACAAAAGTTTACAAGAATTCTGTGCCTTGTAGATAATTCTCTGCAGCTCTTATTTAAGATTGTTTTAGAAGAGGTGACTGCGGCATCTTTCCTGTACAAAGGGGTTGGGGTTTTCCATGTCAGCAAGCTCCTGGAGGATTCCAGCCACTTCCTTCTCTCTCCCCATTTCCTGGTGGAAATGAAAGATGGGACATATGCCAGCCGGCAAGAGCTCTTGCTTCAGCAGTATTATCTGATGAAGGATGGTTGATTATAAAACAACATCTCTTTTGTTTCATGGGAAAGTATTATATTCTTATCCCTTTATTGTTGAATTTTTCATATTTTTTTAAATTATTTTGCAACTTCTCAGGCCATTTTTCCAGCTGTTGCAGAATGGAGGTACTTGAGCACTCGCCTGGGTTTCTGAGGAGCTGGAGAGCTGTGCCCTGCAGAAAGAAGCAGCTCTTCTAGGTACATGCAAGAAAACCAGTGGAACATCCAGTGCATGGAGGTTTGGGGGAAGCTTTTCGTTCCTGTGATCTACACTAACCCACCTGCTGCCCTTATGTGAGGATGTGTTTGAGTATGTAGATAATAAAACCTCTGTTCTTCATGCTTGGGAACAGAGTTCAAAATAGTTACACAGAATATATCTATAGTGAAGCCAACTACGTGGCTATGTGGCGATGCAGGGACGCTCACGGTGCTGTCAAACTCTCTAGCTCAGGTATCATCCGGGACAGATGAAGGTCCTCCTGGGCCATCTGTCCTGGTAATTACCTTGTGTTTTGGGAGCACCGTGCTGTGCTCTGTGCCGCAGCATCAAGCCCACTAACAGCAGTTCCCCATTTCAAGCTATGCAGTGTATTTACACACACTGTCATCACAGCACTGCCTACAACACAGAGCAGAGAGATTTAGTGACACTGTTAATCACCTTATAGCCATGTAGGTAAATAGTGACTTAGTCCTTACACATATATACCATCTTTCAATTTTGTTGCAAGAGTCTCTGTATAAAAAGCTGGAAAAGCAAGAGACTAACATGAAAACCGAGCTTGTTCCTGCTCAAAATCCTGGTGAGTTTAGACTAGTGGAAATGTCAAAATATGCTTCATAAAATGGAAAAAAAAATCTGCCACTTTCTAGCCGTTTTTCTCCTTACACTGCCTACTTTTGAGCATTTCAGTCGTCTCTCCCAGGCCAGGCTAACAGATGGCTTTTAAGGCACGTTGCTGACTCTACCCACCAAGATACTGAAACTGATGAACCAAAGGAAAGCCAGTGGGAAGTAATTTTGGGACTCTGTGGGCTATTTCTTGCTACACAAAAGCCTATTGCTCCAGCTCTGTCCTTAACACAAATGCAGCGTGCCCCATCCCTGCATCCAGCAGCCGCCACGTGCTCTCCCCACACAGAGGATGATGGCTTGTGCCCGGCGGGCATGGGGGGGGGACAGGCTCCTAGCTGGGACAGGCTCAATAAGGCTCTTGTCTTATTTAGGCTTGCGCTCAGCTGTGTCCTGCAGCGATGAAGCCCTCTGCTCATCCTAACACAATCCTGGAATAAAAAAAGATGACAAGGCACAGGAAATTTTTCTGTATGAGCAGAAAGGATGTGGGGATTATACTGCACTCTTCCAGCTCAGAGAAAGCTGCTAGGAGGGAAAGGATAGCAAATGTTTAATAACTGTTGTTCACTGAGGCCCCAAATATATAACAATAAACTTCACAGTAAAGGCAAAAAGGCAAAACTGAAGGTACGTTACCTGCGCTATCAGCTGTTACAGCACATAGACAGACAAAGCTGAGTGTTTAATGGGGAGATGACACTGACCTTCAATGCTGCTGAAAAAAGTGATTGTTCCATAAATAAGAAAGCTGCTGAATAATATACTCAGCGATTTTTTTTTTCTCTTTTCCTCTTCAGGTATGTAAACAGCTTTTGATTTTTTTTTGTGTATTTATTTGAAATATTTCTATAGTCTGACTGAGCTTTGGTTTGGAAACAGTTTTTCAAGTTCAGTGCAAACAGTTGATATTCAAAATTGGAGCAACCTGGTTATGTTGGATTGGACATATAATCAGGTGTCATGATTTCTTTGGCCAAATGAATGCAAATCTTGGAAGTACTTCAAATGGTCCTTTTTATAGATTTCAAACTCACTTTAGGTAAATATTTGCTAATGACTTCAAACTGATCATGCCAGTAAGCTTCTTTGCTAAAAACTGCAACAGAAAATGAATACAAAAGGATTGCAAGTACTGCAGACCTGAGCAGACTTTGATGCTGTAGAGATCTCTGTCTGTCTGCCCAAAAATTTGAGTGTCCTTTCAACAGGACTCGTAGTTTCCTTAGCCTGTCACTGCTACAACGTGCTGAAATCTGCAGTATGTCTTTAAGTCACACAGCTCTGAGTGTTGTGCAACTCTATCATCACATACTGTTACCACATTGGATGTATCAAGTAACGGTGAAAATGCAGAGGGCCTGCCACAGGAAGGTAATCCTGCAACAGAGAGCGCTTGCGAACTCATATTTTCTTTCAAATAAATTAATCCAAAGTATTAATCACTCTTGCCAAAGTATTGGTCTCTCCCGCTGCTGGGACACACATATGCCTGGGAAGCACAAGCTCCAGTCCTGCAGTAGTGCCTGGATGTCACCTTGCAGGCTGCAGCTCTTCCACATCATCCAGAAATTTTGCTGGCTGCAGCAACAGGCACTTTGCCTGCTTTTCATTTTGGTGCACAGCACCCCCCTCACTAACGCTCCACATAGCTATCGCCCTCACCCCTCAGTCCTATGGCTGAGCAGGACGTACACCAGAAATGAACCATGAGCCAGGGGCTGCAGAGATACTCATACAGTGAATGCACATTTTACATTTTCAGCCTAAAAATATATTTGTGCCAAAGTCCCTTTGAGGCTCTTTTCCATAAGCACTGCTTGCTGCCCATTGCCTGGCTGCAAGGGACGGTGGGGCAGCTCATGCAAACGTGAGATGACAGGATCTACTCCGCTCATACAGCGCTGCGGCTCTTTCCATAAGCACCAAAAACCCCACGGACAATCTACAGGAACTTTCCAATGACAGCAGATAAAGGAGCAAAACCACAAGAGCAATGAAAAGTTGTAAGATCTCTGAAGGAATAAGGCCTGCCCCTCTTAGAGCCCCCGTCCCAAAGCGCCCGTGCTCTCTGCACCCCCTCGTCCCCAGCAGCTGAGCACATCATGCAAGGGGACACAGTCCCACGTTAGAAAGGGGCTGTAGCCTGGCCCAGGGCTGTCACTCCTCATCCCAAAAGGTGATGCTCAGGGCCCAGATGGCTCCGTTCATACAGCCCCGGGCTGGCCCTTAGTGACGTACGGAGCCAAACGCATCAGGGAGAGGAGGTGTAGGTGTGGCAAAGACCACATTTGTAATAAAATCTTCTAAGCACACATTTTATCTCTCAGTCATAACAAGCTCCTTTCCTTAGACACCTACTTTTTTTTCCCCCCAGTCTATCTGTAAAAACATGAAGTCTTTTTTGTAACATGGTGGAAACGAAAGCACACAGAGCCTGATATTTAAAGGTTGAGATATATTGGCTTAATCCTGTCAGAACTTTAATGTAGATTATATAGGGACAGGCAATGACCAGAGGGAGGGAGAGAGGTGTAAATAATCCAGAGGAGTGTGGACTTGTTGGCAGGGTGGATTTATGCCCTGTCTTAATAAAGTGCCCTTTCATCTCTGGAACCTGGGCTCAGAAGCCAGTCTAGACAGGAATTAATGGGGCTCCTTCTCCACTTACAGTTCTCAAGGTTTCCCAACACCCAGTGTTCTCAAATACAGCAGGGAAGTGCAGATTTACAGGATATACCATGAGCTCAATCAGCCATGGATACTACTTTTTGCAGTGAGCTTTTAAACACAAGCTCTGGCCATTCACCCACGAGAATCTGCTGCTAGGCCAGGAGACAAATTAAATTCACCTACTACGGCCTCTTTATGTGATTGCCACCCTAAGATGAAGCCAAGCAATTGGGAAGCCTGTTGTAAAGACACAGAGATTCTTGGCGTAGCATGCCAATAAAAGAAAATGTTGGTGTGCGTTGCTTTGGACCAGGACTTGGTTCTGCCTGGGCGTCATGCCTAGGAACATGAGGAACTCAAGGCAATACAGCACTAGGACCCGCAGATGCCAAATTGCGTAAAGTCTCCTCTGGTGAAGGAAAATTGCCGACTTCTCTTCTGCTTGCAGCAAACCTCCCCTTCTGTTTGCTTGTCCCCCTTGGGGGTCCAAAAGAGTAGGTGGGGATGGAGCATTCAAAAGCGTTTCTTAGTGAAGGATCTGGGATTTCACTGGAGTGTGCAGTCAAGAGAAGCAAGGAAAGCTATGAGCAAAAATGTGCACATCCAGCGTGATTTAAATTATTTAAGTAAAATTGTTTGGAGAGAGGTTTGTTAGGGATTATCATTTCTTGAACTCTTTAACTGCTATTCCTGGGAAAAGGGCACATCTTAAACTCTCATCTCCAGCTATGCACAAGGACCCCCAGATGCAGAGACATTCAACTCCTAATTTTACATCTGTTTAATTTTCAGCAACAGGAGACACAGAGCAGCAGGATGCACTGCCAGCTATTAGGAAGCCCTTTTATTATGTAAAATTTGCATCTTGTCTAAGTACAAGGACTCCAGCAAGTAAAGACAGAGCCAGTTAAAGAAAAGGAATCAGAGAACAAAGTGGTCTCTAAAGGCACAGCAAGAGGTAAGAGCCCACTGTATTCAGTGATGGACAGTGTGACAGGTTCTCTTCCCAGGGTATTTCTTCTACAGACATTTGGACAGTACAGATGGAGGTGGCCAAAGAAATTCCTTCTGGGAACTCAATAGCTCTCTGCTCGGCTGAAAGGCTAGCCCGGGACTACACAATTTGTAAACTCTTAAATTAAGACATGCAAAAGCCACAGGCAATATATAAGCATGGGGATGTGTTAGGAAAGGACCAGCCTGCAAGGTCTCTATTTACAGCCCTTTTGGCACCTGCAGCTTTTCTCTGCTGGGCAAGCAACGGTGTCAGGAACACGACTTAGGGCATTTTTTCACACCACCATCTCTGCAGTTTTTGAGCCCAGGCGGCTGCCGTTAGCACGTGCAGCCTTTCCCGGTCACTGCCGATGGGAAGCTGTCCCCTGGTGCTCCAGCACTGCTGACACATGCTGTCCCCATCTGCCACCCGCTCCCTGCGGCTCTGCCACCCGCTCGGTGCAGGGCTGAGGGGCTGTGCTGGGGGGCGAGCCCTGTGCAGGAGGGCACAGGCTTTCTAAGGAGCACTTTGGGCTTATGGCCCCCCAGAGCGTGCAGGTAATTTGCACAACTGAGCAAGATGCCGCCCATTGTGGGGCAAAAGGGAATGGCTTGAGCTCTTCCTCCCACCCGCACTGTCCCCTCCAGTGCCTTGCAGATGCTAATCGGCTGTGGGGGAGGCTGCCTCCACACCCAGGGATGCACTGCACTGAATTTTCCTGGCTCCCTCAGCTCCTGCAAGCATTCATCAAGCAAGACTTGGGGGCTACGTATCCCCAGTGGTTGCAGGTGTTTGGACCCCAGCTCCTGTGTTGGACTTGTCGCTGCAGGGCTCTTGGTGTACTTGTAGGGAGGACAAGGGGAAGATACTGAGTGAGGAAATGTGAAGACGTCTAACAAGTGTGATAAGCCTGGGACTGGGACAGACCCTACACCATCATGAGACAAACATGGCCTGTGCGCTGGGAGCAAATCTAGCCCAGCAGAGGTGGCTGCTCTTCTCTGGGTTGGCCAGGAGCAGAAGTGAGAGGTGCTGCAAAAGCCATGATGCTCTATAAACCCTGCACGCTGACAGCCATCTATCCCATCAAACCAGGGTAAAGGGACCCAGGAGCACAAGAGTCCCATGCCTACTTTCTTTACAATCCCTTAACAGCCCTGGCACTTCAGTCCCACCGCTCACTGCCTTTGAGGGCAGTCACCACTGACTCCCATTTTCAATCAAATGAAAGGTGTTAGAGCATGCCAGGGAGGGGTGGGTGCTCTCTGGGGTGCCCTTCAGATATTGCAGGGTGCCATTCCAGTGCTGGCATGCTGCCCTGAGCACAGCCTTCAGCCAACTGTAATTGAACCTTTGGTCCCAAAGAAATAACTATTTCAGGAGCTTGAACCAATGCAAGTTAAAAATTACTGTTAATTACTGACCCCTGTAATGCTGAAAGTGCTGCGTAATGGAGGAGGTTCGTGCATGAAACAAAAGCCTACAATTCAATTCCAACAGCGATTAAATTGGCGGAGGTTGCATCCTCCAATGCAGCATTATGGAAGACAAGGCAAACAAGATTAACCCACATTGACAAGGCATTTATCCACTGCTAAGAAAAGACCCACGCCACAGCACCTCTGTCCCACAAGTTTACACCAGCCCACAAGAGTCTAATCCCTCATGGCCTGTCAAGCTATTAGGCAAATCTCTGGCTCTCATTTGCCTAATCCAATAGCCCCTAGCTTCATAAGAAAGACCTCCTAGGGGGCCTTAACAACCATGTTTGTTAGGCCTTATATAAGTAAGCAAAGCTCTGAAAGCCAAAGAGTTTCCTCTTCCATCTGGGATCTCAACACCCTCTTAACCTGGGGATAAAACCAACCACCCTCACTCAGGAAAGGAGGGTGTGTTTATTACAGGTTGAGATCTGCCTCCAGAATAAGCAGCATCTGAAGGATTTTGCATCAGTAGCTCCACACTTAACACTGGCTGCAGAGGTGCCAGGTGCCTGATTTCGTCCCAGAGCCTTCGTATCATCAGGGATTTATTGCACAGCCAAGGGATCACAGCGCTCTTTCCCTTTTCTGCCAGCTTCAGTGGAGGAATAAGCAGCATTAAAGCATCCTTTCAAGACCAAGATGCTTTGTGTGCATGTGCGAGCAATGCAAACACTTTCACAGTCTTGCACACCCAAATCTACAAATGCTTTCTTGGAAGCCCTCTAAATATTTTTCTGAATCCAACCACTGGCAGTGATATCTCTGACATTAAACAGAGTGCTGGTGTTTTCTAGTCCTTGGATTTTAGGACGCCACCACCTCTGCTCTAGGAATATATGCCTCCCTGATGCTTTGGCCAAGGAACCAAATTGTCTCAATGCTCTCTGGATCTCTCGGGGCTAAGAGCTACTCTTATCTCTGACACATCCACATCGTTAACAATGCCCTTGACAATGTGGTTTGCTCTACAGACAGCCAAATCTTTAGGGAGGGTTCAGGCAGATGAATAGTCACTCAAGGCTTGGCTGCCTACCAGTCTTAGCTAGGCCTCTGGGGATTTGGAAACTAAGCTGAAAATATCACAGAAAAAGGTTTCCTAAGGGGCCTCCCCATACAGCTCAAGTGAGGCTGGGGTCAGGAAGTCATCATCACATTTTCTCCTGCTTCCTCCACAAAGTGCATTTGCAAAGGCAGAGCAGATAGAGTACACTTTAAGGAGAAACGTGTGGCCAACACCACAGAGAGGTCCACTGAACAGGAACACAAGGCCAAACACCCATGGACTGATACAGACAGGCACTGGAGTGACAGAGACCCACCAGGCTCTCCTGGCTTCCCACTGCCTCCCCACAACCTGAGGCAATTTGGAGATGAGCGGGGTTGTGGATGTAGCAGAAGAGCTCTGTGGAAACACCATAGGTGACACCTTAAGTAGCAGGATGAGCCTTTGCTACGCTGCCAGTACTATCCCTCTCCATGCAGCTGTCTTGGCACTGTACAGGCACAAGGGATGTGCATGTATTTCCAGAGCTGTGTGTGGGCTGGCAGATCCGTAGGGCCATGGAACCCTGGCAGTCAAAGGATGATGGAGATAGGCTGGCTGGGTCCTTACCTCTGTAGCTCATCTCTTACAGATAGCGTCATTTCTCTAGGCACTGACATAGGTCTGTGCAACACATGGAGAGTAAAAAAGCACTTTACTCTTCCACCATATGCATGATAATTTCAAGGGAGAGGGCAAGACTGAAAAGCAAGCATTTTAACTTAAAAATGTAAAAAGGCTTCAAGATGTTTTTCGGCCATCTGAGCGCCCAACCTCTGCCCCTGCCCAAGCTCCAGGCGTGTAGGTAATGAAACATTACATGCTTTCCAGCAGTCCGGAGCGGAGTTCCCTCGGAGACTGGTGGTGAGCGGAGACCTGATCCAACATTGTAAATCCTTCACATCCACCAGTCAAACAGCTGTTCAGGTTAGGTCTCATTTATATGCAAAGCAGCTTGGCCATCAGCAAGGATCTCTAATGTTGCAAATCAGTTGTGTGTCATCCTAGCAATGAAAGTCAAGGGAGCCGTTACTTGGTTGAATCCAGCACATTTCAGCAAAAGTGCCATTTAGCAAAAGAAAGGGGATTTTTACTGTGGAGTATGGCCCACCACCCTCAGTCACTTTCCAGCTGAGATCACAGCTAAATCGCTTATCTTTACATTTTCATACAAATCTGATTATCCTTGAACAGCTAATTGTTTCATAAGTGTCACTTGGAAGCTATCCATTTCCAGCACAAGTAAAGAAATTGCACTATAAAACTGTCTACCTTCGCTATGAGTCACTTTAGCACATAGGATGAATATTTGGCACTCTTCACTTTTTCAGATTAACTCGCATATTTATTTTGGAAGAAAAAAACTGAACGGCTTTAATTCCTTCCCATCAGAATTCCTCATCTTGCCTAGCTTATTGAAACTTTTTTAATAGACCTTACAGTATGTGAATACAATCTATAGCAACTGCTGCTGAAGGAGATGTGAATATCTCCTTTCATGTAAAGAAAAAGCTGAAAAATATCTATAAGAGTGTTTGATACTTTGTTAAGAGAGTCTGTAAACCCTACAGATTATGTCACCTGCCATAAAGAAAAGTTTCATCCCTCTGGCTGAGGCCATGGAAACATCAAGAGAGGACTTACATTCAGCGTTTCCTGGACGAAGCGCGTGTTTCTATTCCAAAGAGAAATTCTAACATGTTGCAATTAAATTTCTTAAAGATCTGTTCTGAGCCAGGCTGGGAAAACCCCTGAGAAAGAAAAGAAGATTTTGGTCTTCAGAAAGCAAGTCAATCTTCCAAGGACAGGAATCAGTAATAACATTCTTGTAAACTATAATTGAATGATCATTTCCATATTACTGCAAAATTATTTTCCCTGTATAAAACAGATATTTCCTCAACTGTTCACTCAATCTCACAAGAAAGGAGTTACACACCTTTGCAAAAGGATATTACTTAGCCTGTGGAAAAAAATTTCTATGTATTCTCCCAAGCATGTGATCACATACATTAGCTAAACTTCAAAAAACTGACTCAGTTTAGCTCAGCATCACTTAATTATACAGTTGGTTAACATCTTTGGAGTACTATCTAAACCAAAAAAGTAATGTTCTTCTAGGTGGACCTGATTGAAATGTCATATGAAGGAGCTGAAACCAAGAGCTCCGATTTTAGTTTTGCTAAAATCCTGCAGGGTGGAGGGACTGCAGGACAAAGAAGTGACAAAAGTGGGCATCTCTGAAGTGCCATTGGAGATCCAGGACAAGGAACACGCCTTTTTCCTTCATGCTATGTATCCTTGGCCAAGTCACTTATACCAGTCTGCAAAATGTGGCATTAATTAGTCAGTGAAGAAATTGCAGAGCAATATTAGCATGTGGTATATCATTATGAGAAAGGCTTGTATCAAAATCTAACATTTCTGTAAATGTAGATGAAATGGATCTCGTCAGTGACCTAAGCAAGGACTTGAAAGCTATAGGAAATCAGAGGTACATCATGCAGGCAGGACCCTTCAGTGCTAAAGACTCTGTGTCTGCAAGGAGCAACGTGCCCTCCCTTCCTATCAGCTGAAATGAGGGCTGTGGGTGCTCCTCCCTCCCTAGATCGAAGCCTAAAATTGTCAATTAGGAAAACAAATGTAGGTATTAGATATCTTTTTGTGAGTGTCACTTCAGCAATCACTTTATTACAAGTAATTTTAGTGTTGAATGTAGTGCAATTTCAGTAATTTAGCAAAGTACAATGATGGATTAAAGTGCCTGGTGATAGACGTTTATTTCACCTCCTGAAACACAATTATTATGCACTTTACTCAATAATAGTGTCTCGTTCCAACTAAAATACACATTGTGTAATTCTTTAAGCTGTAGAATCATAGCAATTAGAGAGGGAAATGGCTGATTAGGTCACTGATTCCAGCCTGTTGCCAGCCCACGATTGCTCCCTGCCCTGTATCAGCTAGAGTTTCACCCAAACTCCTTGCGTTTACATGTTTCAGTGATGGTGATATCGATTAAAAAAAATAAAAATAATAATTAAAAAAATGGAGGCTTCAGCCACAGGTGAAAGATTCAGTCTTTTATTGCAGAAAATCCTGCATATTCACAGTGGGAAGGGTCTGAGAGGTTTTCACCTCCTTCTTATGGCAGATGACTGAAATACTTTCAACCAGAATGTTCTTCAACAACGTTTTTCTTTGGAAGCAGTTTTGCTGAAAAAAATTCCCAGTTTCCCTTCTTAATGAAAACTATAAGTCCTTCTTTTCAGTCTGAAATTCCCCTCTCTACTTTTTGCCTAATGACAGCCCAATATTTAGCATTTTCTAAAACAGAAATGAAAAGAAAATTAAGCCTGACTGAAATTTTACTCAAGAAAAAACACAATTCCTGACCTGTACTGCCAGAGGGGCGGTTAGGATGTGGTTTCAACCATTCTTTTTAGGGAGCTCAGCCGCCCAAGCCATCTCACTGCTCTGGAGACCAGGGCCCTCTCTGCTGTCAGAGGCTTTGTGCTCCTCACCACATCCCAGAGCAGGGGAATCACAGACTGGTTTGGGTTGGAAGGGACCTCACAGCCCATCTAGTTCCAACCCCCCTGCTGCGGGCAGGGACACCCTTCACTAGACCAGGTTGCCCAAAGCCCCGTCCAACCTGGCCTTGAACAGTTCCAGGGATGGGGCATCCACGGCTTCTCTGGGCAACCTGTGCCAGTGCCTCACCACCCTCATCGTGAGGAAGAGCAGATACCCAGAGCCTAGCATTTTATTCCACGTACGGATATACCTGCCTGCATTTCCCATGGAAACTGCGCTTGTGGTGCTGGCTTTGTGCCTTCTCCGTGTTTACTCTTGGGTAGTATCCTTGAGAGCAGGTGCAACCTATGGAAACGGCACATTTTAAACAAATAAAAGAGAATGTCTTGAGAAATCAAGCTTTCAACATGAACTCGTGCAAACAGCAGGCCAGAAAAATCTGTGTTGTGGAGTTGCACTCATCCAAACATTGAAAAGACAGACCTGCAGGGAGCTGCACGTGCAGTCGACACCACAATGGTGTGGCCATCCCTCACAAGCATAAATGCGTGATTCTTCCAGACAACCAAGCAAGCAAAGCCACAGCATATGTCATCCATCCATAAGCCCCATCCTCACTCCATTGTCCAGCTCAAGAAGCTGCTTGTTACATGCTATTGGAGTCAACAGACTGCTCCTGGTGTAAAATACTCTTCTGTGCAAGCTGGTATTAAGCTCAGCCCTATGATGTGCTTTTCACCTTTATCTCACCAGCTCCCTGAGCCTTCCTGCCTGGTTACCCTCCATTAAGGCCATCCTGAAACTGAGCTGCATGCAGAAACACGAGTACAAAAATGCACTGGCACAACTGACCCAAAATTAAGCACCAAACTACTCCTGTTGAATTTCAGAGGTTCTGAGGCTTTAGCCACAGTGTGAACCCCTGTGAATCTGGAGACTGGGGTTGGGGGGGGGGGAGAAATCCCCCTGCGCAACTGTCGGGTGCCATTCAGCTCCAGCCATGAAATCACAACATTTACTTTGTAGGGCCATGCCTGTGTCTTGTCAGACGCGCAGCGTTTCGCAGCACAGGAACAGGCTCTGTTCCCGGCTCTACCACAGACTTCCCGCATCTGTCTGGAAAAAAATCACCGAGAAGCACATCTGAAAAAATGTTACACACTCAGCTCCAGACATTTGATCTAACACCTGGCCTAGCTCTCAGCGGCGCTGGACACTACAAACACTGTTGGCTTCGACTGGGGCACTTCTAAAATCCAGACCTGATGGGCAATGGGGATGGAGGCAACATCTGCTTCTTCACTGCACTACACAGACTTCACACTAAGGTACCTTTTCAGCAGAGCTATGTACAAGTCAAACCAGTTAAACCAGCGAACAGTTGCTCTTTGTTCTGCACACATGCCAGAACATTAAAAACTCTCACAGTTTGGCACCAAAAAGACAGAGACCCAAAGCTAGCGACTGCTTTTGGAAACAGGAGCCATAAACTCTCTTACTTCTGTTTTCCCACATGTAAACAGGGGATGCCAATTCCTGCCTGCTACTAAGGACTCCCAGACATTTGCAAAGCACTGAGGGCATCCCGTAGAAAACATAAAAGCAGCTTGCAGTACTTCTTGCTTCATCTATCTTTTTAAAAAATTAGTAAGGTGCTGGCTGGACATCAGTAACATTTGCTATGTCAAGCACAAAACAAGATACTGTCGCACATGCTATAAAATAAATTATTGTTGACCAGTAATTGTCTGTACAGTGGCTGCTTTTTCACATTTCGTCTGGTGCGCTACATTCTATCCTAGTCAAGGAATAAGTGTGTGGAAATAGTTGAACACCAGAGATAGCTTTAAAAGAGGAGAAATATAAAGTTTCAAAATGGTTTCTCTGCCTTGCTAGACTTTTTTGCACATAGCTGTCCCTGCAGAAGTTTTGAGGAAGAATTCGCCTGTGATAATATTTGCATTTGACAGGTGCCTTGTTGGAGCAGCATACCTGCCTTCTGTGCACCGCTACACACAGCAGAGCTGAGCGTGCTGCTCTGCAGCGATGGTCTGCAAGAAATGAGCACAGGACCTCACGCTCCAGCCGCTCCCAGTGCTCTGGATGTGTCGCCTTACCTAAGTAAGCAGAAACATGCTGGTTATTCCACCGCTGATCAGTCCTGACGCTGTGATTTTGCTAGCCCCCAGGAGCCATATCTTCCACTGCAAGAGACCTGGGAATGGCCTTGATGGGCGATGTCTGCTGCCGTGGGGAGAAGGGCGATCTTGCAGCTCCTCCTGCACGGGGGTGATTGCGGGCAGTGAGGACACAGCGAGCAAGCGTGCCCGTCGCTCCCCGCCTCCCTGGGGGCAAGTCAGGCAGCACACGTCCCTCACTGTCACACTCCACCAAGTCTGCTGGGACATGTCACAGCCAGGGATCACTCCTCACCCGGGCTTTTTCAAATAAGCAAAAAAAAATGAAATGTCAAATAAAATAGAGTAAGAAAAGAAAAGTGGCATCTTGTTTTCCTCTGGTCTCCTTCATTCCCAGGAGTCTCTGATGCCGTAAAAGAGTGGCGACATTTCTGAAAGCAAACCTTTTTGATAAATGATGCAGTTATTTATTTTGCAGAAAGCCGAGATTTGTCATGATGCCGTTTTCAAAGTAACGCAGCATCTAACAAAGAGAATCATAGGCAATTTACTGCATGACACTCCATTCGTCTCAGAGGAAGAAAGACCTTGTTTGACCCTCTCAGGATTTGAACCTGTAATTCCACTGAACCAAGGGCTTTGAAACCTGAAGCTCAGCAGTTTTCTCCCTGAAGATAAGACTAGGTTTTCCTGTTCCCCATGAATCACCACAACCCTGCAGTCTGCTGTGGAACATGAATTCCCCACTGCACAGGAAGCACCAGCATCTGTATATCCCATCAGCAAAAGGTGACCAACGCGACTGTGCAGCCGTCCACAACACCATCCGCTCCTGCTGGTGCTCCCAGGTCGGATGCTGAAGATGAGGGAATGAGATCTTGTGCATGGGATGCATGCTGTCTTCTCAGTGCTGCACACTTGCAAGCTACTTCACTGTTTATGTCCACTTCAGCTTCCCCTGAGGTATCTGACAGACAAACAGAGGTTTTTTTCCTTGCCTAAAACAACCCTGCTTTGCCCCATGCTACCTGGGCTGGGTGTGCTTTATTGATTCACCAGGAGCAATGTGTGCACATCCAGAAGCAAGTGCAGAGGTCACCAGTGCCATCCCAGTTTTGTATGATTTTAAACATAAGATGACAAACTTGGAGCTCTGGGAGCCCTGCTTAACCTAAATGCCCTCTGCCCACCCCAGGACCCTGGCACTTCTCCTCCGGCTGAAAATGCAAACTTCGCGGTCTGGATCAGCACCTTTTCTCCTCCTGGGAGCACAAGCCCATCGGTCTGACTGTTGGTTCTGATGTATCAGCCAGGCATTGCACCAGCGAGGACCTAAGAGACAAGCCCCAGGGCTGCACTATCCTTATGAGATAAACACACTGAATTGCTCAGTAGATCCTATGATGATCTGAAGTTGGAAGGACCTCGCTTTCATTTGCTGCTCTGCTGAGTATCACACCCATGACCAGCAAATGCACGCTGACACAAATGTGTTGCAGCTACTCTGGGCACGGTGGCCGTCCTCAGAGGGAGTGACCCTGAGCGGGGCTGCGTGCAGGCACCCCTGTGCTGAAAGGGAGGGCTGGCTCTGGAAACCCAGCTACTCCCTCGGCCGCTGGCAACGCCGAATTGTGGCAGTGAGCTGAGCCCAGAAAGGCTCTCCGGGGTTTCCGAGGAGAGAAGCATGCAGTCGTTGACAGCATTTTCCCCAAGTGTTACCCAAATCTGCAACGAGTTGTAACAGGCTTGTCATAAATTTGCCCTGTCAAACCCTCCCTGGAAGAGTCTCTCCTGAGGCGCAGGAGGGCAGACCTCCCGCCCTGAAGAGGAGGGAAGGAGGAGGCTGAGGTGGGTAACCAGACACTGCTTCAGTGTCTCTTCCCTCTGCTGCGCATTCAAAGCAGCCTGCCACGGGCACATCTTTGGAGGTCAGACACCTAGGGAGGATGGCCGCTCGCCAGGCAGGCTGCGGGAGCTGGGCGCTCTGCCCGAGACGAGGCCGTGGTGAAGGAGAGGCTGTCTCCTGCCCTGGGTGCAAACACCTCCTCCCGCCACAGTGATTTGCAGGCCCCCTCTGTAGACCCAGAGGCAGAAACCCTGTTTTCCATCCCCAGGGAGAAGCGCTGCCCTCACACACAATTAGGAGAGCAACTGTCTTCATCCTGCCTGCAGGTTGTTTTAAAGATCACTCATTCACACCAAACGGCCATGGAAGTGGGGAAGGGGGACAAGGCAGGTTGTATCAGGCTTTACTCCGCAAGAGATGGAGGGGGTTGTGGTTAGAGCACAGGATGGGGAATTAGGACATCCAGGGTGGCATCTCTGTCTACAGACCGGGCAGCCCAGCAGGCATGGTGGCAACCCTCGTCTGCGTAAGCGTGATCTGGCTTAGCTCAGAGCCTCTCAGGTGAGGTCTCCCATGCTGCGCTGATGCTGTCACACCGGCCTAGTGTGTCCATGGGGGATCTGCAAAGCAGCTCTGAGAAAGACTGACTTACCCACCAACTGCCCCACTTTTTACAGCCAAACTGAAGGAAAACATTTCCTGATGCTCTGGTGTAGGGAAATGACATTCCTCTTCCCATTTTCATGGTCAAAAGCACTGGAAATGCCAAAAGACAGACAGGCAGCTCCCAGGAGATTTTCAGCTGGAGGAAAAGTGGCAAGGTCCTGGGGTGGGGAGGGGGATTCAGGCCAAGCAGGGCTCGCAGATCAGCTCCATGTGCTCCAGAGAAGAGCACCCAAACCAGACCTGAACTGCAGTGTGGAAGTAATTTGCAAAACGCAGAGACCAACTAGTTCTACTTCAGCATAGACATGGCAAAGTACCCAAGCACACAACCTGCCAGGCAGGTGCTAGCAGCATCACCCCCTCCTCTCAGCACTATCTCCTGCCCAAGAGGGTAAGCAAGAACAGGGTGAACACCTGTATCTGCTAACCCCACAAACCTGGGGTCAGAGCAAGCTGCCATGAGTTACCTGTGCCCGCCCTGCCCCAGGCGCCCAGCGCTGCTGCCTGCAGTGGAGCCAAACCAGGGTACACTGGTTCCTGACGGGGCTTTAGCAGCAGGAACAATTAGCAGAGAAGCTTTCATGGCCTTGGGTCTTAATGAGATTCATTTCCAAAAAGCCCAGGGTCTCATGGCAGTTTCCAAGCAGAAAGGGATCACCTGAGGACTCTGAAAGGAGAAGAGGAGGCACTTCATTAGCACTACAAGAGCAGAGCGCGGCAGGAAGGGAGAGTGGAGAGTTGAGCCCAGGCCATGCACATGACAGGGCAGTGTTTTGCTCCATCTGTGGTACAGACATTCGAGTGTGCTGGATTCCAGGTCAAAGGCATATGCACTCGTGCATATCCTTCTATAAGTGAGATGCCACTTAAAGGTCAGACTGAAATTGGCCTCTCTGTGATTCCCTAGGAGTAAAATAGGATATGCGGCTATAATAATTAAAGAAAAAATACCAGAATTGCTGTTTAGGCTGCACATAGCCTGGGATCTGGTTTCAGGGGCTTTGCAGGGGCATTCCATGCCACTTCCAAAGACTTGTTAAAAAATACTTCATACCAGCAGAGTTCTGTGGTATTTTTTTCCAGCTAGTCCTGCAGGCTACCATGGGGAAATTCACTAGCAGGATTTCTGTAGGACTCTGACTCACACAGAAACTTTTATTACTACTTTTAAATATTTGACTGCCTTTTGGCTGCTGGCAGTGAAGTTATTAAATGTTTTACCAGACGTGGCCAGAAACTCTTTATAAAAACATCTTGGCCTGGCATAAAGCATATGTCTCTACTGATCTCTGTAGCATGTGCTCAAAGCCTTCACATGTCCCCTGGCAGTGGAAGAAACTTGGGACCTTCATATTTCTAGGCTGTGGATAAACAGAGCATCCAATGTCCTGTGCTCGTGTGAGTAAATCTTCTGGTATGCAAATAGCCCTGCTGCAATAAGCAAGATATATCAAATTTGCAAGACTGAAGAGACCGGGGCCCCAGTACAGACTCTAGGTTATGGTTCATATGGACAGCTCTGCAGCCGGATCCTGCCAGGATCTGTCTACTCAGCCACTCAACCCTTGCTCAGGGGATTAAATTGAGTGTGGAGCTCTTGTTCTTGCAAGTACTCCTGTTAATGTCACTGTGTCAGGTGACATTTTCAGTACTGTGTGACACATTGTTTCTTTGCTCAAAGCCTTTTTCCCCTCCATCACTGTTTTTTTTTCCTCCCTTCATCTTCCTCACACAAATTAAGACGAAACAAAGAAAAAGCATCAAGCCAGAGCAGAGATGAACTCCATCCCAGTGCTGCATGGACGAAAGTGGGAATAAAATCACTGCTTGTTTCTGCTTTCACAACAGCAGTGAATCAGGATATTCTGCTAAAGGGGCTGTTCATCAGAAACTCTCATGCCTGTATTTTGTTACTCTGCTCCCTGAATATTTTGCCCTGTGATATAGCAATCAAAAGCAGTGGGCTATCACTAAAAGTGCCTCCTGCTTACCTGCTCAGATAGCCGTCCTTCAGGAAAATAACAAATACAGCTTCAACTTCTCTTTGCATCCCTCCACGGGCATCCTAGAGCTGAACGCACCTGCAGCCGTGATAAACACAGGTGGGTAAGTGGAAGGAGAGAGGATCTGCACAGCAGTGGCAGAGCAGGCTGGAAGCAGCCCCATTCCTACTGCACGGGGCAGGGGCATGCACAGACTGCCCCCCATTTTACAGGGGTTACTTCTAAATGGACCAACTCTGGTACTGCTAGCCACCTAACCATGGCAGCTCAGATTTGCTGGACATTTCAGGCTCAAGCAGCCAGCCGGCACCGGGCTCCTTCCTAGTTTGGCACTACTGCTGGAGAGGAGCAGCTTGGAGCTAGCTCAGGGCTGTCCCCGTGGGCTTCGCTGTAGGCAAATCTCGTGTGTCACACAGCTCGCAGTGAGGTGCTCTAGTGAAATGCAGGGGAGATTCAGGCCCAGCCTCTGATCTGAAACGTTTCATTGCAGATTAACCTCAAATTCCCACCTTTCAGTGGCTTCTGCTTGTGTGCAGATGGCAGGATTGGGCCCCGATGGGCTAGAGGTGCAGAATGACCGTTTGAGGAATCAAAAAGGCTCACAGGTACCCTCCTGGGTGCAAGTCCTCCCTGCTCCCAGCCACGCGTGCGCACTGCACCGACACGCGCCTTCACCAGCTGCATCCAAACCATCGCTCGTTCCAAAAGCCAACTCGCGCATTATCACTAACACCCACGCACGCCCGGTGGGAGCGAGCCCTGCCACATGCGTCTACCAAACTCTGAGGAGCAGGATGAGTTCCGTTTGCAGGCTGTTTTCTCTCACAGGTCCAAAAGTGCCCTGAGCAGCCCTGCCTGTCCCGGGGAGCCAGGCAGGGCAGAGCCCGGCATTAGCAAGGGCGGCTGGTGCCCTCTGTTGTCACAAAAAAATATAGGAGCTGCTGAGAGCACGAGTGGGACCTGCCACACAGGACGGGGTGCAGGGCACCCACCTCTTTGGGCTGCAGGTGTTGGGACAGGGCTGAGCCTGGCAGCTCCCAGGGAACAGCCCCGGCTGACTGCAAGAAGAACTCAACAGGTTTAGCTTTGGGTTTGGGTGCCTTTCTCTACCTCACCCACAGTCTGGCGCTGCTTTGTCCCCTTCCCACCTTCACCCTGCAAGGCAGGCCAGCAGCTAGAGGGACAGACAGCACTTTCCTGGGCTGACTGTGGGATTTCAGAGTGCTTTCCTGGTCTCCCACATCTCATTGTGCCTGTTCACCATCAGCTAGAGCTGGTCCCACTGGCTGCTGGGTGAGGTTGCAGCAGGGAGAATCCTGGCAGGCAAATATGGTTTGAGTTAGGGTGATGGGGCCAAGTCTGAGTCCAGCTACTCAAAGAACAGAGCCTCTTTTCATCAAAGGTACTGAAATCTGCAACACAGGGGGCTACAATGGGAGAACGTGCCTAGAAAACCTCATCCTAAATATGTGGCTTGTGACTTTTTTATGGTTCTGGCCCAGAGATCCACAGTTTGGGCTCTGCAGCCTGTGGTCCCAAAAGACACATCTGACAGTCCATCTTACAGCACAACCTCCCCCCCACCCCTCGAGGGACAGCATGCCTCGCACCAGCCTCCAAGCAACAGCAGGGCCCCAGGCATCACTCAAGCACAAGGTTTGGGGCTCCGTGAAGCGAGGTTGCAGCCTCCCACCCCATTCCCAGGTATAGCAGGGACCCTGCATTCCTTACTCACCTACTAACAGGGGCCCAGCCCTGCTGAACAGACATCCATGTGCCTTGGAGAGTCCTCAGGCTCAGACGCATTTCAAGGCTTGCAGATGATATGATGATACAGCCATCACCTTAAAAATTAATATAGGAAAACAAGGTCAGACAGATTTGACTATTCAGAGCAGAACAGAAATCAGTAAGAAGCAGCTGGTTTCCACCTCCAGAGCAATGGTCAGCTGTAATTTGTGTGCGCATCACAAGGCAGCACTAGTTAATTATTATTTTAATACTAATTTATTTAGCACCTATCAAAAAACTTCCTTATGGTCTATAAATTTTTGTGTAATTAAGTCTTAACATTAATTGTTATTGGAGACGAAAGAAAAAATGTTACCTGGTCAAGTCAGTATAAATTTTACTCTTTGGAAATTATCTCTGGGGAGATGCAATTTCTCTGTATTTTTTATTAAAAAAAAGCTGCAACAATTGCAACTCCTGATTGCTTGTTAACTTCTTGTTAATAATGCAGCTCAGGAGTTTCAGCTGTAGCAATTATGTGCTGTATTTCTGCAGTTTGGGAATAGTATTAATGACATATAGAAAATCTCTCCTAAAAACCACTCTGCATTGCTTCCTTCAAACCCCATGAATACTCCTACCTCCAAAGACCTCATCCTGAATATCTGTGGGAATTACAGGCTAAGGAGCAACAGACACAGCTGGGGCAACTCACCAAGCCCCGACAACGAATATCAATCAAATAGTGGGCAGTGCTGTGCCTTGAGTGCAGATGACCTTCCGCAGAAGTCAGAGCCTTATCTGAGAGGGCAACAGGACTCAGTTTTTCACCAAAGGCAAGGTTTTCACACAGGCTGTCTTAAATTCTGCATCACTGCTTGAGCATTCAGTCAGAAAGCAGAAATGCAGAGTAATTCAGTGATCTGGCCCGTTCTCTGGGTTCCCACCAGAATAACCGAGAGCAGACCTTATGCTTGCTGTGCTGGATGCTAGACTGGACCTCAGCCCTACAAGGTGCTCCCTGCAGACAGAGCCTCTGCGTGGGCAGCACCGCTGCAGTGGAGGTAAGCGCTGTCAGCCTGTACAGCCTGCTTTAGAAACTCCTAGACCAGCACAGTCTATTTTATTTAACAATCCCATTTCCTTTTCCTGAATTTCTGGAAAGAGCCTGGCATGACTCCAGGTTTTTCTCTCTAAAGCGCAGCCTACACATGGAAATAAAAATATTTAGAAAGGGATTGGCCACACTAATTGGCTGAACACCTCCAGCGGTGCCGAGATGCTCAAAGAGTGGAAAGAGGTGTGGAGCTTCACACCTTCTCCTGTAACCACAATGACAGTGCTTCCATTGCAAGGTATGTTTGCGTTTGTGTTGTCTCCCCCCGATCCTCTATCGATCTATATCAATCCCCTGCGGGGCTGCGGGCAGGGACTGCGTGAGCTCCCAGGCCAGATGGAGCTGCACACACACACAGAGGGATAATGAGGGTTAGGAAGGATCGATTTCATGACAAACCCCGTGTAGGAGCACGGCACGCGCAGCCCTCTGCCCACTGTGGACCACACAGGTATGCAGAAGTCCTTGCAGTGGCCCCAATATCATTTAGACCAAGTAAATGCTAATATAATGAATATCAAGTAGCTTAATTTCATTGTGGAAATGGGGAGCCTGATCTTGTAACAAAATCCTTGTAGACTTCCCCACACATCTGCATAAACCAGGCAGAACCAGGCAAACTGCTACAAGGATCCTGTTGTGGTGTTGCAATAACATCTTCAGGATGGTTGTGTCTCCGTCTGGATCCACATCCCCTGAAAGTGTATTGGAAATGTCCCCTCCAAAGGGCTCATCTACTGCAATAATTTACAGAGGGGAGATGACAGAGGAGAGCAAAACCCTGGGTAGAACAGTGTGAAGAAGGACCCAAAGTTGCTCTTTCATGGTCAAAGCTGCTCTTTGTGGTTCATTTGAACTTTCAGGGACTGAGGGAGCTGGGACTGTTCCACCTGGAAAAGAGAAAGCTCAGAGGGATCTTGCCAGTGTGTATACATATCTGCTGTGAGGATGTAAAGAAGACAGAGGCAGGCTCTTCTCAGTGATGTCCAGTGAAAGGACGAGAGGCAATGGCACAAACTGAAACACAGGTTCCACTTAAACACAAGAAAACACTTTTTTACTGTGAGGGTGGCCAGACAGTGGAATAGGTTACCCAGAGAGGCTGGGGAGTCTCCATCCTTGGAGATACTCAAACCCCAACTGGACACGGTACTGGGCAACCTGTCCTAGCTGACCGTGCTTTGAGCATAGGCTTGGAATAGACAATCTCCAGAAGTACCTCCGACCTCACCCATCCCAGGATTAGAGATTAAAATTACGATTAATAGAAAATAAAAATATCACAAAAATTGGAAGAAGCTGTTGAACGAGACATGCCACAGGTATTTCAATGGATGCTTAAGTGAAATGTTCTTCGCTTACAAACGTTACAAGATAACTGTGCTGTGCTTTTCTGTGTCCCAAAAGCCAAACAGGGACCAAAGGGAAACTAAAAAAGAGGAAGCTAGTAGTCATCAAGTGGAGCACTTTCACCTCTCAGGCTGCTTTCCTTCTGAATGGGACAGTCAGGTTAAGCCATTGCTAAACATATATTTTTAGGATGATAGCCCTGAAAATTGTATTTTTCAAAATAAAATTTCATTTTACCAGGAATATTCATCGTGTGCTTCTTTCAAAGTAATATGCTAAATATAGCCTCTGGCCAGTGCAGTTTATTCTGTTTGACCCTGTATTTCTCCTGGAAAGTAGGATTTATACCCAAATTGGATGTTTTTGTGGGCTTTTAGATCCCCAGGTTAAACACAGTAAAAACAGATATCTCTCCATTGCAGGTAGAGAAAAGCACAGAATTCTTGGCATTTTAATCACTCCATGAAGATCAATGGCTGATTTTATGCTTTTTTGTAGAGAAGGACAGACAGGGAAAAAAATCACATATATCGATTCCCAGGCATCAGTGAAATGAATAATAGGGTGAAATGTCCTACGTAAGTTCTTTGCAGGTCTTGTGAAAGCTGCCTGCCAAGGAAATGTAGCTGTGCATGTAGGTTGTGATTATGCTAAAGAGGCACTAAATTAGTACATTACATGCCCCATTTAGCACTACTGTGCAAAATCTGAGAGTGCTAATACATTTTGTTTCTAGGGTCAAGAATCATTAAAGAATGGATTCATGGTCATTCATTAGCCAGGAAATTAAAGTTTGACAGCTGCTTTTCAGTTCTGATTTCTCTTAAATGGCAGTATTATATTAGAAGGCTTTTTTTTTCTTTTTTTTTTTTTCTAAAACTTCCAGGCTGTAGAATGTTCAGTGTCATTCCTAAAGCACAGTATCCCCAAGTCATTCAGCCAGACTTACTTCATAGGAGTGCTGTATGGCTTAGGGGATTATTTACAGCGGCTGACAATGTTGCTATGTGCTATTGAGAGTGGTTTCTTGCTTAGCTATATGGTTGTAAATGATCTGGGTTTGGAGTTGTAACTGCTTCTGCTAGGTTTGCATTTCAAAGGAATCGTAGCTCGTGCGAGCAGAAAGAAGGCCCTGCGGTCCTCTGTGGGCCACCAGTCCCAGGAGAGCAAGTGGAAGTTACGCATGTGTATTTAGAGAGAATGAACCCTTTCATTAAAACAGAAGGAGCAAGTAAACCAACAGTCCTCTCGACAGTCAGCAGGGCTCAAGGTAGGAGAAACCCTGCTTGCCCACTAAGGTAGGCCCAAAACATGGGGCTCAAGGAAAGTTATTAGTAACCCTGACAAAATTCCTCGGATTAGGGTCTCTCTTCTGCAAAAGCCTCTGCACGTGAGAAGCCTCCCTGAGCTCAGTGGTACAACTCACGTGAATATGTGCCGTGTCGCAGACACAAGTGTTTGCCAAACCGCCGTCCAGCTTACAAAACGCATAGTCCAAGGAGAGATTAGCTGACACACGAGATGGCTTTGTTCCCCACTCTGTCACAGCAGCCACTGCAGACACATAAGCAGAGACATTCCCCTTTTCTCTTTTCCAGATTTCTCCTACTAAATTTGTATCAACAACAGGAAGAGTCTTGCTTGCCCCACACAACCATCATCATCATGAGAGCTGTGTTTTACACCTCTATAGCATTGTTCTTCCTGACACGTCTCAAAGCATTTCATACGCTACAGCCAATGTCTGAGCATCCTAACTGTCCTGCGGAGCTAACCCCGATTTCCTGTGTGAATACAACTAGTTACGTGCTGATCTCTCTGAAGACCTGCTTCCTCTCTCTGTAAAAAAGCACTAAAATGGCAGGTTTGCATGGGAGAAAAGCTTAAGGAGAAAGGAAAAAGAAAAGATACTCTCAGAAGAAAAAAAAAAAGAAAAGAAAAAAGAGAAAACCCAGCAGCCTGGAGCCTTCTATTGATCAGAGCCCATGGGCTGCCTTTGATTAATAATCTCTGCATCAATACCTACAACCAATGTAATACCCAAATATGTTGCATTAAAAATGCCAACATCCAACTGGATTGATCCGGTTATTTGTACTACAAGAGACACTCAGTCCCAATCAGAAGAACAGTGATATGACTGACTGTATTGCTAATTAGGAAAACTTAGAAAAAAGTTATTTCACATTTCATTCACCACAAAACACTGTCCCTCCTAGGCAGACTAGCAAATAACCCCCCAAACTTACAAAGTACATCTGAAAGCCTAGGACACTTACAGAGCAGAAACAGACTAATCCAATAATTTATTCATTAGAAATTATTTCTTCTCTTACAAATCGGTAGAATCGAAAGGCCATATTTTATAGTGATAAAGTGTTACTCACTTCTAAAGATCCTGTGCTCTTTGATAAATTTATCCTGAATGCATTTCCCTTTTGCTGAAACATTGCTGTCCCCAGAGAGCAGAGCAGCAGACACTGAGCACTCCCAGCCTGACTTTGGGTTTAAGTGCTTTACCCAGCCCTGTCTTGGAGGTCTTCTGCACCAGAGACCCCTACCTCTACCCTCAAGGGATTATTCAGCTGCCCTAATAGACCTTGCTGTTACTGTTTTACAGCCCCAAGGGTGACAAGAAGCAGAAGCTGGGCCTGGAGCATGGTCCTGGTTAGAAGGAGCTCAGTGGAGATCCTGCCTCTGCGTGACGTGATCCCAGGGAACCTTCAGTGGGCACCTCAGACCCTTCATGGTGTGCAACGTGTCTTGGCCCCCATGAATATATTTCCGCAAAATGCAGCTGATGGTCTGTTATAACCAAGTGACTCCAGGAGCTGCAGCCCTTCTGAGAACACACGAGTACCCAGAAAACACATAAATATCCAGATCCTCAAACAAAACTAGAAAGAGCCACTGACATGCAGCTTCGGGTGCTGGCAGCCTAGGCGCTGCTTTTCCAGTCCCTGCTCAACTCCCAGATGTACTTGCTGGTACAATCACAGCTGAGCAGGGACCCAGACATCCCCACCGTGCTAGGACCAGCCCGCACAGCCCCACGGTTGGATACAGGCATGGTGAGCCCTTTTCTGTCGCTGCTTTCTGCCACTAGCCCCATCACAGCCATCCCACTCTGACAGCATCTCCGGCCCACGTCTCACAACACTGGCAATTATTCTCTCGCCAGGCTGCAAAACAACAGCTCTAATTAATGTCTTCTGGAGAAACCCCCTCCGTGCCACCCTAGAAAAGATGTTGCGGGGGGCAGATGTGCAAGCCCGAGGTGGCGGGGCGGAGAGGAGGGCGCTTGAAAACTCTCAAGGAGTCTCCTGGGCCAAGCGTTATCTCCCATTTCCTTTGAGAGCCCACAAGAGACAGCCTTCCCAAAGCAACCTCTGAGGTGGCCCGTTCGGCTTTTGTCTCCCTCAGCAAAAAAATTTCTGCCCCAGCGGCTCTGAACAAGGCTTCCATTAACTCCGTCCCCGCGAGGGCAGCACGTGGGACAAAAAGCCCAACACTAGGTCCCGGCCCTCAGACAAGCCTGGAAACAAACGTTGCAGGAATTTGTCAGAATAAAATCACCCGCTCGGTGTCACCGCATACATTTACCTACCTCAGTGCCTATTCAAGGCCCTTCCAAAAGGGCAATATTAACAGAGAGATCGGACACCATCTCTATAGCAACACCACCCTGGAAAAATTATGGTTGCTCCAGCAATGGGAATCCCTGTTTTAGAAGCCCCACCAAGTCTAGGGGTTAGCCCTGATTTTAAAAACAATTCCCCTTTGACTTACTTTTGTTCCTTGCAATAAAAACATTTAAGCAACAACAGAGCGGCAACCTGAGTAGGAGGAGGGTGATCGGAGGATGCCCGGCACGGAAAGGATGCAGCAGCGCTGTGGCATGCAGCGCTGCAACACGCACATCTGTCAACAAAGTAAATCACCACCTCACTGCTGTGGGGAACTCGCAGTCTGGTGCTGTTAGACTCGCAGAAAATCCCAAGGCACAAAAGTTATCTGGATGCTGCACCTGAAAACCAGAATGAAAAGCTTAGGTAAGAGTTCCAGTTTTCATTGAATCAATAATCGCCTCTTTCCCTTCCAAAAAAGTTCCTGGCATTAAATAAAGTGCCTTTAAATTGTGGGGAAAAGAAAGGCAACAAGAGCAAAGAAAGCTGTTAGAGAGCATGAACTGCAGGAAGAAAGCAGGACTCACTGAAATGAGAGCTTGATACCGCAAGAGGATATTAAAGCCAATGTAGCCAAAGATCCATTAACTCTTTAAATCAAGGGGGCAGATCTGCTGTGTGTGGCGTAGAAGTGAATGAGAATTTAAGTATGCCCCACACTAGACGAGCATAGTGCCCCAGTTTGTGCATACAGAGATGTGAGCCTAAGAGCAGGGACGGGGTAACTAATGGGAACAAGCATAAGAAACAGCGTCACTCGGGGAAATCAGCCCACATAGCCTCCATGCAGGGTTTATACATTGCAGAGCCAGCAGCAACTCCGTCTGCGTGCTTTTTATGCTAGTGACATGATCCAACCTTTAGCCTCCGGTAATGCTTTCAGCGTTGGAAAGCATTCCAAACACTTGGAAGTTTGGGTCTCAGGTGATGAATTTCTAAATTTAGTATGCAAGAAGCAGTTCTGGAAGGCAGGTGGTCAAGCAGCCTTGCAGACACTTTCACTTCATGATTCTTGACAATTTACGACATTGATCTGCATTAAAACCAAAGGAGAAAGCTTGAAATAGCCCCATAATTATGCTGCAGAGAAGCCTCAGGTGACCTTCCATTAACACCTGCTCTGCACTAAATGCTGAGCATCAACTCACACTAAGATGAAAACTGGGCTTGTAGCTATGTTTAACATGACAGAGTGCTCAGCACTCCACTGCTACCCTGGCTGCAGATTTGTCCACCTGCACACCAGTATCCTAGTGAAGGTATGATGGGGAAAGGCTCGACAAGCTCTGCTAGAGGGTTGTTTGGGTGGACACCTGGAGGAAAGACCCTAAAGTGTGCATCTGAGCTTCACACAATGACTTTCTCCCACTGAAGTACAGACTTCCAGATCTGGAACTATCATAACCAACCTGTGGATAATCTACCTGTCCAAGTTCCAGCTGGAAAGTAAACTTGTCCAGCTGAAATACTACTGAAAGGTTAATGCTTAGCAAATGTGTGTAAGTCCTGGGAAGGCAGGAGCTAAGTCAGTTCAGGTAAGTAAGGGGAAATCTAAGATACATTTGTACAGTTATATTTCCAGTATGCTTGCAAATATTATGTACTGTGGGATGGCCCCAACAAGTAGAAAAGATAAATTGTAATATATTTGCACCTGTTGATTTCACTAGGGACAGCATGTAAAGGTGCCTTCTCTTCTCCATGGCTCCTTACTCTCACAGATACACCAGATTCCTCCCTCTTCTTCCTCCTCCCTCCTTCCCAGGGCTCTGGGCTCCACCAGCTCCATAGTACTGGGCCCAGCATCAGCAAACTCCTTGCCTGGAGCTCTGGGATGCCCCCAGGAGAGAGAGTGGAACAGGTAGAAAAACACTCCAGTAGAAAACCTGACTGCATGGCTCATAAGACCTCATATCCACAGCTAATGCAAAATTACAGTTCATAACAGCAAACAGCCCCCTCCAGATACCTGCAAAAAGCTTTAAGAGACCAGTACAGTCCTAAAACATGGTCCTTTCTTGGTCTCTGTTTCTTCCCTGCCAGAATTACTGGATAACCTTCTCTGCAAAGTTGTTCTCCCAGTCCCAATGGTAAGAAATATTTAGAGGCCGATGCTGCATGTGATAAACAGCACAACCCTTGGCAGCAGTAAGCCAGACCCTTCCCCTCAGCTGTGACCACAGCTTCTCCTTATTAAGCTCTTTATGTCATTAAGTGGCCCCACTGGGAACAGCAGAAAGCACGACTGGGAACATTAATGAAGATCTACAGCATTACAAGAAAAAGCTCAATGAATCAATGCCTCATGCCTTATTCCCATGGCTGTGACCTGTCCCCATTAGTAACAGGAGAGGGTTTGAAATGGGAGAGACCTCCCCTTCTCCTCGTTCTCACTTGAGAGGTCTGTACTGCTCAGCATCGATAGCTGCTTGCAGGCAACAATGGTGACTCTGGCTGACTTGTTGCCCTCATGCATCCCCCTCCCATGTCAGTCCTCACCCAAATGGTGCAGAAACAGCTGGGACCACCAGTGGCTCTGTCACACATCTCTTCTGTCAGCTGGCGGCAGCTATGTTCACTCCGAAAGGAAACACCAGCTTCGCTTGTGACAAAAATGAGCCATCGGTGGGCAACAGAGCTCAGGAGTGCAACCAGCAGGAAATATGAGGCAGAAAAGGAGGATTAGGAGATTTTAGGCTGCTTAAGGAAAACCCAGAAAGCATGCATAAGACACCGGCCTGCACAGATGAGAAGCAGCTCTTACCTACCGAAATGAAGATCTGAGGCACACGTTCAAAGTGTACCATGGGAGCCCAGGTGCATGGCTGGGGGATTAGGAAAGGGCTTTACACCTGCTCAAATTCACTCACAGCTGGGTTCATACACCGATCAAATAGTTCATGGCAGGGGGGAAGGATAGGGCCAAGAAAGGGGTCAGGGGGATGAAGCTTTGTGGCTGCTCTAAGATGATTAAGACAAAGACCCACACCAGACGCAGCCACGAGCAGTCATGCTCTGCAACTGCCACCAGCATCTCTCCTGCAGGTCCCCTTCCCGCTGCATAGCCCTGGGGAATGAGGACTGCTTCTATCTGCAGGAATTAAGATTGGTGAAAATCTTGGAAACTTGATCACATTTTGCCCATATTTCACATACATGCTCAGCAAATAAACCAGAAACTCTCAATTGCTCAATTATGTTAAATTTTATACTTAGGGTCATTCGGCCACAGGGAAGCGAGGTATACGCCTGTACCTATCCATGGCACAAAACCAGCTCCAAGGCTGTCTGCAGGGAGTTATTGTGCTACACAGGCCCTGTTTTTCCCTCGCTGTTCTTAGTACCTAGTACAGTATTCTTCCCCTGAGAGCAGTGGCAAGGACTATATATAAAGTGAGATAATTTTGCATTTCTTTGCAAGGAATTTTTTTTGTAGGGGTAAGAGTCCCCTCTCCAGCAATGCTAATACGAGAGCTCAATGTTCATGTAGGACAGCACTGAGGAGACACTGCAGTGATGAGTTTTATACACTTTATAAACCAAAGGGCTGTGGACCTTTAGAGCTTTCTAGCAGTCTCGGCAAAAATCTTTATGGCACACTTGACACAGGTCCCAGGACATTGATAATGATGCTCACACTGGTACCAATCAATCCCATCCATCTTTCCCTGAGATCCTCCTTTCTTGCAAAAAGGATTACCAGTAACAGTTTGTTTCTTCCCAGTTGTGGCAGGGAAGAAACAAAAACGATGGATATGTCTGAGCATGAATGTATGTCAGGCAGTCACAACCATTCTCTCCTAGGCCTGCTATGCTTTTGATAGCAAAAAAAAAAAAGGGGAGCTGGGCTATGTGGCTGCCTTGTGAGCCTGCTTACCCCCCCGCAGCAAGGTAACAATTTACCTGTGAAAACACTTAACGCTTCCCCACCTTGCCTTTCCCTAGGCACAAACTACAGCTCCTGCTCTCTCCAAGCCCTTCTCCTCCTCACCAGCCACCAGTGCCCCATAGTCCTCCAGGCTTCTCCTCCGGGCCCTCATGGGTGCCAGCACCACAGAGCGAGCCTTGACACAGGCAGGCTGTGCTCCTGCCGCTCGAGCCAGTGTTACCGACACGGTGGCTAGGCCTGTTCCTCACAAGAGCTTTTCCCAGGTAATGTGTCTGGTGACTTGCACAGCCAATATCAGGGAGCTGCAGCTAGGGACTGTCTAGAACCACGCGAACATTTATCCAAGTGTCTGTGACGGGCTTGTCCTGGCCTTGCCACCAGGCAATTTAATCCCACCAGAGATTTAAAACCTTTGAGACTGTCAGCCTGACAGTACTTTCTCCTCAGATGGAAAAGCCCTGAACAAGACAGTGCAAAGCAACCCCCTCCAGCAGCCAGCAGCTCCCAGACCAGGAGGGCCACAGATCTCCCCAGAAGAGGACATAGCAGGGATTTAATCTGTTTTGGCCTCTCTGCTGAGAAGCACAATGAAAGAGCCCATTAACAACAGCTGGCACCAAAACCTGCCTTTAACATCACTGCAGTGACCAGTGCTGTTACCAGTGGTCCCCCTGCCCCTTCATAAACACCTCGAGAACAAAGTGCAATGCTGGGTCCAGGAGTCCAGCTCCAGCTCATGCTGCCTCATTACCTTCTCAGCCTTGTTTGGTCTTTGTCTCTAACGTAGATGGTAAACTCTCAGGGGCAGTGACCATGACTTAGTTCACTGAGTGCCAGACAACTGCTGGAGCTCAGTTAATGATGAGACAACTCCCAGAGGCCCATTGTCTTAAGTGGGAGTTTTGGCTAAGTGAAGACTTCAGGGATTTGCCCAATAATAAGTCAGTAATTCAGGATGCACTTAAAGACATATTCAATGTGCCTTTGCAGCAACAGCCTTGGGAAGGGAGCATTTGTACTCCAGAGCACAACTGCGAGGAAGTGTAATATTAATTAGGAAGCAAACTCAAGGGCCCTGAATGGGCCCTTATAACAAAAGATCTTTTATTGAATAGCTGTAGAGGAGTGCAATGCCAAAGTTTTCATGCCAAAGTAACAATAAACGAACTGCAATTAATGCCTTTAAGACCAGTTTGTAAATTCAATCTTAGCTTAAACAAAACAAGGAGCTTCTAAAAACATCTTTCAAAAACTGTAAGGAAAAAAAATGAATATAAACTTAAATAAAATACACAGGTTGATTCAACCTGTTTCAGCTGATAAACAGCGTGGTACTTGTTCTGTGCCAAAGTGACACTTGACCTCTATATATCTTCTTAATGAAGTCAGCAGAGAAAGACACCCAGTGAGCCTTTGTAACACTGCAAGCGAGTTGCAAGCTGGGCTTCACTAATGGGAGCTGTCACTTGGTTTTTTCCAGGTCACAAACTAAGAAGAGCAATTAAATCAAATTGGAGGCTGTACAGATTGGAGCAAGCCTCAATAGACCAGGTACCTAAATCATTAAAGACATAGTTCTTTTCCATGATAAATTGTTGGGGAGAGCGAAACATGCTGCTGGTCATTAATCTAGGCTAATCAGCTTGAAAGCTGGGTTGTTTTATTTAGTAATTAACTGGTTATTTGAAAAAAATGATACATGGCCTATAGAGCTGCCATCCAGCAGATAATAATGCAGAGCAGTGGGGAATCTCTTGAGGGCAATTCATGCCTTTTCAATTATAGCCATTGGCAAACTCTGAAAAATGGCTCTAGGTTTGTATTGACACGTAGTAAAGAAACACACTCCAATGAACATAGCAGGCATCTTGTCGCATGCTGGTAATTGCTCTGGCCTGCCCCTTCACAAACTGCACTAAAGCAAACCAAACACTCTGGAGGTGTCCTTCTTCCTACCCCTTGGATTTAGAGTTAGTGTTTGTCAGCCCTTCTGCTGGAATTGGGGGAAAAGAGCCGCTATGTGCCGATGGTCAGGTCTGCAATAAAGGGGGTCCCAGCATACTCTTTCACAGGCAGGGGCTGCATCCCCCCACACTGATGCACAGTTACCAGTCTGGACTTCTCCAGAAGTGCCCCATGGGATCTCCAACTGGCTGAGACCAAACGCATTCTAAGCAAAGAAGCTGAAGCCTAATTCCTGGGGAACCTGCTGGGCAGGGACACCAGGCAATCAGTCCCTGCTGTCCCACATGTTTATTGATGGCCAAAATACACAGGACTGGCTGCAGCAAAATCAGAGTGAGAAAGTCTCTTTGCAAGAACGTATTGTAGGAACAGTGTGGTAATCCTCTAACTAAGAGGAACTAGCGAGTCGCATCTGCCACGTCAGCAAAAGGGCACAGGGGCACCTAACTCCTTTGCTCTAGACATAGATGTATAGACAAACAGCTTGCTTTTGGTGACAGAGACAGGTCTTTTAGCCTCACCAACAATTGCTTCCAGGTGTCCACAAAAAGCCACTCAAATGCAGGGATCACGTAAGTGAACCACATGTCCCCAGAATGGATTTTTGTCCTTTGTTAAATGCAAAGAACAGGAAAGAGGTTAAAAATCTGCTGGAAAAAAGCCTCTGGACATAGAAGAAAACTCCAGTAAGTTACATTGAATACACAGACAACAGCTCTGGCTCAAAAAGCTACTGAACCACGAGTTGCTGGCAGAGCACACCAGAGTATCATGCACACTTGTCCTGCTTTTCACTCTACCCTAGGCATGTGGTGCTGGCAAATGTTGGAGACAGGATACTGGGCTACCTGGACCACTGGTCTGATGCAATATGACTGCTCTTTTGTTAGGTATGTTCTCTTTCTTAAGATTCAGAGGAAAAGAAACTTATGGCTGACACGGCAGCAATAGGAATCCGGGCTAGAGGGAAGGGCAGGACCATTAGCAGGCGGGCAAGCACTGTGCAGATGGATGGGCTTGTTGCTCAGTCACTGTATCGAACCAACTGTACTTCAAAAAAATATTTCCTCTTTTGAGCGCTTTTGATGGAGATTTTGGAGGCAGGAGGAGAAAAGAAAGCCTGTTCAATGGGGCAGGGAGCAGCATCCACCATGCAGAAGCAGCATCCACCATGCACACAAAGCTTGCAAATACAGGCCACGCAAGGTTATTAAACCTGGTTGTGGGGGTAAGGAGAGCCCCAGAGCCAGCAGCATCCCACAGAGCAAGCAAAGCAAGCTTAAAAAAGCACCCGTTAATGAAAAACTTTACCAGGAAAGCAGATCACATCAAGGCCACACAGAAGCCTCAGATCCTTTAAGCTGCACTTTGAAGACCAGTGGTGACAGACCGACAGATAAAGGCAAGGTCACAGGCCATCAAGACCCCCTCCAACATACCGTGCAGCTGAGTTGGAAAAAAGAAGAAAAATCATTGTTGCTATTTGACTAAACATTATAAACTAAAAATAGCTGAATATCTCTGATTAGGAGAATTCCAAGGGCTTACAATCCTTGCCACTTGGGGTCCAATTTTTCTCTCTTTTATTATGGGCATTAGGTTTTGGACAATACCAGGGCTACAGAGGGCATATGTTAAGTTAGTCTAAGCCTGCACCATGCGAACCTTTACACCCTGTAGGCTATTTTGTTGAATATTTCTGTCTCCAAATGAGCTGTAAAGGTTGCAGTTTTTCTGGCAGCAGCCAGCACAGCTCCCATTAACACATCTTTCACGAGTATAATTTTCAACAGTATTAATAATTGTCCTCATAAAAGTCCATGAGAGGAACTTAATGGACTAGACTGTTTTTATTTCCATGAAATTCCTGCTCTTTTAAAAGCTCTCCATGCCTGGATTTAATATTTTCTACTTTCAGACCTCGACCAACTGTTTCCAGGCATAAACTTTCTTACTTCAAGTGTGCTAATGTCAAATGAAAAGCAAAGTTCTGCCAGATCCCGCAAGTTGAGTTGAAAAAGCCAAAGATGAAAGGGGTGCACCTGTCAGTCACCCTCAGATGACCAGGGTGGGACGCTAGGGAATCATTAGCTCTAAGCAAGGACTTTTTGATTGCACCAAAGACCTCAGCAGCCTTTGGGAATGCCCACTGCAAAGCCTATCCCACAAGGGATGGCAACCGGCCAGATATGGCTCCAACAGATGTAAAACCATGATCCAGTTCCAGACCAGGATCTTGGACCTGGGGTCAGGTAGTGGAGGGGCAGCAGCCAGGATTGCTGAGCTGCATTTGCCTGTTTGGCTCATTCAGCCACTGTTGGTTTCCATCAACAAAGCAGGGTACCACCTCTGCGGGCAGAGAATACTCTGATCGTTGAAAAGCAACAGCACATAGTATTCTGGCTGAAGCTAGGAGAGTCTGCTTAGAAAGCCAGCTTCAATAGCTTTGCTTAGGCAAGGAGGGAACAGAATTATTAACCTCTAAGTTCAACATTCAGTCATAATTAACACTCTGGGGAAACACCTCCAATTCGAGACAGCTCTTAATTCAGCAGATAAAAGGCAGAATGAGATCTCAGTGCTGGAAGCTACAGCACAAACTTAGTCAAAGTAAGGTGGTAGTGTTTATCAATGACTGTAATAAGCTTAGCAAACTTAACCTGGTGACAAGATCCATCGCAGAGGATTGTTAAATCAGCCCTCAATGTTTCTTTATTGCAGGCCTCTTTCAGCCCTGCCAGAAGTCAGAAGTTTGGTGCAGATGCTCACAGTGACCCTTTCTGGTCTTACCGCCTAGAAATACCAAGTAGCAGGAATTGAAACACTTGTAACAAACTGCTTACAAGCAGGTAATGGATTTTTATTTGTTCCCCCATGTCTCTAAATTGCCCAAGACAATCTGTTATAAGAAAATAAGGAAGAAATCTAAGATCTAAAAATGCTTTTCTTTATGAAGTATTTATCTTGCACTGGAAAATAGCCTCGTAAAAACAATCAAACAAGAAAAAAGCACAAAAACTGGGACTGGGTCAAATACTTCATGCCAAGGATCACCGAACTCCTTTGATTTCCAGAGTCAGTGGAAACAAACAGCAGGAAAAACTTCACCTAACTCAGAGGACCCCCACTCAAGCAATATCAAGCAACCTTGAAAATCCGAGATTAATGTTGACAGAAAACCCCAAGATGATCATCGGTGTGCATGATACGTTAGAATCTCTCTCCTGCTGCCCAAGCAAACACCTGACCTCAAGTGTATCTTAGACCCCACAGGTCTGTTTTCAGCTTATTATAAATGAAACCGATGCGTGCTATCTTGAAAATGTTTGCTTGAAAAGTTATACAGCTAGCTGGCCAACCCTTTTCTCTTTATTATCACCTAAACCCCTCAAGTTTTGCATGGAGGTGTTGGACTGGGACAATCTTTTCTGAGTTAGTTCTGCCCCTGTTCTTCATTAGAGCGACTGCAAACAAACTTCAGAGCACTATGGAATCATAGTGATGACTGAGCAAAACGTAACTGTCAGGAATGACATTCTGGGGGACCTGAAAACCTGAATATTAGCACAATTACTGAAGAGGAATTCCACAAACACTTGGGTATTTATGTGATAGTTCTTCTGAAAATTTTTTGACTTAGAGGATTGAGGGGGTGTGCAAGTCTATCATCTAATATCATGCGATTCCAAGCGGATCCTTTTGTCTGTTGTCTGCAAATTATGCCTTACATCCAGGAAAGCTATTTCCAGAAGGACCCAGAGAAAGGGGATTTCAGACACAGCATACTTCAACAGTGAGGCATTTCCAGAGAAAAAAGCCATACCAAAGCACTGGTTTTAGAATTCCAATAAGCAAAAAAAGCCACCCTTGTATTTCTCATCAGCCACGTGAGTTTGCACAATTAAAACACAATAGTTTCTTCCAGGGCTTTGTTGAGGTCCGGAATAGCCCTGTGTGAGTGTGCAGTGTGGCATACCATGCCTATTCTCTTCTCTCGGCAGGTCTGTCTGCCCAAGGCAGCTCCTCTGCTCCATGCAAACCTGTTTCGCCCTGGCTGTTGGAAAGGAGCTGTCGTTTTACTTTGCTGCACTTGAGCAGCATTTCTGATAATGTCTAGGATCAGGTGTTGGTAAACTCCAGGAAATACTTAGTTCAGGTCACGCTGAAGCCTTTGTTCAGTGAGTATTTCCTTAAAGCAGAAGGCAATTTTCACATTAGCATTTACTGCAAAGTTACCAGGCCCAAGGAACCTGACAAATTCTGGGAAAAGCCTCTTTCCATACATTTTGGAGGTCCATGAATGAACATTTTTGTTAGAGCAGAGGTCGTATTCTGGGATTTCTAGCTACTTCTTATCCTAAAATGAACTGTGCAGGTAACAACCAATGTAGCCAACCATTCTAAGCTGAATGCTTACAACACACTCTCAATACGGCTTAATGCACATTTCCACTTTCTCTGAGGTGGAGTTGATGGAGGCTACCTAGAGTAAAGACTGCTTAGTTCTTCTCCATTATAAATTCCTGATTATCAGTGGCTGAAAAAACATTACCAACATGTAACTGTTCATGATAAAATTTCTTATGCTAGTTGGCTGATCCCTGATGATTTCATTGTTGCTGTTGAATATAGAATGAAAATGCTGAGAATCTCTAGAGCTTCTTTACTTAGGAACTGGACTTCAGATTTATTAGGAGAAAAGTCTAGTTCTCAAATATTTTCTTAACAAAAAATTGGCCTTTTTGGGGTAAAGATACAGTTTTGGATTATTTTGAAGCCAACAGTTTCTGAAGGACCAGTGATAATGAACTGATGCTAGTCAATACGGGAAGTCCCAGGTTGTCATATACATACATGCAGTGCCCGAGGAGACCGCACACCAAACCTTTTAAATAAATAGACTAGTATTTTAAATGGCAATATAAAATATTCTCAACTTTCTTTTCTAACAGCACCCAGCTGTCAGTCTGTGCAGGAACAGTAGTTTGTTACCGTGCAAAAAGTCCTGCTCCAAAGCCTCAATGGGGCGGAGGGCTGCTGCCAGCTGGGTTTGGCCTGATGAGCTCCTGCCAGCAGGGAAGCTAGAAGATGGTGCCTCGCACAGAGTCCAACTTGTTCATGAGGAGGCTGCCATTCCCTCGCACACGAACTCACCCCTGTCTCCTACCAAAGCACCAGGCTGTCCTTTCCCCTCTGCTTCCTTCACCAGAACGGCCTGCAAGCTCTGGCTGAGCCCTCCAGGGAACTGCTTCCTTCAGAAGGGAAGCTGGGATCTGCAAGTTACTTGCAAACCTCATTCCTAGCATAGAGCGCATAGGGATGTATGTCATCTAAGAGCAAAATTCACATGAGCTTATTGTATAAAAAGGGACAGTATCAGCTTTGAACATGTGAACAATCCAGACACCCGAACTGGGTAGTGGCTGGGAAATCAGCTTCTGCTGTACAAAACTTTGGCTGGCTCGGCCAGAACAGCCGCTACTTCTGCCAGCAACATTTGCAGGTGGATACAAAAATACTGCGGCTTTACGGGATGGACAAGCTTTTCTCTCTCCTAGGGCTGATGGCTGCTAACTTTCTTTGTTTCCCAGCTATTGCTGAAAAAACCCAAAAAACCAAACCAACAAACCAACACAAGAAACCAAACCAAAAAACCCCACCCAAACCAAAAAAGCTTGCTTTTGCAAAAGCAAGAAACAGGTCTGACTTCTCCTTCCTGGCTGGGATTTCAGTCAAGGCCAGTACAGTGAAGGCCTTGTTCTCCACTGGAAGTTCAAGACAGTTTTGTTTAGGGGAAATAAAGGCTTCAGCAGCTGCTTTTTGATAAAAGGAACATTATAGACAATAAGTGAATCATCCCCAAAAGCAGTCACTTGACATCAGCCACAAAAGCTTCCAGCCTCATGATCAACGAGCCCCTCTGAACTAATACAGGAAGAATTACGGTAGTATTTTCTTGAAGCGTGGGGCTTTGCCTCTCCCTTTTTGCTGGGAACACAATTACAATCCCATCTCCCGCTCCCTTCAGCTCTGAATTGCCCAAGACAAGTCTGCAACAGGGCAAAATGTGAACAGTAGATCACAGGACTTGTCCCATCCCAGCACCTGGCAGTGAAATCCATGCTGGCGTCTTCCTTGCTTTGACCTTAGACTGCTTTTTAGCATGTGACTGCATTAACCTCAAAGGCAAAGCTGTTGGTTTTTTATGAGACACAAAGGAAAAGGAAGCACCATTAGTTCAACCCCAAAAGGCAATAAACAGCACGTGCTCTACCTATTTGTGTGTCCACTGAGAGTATAAAAAGCTGAATACATCTGTGGAGGGGACCAATCCTGCAAGCTGACGGGCACCAGTTTAAAGAAGCAGGGTCCAACTGTCTGCAGAGACTGGCACTCTTTCTTGCAGATTCACCTCCTAACAGCGTTTGAGTTTCATATGTAATATCGTAACTGCAGATGAGCAGCTAGACACTTTTAAAACAGATTCAATGTGATTTAGGTTCTCTACCATTTTAGCTTGCAAGCTGGCCTAAATAAAGATTCCATACAGTTCATATGCAAAACAAACTGTAGGTGAAAGCAGAGGATGTGAAGCAAAGGAAAGGCAGATCTGCTTTAATCTTCACCCTTGACCTAAATATGAAATAAATAACAAAGCTATAATGAACAAAGACCAAAGGTAGCATGGAAAAAATAAATAAATCTTTGTTAATGACACCATTCTTCTGGGGCATGTCCCCACTGAATTGCACACAGCTGAATTACTCCAGTCTGATCCAGAGCCATGACTCACATTAGCAAATGAGTGAGCCAGAGATGCTAGCGAAGCAGAAGGGAGAGACCATCCATTGAAACTATGGAGGCTGGGACTCAAAGGACCCTGGACCTTCACAGAAGTCATGGGGAGGTTCAATTCTGGAGAGGACAAGGAAGAGGCAAGGAGCAATGCTCTGCTCAGGTAACAGGATGCATGCGATGGCATTTTTGGCTCATAAACATTTTGTCTCTTCTGATGTGCTGGCATAGAAAAGAAAGATCTGATGATGGGCTTGGAGCATAGCATTGCCTTTCCAGAGGGACTACTGTTAACTGTAGTTAATCCACAGTGATTTTTTTTTTTTTCCCTGCCAGCTATTCTTCTTCACTTTCTGACTCTTGAAGCCTAGTCTGGACTCCTCAACATAGACCTGCAGCATAATAAAGGAGGGTGGCACAGACAGCTTTCCAAAAGAGAAAAGGGCTCCTCCAACAGCAGCCATGCCATCGCCCTCCAGCCTTTTCAGGAAGACAGTGGCTTGTTTCAATATCAGTTTGAAGTAACCATGGCAGAGACAGGAAGTTTGCTTTCAGAGAGCAGGCGGTAAGTTTATATTGTCAGAGCAAACACTTGGGACTCCAGATCACAACATCCCTTGTTGTTTACAGAGTGTGTTATGCCAGAATCGGACGTGAAGATGCACTTCATGGTCACAAAAGAGGACAATGCCATTATCCTGCAATTGTCAACAGTGTTACAGTGCTGAAGACTTTAGTTCAATATTTGCCAAGCAGTAAAATGAGCAATGCCTGTCAGTTTGTTGACCTAGATGCATCAGTTACTAGAAAAACTATATTGAGCAGACAGCAGTTCAGTTTCAATTGTTGGGGACCAAATTCCAGCCACAGAACCAAGTGCTATCGAATTACATTCAGATTAACAAGAAAACTGTTGAAATCTTGTTCAGATGCTGTCACCAGGATACAACAAACAAGCATCCTTATGTTGAGACACTTTCAAACCACGTGTAACAGCAGTTTTGTCAGAGCCAGGCACTACAACTCTTGCAGACTGAAATTCCAAGGGGGATTTAAAATGCTGTAAATATCCTTCCTGGAAAGGCTGAAAGCCTTAAAAAAGTTACCTACACCTTAATGCAGAGTGATCATTGTGGCTTCATTAACAGATATTCTGCAAGCTTTAGGTTACAGCAAATGTTGTCACAGCGGTACGTTTGTACCAAACCATGCTTTTGGTCAGTCACCCGTGTCTCAGAGCAGCCAGCAAGGCTTCAGCTGTCTGTCCCTGCTCGGAAGGCTGACGGGCCTGGGAAAGTGCCTGCCCTTGCCTTACACCAGGGAGATACAGGGAGGATTAGTACTCCAGTTGCACCCAGTCCTGGGCAAGTGGCACAGACCCTAGGCTTACAGCAGCCTAAATGGCCTTGCCTTGCATTTGGTGTGACACTTCCCTCTGCTAAATCGGTTTATTACTGATCTGCAGCTGCAGTTTGTGTGCAGGAGAATGACAAGCCGGTAGAATGGGCTTGTGCTAGATCACGGGAGAGAGCGAACAATACCGAGTAACATTTCTGCAGAGAAAAAGCATGCAACAACACCCAGTTAAAGCAAAAAATCAAGTGTGTTCTGCTCTGTTTACTTGAAGGCGCTGTTTCAGGCCTCAAAGGGCTCACAATGCCCAGGCTTCAGCTGAAGAGCTGACAATCATCCCTACCCCACCACGCTGAACATGCAACTTCATGCCTGCAGGTAAAGTCTGTCAGAATCAGGACAGGATCAGCATTCATGAGAATCCTTCTTCACCCACACCAGAGTGAAAGAGCGAGACAATTTTGCAAAAGCTTGATTGGTGAAACCTGCTATAGACTGTGCCTTTGTGCTTCACTTGGGAAAAGCTGGCAAAATAGTTTTCCCCACCTTGCCCAAGGAATCTCCCTTTCACAGAACGTCCCCTGCCACTCACTCTCCTGTAACAGTGTCCCGCATCAATCACATACCACGACTGCTTCTAACTGCATGGACTCTACATGCTGGGTGTTTACTAACTAGCAAGCACACCAAAACAGGCATGACAAATACCCACCAGTTGGCTTCAACCCATGCTTTCCTAAGACAATGCACATATGTCACAGAGATTCCTCTCCAGCTTATCCAAGCTCCCAGAAAGGCTTTTCTTTACGTTTTAAAAGAGGCCTCGGATGCTAAGATACCATTCTGCTTTCTTAAGTAATGTCACAAGACTTCTGGTTTGGCCACACAGTTGCTCTTTAGAAAAGAAAAGGACAGTCCGTGCTTCTGCTTGGGACGAGTGGCAAAACCAGCGCAATCTTTTTTATAAAGAATGGAGGGGAAAAAAAGAGAGAAAGAAAAAGAGATCAGGCACTGAGTTCAGTCACTCTGGGAACCCAGCCTTTATGTACTGTTTACCAAAAGGATGAGCTGGCGAAAGGGGTGAGGGGCAAATGTGTGCATTAGGTCTCACCTGCTGATTCTCAGGAGTCATGAATATTCTTATAATCCCCGTCTCTTGGCCCAACAGGCTACAAGCCTTTTCATCACAGATCTTGATTTCACTGAGGATCTGGGAGTTGCTCTGAGCTTCAGCAAGTGAAAACAGCCTCTGGTCACAAACCACTCTTCAATGCTTCTTCCGTTACTCGTCTGCTAACAGCATTTGTCTTTCAGAGTAGATTAGATACTTAAATAAATTCTGTGCTGGGCTGTGCAGAGACCAGTCAGCAAGCCACAATTTCTGAGGTAGTCAGCATGGTTTTTTTTTCATTGCATACATACGCATACATAGTATATATGTTGAGATATGGGTACATTTATAAAATGTGCTACACACTTGCTGCTACAATCGAGACACCAGAAACAAAACTGAAGAGGAACATGAGCAGTAGTGTGAATTGTACTGTCTGTTTTTCAAGCCAGACAGCACCATTGTAAACACCTAATCTGACCTTCAGCACATCACAGGCCAGAGAATGGCACCTGGTGTGGGAGTAATTTCCACGCCAACAGGTGGAGGAGGACAGTGAAGGAGGCTGTGCTGGCAGGAAAAGCAAACGGTGTGTAAAAACATGCAACAACACCGTGTACAGAGATAAACCTTCACGAGATAACCTATGGCTAGCTGTACTTCCAAAGCCTTGCTGAATTCTAATTTTCAGGCACCGGGCAATGGAAAATTATTTTCTTTTACCGAGAAGGGAAGTGTTACCTCCTCCAGCTGAAGGGATGGACTATGCATAAACTGACAGGAGGGGAAAAGGCCTTTTTAAACGGGAAGCTCTTATTTTCCTTACGGTGATAGTAGCAACCAATCTTGGGCCATGAAACAAACATTTAATAGCTTAAAAAAAGCTTCCTTGCAAAAAGATCTAACTGATCAGAGCTGCCAGATAAAAATTAATCTTTTGTCCACTGGTTAGAGCAGAGGTACTACATGGTAAGAACAAAAGGGATAGCATTGCCTTCCTGGTTATTGGTGGAGGATTTTTAAAAATATATATAAATAACTAAAAAATTTTAAGGGCCTTATGCAGTTAATATTCATGCTGGTCTTGCTTGTGATAACATAGGCAAGGCCTCACACAAAGCTGTATATCATCAGTACTGGAACCCTGTGGAAATATAAAGTGTCTTAGCAAGAAATCCTGGGGGTGGAGCAGGGAAACTATTCTATTTGGATGAAATATTTAGTCCATAATTAGTCCTAAACTACAAAATAATCTGGACACGCAAATAGCTTTCAGGTTAGGTGGGTTTGAGTTTACAACTGTTAGATGAACTCATCTTCCACCTGAGATATACAAACATACCACAGAGGAATCACAAATGAAACATGAGCAGAGTTTGTTTTGGGGATGCCCTGAATCTACACAGGATGTGGAAGTTTGCTTTTCAAGCTTAATACTACTTATTTCATAACATGCAGTGCTATTAGCACATGCAGAAAATATGTTAGTGACACCTGTGCATATTATGCTACACAATATCCCTTATGTCTGTACATTCAAGCTACAGTCCACCAACATAAAATCATATATCTTCATTTTTTCAGGCACACCCTTACCTGGGGTATGACCATCCTCTTTCATCCCCTTTACGTCTGTGTCTTTCATGCCAACTCTGAGGCCTGATCTTCCTGCAGATTTGTCCCAATGTCCGCTTTGGCTTGCGGAAGCCTTCTGTAAAGCATACGTGCAACACAAAGTGATGAGCCCAAATGATAAACAGGCCTCTCACCAGATTTCTGCTGGGCTAAGTAGATGGAAGTTGTTGTGCATCTCCCATTTTCCTCTCAGATGTATGCTGTTGTGCAGTTCAAGCTACCCACAACATTTCTCTTCAGCAGAACATCTCCATGAATACTAAGAGTGAAATAATGTAGACTGGTTCCTGTTGTGGTTTACTTATGATTTTACACTTCAGATACTGAAAACTTACTGCTATGTACAATTGAGACTTGGAGGGAGTAATGTTTTTGTGTTACGTTTGACACCTCTCAAGTAATGGATTCCTAAGGTAAGAACAACCCTCCAAAGATCACAGCATTGGCAGTGCAGAGGGCAAACTTAGGACTATGCAGGACAGCTATGGTGGTACTTACACCTCACATTTTGCTACTGGTCACATTCCTCCAGTCTTCCTTCTACAAAAGTATCTTCAGGGATGCACAGCTCTGGCAACACTGGTATGAAAGGTCTCATCGCTCCTAAAATTCAGTCCTGGAATGCAGGAAACCATTGCTTTCCTTACCATCAAACACGTGATCCAAGACCAATCCCTACAGAAACCAACGCGACTCTCTTCAAACGCAAGCAGCGCTCTGCCAATTTCAGACACAGGTCTGAAATACTCCTTTGCAAACCACTGTTGTTTGGTGTATGCTGTACTCAGCTCCCACCTCAGCCCCAACAACTTCTTCTGAACTGAAACACCTAACACCAGGCTGTTCAAAGGTCGTTCTTTGTTTGCTTCTTGTCTGCTCTTAAGACAGATGTTTCAAGGCATGAGAGAGGATATAAACACATGCACATTGAAAAAAAAAAAAAGAAAAAAGGTGTCCAGGTGTTTAAGCAATGCCAAACGTGAAAGAATTCCAATTCACTGCTTTCTCCTTTAATCTGGCAATTCCAAGGGACCAAGCGTGTCAGGACTTGTACCCGGAACACTTTCCGCTCGGGTGAGTTCAGACAAGGTCTGCATTAACTCCCCAACCTGCAAGAAAATTATTTGAAACAAAAGATTCAGATATGTCCCCTTCCCTCCAACAAGGCTGGAAACAAATGGTACAGGAATGAGGTCAGAAAGGAATCATCCGCCTACCATACCGCTGAATTCATTTACCTACCTCAGAGCCCATTCAAGGAAAGGGGTGGGATGGGGAACAAGGGATGATATAAAGCAGAATGAAGCTCTGGGGTCGCTCGCTACATTACAAGATTTGACAGGCCTTTGCCAGCCTTCAGCTTCTTTGTGTCTTTCACATAATAGAGAAACACAAACTGAGCAGCCTGTGATCCGGGGGTTGCACTATTAGACGGAGCAAACCCTTTGCAAATGCTAATAGTATTGTAGCATCCTGTCAGGCAGCAACACAAAAAAGGATGTTGATTTTCACATGAACCAGAACAGACTCATTGTGAGGAAGGTTGCAATGAATGTTCCATCTCTAAACACCAAAAGCCATAGGCAATTGGCTTGTGGAGATGAGGCAAAATATTGCTTCAAAGGTTCTTAAATACAGGATACATACTGTTACCTTAACACCTATTTTGTGAGGCTAGCAAAGAGAGAACAGTTGCTTGAAAAGGAAGTGAGAATGATCTTTGGTTATGATTTCTGCAGTGAAATAATTTCTAGATTTAGAGAGGCTTTTGTTGGGAAATCTATCATATTTCAGCAGTCAGGAAGAGACACTCCTTTATGAAACATGAACGTGTAGAATCAGTCAAGGGCAGAGTTTATGTCATTTCCAAATTGTAAGGTTGATAGTAATAGAGCACAAACAGAACATGCTTCTACTTTGCAGTTCTAGGGATGTGGCAGCTGTCAGTCTTGTCCAGTGATGCCCAGCTCTTTCCTGAAAAAAAAAAAAAAAAAGTCTCCAAAATGTTAAAGAGGATACAACACTTAAGCTATTTCTGTTATAAAAATTATTATAAAATACCCTTTTATTTTGAACTTCACATCTTCTCCTCTGTTAGGAACACTATAATCCAAGGTGTTAACAGATGTACCACTGATTAACCTTCAAAAGGTTCATCGCTGTCCTTTGGGGAAAAACTTGAACAAAATTAAAGTTCATCGTGTTGACTGCCACTACCAAGGGTAGTTCAGAAATCCGTTTTAAAGACAGAACATGAAATAACCACACAGGTTAGGACGCACTGCTCCGGAAGCCCTCTTAGACCCTCCAGACTTCCAACAGCAGCAAATAAACAGCCTTCTATCAGTGTTCTGCAACACACACCACCATTTGTAGCTGTGCACAGTAAACAGCTTTTCAGCAGAAATGGCTAGACATACTTCTGGAATTGCACCTTGAGCCAACTCCAGAATCAGTCCCACTGCCAACGGCGGGCTCACTTCTGGATTCATCTCCAGAACCATGCCTAGAACCCCACCAAGAGTCAATTTGAGAAACGCTACAATAGCTGCTAGACTCAGCCCTATTGCCATAATCACTTCTAGAGCCACTTCTGGAAACATTTCCCCACTGATGGCACCAACCCAAGAAACACACCCATTTCAGAAATGCTTCTAGAACAGTTTCTGAGGTTGGCTCTAGAGTTGTTTCAGGAGCCATTCCAGAAGCACTTTCAAAACTATTTCCTGAACCACTTCTACGGTCAGAACTAAAACCATGCCTGTGATTTTTAGCATTTCTTACAGAACAACAGCTTGGATAACTTCAACTTGTGATGTGCTACAGCACTGAGGTGATGGCAGATGCAAGCAAGATCTGTGTACAAAGAAATCTGCGCAGGTTTTCCATTCTAGCACTGCAGCATAAACAATCATTACAATCTCTGTATCCTTTCAGCTTCTTCCCTTGTTTCTGTGTAGTATTTTATACTGAGAAATTCCTGACGATAGTCTTGTTCTGTAAAAGGTCTGTGATCACAGCTATATCGAACGTATAACACTTTTGACAAACTACAGCTTTAAGAGTTATCTGACTACATAGGACCTGTCTTGCAAGGGCTTTACAGTGCATTTTATTTATCTTACTAAATAAAAACTAGCAAGTGATTGATCATGGTCTGTAAAGATTTCTGCACAGGAAGATGGATTACTGAACTAATTATAAAATAGAACAGGATACAATAGCTCTAAACTGACATAAAAAATAAAATAAAACAAACAAGTACCTTGGAGATGTTAAGTCATTGCGAGGGTATCCTATCAAATGAAGTGCTAGAATCCTTCAGGATTTAAGACTGAAATCTTCAGGTCAGGATGAAAGTGGGGTGTTTTTTTTTCCTTTAAGCTAATTATTAAGCTCTATAGAAAAATATCTCTATTTCCCTTATGCAGGTGATCAGAGAGTGTTCATAAAACATCTCCTAGCCTGGAAATCAAGCATCAAGAACTACGTCTGCACACAAGACAGCAGGAACTGGAAATACAGCAGTTCAGGCTGGCATGGTAGTTTGTGATCAGAACTGTAGTCAAACCCCTACTTTCTCTCCAGGCTTTGGAAATGGGCAGGTTTCTACTTCTCAGTCAATGGAGTTTGCTAGTCACATGCTTCCTAAGGAAACAAAAGCAAGAGGAAAATATGGGAAGCTAGTTTATTAGCTGCTGTTTTTTTCAGCTAGGTATACATACTAAGTTCTTGTGAGGTACCCCAGTATCTGAGTAATCCTCCCCACTGTACATCCCATTCATGTGAGGAAGCATGACTGGAACATTTCCTAAAGCACCTCAAGACCTAGAAACACATTCCAAATAGTCAAAGAAAACTCATGCTGCAACTCTGCAAAAACACAGAGCTATTGTCACAGACGGAGTTCACATGGCAACACCTTCACTGACATAACAATATCCCCCAGACATCTCCAGGACCAAATCCCACCAAGAACAAAGAGTTCTAAATGACTCAAGGGGCCCTGGCTCAGACAGAGATTCCATATTTCAACATTTCTCAACTGAAGTGATGAAATCTCGTGTCTTTTTTAATACAATTGTTAAGAGTTACTAAGTTATATTTAAGTTATATGAAAATTAAATTCTCTAAACTTTAGCTTTGGAAATACATCATGACTCAGTTTAGGTTCAAAATATACTCAGTTCAAAAATTAATATATCCTTGATGGTGAAATAGAGCATACTGGTATTTTGTAATAACTAAGAACTTCACTTGATATTTTCACCCTCTAACTTAACTACGCTTACTTTTGACACTTTTACACATTTCCAAGTTTTTCATCTCTCTCATGGTCTGATAACTTGGGATGAGGTTACTCAGAAGGAATCATTCCTGACATTTGAAAAAGCACCATTTGTACCTTTTCCATGAAAAAGCGACAGCAAAAGCCTTGGCCATTAATATTTAAACCCTGGCTCATAAACATCTCATTTAATGAAAACCAGAAATATCTTACCATATCTACATGACAGTAAAGAACATGCTTTGGAAATGAAATATCCATTATGGAATAATTATATTTGCATTTGATGATCCCCTCCTAATCTCAAAAAGCCACAGAAATTACAGATTAGTATTTGTTCCTTACAATAAATTCCTTTATGCAGAATCAGAAGGTAGTATATGCAATACAGAAAAATATCCTGAACTTGTGCAAAACAGTTTGGAATAACATACTTTTCAGTATCCCATTTAATGCAATTATTTGAACTGTCTCTAAAATTAGAGTCAGCACACGCTTCTTATGCTGCTTAACAGAACTAGAGCTAACTATCTAGTAAGATACTCCTTACAAAGAGCAATTTTCAAGTGGCCAACTAATAGTGCTTATTAAGCCCATTTTTACTTTTGTTAAGTGATGCTAACTTACTAGTGAGATAAGCACAACTTGCCGTAACTCTTCTTTCCTCTAACATAAAATCCTATAAAAACCAGCATAAAATTACCTGTTGCTTATTTGTTAAGAGCATTTTTGGTTAGTTTAATCATGAAATCAGGTTAGTGTACAATTATAATCCTTCACTGACCCTGACATGCCCATGTCTGAAATTTAAGCTTTGTGGAGCAAATAAGCAGCACCTTCAATACCAGTGTTTTACAGTGATTTTTTTTTCTTTGATCCATTTTGTAAAATTTTCTTTTTTTCTTTCTTTTTCTTTTAGCTGAAGAAAAAAAGATATATTGCTGAATTCATGGGTTGGTAAACCGACTGCTCTATAATTCTCAAACCCACTGACCCAGTAGGCATGTTTATTTTAAATGCACCTGAAACTAACACTCCATAACTGGTCTTCATTTATACTTTGAGTATCAGTTCATTATCTAAACTTCCAGAGAGCTAAGCTTTCAACATAATGATTTTTCATAAGACATAATTTTCTAATTGTATTACATAAATGGTAAGGCAATCATTAATTTATATAGTAAAAGATAACACTTAGTACAGTTACCACTAACTTGGTCCTGACACAGCACTTCTGAATCAGACATTTTAACATCATTAGCAGTATACTTTTTCACAATTTAAGAAATGAGAAAAAGGCCAAAGTGACTTCTGAATTAGGTGCAATAGCACTGTGTTCAAAACCCACATTTTATTATTCCTTCAGTTACATTTTTATTCAATAAATACCTAGTTTTCATGGAATACATCATGCCAAGTCATAGATGAGCAGCACAGAGGAGTCGGAACTAAACCTATAGGAACATCACACTAAAAGAGATGAACGCTGGGCCACTGGATGCGACATTTTGCAACATTTACATTACACAGAAGTTTCAAACAGTGATCTCTAGGTAAATGCAATAGCTCTTTCTTTTTGTTGTTTTGGGGTTTTTTTGTTTGTTTGTTTTTTTACAAAGAGGGATTTAACACAAGTACAGACTTATTTCACTTGCTATACAACCTAAGGCCTCTGCCTTCAGAATTGCACAAATGTACATTTCTGAAGTTATCTTCAAAGAATGATGGTGACACAAGCCATTTTTTCATTTTTCTGTTCTTAAACACTCATTTGCAGGAAGTAATTTTAAAACAGAAGATTCCCAAATGTTCAGCTACATCACGTTGAAATATTTAACCTTTCAACACCATTTTATGAATAGCTTTACATTAACTTTTTGTCCACTTGACTAAATATTTTATGTCTGAACATTTGGGGAACATCCTACTAAATTTTGTATCGTTTTCTCTGAGAGAAAGCAGAAATAATAGCTGTTGGAAAATGTTCAGATTCCTCTCTTAATTGCCACACATCAAAATCAATAGCCTTTTCAAAAGGGAAAAATAAACCTAGGTCAATTTTTCAATGTATGTAATCAGAGAACTGCAAAACAAACTGTTTCAGGCCTAATATCTTCTTCCATAGAAGTGTACCCAGATCATTTGTGGCAAAGCGTGGGCACAAAAATATGGTGGTGATTAATCACCAGGCACCTATGATACAGAGCATATATCATGCTTAAATTTGTCAGAAGTGACATTTCTATGGAAAAACTGAAAGGCAGTAAAAGAAAGACTACTTACTATTTTTACTATACTGAATGATAGAAATCAAGTGGAAGAACCTTATGCATGACATTCTTGTAAAAGCGATTTTGGTCTTACAGTAGCTATTAGAAAAATTACATTAATTATATTTTTCCTTTTTTAGTTAAGCAGCTTGGACAAATTGGAATTGTATGGAGTATCTTTCTACATTTCACACGTACTTCATCAGGTTACTTTGTACCTATGGTGAAGGGAGGAGTTAACAAGGATATCAGAGTCTGTGCAATCCCAGAAATGAAATGTAATCGGCTATGATTCAAGAGTAACAATATATATTAGGAAAGAACAGGTAAAAGGAGCAGCTGTTGACATTATTTCCTGAGCCAAACCTTTTAAGGTGTCAGTGAAGAGCAGTCTGTACTTTCACTTGAAAGCACTACAAGAATTGCTTGGATGATGTCTCTCAAGAGTTTAGGAGTTTAACAAAATCCACAACTTCCTCTCAAGATCTCAATACCATGCTTTTAAATCTGTACCGGAGCAACCAGAGAATGCATCAGCACAGAACATAACAAATACAAATGGCGTTACTTAGAAGGGTGTTTTAATGTACATACAAATACTAAAACTTTATGTCAAACTCCCAGGATCATTTGCAGGCAAGAAAATGACAACAGATAAAATCATTTTATGAATATGATCCAGCTCTACCATACAAGACAGATGCCAAAAATAAAAGCTTTTTTTCCTTTCAGGAAAAAAACCCAACTTAAATGTACAACTTCAGCAAGCTCCCAAGCTATCCCATTGACACACAAGTCAGATTCTTCTGTCATGTGCATGTAGCTTCAAAAATTACATGAGCAGGTAGATTTTAACTGAATTTCTCAATCCCATGAGACATTATTTTCTTTTTCCTCCAACATTTCAGGATGCTCCCCAAAAAATAGGAAAGAGAATGGGACACAAAAGCCATTTCTATTCAGTCTTCTTTGTGCAAGGTATCCTGGAAAAGGCTGCATTCTTGTGTAAAGTTGCTGTTGAAACAGAAAGGAGATTATTTTAAAGGTGCGCAAATATATGACAGCACTTAAGCTTGTGTTTTTGAGAATTACTATAGAAGAAAGAAATTTGGAAATCAGCTGCATGCAAATATTTTTGCTAACAATACACAGTGCCTTTAAGGAAAGAAAGAATCAAAATGCTTTTATGACAAGAAAAGTGTTCCCTTAATTTTGATTCCAGCTAGTTATGCCTTCTTTCTCTTAACACAGATAAAAATAATGAACTGAGAATAATCAAATAGCCAACAGTGTTTCATAATATCTGAATAAGTAGTCAGTAATTGTATTTCTACCAAGTTTCCTATCTGCTTGTAGTGTAAAAGCTGAAAGTATAGTTCTGCAGATTAGAAGCAAGAAGCAGCAGCAGGTAGGCACTGGAATAAAAGAAAAAGGAATTTTCACAAAGTCTGTATGAAAACGTGTGCATCTGAAAGAGATGGATAATCATTTTATACTGAACAATGAGAAAATTGCAGCAATCTTTTTATCATCTAAACATGATTACCTGCTTGAACAATCTATTTTTCTTGATGGAGGGCTTCTATGAAGGCTTCAAGTTTTTCCTGGATTTCCCGAACTTTTTCTGGAGAAATTAAAAAGATCACCGTTCAAATACCTAATACTTAAGTGAGGACATGCCCAGAAAAAAAAAAAAAACAACCCCACTACAAAACCAAAACCACAAAAAAACCCCTGCAAACATGAACAAAAAATAATGCTATCGTCAATATTGCCCTATGCATTTAGTTTCTTAATTACTAAGATTTAGAACATTTTTTCTACATCAGAAAAAATGAAACCCTGTCCCATTTGAAGAATTTCTAGAAACATTTTATGATTATCATGCTAGTTTAATAATTCAAAAATTTACTAAAGCAATCCAATACTAGAAACATTGTATTTAAAACCCCTGAAATTTCCATTAGATCATGCACAGAACTACTATACACCTGCTACATGTAGGGAGTTGTTATCTTTTAACTAATGCCCACCAATCCCTTTCTCTGTTAACTAAATATCTTTATTCTCCACAGCAAGTGTCACAAACACTACTAATCATTCTAAAAAGAGTGAAAGCCAGTGCCCTTTCAGCAGGGAGAATTTCAGGGAACCAAACATCAGCACTCAAGACACCCATTCAAAAGGGCATGCACAATGTTAAGAATGTTTCAAACTTGCACTTTATTTCCGTGCACTTCAGTAGTAACCAGATGGATGTAGGCAGAATCTTATTTTATATGAATACTAAAGCTGGGAGTTTATTTCTCTGCAAAAACATGACTTGAACACAACTACAAATAGTTACTAAGAATGAAAAGGCAACCAACACTGGGAAAAATTTAGGGGTTTAGGCATTTTTCCACTCTTTTCTCAATTCCATGCAACACTTGTCATCATATAACCTATTTGATTTATTAAATTGCTTATGAAGCAAGATTTAGAACATAGCTGGAATCCAAAGCCTGCGAGATTTCCTGCTTCTCTCTCACCACATCCTCATTTGAAGCTCCTTCTGTGTATGATTATAGCTATGAAAAAACACACACTTCAGAAGTATGAAGGAACAGGAGGAAAGCAGTAGGACAGACAAAAATAAGTTAGATGAGCATAAACACAGACAATTTTTTTTTAATTTCAAGCTAAAAATACTATCAGATTAAAGCCGTGTGTTCCCTTGTATGAGATACAAGGTTTGAACTTTTTTTTAAAAAAATCTTTTATTAATGTTTTCTTCTCTTTAGCAATACCATATGTTATAAACTTGCTTTCCTGAGCTGAAATAACAGCAAAACAGAAAGAAAAATAAAACAATCAGCCTTAAATGGGATTCATAAGCATGAGTGGGGAAAAAAAAAAAAAAAAAAGACCGCTAAAGAGAATGGTCTAAGAACATTGCTAAGGGTACTAAAAGTTTCATCCAGTAACAAAGTGACAATCCCACACAGTTATGAAATCCATTTTAGAGTAATTATTATTATAATGATAATAGAACCTCAACAACCCCCTGTAGTCCTGTTCTAACAGAAATACAGAATTTTGGTTAGTATTTGAAATAAACCATGGAAAATAGCCTGCATGAGGATGAAGAAATCTCGAACTTATATCTTTATTGTGCAATTCTTAGGTGACAAAGGGCAAACCACTTATACTTTCAATGCTTTGGTGTCCCCTTCCCCAGTGGTGCTTATCTACACACACAAATGTACAGTGGGGCTGAATCATGCTTTGGGTCCTAAAGAAAATACCAAAGAACCTTCTTGAATTTCAGCTGATTTTGGTTTGTTTTTTTTTTTTTTTTAAAGTACTTTGATATTAAATGAAGATTACATACAGTCAGTGTGAGGGCAAAAGCTGTATGTTGGAAGTTAAGAAGCAGCAGTAGCTGATTTTTACTGGAGGAGTAAAAAAAAAATAAATTTCCTTGATTCAGTTCAGCAGAGAGAATCTTTGAAAGCTGCTGTCAATGAAAAAAAAAGTAGTCCCATGACCACTTCTCCTTACTAAGCACATTCAAAGTGTTTTCATTACTACCTTTTTAAATAAAAACAATATGTATTGTTTGCATGTCAGTATATAAACCTCTTGTGTAATGAAAACATTAATTCTATGGCATTTATTTAGGCAACTACTTAGCTTCCAATACTGATGCTCTATGTATGTTTACAAAATTAGCCTTTGAAGTAATGTCCTATTATCTTGCACAGAGTTGACATTTTTGGAAATTATTAATCCTGGACCTCACTCTCCAAAAGGAGCAGCAGTTGCCAGTGATAATGGGAGATTAGATCTCAACCCAGAAGATCTCTTCATATTGTGCTTTCAAGAGCTTTATTTTTGATGTGGATTTTTTTTAATTGCTACATGCTTTCCCCAAGTATGTTCTTTATATTGATCAAGCCATTAGACTCAATGAAAGCAGGCAAATTTAGCAGTATTAAATGTAAATATTTTTCCTTCTCAACCTCTTGCCAGTGAAATATTCCAGTCCTGAAAATTAACAGTATCAGCAAAAATCTATAATTATTATTTCACCCTTAAAAAAGGTTTGTGCCAACAAAATCTATTTTAATTTTCTGATTAGGGCATATTAAAATAACAGGATAGCAAATATGTATTCCACCAGAATATACTGAATCAGCTGTGTTTGCTCAGAGAACAGACATACTAAAATTGCCTCCATATTATGAACACTTTATTAGTTTTTATACTTGGACTGAATTGAAATGATTGCTTAACTGTAATAATTATGAGCTCTTGAGGTAATTTAATACTTTGGAAAAACATGCTGGCTATTCTTAAAAAAGAACAGCTACAATGACTGCCAAATAGCTGCAATTATTCATGCTATGCCCTGTATTCTTAGCAGCAGCAAAGCCTTTTGCAGCAGCAGACCCCAGCCAACCTGTAACATTTTCCCACAAGCCCATTCTGTAGCCCAGAGAAGCAGTCTGCTAAATTGGTTTACTTTTCAAATAGGCTAATGGCAGAGTTATGCATTTACACAACACACATCTTAATAAACCAGTAAACACAAATGCTCGGGCAGAACTCTTCTAATGAGCGCAAGTGCAGGGTCTGCAATTCTGGGATAACTGCCTGTAGTTTCATCAGCACCATGTGACATTGCATTTGAAACAACAATTAATTGTTACAATTCAAGAGTCAGATGTTACCCATCTTCCGTGGCTTTTAGCAACCTGGTCTAGTGGAGGGTGCCCCTGCCCATGGCAGGCGGGTTGGAACTATAGCATCTTTAAGGTCCCTCCCAACCCAAACCAGTCTGTGATTCTGTAAGTTCTCTCCTGTGAAATGCACAAGCTGTGTACCCACATTTGCAGGGTTTTGACTGACACCTAGATAAAAATATTTGTGACTTATGCTTGTAAATTATAGTACATTTTGTTTTTGAGGAAGGTTTATCAACATGCCAAATCCAGAACATCATTTGGGTTTTGGATAAAAATGCTTACTATAGAAGTAAATTAAGGGATAAGCAAAGGCGACCTGTTGTTCTTTCTAGGTTTTGCAATATTGTGTTTTTCCATGTACAAACCACAGATTAAAATCATGCAGCTTGCTAGCAAATTATAGCACTGTTATACAATGCTCCAGTATCACAGAAAGGTGTTAAAGTACTACCCTCTTATTATACGGTACTGCAGAAGTTTAAATATACACTATCGCTTACACTGGATGCTAGAAAGATGAGGGGGTCTTTGGTAGTTTTAATGCAGACCTGAAGTTACAAATACATAATTCTTCCAGCACCTGTTAAACAGCGATCAAAAAATCAAATTAAATCAATGAAGAATAATTGTAACTAAACCCTTGTTTCCATCTTTAGAACAGTAAAATTCAGAGGTCTAGGGGCAATGAATGGGTATTCTACTTCCCATTTACCCTGTGTTTACCTAAAAGATAAGCTGGTTCATACATAACTCATTCTGCCTCTTGATCTGGTCATGAATATTCCCATAATCCTCCCTCCATAGCCCATAAAACTTCACTGACAGAATGAGGAAATTCTTTATTCAGGCTTCTTGAGATCCTCATTCATGCTCAGTCTCTCCTTATCTCCATAAGAAATGATAATGCTACCCACTCATTTTCTTTTCATTAATCCTGTGATCCTAAATCTAAAGGCTCAAAACCAGACTAATTGATCTGTAATGAGGATTTGGATACATTGTGAACACAGAAAGACGTAGCCACAGATAAAGTTTGCTTTTCCTAATATCATAAGCTGGTCAGAAGGGAAACCCCTGAAATATTCAGTCTGACAAGAAGTGCTTGCGTACTGATTGCTGCCTTAGATTGTTTAGCTGTTTCATTTTAGTAGTGATTTCCCAGCTTCTGCACTGTTAATTAAAGATAAGCTTGGCTAAGTTATCAAACGAATCTCCTGAGGTAAGGCCAAATAATCTCAAAATAATATTAAGCACAAATTACAAAAGCAAAGTACATTACTGATTTATTTCAACCATGCTCTAAGTAGCAAGAAAACATTTTCTAGATATTTTTCAACTGCATTAATTGGTTTAATAGAAGATGTGGCCTCTGCCCACAAAACCTGTCTTTTTTTGCTTCTGAGGATAAATGAAGTTTGAGACATTCAAATCATATATACTTACCTGTAAAAACCCAATGGTTTTAGCACAGAATTTTAAAGATGTTCATGTCTGTCTGTACCACAACAGGGAGAAAACTTCATGAGTATTTTAGGCAAATCAAAAAGCATTCCCTTCCCCTGTTTACAAGTTTGCCTGTATGACATCAAATTTCAGTTGCAGCATCAAGAAAAATTGTAAAATCTTTCTGGACACAGATCCACCTTTATTTTGTACTTTGATGAAACTTATAGCATTAAACCACCACAGTAAAAGTGTGTTAATACCTCATTATAAATCTTCCTGTTCTACATTAAAGTGATTTCTAACTCCAACTAATGTTTACATGGCTTTGATATTTGAAAGCTCATGGTTGTTACTCCTTTTGCTCTGGACTGTGCTTAGACTTTATTCTCTTTTTTCCCCCCTTTTTTTTTTTAATCTTCCTTCCTTTCTTAATCCCTTTCTTGCCTATAAACATTCTCACTGCTTGCTGTGCTACTTCTGTGTTATGGTTAATTAACCATAGAGGCAGAAATGTTGCATTTACTGCTGTGAATGCATCATCTTTCCTCCAATAAAAAGGAAAGCCCAGTCTGTAGTCCTATTTCATCAGAATGCCCAGAAGCGCACCATTAAAAACTGGAAATGTCAATCCACCACAGTTTCCTATTGAAAGTTGAATTTTAGCTTAGGGCTACCTAAGACACAAACCCCATAGTTGTATATAACCCCCTCTGAACAGTCAGGTGGAGAAGGAAAGGGAGGGAAAATCATCGCTTCCGAGCTCAGCCTTCTGTACCACATTCCTGGATTTTCTAAGGGCCATGCAAAAGCTTTACTTCTTGTTGAAATAGTAAGAGGCAGCATGCTCACAGTCACTCCAAATAATGCCCCAGAAAGCAGACTTTCCACCCACAGTTACAAGACCTGCATCGACATGCTTTCTCATGTCTCACACAACCACAACCTAACAGCTACTATAATTTACTGATCATTGTAGGGTCATGTCCTGCTGAATTTTAGAAAATCCTTTGAAACTACCCATCACATTTTTTGCCAGTTTCCTCTTGTTCACATACCATATTTTCCTCTGGATGAGGCCAAGAGGAAAGCTAAAGGGTTTTTTTTTGGGGGGGGGCGCGAGGGGAAAAAAAAGGCAAAACCACCCAGGCTGCCCTTAAAGAGACAGAACATCATTTATCAGCTGCAAAGACAGATTTATAAGTAGAGGGCCCCCTCTGTTCCTTTAAGGCTGCAAAACAGATGGGAAGTGAATGGACAGTCAAAGGGTCAAGAAAACACATGGGAGGTGCTGCTTGTCTGCTGTATGTATGTTCCCAGCATAAGAAAGAGGTCAAGATTGTAACTGCATGGCTGGGTGCTGGAAAGGCCTTTTCTTTAAGCTATTACAAAGACAAACGCTGTTCCTCATCCTGCTGTCAAACTGCTATAAATATTGGTTTGTAAAGAGAGTTTCAGCAGCTAAAAGTTTTTTTAAAAAGGCTGAGCAGGAGGATGAATCATGTGAATGATTCTTAAACAATTAGCTCAGTGTAATAAAAGCACTGCAGAACCCTGCAAAGTTTAAATGGAATTTATAATAGTTCATGTAGTAAATCCATGAATCATTAAAAATATACAGCCTTTAAAATGCAAGCTTGCATAAAATAGCTAGCATACTCTTTAGTTACTAGTAGTTAGACTGAATGAAGATGCTAAATGATGCTGCATTGTAGTAGCTTTCCTTTATTGTTACAAAATATTTCTTATAAATATTGCAATCGATAATGAGATTTGATTTTGCAGCCAGTTTAATTAAGTTCTTTCTATAAATTCTGATTTCAAAGTATGCTCACTGGAATGGAATAATTATGACACAAAAATGTGGTGAATACATTTATAAATCATACATATAAGAGGCTTCCCCTCTTAGACATATAAAGCTAGATAACCAACACTATATTCACCAGAGTTACTGACAACTTTTCTACTTGCCTTAAATCCCTTTGCCCTCCTGAGATAAAAGGTATTTTAATCTGAGCAACATCTAGAATACCTGCACTCCAGTTACCAGTTCCAGAAAGAATGAGAAGGACAGGGACATGCTTTAACTATCCAAGTGCAGCAGATGAGATGCTTTCATTATTAAATAGACAAAGATAGTATTTCAGTGTCCTCTCAAAAATATTTATTTTAAACCCTAGAACAAGACAAGACGCTAAGCATATTAGTATCACTTAAAATCTCCAAGAGTCAGTCAACATACGAGTTCATCAACAACTGCCTGCTGGTGACCTGGTTGAAAATTTCCTTTAGTATGGCATTAACAGGAGAAAACATCAATGAGCCGGTTTCCTACAAAGGCATACATATATATATATGTGTGTGTGTGTACACATTTTTTCTCTTCCTTGTTGTAGGTGAATCCATCTCTCAAATGGAAAAAGACCACGTCCAGATAGTATATCTAGCCTACTGTAGAAACATAAAATCTTAGTCTTAAGAAGTCATTTTAGACGGGAGAAAAAGAAAAAAAATCACAGCTGCCATTACTGAAGTCACTTTTGTTGCAAGTATTAATATCATTATTAATCCCTGCATATCATATCTGAGTAAAGCTATCAGCAGTCTGTACAAAACAGTATCACCTTTATTTCAGACTAAAGATAACCAAGCAGCAGCAGACAGCTTATCTGAAAACACTTCAGCTAATTTTACAAGGTATTGAGCATTGGAACGTTATTTTAGCATTAATAATAATGCTTTTTAGCACCAGAAACAGCAAGTGTGCATTGTGCTGATGAAATTGTAGATTACTAATCAATCAATGTCTTGATCTATAGTTGCCCCAGATTCACAAGCGAGACCTCCGCAGCTTAATGAAACAGCTTCAACAACAAATTCCCCCCCCCTCAGTCGAAGAGCACAGAACAGAAGCCGACTGTATTTCTTGGAGCGGTCCCTGGGGCTCCTCAGGCTGGCAAGCACCAAGTCTTTCTGCGTCTGACAGAGCACACGAGAACAGAGGTAGGGGCTGAAGCAAAACTGACAATAATGCAGACTACTGACTTTATACAAGATATGTTTCTATGGGCTATTACGCATCAGTCCTGCTTGTCTACAGAAAAGAAACTAAATATAACCAAATCACGATGAAAGATCACAAACTAGTATACATTTCTATACTGTTATTAAAGTTAGCTTAATGCACAAATAATTATTAATTTATATTAAGCTGCAAGTTTATGAGAGTCATGGTATCTGCAATAGCAATGTAGGACACGGGCACCTTTCAAGTCCTCTGTCTACCTTAGATTTTTTAATTAAAACTGCTTTAATAACTCAGTCTTTCAACAGAACTTAGCTGTGCTGCTTACTGGACAGCTAGAAGGAGCTTAGTAGCACAATGACAAAGCAACCTGATAAAGCAGACACATTTTGAATCAGATTTACAGACACAAAGATTTCATTTCAAAATCAAAACTGTTGAGCTAAAATGAATCACAACATGATGATGCTCATTATTTTGAGTGGAAATAGCGAAAAGTATAAAGGCAAACCAGAAATATTACCCAATGATCCAGTGATGTAAATAAATAAATAAACTTTTTCTTATGTAGAAAGGACATATACAGCTGTAAAGGTAAATTACTTATGTAATGGCTACTGTAACCTTAAGGCTATAAAACTGTAAAGAGATTTGAACACAAGAAATAATTGATATATGTTGTTTCTACACCCAAAATAAAGCATGCTCATTAGTTAGCGTATAAACATATTATCTAGCTATCAGGACTATTTATGTGAAAGTCTCTCTAAAATATGTCAGAAATGAAATGGTGATGAGATAAATTTTTATACCATAATAAACTACATTTTTGACAGTCAGAAACTTAAGTTATCACACCCTGAAGTTAAACAGGTCATTATTATTTTTTCTTAGTTTGTTATCATTCCTAGCTGAAAATATTTCCTTCCCTTTTGTTTTTATATAGACTTCCAAATTAGAAGCGGAGTCCACTACAACATTAACAACGCGCAACATACACCACGCTGACTTCTCCAGCTTTTGGACATGTGAATGTTGCACTCCACAGTTCCATACTAGTTCAAAACAAGTACATAGATTGGTAAGTTTAAAAGTTTGCATTTAAACAAATAGTAATCTCTCCATGATAAGTACTTATTTAAATTTTGATTAATAGGTACCTTCATAAGCAACCAGTACTAAAAAGAAAATAGCATCCAATTAGATGTTTTGATCCTTGCATCATTAAGGAAATTGTAGGAAAAAAATCAATTTGGCAGACCAGACCAGAATGACCCTCAAGTACAAGAGACATGGGTCTAGGGTAAGATTAACAGGCATTAAAAACGTCATTACTCATGTAGCAGTTTATCATTATTTTTCAATGTCAGCTTTAAGTGATAGGCTTCGCTTAGTCAGTGACAAATGTGCTGAACTTTGTAAGGATCCGTTTTAGAACCTGGACATCAGTGCCTAACTCTTCATCAATAACTTTAAGAAATCACAGCAGACAGACTTTGGTCATCTGGGATTCTTAAGTTAAAGTAAACCATCACTCCATCACAAGAGGTTTACAAGTGATGTATGTTCTCCCTCGAGGATTACTTCTCTCTCTGAGAAGATGCAGCTTTTTAAAGCACTTTCTGCCATGACACAAAGCAGGAACTACCTTATCTGCACTTTGAAACAGACTGTCCTACACATTCTTCTGGTTTTAATTAATTAGTTTTGTGCAGCTGCCCAAAACTCAGGGCGGGGGACGACACACCAAAAAAACCACCCGTAAACATTTAACCAGTGTCTTTCATGTCAAAGCACACTCGCTTGGGTTAATTTCATAAGTTATCTACATGGAATTAAAAACATGATAATCATGCAAAACCAATTAATTTGCATTCTAACAGAATACCAGAAAGTTAGCAAATCTACTAAAAATAACAGCATGCATTGTTGTGGACTTGATCATGTGCAAAGGTAGGGGAAACCGAAGACACAACCACACAGACTGATTCCAAGCACATTGTCCTCTGACCTCCTGTGCCACGGAGCACCAGGACGTCTACAGAGCTCAAAGGGAGGACAGGAGTCGTACTGCCACCAGCACACTGATGACACCAGCACAAGCTTGAACTCAGACACAGACAGCTGACATGAGCACTTTGACTAACTGAGATTTGGGCAGAAATGAACCTGCTCTAAATGACAACCAGTCTCTGATAAGACTCAGGCCATATTAATGTCCTGAACCATGAAGACAGTAGCTACCCTGCACATGCTTATCGGAAGTTGGAGATCTATTCGGTGATTCCCAGAGGAAAATGGCCACTCTGCTTTTGTCCAGTTAGAAGGCCACAACATCTCCTGGTGTAACCTTCTGCCAACTCAGGATCAGACTATAACTGAGTGCTCCTCACTTCTGTGAATTGTCTCACAACTATGAAGTGATCATATTCTTACTTACATAGCTTCTAAAACTCTAATATTTAGGCATCATGGAAGAAATAAGATCACAAAACAGCCCTAACTCTGCAGATTCTAATAAAGTTACTCCTCCATTTGGATTTCCTAGGATGCTTTACTCTTTTCCTTGTCTCTCTGAGCAGCAGGGGCAACATCTGGGCTCTACATTCAAATATCTTCAAAATTCTACCTTTTTTTCCTGCATCTTATAAACACCAAAACCCACATTTGGTTCTGAACAAGCACCTTAAGCACTGATTTCAGGACTACTAACCAATGCTTTTTGAGCTGTTTTGTCTACCTCTTATTTCTAGGGAAAATTACCTAAGATCTGCTTATTTGAGAGAAGGTCTTTCCCCCTACAGCTGAGCTTTTCCCCCTTATGAAATGCTGTGACCTTTTAGAAAAGTTGAATCTCATAAACAGAAGAGAAAATGGAAGCAAAGGCTTTAGAAAACCAAGTCAAATCATGATTTTTAAGGAGCACATGCAAACAATGTCATGTAGGACAGAGGTCAAATCAAAATAGTGTTGATTAGTTTCACACAACATTTTTATTCTGCAGCTAACAGTAGTGAAAGAAAAAAAAAAATAACCACAGTGCAAGTCATTATCTGCAAAGCACCGCTCACAGACTTTATCCCCAACTTTGCATAAATGCATAATAAAAAAGACACGCTTAGATTTATATCACTTTGTTACATATATCAGACATGACAGAGCCCACTCAGCTTAGTCAAATACATCACAGGAATTCCAGATCCTGAGTCAGCAACTTGCATATGGAAGTAGCAACTTAGCTAATATTAGCTTTTTAACTCCATTAAAATGGTAAGTTTATTATATTCATAATGATATTAAATCATTCATGCTCAAAGTTTGCAAAAGGTTTACATTCAACACTAATGGATTCGACACAAGAGAAAGAGTTAAGAATTTAATGCAGTGAGCTTAAAACAATGATTTTAGATATAAAACTTGAAAGTATTTTACTGTAACACTGGTTTATTTAGGTTTTATATGTTTTAGTCTTTACAAGAAAATAATTAAGTTCTGCAAACTGTTATATATTCATACCTTACAAACATATGACAGAATTTAAACAAATGGCCCTAAGCTATCTTTTCTTCATGTGAGGGCTCACTCAAAAAGTTTCAAAAAGCTTTTGTGCAGAATGCAGTCTCAGCTAGCCCGTGACACCTGTACAGGTGTCAATATTTCTGACAAACGAACTTGGAGGCTGACCCCTTCACATTCATACCTAGTAATTTCAGGATCAAGTTTCCACAGGCATTCCGCAAGGCCCTTCCCACCTGCTGCCAATTCCTCTCCCTGTGTCAATGCACATGGTTTTACTTATAATTTGGCCAAGTTCTGGTTTTCTTTTTTAACTTGTGAGGGAACAGGATATTGGATGAATAGTATGCTGACCTAGGAAAGGTGTTTTGCATGTACTATCCTTATGTGTTTGTCTTGTGCACATAAAAGATCCCTTTGCAACATTCATAGTTTAGCTGTTCAAAAGGAATAAAGCAGAAAAAATAAGTGAAGATACAGCATGTGTATTTCTTTGGGGTCTGTGAAATTTCATTTCTAACAAAGTCAATGGCAAAGGTCCTGCTGACTGCCTGAAGACAGGATTCACCTTAAGTATTCAACGTACATGGGCACCACCTAGCAAGTTTTAAATGCTACTGCAATATGAATATATTTAGGTTTAGGATAAGAGACTAGAATTTCCCATTTGCTTTCTGAAATGATTAAAGCATTCGGTTTGTAACTTTTTTTAGTAAGAAAGATTAATAAACTAATACTTTCCACGCAGTTGCTAATGAGAAATGTGTAACTGAGGGGAAAATGACCATCCCTTACAGTCTTCCTAAATTATGTCATGCAAACAAACAAAAAAACCCCAGAGAGTGGAAAACAAGAGGGACAAGGCTCTTGCCTCCCAGAAGAAAAACCTTAACATTCAAGAAACCACTGCCTAAGCCGTGCTCATGCATCAAAAAGCAAGAAAAAAAATAACCAGAGATGGGAGGCTTGGCACTAGCTCTGCTGGGTGCCCATCCTCCCCACTCCTCCTATAAAGGCCATTCATTGCCATCTTGTGTTGGAAAGTTGTATGGCAACTTCATTGCTGGACAAAGTTCACACTACTGAGGAAGTTTGCTTTGGCCACTTATATAAAAAGAGCAAGTCCAGCAGAGTGGAATTCTGGAAACAATTAGGTAGTTCTGGGAAACATTTCACTGGGAGCTCAACATTAAAAAAAATTGCCATGTTAAAAAGTAGTTGACAGGAAGTTAAGATTTATCCACATGCTATCAATTTTGCATAGAACTATAGAGTATTTCTGCTGAAATTACTACTCTATCATTTGTGTTAAAAATAAAACAGTAGAAAAGGTTATTGATCTTGAAATCAAATTATTTCACCTACATATTTTTTTTTTCCAGGAAAAAAAAAGAATTATTACTCAATACTGAAAAACACAATAAAAAAAATATGGTTCTAGGGAAGGTGTGACTTCAAAAAATTGTCTTTTATTAATAAACATAGAATCACAGAATGACTTGGAAGGGACCTTAAAGACCATCTAGTTCCAACCCCCCTGCTGCGGGCAGGGACACCCTCCACTAGACCAGGTTGCCCAAAGCCCCATCCAACCTGGCCTTGAACACTTCCAGGGATGGGGCATCCACAGCTTCTCTGGGCAACCTGTTCCAGTGCCTCACCACCCTCACAGTAAACCCACTTTAGCATTGCCATCAAAAAGATCCTGAACCTCAGCAAATGCCAGTAGTTTTACCATTTTAACAAATTTTGCAGCAAAAGAAATAAAATACATTTAAAATGTAAGAACTTTCAGTAAGTTCAGAGGCATCCTGCATGAATGTCCAATGTCAGTCACTTCAGAAAAGTTACACAGGAATACAGGAGAAAATAGTACGAACTAGTAAATACTGTAAAAGATTACTGATAGAATTAAAAGATACACACTGACTGATCCATCTAAGGTATTGTTGAAACAAAGGGTAATTAATATTTTTTAAAAAAAAGAAAGTGGAAAAGCTTTGTGTACAGCTACACACACTTGTGCATAAACACAGCCATAGGCATTTGAAGGGGCTGACTTGCCACCATTAGATAACTAGATCTTCCCTCCAGCTACAAGCAGTGCCTTAAAGCCTGCAACACAAACAGGGTAGTCCCGACGAGGCATTTTTATGAGTAGAAATTCTCCTTTTAAAAGATTAACGTTTACCATTATACTTTTAGCTCCCTCCACCCCATTTTACTTCTTAGAAAACCTAGCACATGGTATATTTAAGATACAGTATTTTACTATATGCTTAGTTAAATCAAAGTTGTGTGTAATATAAGTTTCAAATCAAAATATTTTGTCCTTCAGAAAGGAGCACAATTAAGATGCATGTGCCAACCAGACAGTAAATGTAATTCCTGTTGCTTACGAGGCTATCCAAGGTAGGGTGAAAGACCTGGGTATGTCCTTGATCTGACAGACAACTTTGGTGAAGAACTTCGATATAAATAATTCACCAGAGTTTTGAAGTAGGTTGTAAACAATTGCATTAAATCAGGTTCCTACTAATTACTGAATATGCCTGAAATACTCAACTGTCTCTACAGTTTCAAAAACACAGCATGTAAAATGACTAGGGCTCTGAACTGGCTGTTACTTCTCACAGAAGAACTTGGAGTTGTAGCAGATAGTCCGGTGCAGCCATTCAGCTCATTGCTCAGCAGCAAGCAAATAAAAGAAAATGGACTACAAGGAATTACTATAAAAAGACCAGATTAAAAAACAGAAAACATCATAATGCAACTGTATAAATCCACAGTGCAGACACATTTCAAATATTCTGCACAGTTCTGCTCTTTTGTCTCAAAAAGGGTTTAGTAGAACTAAAAGAAGGGAAAAGAGTGGCAGGGCTGATTGAAGCTATGAAACAATGTCCTTGCAAGGAGCAACTACACAGACAAGAACTTTTCAAGACAGGAAAAAGAAGAGCAAGTGCAGGTAGCATAAACATCTATGAAATCATGAGTGGCACAAAAAATGAATAGAGAAAGATTACTGAATGTTCTTCCACAGTGCAAGAACTAAGGAGAACCAAATGAAACTGGCAGGTGGCTCAAAAACAAACAAAAGGAAGTACTTTTTCACACAATGTGTAGTTAAACTCTGGAACTAATTGCCACAGGATGTTGCAGATGCCAAAGTTTACATGAGTTCAAAAAGCAATTAGAGAAATTCACAGGAGGAAAAAAAACCCCCCATGAATGGCTATTAATCACAAAGATATTAACACAGGATTAGGAAATCTTGGAACCACAGATTGTTAGATGCTGAAAGAGCATACCAGGCAAGTACTACTGTATGATTAACCTGTTCTTATGCTGCTCCCTAAATACCCACGCCTGCTCATTGCCAGGGACAGGACCCTAGGATAAACCGATGACAGGCTTCTTTCAATACAGGCACTCTTATGGATTGATTGCATTTTAGGACATTTTTGAAGTAACTTTTTCCAATTCAGCTATTCATCTTCTGCTCTGCCCCTTTTTGTATGTTACGATCCTTTCTTCCAGATGGTCTCTAGTCCTAGGGCTTCTTTATTTCCATAAACTTAGTAACTGTTTACTGGTACAAATATCATGATGATACTTATGATAGGGAGTACATGTACATTACATTTAAAGCCTTTTTTTGAAGAAAAAGTAACCTTCAGTACATTATAAAATACATAATTTGTTAGAAACAGTTCAAAAGATCTGTTTACAGTCTTTAAAATATCCAGAATAAAACCTGAGAAGTGAACAATGAGAAGCAGCACGACTTGGGGCCTAAAGATCATCAAGAAACACTCATATATAGGGTTAAAATACCATACAAGGCTGTAGAACACAGATAACAAAACCTGCTCAAATAATTTTTGAGTCTTATATGAGCTCTCATTACAAGACTGGGTCACCCATGTTAGAAACAGTTTGACATTAACCAGTATCCTAACCAGACAATAAAACACTTCCAGAGCTTCAGCATTAAAAGACTGATGTAAAAGAAGTGAGACAGTGTTGCCGTATCATCAGCATCATGAGGAAGCGTCCCAACCTCAGGTATATAAATAATTTAGATTTACAAGTCCAGTTTCCAACCAGGAAGCAAATCCTGGCCTCATATTTACAAATTTAGACTGGAAACTAAAAGATAGTTTGTAACCATCAAAGGAATGACATCCTGCAACATGTTTTCGGTACAAATAGTGAGTCCCAACAAGTTAACTGATTTAAAGATGGAGCTCAAGATATGTGAATGAGCTGGGTTATGTAAACACAGCTGCCTGGAACAGAGAGAGACTGGACTTCATGATTCGGGAGATCCCTGCCATTCCATTCCTAATTAAAATACAAATACTTTATGAATGTGTGTTGTGGGAGTCAGGATTTTCTTTCCTTAAGTAGAGTCCTGATTATCACTAAACGCTGTAAGAAGGAAATTACTTGTATAGCCACATGAGAGTTCAATGCTCTATGCTATCAAAGTCTGTCTCGGGAGTATAAAAAAACCCTGCACCACAGAAAAGCACTCTATTCACTAAGGGAAAGGCAAAGAAATCCCTTTTTCCTGTCATTTGCCCATAAAAATTATAACCACTTAGCAATAAAAGCATGCAGAAAGTAGAGAGAACATTTCTGATTTGACTACAGAGCTAAGCAGTGGTAGTTTTAAAATCTTCCCATAGGTACAATAAAACAGAACAAGCCATCATACATCATTTTGTACTGAATAATGATTATTTCCTTAAAAAAACATGTGTGCGATCTGTGACCTCCTGAATCTAAAAAAAAATACAGTGCACTGATGGTGTTTTAGCTACACAGCAATTTATGAAATGCATACTACAAACTTGAAGCATATATACTAATACACAGACACCTAGGATTATAAACACACCAGCAGGCTGCTCTTACAGGTCTAGTCTTAGTTTACAATATAACTATCCGAGCTGTTTCTGCTTTGAAATGGGAGGTTATTCCTGACACTGGTAAGAAGCAAAATTGACTATGCAAAAATTCCAAAGTCGATTTCAGTGCAAAATAAAGACGAATTCACTTAAACAGTAAGTATTTTCTAGTGCTCCTTTGTTTTGAAACACCCAATATTTAGGAATAAGTCAAAATCATCAAGTTTCACTCTATGCCAGTATTTGCTCAGCTAAAAAAATTAAGATCTAGCTTCAAAGCAAGAAAGCAAGCAGTAGTGCTCACTAATAAAAGGAGGTAACTTCCTCATTAAATATCTGTGCCCCACTACACAGGTTACCACTAGTTTTACCTCAACACATACATACATATATATACATATATGAAAAAACCTTATTATGTAAAACACATTCCATCCACTCTAGAAGAACAGCTACATGAATACAGGGTTTCAAAAACAACACAGGATGTTCGGAGAGAATTATGAACTTAAAATAAAAATTATATAGTCATACTAGAGACCAGTCAAAAAAACCAGACAATTTGCCCTAGATTCACTAAAACTCCCACTCACAATTCCAAAATATTACAGCAACACTTTCTAAAGAACAACAAATACCATAACTGACTAGGATTTTAATAACAACACTTCCAATGTAACCAAACCAGCACGATCAAAAATAAATCCTTTGATTTTGAGTTTATTGTAAGCAAAACATTTGTTTTATATGATGTTTTGGATGTAAAAAACCAGAAGACATAACTCATACTTAGGAAACTAATAGCAATTGAAGGCTTCTCTGTCCCACTGAACCCTGGATATCAGAACATTGCTAAATAAAAGAAGAAACACTGACCACAGCATTCATTTATTCTGAATTAAATATCCAAAGTCATATTTTAGAAGAAAATTAGTTGTTACATCAAGCACAAAATAAAGACATAAGGTCATCTCCTGTGATCTCAAGATGGAGACGTTTATATATTTACATGAACTTTATCACAAGCTTTTTTCTTTTCCCTTTTGGACAGCATCATTTATTTCCACTACCAGTCCAGGTGTACAGCTGGGGTTTAAGTGGAAGCCTCACAGAGTAATAGTGGAATGAGCCAAAAACCCAACAACATATGTGCAAGAGCAAGCCCCATCAGCTAGAAGTCAGTCTAAACCTTATTGGATGTACAGGTAGACAACAGGAGTATCACCTCAGCCTGAGTTGTCCCCTTAAAAACTTACACTGTTTAAAATCTCACTGTATTAACCACAAAACCCCTTCACACTTTGAGTGACTCACAGCATTAAACTACCATAATCCTTCTGGAAGATTATATCTGTTAGATTTTCCTCCTTGTTAAATCTCTTCATATGTTGTGCTTATCAAGCAGAGGTGACCGTTATATCAGATCTTCATGTCCAAAAGGTTTTGTTTCTGTATACATGGCCTAAAACAAGCTGACCAGTAAGTTACAAGCACTTCCACCTAATTTGTATTAAAAGTCAGTATTATCGGTGGGAAGGCTGCATATTTCACCCAATAATTAAAAAAAGATGGGATCAAAACCTCCTTACACAGTCAAGATTGAATCACCCAGAGACAGGTCTCTGAGGTGTGGATTAACCATGTTGTACCAGAAAAACGAGAGCTTCCCGTTACAATATTACTTTGCTTTAAGTACGTTTTTCAATATACTGATGCAATATATCAGTGAATTTACATATGGTGTAAATTATGTTGTTTTATCATACTATACTACTACCCATGTCCACCTTTGAATCAGTAAGCTCTGACTGTATTTAAGAAAAATTCCATTTGTGATAGTAATTAAATGCTAGCACACAACCCATATCGCATTAAGTGTTCTCAAGGTCAGAATTTGCTTCATTTTCAAGCTAGTTCCAAACTACTACAGAGTAGGTACTTACTGAGATCCTCTGCAAGCTGGACTCTCTTGCCAGTTAGGAGCTTCACCTTTTTTTCATTGTCCTCTGCAAAATCTTCAAGCACTTCCTTTACATTCTTCTCCAAGCGTCTTACTGTAAAAAAAAAAAAAAACAAAAACACAAAACCAACCAAAAAAAAGTGAGTGGTAACACTTTTGCACCTGTAACAACCTAAGGACAAAATTTTCAGAAGGTCTATGGGAGATGTAGTATATGTCACCAGACTAACTAACTTCTTGGAGAAAAGACTACTGAACACATAAGCCTCCTGTTTGGGCCATTAAGACAGGAAATTCTTTGAGAAAGATGTTTAAATTTCAAAGGATATTTTCTCTCTGAATTAAATTATTATTAGATGACTTTTTTAGGAGGAGATAAAAATATTTGTAGACTGCTTTGCTGTCTATTAAATTCAGCAGTTTCTTCTTTGAGATGGAACATCCAACAACTCTTTTATTGTAAGCATCCTTGCTGCCTCCTTCTTACCAGTTACACTTCCGCTATCAACATCACTCTTGTCAGATGAATCAAGGCTAAGCCAATTAAAGGTGAAAGATGGAAAAAGAAGTTAATGATGACAGCAGAGTATGCTACTGAAGGACTGATGACACACAGAGGGGTGTTGCCGTATATACAAGGCCAAGAGGAATTAAAAGCTCTTTAAAGCAGTGTTATCTTAACTATCATATCCTTGCCCTTCATATTTAGAGGGAATACCTATTACCTAATCAAACTTCCTAATTTTCAGCCCAACAGTTATCAATGAAGTAGGTGGTTTGAAGAGACAGGACCTAGCTCTCTACATTTTCTACAATTTCCTCTCTATGGAGGGTAACTTGCACTGCATGACAAGGTTCAAACCTTTTACTTGCACCTTCTTCAAGAAGCAGGTTGAAAACTATTTTACAAATCAAAAGATCATTATTAGTAATTGTACCATGGCACTAGCAGACTGCTACCTAAATGACGCTTTATAAGGAAGCTACTGTTATATAAACTCATCTAGATATTACATAGCACATTTTGCATGGCTTTAAAAAAATCCATTAGAATTGATTTTTTATATCAAACATTTTTAAATTAAAATCTACAGCCAGATTGACCTGAGAAAAAAAAGAATACAGTCACTATTTATTGAAATTCCTTCTGACAACTGGCGTCATGTAAACTGAAAATATTTTAAACTGAAGAGTGTCTTAATTATTTGACATATTTACACTAAATCATTTAATGTAAATAGAATGTCAAATTCTATTTACTCTACATCTTTCAATTACCTAACCAGGATATAAAAATCAGTCAGCCATGCTAAGCATGAAAGGAACACATGGCTACAGGAACACTTGAAAATTTCTAAACAATTTCTTGTTTCAAACACCCAAATCACTGAGCCTTACCTTCAGTGTTAGTAAGCTGCTGTCTCAACGTATTTGCTGTAATTGCCAGCATTCGCTGTATCCGCCAGAAGAGGACAATATCATTACATTCAAGCTGAAACGAGGGAAGTTGTGGTGTCAGACCTCTGATGTCCAGTGAACACCCTACACTTACAAGAATCTCTTGACGCTTAGTGGCAACTGTAAACTCTATACACATTCTGATCTTGCAGAAAAATCCCAGAGTAACTACTGTAAGTCATAAGGAAACACACCAAAAATACTTCAAGAACTGTCAGCCCTATTTAATACACTGCATCCCCTTTACATCTACTGTGTTCAGAGAAACAGCCGTATTAAAGGGTAACATGGAAAATAGATTTGCACACACTATACGCAGGCTGGTGAGTATAACCTAAGGCTCACTGAAATATCACACTTGTTCATAGCGAGCACACTGAAGGACAACAGCTGAACTCCATACTGTGACTCCCTGACAAATGCTTCTGAAGACAGTGTTGGGCCAAGGGCTGTATTTGTTAAGAGGAGAAGAGACAGTTTCTACACCTGCAAGGATGGCAGGAGGGAGCACTAACTTCACATTAGGACACCTTAAAAAGATAATAACAGGAAAGTGTCACAGAGAGGCAGCTCTCTACTCTAGGATCTCATTCCCTCTTATCTCTTGCAGGCAAAGGTATTTGTGCAGTAGTAAAGATTTCTGGCTCCATGGGGATCATTGTTTCTCATTAAAAAGAAAAACAAAACACCACAGAGAGTGAGGACCTCTAGCTTTCCAGTAATTTCTTTTTGATTTAAAATGCAGTAGTAAGAAAACTCTGTATTCTTTTCTTTGTGTGGCTTTGTGCATAGTGTCATTTGTTGCACAAGCTTGGGTTTACAAAGCTGGAAAGTCATTTAAAAGATCTGTTTGTAAGCTCCATAGTTGGTTTTGTTCCCCCCTCCCATTGATCACATATGGTTCCAAGCATTAGATCTAAACACTTATTTATCAGACTTATCCTATACAACCCCCTTAATGTTTTCTGATTGTTTTGTATCAGTGAGGTAAATAAATTTCATTGGGAAAGTGGGAAAAATGGATACCAACAAGATACCAATAGCTGTACAGTACTGCTTTTAACAGTGTATTCTCCATACACATTGGTAAGTAACACATTTTTAGGTCACAGCTGATACCCAGTGGTCATTTTACATACTTAGCACCAGGATGGCATTTTATCAATTACAAGCCTCAGGTAAAACATATCTAAGATCACCAGCTATCTCAAGGCAAAGGATATAAAAGAAAGGTTAGGCTAGTTAAAAGTATTTGCAGAATTTTTTTTTTTTCAACTGAGATGAAAATACTAAGGCAAAATACCAGTGTATATCTGTTCTTCAATTTACCTCCGAGTCCACAAAATGCCTCTGATAATAATAGAAGCCTCTTCGACATAGATTGCAGTGGTTCAAAGCAGTCTTCAGGAAATATCTTCTATAAATTTGGTGCCATGTGTCTTTAATCTAGGAAAACAGTACTTAAATTTGACTGAATAAATACATACACTCACAATCGTGCATAGTGTAACAATCGCATTTAATTTTAAACTGTAACTCCAAATTCCACTATGACTGTCACATAATATATCTTTAAATATTTCTCAGCAATTTGTCTGCAACTGGGATATGATTAATGGGTTAGTTACATTTCACAAACGTTACAGACAATTGTCAATTTAAAAATCTACTCCATGCTTTTAACATAACTGAATGCTTAAAAATATTGTCTGCAGCCAAAATATATTTAAATTATGTACTAAAGTCCAGGACAAATTGTTCTGCTCTTGGCATGATGCAATCTTCACATGAACACTGAGAATACAATTTTGAGTGGTACTCATTAATTTATCAATTAAACCAGACAAATATTTAATGTGTCTTATGTAAACAAACATTTGTAACTTTTCTTGATTAGGCTTATTTATGTTCTAGTTCTTCAAAATTACATATGTATATAGATGTGGCTCTTCAAAAAAACCTATAAAATAAAATTAAGAAAATCAGTTGCTTAGCTAGAAAGGAAACTCAATTTGCATTCAGTCTCCTCATGTAGAGGATGTGGATCAATACTCTGGCCTTTACAAAAAGGTATGGTTACTGCTGTATAGGAAAGGGGCTGCAGGTATTTAAATACCTCTTCTACCTTGAATAAGTACATGTATTAAAGTTGAAAAGGTAGCCAAAATCTACATCTATTAATTTGTTCGAATTCTCATTTATTTAAAACCTTACATTTAATTAGATAAAATGTCTAATTATGGTTAAGAGCCTTACACCACAACGAAATAAATAATCCAGAACATTTTAAACATATAATACATTCCTTCAGGGCACTTTAAAAACTCTGCCTTTTTCCAAGTATTTTTACAAAATTGCCCTCTCTTCAATGTACCTGTGAACTTTGAACTGCACATACAACCACACCAAAAGCTTAGCAATGCACAAGATGTTATCATATCTTGCTCCTAAAGGTCTTGATTCCACTATATAACATCTGAACAATAATTTTAAACAAGTCTTGTCATAATGCAGGTGAGAGAATCTGCTCAGCAGATTCTGATTTCACTCTAAACTGACAGATTCCAAAGTGTTGTACTGCATTTGTCCAACAGCCCACAGAATTGTGTGAATTGCGTGCAAGCAGTCATTTAGCAATTCATTTAGAAACATCTGGATTACAAATTCAGTATTTAGATGGAGTCTTTTATATGCTATCTAGAAAGAACATTCAAATGTTCACAGGGGGCTTCCATATGTTTTGTTACAATTCTGCATCTTACCAGACATGGGTCCACTGTTATTCCTCTTGCTTCAAGATTCTTTCTGACAGTCGTCACTTCATCATTTGCCAGATAAGCTGCATGTTCTTCATTACATTTGATTAATTTCTCAAGTTCATTTTTTGTTTCATTACGAACATTCTACAATAAGAATGATTAGTTAGAATTAATTATTTTAGAGATCATCAGCACCTCCTCAATAAACAGTCTACCTGCTTAATAAGCTAGAACAGAAAATACCTTTAACACTATTAACTATTACATTTAAGTGACTCAAAAGGGTATTTATGCCAAGACATCTCAAATATAGTATTTTTAAATGGATAATTCACTGTCAGTTTTTCATATTTTTTCTTTTCATTATGCCCAGAAATGCAGAAGAGGAAAAGAAGGGTGGCAAAAAAATAAGTCATAGGTGTTAGCCTCCTTTCCCTTCCATGAGTATCTGCTAGCGAGGTTCACATTCACGTATCAGCTGGGACACTGATGAAAATTGTAATTTTTGCCTAACAACTAGCAAGAACTCTCCATGGATTCATACCTTTAAGTTGCTGTTCATTAAATTCAAGTAAGATAGGTTAAGTCACTGCCTTTCTCCCATACCTGGCTGCACATTGTTGACTGTAAAACTCCTTCCTCTGAAACAATTACTTTCTACTGTATTCTTTTAAACTCTACTTACTTCTTTAAAGTATGATTCAGTTTGAGAAATATCTAGAAAGAGTAACATAAAAAGCCCATCATCTCTGGGCATTGAACGGAAGGTGCTATTTAAATTCAAAAGAAATATCCAAAAAGCTATAAGCAAGTGAGAAGAGAGGTTACGATGAAAACAATCAACCAGAAGATACAACTGTGACTAGAATGCTGGTGATAATATTATCACATACTAATTAAATCCAAATGGAGCATGACGGGAAACTGCATGAGATTTCTGCTTAAAAGGCATGCATGGAAAGTATAGAAGAGAATAGCCCGAGTTCCACGCTGTTTTCATCACTTTCTTTCTACCGGAAAAACTTTAATATTCAGGTCAATGGCATAATAGTAAAGATGTAATTCAGCTGAAGAATGGAAAACAGTTTACAAACCACTACGTATCTGAAATATGAAAGAAGTATACGGAATTCTCTGTGCTGTAATATTTAAAGTAATGAATAGCAGAAGTATTTAAAAGTAATTTTTTCTTCAATCACCTAAATAGTGTGAAGATGGTTGGTATTTTTCAAAGTTTACTGAGTAGTAAGGTTTTCTGAAGGTAGTGAACTACAAATTCTTCATATATTTTTTTTCCCCTTTTACCTGTTCTTTGGTGCGGCCTATCCAGTATAACCACCGTTTTTTCCAGTCTGGACCCACCATATCTTCAATAACAGACTCAGCTAAAAAAGGAAACATGATGTTAAGCGTCACTCAAAATATATGTAACCGGCCAAATTTATAGTTCTACGATTAGGTACAAGATCAAGAATGGACATTTTATGCCGAAGAATATAAGATATGCCATACAAGTCAAGTGAGATGTCTTTTACTAAAATTTAAAAATGACTGCCAACCAGTAGATATTTCAAGGCAGTATATAAAAAACATAGCATCCCTCCACTGAGACAGCCCTCTAGGTTCCAAGTCAGGCATTTAAAAATCTTACCTAGTTGCAATTTGCATCAAAATTAATAATGATTGATAACCATAAATGGAACAAATACTTTCCCTGAATTGATCCTATTCTTCTACCTGCGTGTCTATACCATTTTTTGACTCTACAGATTTCTATTACTTATCTTTCAGTTGCCTCCTTGCAAGAGCAAGTGCACTAGCTTTTGAGGCTATATTTTGCTAAACATTTCTATCAGTATCGGTACCATCTTAAACTGTCACCACTGTCTCAGTCGTGCCGATAGAAAAGCTTGCACTGCAGTGAAGTAAACTAGATCCAGAAATAGGCCCAGATTAAAAAGCACACAAGAGTGGAATACATCACACAACTCACTGTCTTTGAGACGACTTTGGAGTGTCTCTTCCATAAAATGAATAGCTGCATCCCACTGCTGTTTATCAGATATTGACCGATCTTCTAAGGCATTGTGCTGGATCACTCGCTGCAATGTGGAACATCGTTTTAGCATATAAGACATAATTTATTCAGGATTTAGTAAAAAAAAAAAAATTCTGACATTCTCTTCATTTTTTTTTTGAAGTGTATAAAACCAACATTTATTTGGCACACAGGATTTATTCAAGAGGCACCTTTTCAAAGCACTGCTAAAAATATTTCCTTACACCTTTAATTTCCCTCTCTTCTATAGCCTAGCATAAATAAAGTAAAAAAATAAAAATACAACAAACAATATGAAATCCCTCTGGATTACAGGATATATACAGAGATGTAATGAAATGCTGTTATTTTATGTGGCTATATTTAACAGAACAAATGAGCTGATGCTAAACAATTCTCACAAGGCTGTCCTTGGGCAGTCAGTGGATTATGGAGGACTTTTCCTTGAACCAACTAAACCAATTCTATTAGCTATTATTTAGGGCAATAATTAACAAAAGGTAATAATAAAATTAATTGAGAAACACTGAATTAAAACCTTATATAGAAAAGGAGAGATAGACGCATCTCCCTATCATTTTATGCTTACATTAAAAGAATGCAAAAAATACTGAATATGCAACTTCAGTAAAAAGATTTCACAGCACTTAATCAACAATGCAAAAAAACCCACTACATTGTACCAGGCTATCCTCCGCTCTCTCATTCCATTTATGTCGTTTAATACTTTCTTCTTTGACAGCTTGTTTCAGTTTATCAAAGATATCATCATGCTCTTTTCCTTTTTGTTCTGTCATGAAACGGGAAAATTCTTCTTGCAAAGTCTCCCATGCCACCTAGAAAGTTAGCAAACAATGCCTACTGAAATGGACCGTTATACCGTGCACCAGCTTGTAAAGGAACATTTATGACAATTCTTGCAAGTATGAAAATTTGCATACTTTCTGAAAACAAAGTACAAGCATAAAAGTAATGTGACTTTTCCTTTGCCGCCTTATCCATTACTAATAAAGTCAACACTAAAATTTCCTTCACTATGTTGCAGCAAGTAATAATTCTGTTAAACTCGCATAAATCTGTTAAATATACCTAGCTCGAAGATTTGTTTAACCTTTTAAAAGGTTTTTTTGGTCTTTAACAGGGAAAGTTCATCAGAAGAGCAAAATACAACGTTCCTGCTGTATTTACTTCTCAACATCAAGATCTTGCTAGCCTTTTCTGATGTGTAAGCTGGTTAGAAGAACTGCAGTTAGCCCTTCAAACCACCATCTTACTTCTCTGGAACTATGCTTTCATTTCAACAGGCTTTGCACAGATTTTTTAAAATTATTTTTTAAAATAACTAAATTCTCACCTCTACTGCTTTATTAGGCAGTTGCTTGTCAGTCCACTGCTTCAGTTTGATGTCCACAGTGGTGTTAAATGTCCCTGAGTTCATAGTCTGTGCTGCTGGAAGGTAGATATTCTCAATCACGTGAGTAGATACCCTCTCCCATAAAGTTTTCTGAAGAATCTCCTCCCTAAAATAGGAAGTTGTAACACATATGATGGCTTCCAGTACAAAAGTGTCTAACAAGTATGCATTCAATTTGTTAGAAACACTGAGAAAACAAGACTACAGAACACAGGAAGTACTCCTTAACAACAGGACACAACTTCAACCAAAATCTGCTTGGAACTAAGGACACAAATACACAATGTTTTCTGCAGCAAAGACAGCTTCAGAAGTTGGCATCTATGACTCTTGTGGCTGCCACTGCACAACAGTTCCTTGCAGCTTTTGACTATGGCAATATAACCATGCAGAGCTGTGTGTGCATATGCATGGCAGGTGGGGGAATGACAAGGAAGCAGACTGTAAAGCATTGAAATGATTTGACTAAAGTCCGCACTCCCCAAAAAGCATGTGGGTTTTGTTTCTGTAGTTTTCTGATTTGTTTGTTGGAACATGTTGTAATTTTCCATCTGGGATTTTCATTGATTGTTCCCAGATTTGATAAACAATGAAGCACGTTGAGAAGTCCAACCTTTTACCAAAATGTATAGTGACATTCATTTATAAATGTGCCTCACGTCACTATAAAACTAAGCACCGCTTTCCTATTTATGACATGTTTCAAGAAGTAACAATGGAAATAATCTAACTTTAACCTTTTTAAATGATAATAAACTTACTCAGGAAACTTCACAGTTGCAGTGAGAGAACTCAGCTAAGCCAGCATAAGATGCAGCCAGTATACACAGGAGCAGTCATGTTCCTTCTGCTCCTGCCACAGTCTACAGCACAGGTTGTGGGTTTCTTGCAGGTTAATTTTATGCTGGTTCAGCATGCTAAATCAGCTTACCAATAGGTCATATGAATGCCAGATTTGGTAGAATGGTGACAGCTAAGAGCCGAAGAATAAAACCTCCCTTTTTTTGGTGGTACAAGACAATCTGATTCACTCAATACTTTTTATTACAAATGGGCTGAAGTTTAGAACACAAGGCTCATCCCTGCCAATGCCCCTACTCTTAACTAGGCCACTTGTGGACAAAGGCTGAAGAAATTCTCATAAATATCACTCCTCCCCCCATTTCAACAATGGCATGATTGAAAATTTCTCTTTTGTGTTTAAAGCATCCTTTTTTGAGATTTAAAAATTGTGAAGCTGTCCTTCTGACGTACCAGCATAAATGGGGATCAAAGCCACTAGTTTTTTCCACTGTTGGAACAGATCTTTGGCATATTTAGGGTAGTAAAAGTATTTATACAAAATTAAAAGCAATTCAAGCATTTAAATGGTGAAAGAATTCACTAAAAATAGAAATTAATATTGCCACCAGTAAAAAATATTTTCCTTTAAAAAACTGTTCAAAATAGGATGATTTGGATATTGTTCAAGCAAAGACCAATTATTGATCATTCTTGACCACCATTAAAAGAACTGGGGATGTGGTGAATTAATTTCACTTACAGCGTGTGCTGGAAACCATCTGTTATGGATTTTACAACTTACAAATGCACTGTAGGAGATGTGCAGTCCTCCAATTAAGAAGAAATGCAATCTCATTCCTTCTTTACTGACGTGTCAATAAAAATACACTTTTGCTTTGCTTAATTCAATCAAACTTAATTGGAAGGAATGGAAATTTTAACAGGATAGAAACATTTGCATTCATCAAATGCATTGCTGTTTCCAGGCGGCATATAACGGCTAACAGAAATATTTTTTCATGACTTAAGTTTCCAGTACTACTTTACAGCTCAATAAGTATTACAAAACTAGAATCACCACTACATTTCAAAAGAAACGCACAGAAACATTCATGTTATGCACCCACCCGATCCTCAACATAAAATGAAGCAGACTAGATATAGGCCAGAGTACTTCAGTATCTATTACACAGCAAACAGCACCAAACACCAAAATGGCAAACCTGCATTACATTTGGACGAGAACATAACTTTAGACTAATACAATGCCTACAACACTTTCACTGAACACATGCCCAGAATTATTCTGATGTCATTAAGAGTCAGACATTTTATCTTGGTTTTTAATCTATGACCAAGTTACAGTTCAATTCAGGTCACTGAAAGCAAAGGCATTAAAGAAAACTTTTTTGTGGTTCTCAGTTGTGGTACAGGCTGTCAATAGTAATCCTTTACATTGGCTATTCTCCTCTCAGCTTGCATCTACAGTGGCTTTACTGTGTGGTGATGCTACACTGTTAAAATACACTAAACTTTCTCTCTCACACCTATGTCTGCCCTACAGAGAAGAAGAGCAGTGTAGTATGGTGCTACTTGGTTGAAGCTACCAAGGAGATCCACATGTAGGATGAAGTTCTCAAACATCCAGATCAGCTCTTTTTACAGCCAGGAATTACCTAATCATTAAACTTCCCAATCTCTTCATAAAAGTTTTTTTTTTCCCCCAAGGTCATATATATTATTTTGATATGCACAATGATAATCCCCAAACATCAAGTTACAAGGAATTACTGATTCATACTTCAAATGAACATCTGAAAACATACTTTTCATTTTTGAGGAATATCTATTGTTCATTATATTGTATAAAACCAGAACAAAACACAAACTGACATAATATAATTTTTGTTGAGGGATTATGCAAGTATTTGCTGATTCAGAATAATAAACATAGACTACTTCCACAGGAACAAAAGACATAATAATACATTGTCCTAAGAAAAACAGTTCCTTATTTATATTTGAGAATTTTGTTTACTAAAACTCTTTATATTTTAAAGATAAACTTCTGCTAGTTAATTGGGGAAAAAAAAAAAAAAAAAAAAAGGAAAAAAGAAAAAATTACCATACCAGTGCTTTGGTGTGACCTGAGTCAAACTTATCACTTCATCAAGAATCTCATTCTTTGCTTTTTCAAACAGTTCATTCTACGCAAAAGGAAAAATATGGAATAGTAAGATTTTAAGTATAGTTTGATCATGTTTTCATAAAAACCCAAACCGCTTTCTTACAGCCTTTAAGCCTAAAACGATATTTTCAGGTCACGTTCTGGACAATGTATGTACTAGCCATAAGCTACCCTGGTTTACCGTACATCTTCCCACCCATCTCTTGCATGCCTCTAGCCAGGCATGGCATCTGAACGTTCAGGATCTCTATAAAAGAATTAGTGAATGGGATAATAATTGTTTTGTTACTCTGTCTCTTTGAAAACCCAGGGAATGTAACTTCTCTTTGCCAGTTCTGTCACGATCATAAAGAAACACTGACCTATTCCTGTGGGCAAGTTAGGTCAGTTAACTGTATACTAGAAGAGTGAAGGACTTGTTAAGCATTGAAGTATCACAATTTTGAAGCACACTATTTCATAAAACAAAGAGCTCAGTATTTCCTTCCCCTAGAATTATTTACACTGTCTTCACATTTTAAAATGTACTTTATGCTTTTAAGAAACCTTTACAAATGAGATTAAATGGCATAAATTTTAATCCATAATCTTCAACACTTTGTAGCACACAAATTAAAGTAGTAGTGTAATTTACCCTGTCAAGCTCTCGCAACCGGGGGTAATTGTTCTTCCATTCAGTCTCGAGATTGAAACGTGTGGCTGCAAAAATCAGAAACAAGGCCTTAATTTTTTAATTGTCTATGTGCACTTCATCACTATCTTAAAAGTTTAACAGCTCCTAAAATTGCCACAAATCTTGCTTATGACAAACCTTCCAAGAACTTTAAGGACCTCTGCAAATGAGCAAAGTTTTTTGCTGTCTACGCTTAGATATTATGTCTGCAAATTGCAGGATTCATGCATTGAAGAAATGTAGTGGAAAGAGAGCCATTCAACTGCCAGCTCCATACAAGTCAGTCCTGCCCTGGCTGATCAGGTGATATCTTTACATAGAAAGTAATTTTAAACAACATCTGAATCCAATGAAGAATTGTGGTTTGCCCATAAAAAAATGATTTTTTTTCTTCACACTTATTTACTCCTTTGGTTTTTAGAGTACGTGGGTCCTTCATACCATGATTTTTTTTTAACATGTTTTTGAAAAGATTAACTTGGGCAATTACCAATTCATGAGAAATGGTGATCATATAAAAACATATAAACCACGATTGCCCAAGCATGCTGGCAAAACAGCATTATACGTATGTGGAAGAACTATTTAACAGAAAGTTGCTATTTCACTTGTTTTTTGAGAAGATGTTTACCTTTAAAAGCATCTGCTTGCTGCTCCACAGACTCTCTCACCATTTTCCAAAAGCAATCTGACACAGCAAGACTTAAGTTCTTTGTTGTTACCTGGTGTGCCTTCAGCATACATGTCCTGTAAAGAAAGACAGCTAGAAGAAATTCTTCTGTGCAGACCCATGCTTTCTAGCCTCCATTTTCTCCACACAAGAACAAAGCTTTGCTTTTTGTAGCAGAGAATAACACATAAATGTGCACCTAACCCAAATTCCAGTATCTTCCTCCAAAATATTCAATACAGATAACCACCAAAGTAAGGGAAAAAACCCCAAACAACCCAAAAAACCCCCACCACAAATACATGTTTATTCTAGAGGTTGCAGTGCAGGTACTGCAGTCCCAAAGACCATGCAGCTTACTTAAGAAATACAAGCCTATGAAATCAAAACTCTGTTCAATGAACTTCCAGCAGAACACACAAGCTAACCCTTTGAATACAATATTGCTGTCACATCAAGATGACTGATATCAAGAGGCACTGCAATTCACATTTGGGTAGCATTTACTCCTCCCAGCTGTATCAAGTGCTGAGACATAGGCTGGGAACTTAATTCTTCTAGAACCAATGGAAAGATACAGAAACCTCTGAAGGGAAGCTCAGAGCTGCAGTGGAATCAATTTCTACCTGAAGATGCCTGTCTCTCTCTAATGACTTACAGCAAGGACTGGGAAACCTGGCTAACTTGGTCAGCTCAGCAAGATACTTAGTTTAAGCAGATTAAATCTCAAATAGTGTTTCCACACTGCAATAATTTTTTTAAGTTCAACAAGAAAAACTGATGCTAATGTTTACCAACACAGGCTCATTTTATTAAAAGGAATAAATAGCAACATACTTTAACAGCTTTGAATTTTGAAAAAATTCCTCTTCATATTCTTTAATAGATTCAATGCTTTCACTGCTGTTTCCTGGAGAAAGAAAAGAGTGCTGCAACAGTTCCATTTAGATGGTTTTCTCTGCTATCAAGGAGAAAATAAGCAGAGCCAGAGCTCTCTTTACCTTTTCCAGTAACAACTGCAAAATAACCCAAAGCCTTCATTGGGAAGAGTTTGCCTTCAATTATTTGCTGGATCTATGAAAATAAGAGATTAAAAGAACATGGTTAACTTTGCACAGAGACATTCTTTCCTTCAGCAAAGTTTTAAAGCCAGATCTAGTTGTATCTATGCATAGACTACTACAAGCAGCAGTTTGTGATGTGACGGAGTTCTACTGATATTTAAAAGAAAAAAAATTATATAAATGCATAGAACAAACAAGGCATAACATAGCAAAACACAAAATAAAGTCAAAAAACCTATCCCAGAATATCCTAAAGCCTTCTCAAGAAATGGAACTTGCTCAAGTCACCTCTATGAGAAGAACCAGTATCATAGCAAGCTGTAGCCAAGCTGTGATTGAAGTCATGTAGCTAATCATTAAAAGCAAAGCCTGAGACAGATTAAAACAACAAGCACCCCCCAAAAAAATAATTACTGAATACAGAAATAAGCACTCAAAAACATCTAGAACAGGTAGGTGACGTCCAATATTTCTGATAGCATCTCAAGAATTTTTCCATATGTGACTTTAGACATCACAATATGAAAAAAATAGTTTCAACTCACCCTGCTTGGGCTAGCCACGTTTTTCTCGGCAAGATCAACTTTAGTCAACACAAAAATCGTCCTTTTTCCTTGGGGATCCATTTGGCTGACTAAGTCTGTGACAATACTGCGTTCTGCATCCACTGATCCATCTAAAATAAACAAAAACAAAGTTATATTTTTGGGACAACGTAATCTAACATGCATACTGAAGATACAGTAGACATCTAATAAGTTTCATGTTACAACTTAAAAACACTAAAATTACACCTGTATTGAATTTTTGGGTATACACAATGAAAATTTGCTTTGTTCCCAGTATCATAAAAACATTAGTTTGTTCTAATTGTATAAGTTTTGAACAAGTACCAGCTTGCTCAAAACATTAAACTCTATTACTATCTGTTGCCTCCAGTAACACTTTTGAAGAAATCTTGAATTTTAATGATAAAAAACTCTTATCAAAAATGGATACCAAAGGTGCCTTAATTTATAAATAGACATTCCACAGCATGCTGTTTTGCACACTATACAAATTACCACAAATGGAAAAAAAAAATATCAGGAGAGTCCCCAGCGTCACATAAAAATCAGAATTAAAAAAAAAAAAACCTGCCAGTTGATAACCTTCTATACTCTTATTACCTTGAATGCAAAGGATGATGGCATTAGGATTCTGCATGTAGGCCTTGCTGATGCTAAAGATAGTTTCTTTCGTATCTGGAGCCATACCTGATGTCACAGTCTTTAATACGTACATGGAGATATATTTAAAGGAAAAAAGAAAACAGAAAGATGTAAAAAAAGAAAAACAACAGCTAATGTTCTCACCAATAACACTACTTCACATACATGCCTGAAGGATTTCTTTTTTTTTATTTATTGCGTACTTACACTAATGACTCCAGGTAAATCAACCAATACCATTCTCTGCAAACCAGGACCTTTCACACTTAAGGAGATTGTCTGTGAAGTAAAATTGAAATTAAAGCTTTATACACACATCTACTTTGTGTGCAATTACATATGCAAACACACATATATAAATTTATATAAACACATATTTACATACATATATGCTTTAAACCAGCAACAGTCTGTAATTTTAAATATGAAGTCCAATTTTATGTGCATGTAGTTGTGATATAAAGCTGATTTTAACAGTCCAAATGCACTTTCTATAGTGTAAAATATTAAGTATACACAGACTGGGTTCACCAGTCTTCTATTTGAAGAATACTTACAAAAGATATTGTACAGATACATGTACAGATATCTGCCACTAAATATTTGACAAGGCTTACCTCAGTGCTAACAGTGCACCCTTCCTTCACACTATTTCTCATTCTGATTTCTATTTCATTTCTCAAAGCTGCAAGCTGTTTTGAGAAAAGCAAAATATCAAACTCCTTACAATCATGGTAGAATAAAAATCACCAACATAAGTAAAAAAAGTTTACTTAGGGATTAGGACCTCTGTTTATAAATACTGTCTCAAACGCATGTTGAATAACAAAGTCTGGTAAATGAGCTGCTAAACGACAGATTACCCACAGATCTGTGCACACTCTAAAAAAACATCTTGGCACAAGAACTCCTCCTACATTTTACCTGCTTCAGTGCCAGCCAAAAAGCATACTAAGATATAATTTAATAACTAATATAATGACTTGCCCCACTACACATGTCACTAATTGAACAGGAGCTAACGGCCCACACAGACACAAATTAATAAAAATTACATTAACTTCCAGACACTTGCTTGATACTTACATCCTCTTCCTTGGTCAGATCAAACTCCCGAGAGCTGTCTTTGAATAAAGCCACATGGTGGGGACCTTCACTGAGAGTTACCTAAATGGTAAAAGCCTTATATGAGAAAGTATGGTAAATCTAACACAGAGAAGAAGTACATAGCATGTGTGTACTTCCCACTGCAGACTTACAACTACATGTAATGCTTATTTAGCACAGGACTACTTATACTAGGAACTGCTACTACTCTGATAGTACATATGGATCATACATAGGCCTGCAGAAGTTCTGTCACTGACTGCAACAACTCACTTGCCTAGAGGCCATTTTATAAACAAATGTTCACATATACTTCAATTAATGGCATAACCACAGGGAAAACAATACAGCAAATGCCGATTCAGAGATTATAATGTTTCTTACCTTGACAGGGGAACGTGTCATCATCTCCCCAGACCCTCGAGGGAATATGCGGGCTTGGGCGATCATTTCTAACACGCTGGTTTTTCCTGCACTTTGATCTCCAACCACCACCACCTTAAGTGAAAGTTACAGGACATTTTGGAAGCTTAGACAAAAGCTGACTAAAGATGTTAATCTGTATCAACATTGCATTTATTGTCAAACATAATACAGCCATTGGTTTAAATATGGAATTCTTGAATAAATGCTAACTTTTAATCATGCAAAAAAAAAAAAAAAAAAATCGACTTGCACTTAAGACAGCAGAGTCCACAAAGCACCCTAACGGGCCTAACCTGCCAGGCCACCTCATGAAGAGAGAGAGGGCTTGCTGTTCTCATAGCAGACAGCTCTTCTCTCCTTGTACAAAATCCTTTCAGTAGGCGAAACACTGAAGACCACTTATCTGGTAGATGTTGCTTCTGCCTGGAGAAGGCTGAGTTCTGATGTAGCTGCTGTCACTTCCCCATCTTACTGGTTTCTTATAGAAGCCACCAGTGCTACAAGTGGCTGTGCAAGCAGGAAGCATTCCCGGCTCTCCCCTCCACCAGCAGCCAGGCTAGCCAAAACCCTTCTCACTGCCCCCTCCAACAACAGCACTACTATCAGGAGTTAGACGAAACAATAGGCATTTTACGCTGCTGAGAAGGCTGGGGTGCCCTCACTGAAACCATTGAAAATGAAAGGCTAAGCACAGCAGCAATATCTGGATCTAGATAGGGTTTTATCTACAACCAAGGCAGACTTAACAGTTACATTGATTATTCTCAAAATTCTCTTGTTGCATTTAAAATTGAGAACGTCTTAAGCAAAAACCCTGGAGTTACAAGAAAACAGCCTAGCACTGCTCTGGATTATTCTGGAATATAATTAAATGCTCTATTCAGTTATAAGACGTGTTTCAGTAAAAAGCCTTGAATTCTTTATCTACTTACTCGAGGTAGGTGATCTTGAGTGTTATAACTGGCATCATAATCAGACAGGATGTCAAGTACCTCAGAATACATATCAATCAAGGATTTCTACCAAGAAAAAAATAGTACAGACAGAAAACAGTCAATTAACGTTAAGAACAAAGATTGGGTTTCAGACTACTTCAGCTGTATATTCTGTAAACTCATATATAAAAATGTGTTTATTTGCTCCTGATGGTTTGAAACCTAAACTGTCTATACTGCAGCACAGATCTCTAGTTTACGAAGTACAATACCAAGTCAAGTCATCCCATTCCTTCTGTGGATGAAAATACTACAGCTACAGATGCATCTTGCCGAAGGAGCAAAATGAGAGCTCTTACGTACAGCATGAGAGAACAACAGTGATCAGGCTTCACAGTTTCCAAGTTAAGAAGCTGAATTAAGTTTCTTCCATTAAACATCTAGACTGACATTCTCAGCTTGATGAACAGTAAGTGTTAAGAAGGGTATAGATCTATCAACCTCATTCTGTAAAAATAAGAACTCCTTATCTTTCAGTTCCCAGGGAAAAGAGGAAGAGCCATACTAGTCAGCAAGTGACACAGAGAGAGACAGAAAATGTCAATTTCTAGAATGTTCAGGATGTTGGCAGACAAAAGCAAAAGCATACTTAGTTCAATCTCTGTGGATTTATAAAGAGCCATCAAAAGATGTTTCCTGACCCCGTAACTATATTCCTACCAAACTCAGTAAGACCCATGACAAAGCACAAAAGTATCAGACTGTGTGTAAGAAGAGTTGGAATCTTATTTATTAGCAAATACAGTGAAGCTACATCAAAAAAAACCCAATCCACATTTCCCACTTCGTTAGTTAGATCAGGTAACCTCTTTGGGCATTTCAACTGAAGCCATTTTCAAAAGTTACATAGTTAAAAAAAACCTTAACACATCAAAAATTTAGCATAGATACCTTATAACAAATGTTAAAAGTTCATATATTAATTAATACAATTTAGAATAGCATCATGGAAAATATGGCATAATTATATTTCTACGCTGATTTGTAACACATAAGTACCTTTAACTTCCTCTGATGAATTCCCTTGTCATCTCTTTGCAGTACCAATTTTCTTAATTCTTTGTTCTCCTTCTCTAATCGCTCAAGCATTCTTTGGTATTTGAGCTACAAAACAGTGGTACAAATATACTCTTGAAATTACACAAATAGTACACTCACATGAGCAAAGTTTTACTTATGAAAAATATATTATCCTTCAGGCAAGTCTTTCAAGATACAGAGACCTTTGTGATCACTACAGCTTATTAAAAATACAAGGCCATCAAGGAAGACTGTTAGACATTTTTTTCAGCAACACAACACCTTTGCTTCAAAATTTTTAATGAGGCCACAATGTTCAAACTTCGGGTACCTAAATCAGTCTTTAAGCATCTAAAACAACCATCATTTTCAAAGGAGCTACACATACAGAGTCAGACAGAAATTAGTGTCAGTGGGAAGTGGCTGTTCAATCAAAAAGATCACAGGGCTTACATGTGAATTTGCAAGCCTAGTTTAGATCCTTTTTTCAGTATACAACCTCAGTTCAAGAAACAACTTCACCTGTTTAGAAGGAGATTATGATAGTCCTCTGAAGATGAGACATGAATATAGTTTTGATAACTACTCTGAAAACTGTTTTCTGTGATGTGGAAATGTATTTGGCCTGAGTGTACTTTTAAGAACAAATCAAATTTCAAGCTTTTATTAAAAAAATGTAAGTAACAAATGCTTTCAAAACTAGCAAATATATAAAGAGGTTATAAAACCCCGTATCAAAACAATTTGGCTGAGCCAAAGAGCCAATCAATTTAGAAGCCTACAAAGATTAATTATACATTAACTTTAGAAAAGTAAGCAAGCAAACTAAAGCAAGGACTAACATGCATCAACCCTGAAAAAAAGTAGCTTAAAAAATGACTAGTTCTGCCTCGCTAATTAAGGACATTAAAACTTTGTTGGAATGAGATTTGGTGAAGCTCAAGTCAATTAATGAGATAAGGAAGGAGTCCCACCTTATACCACATGTGCACTGAAAAGCCCCACTAAGATAAAACACAACAAACTTGTAAGGGTTTCATATAAGGCAACACACCTAAAAGGACAAAGTGTCGCTGTCTAAACAAGACCTATAAGTCATACAGCTGAGGAATCATGGTTCCTGCTCTGTAAGGTCTGCCTAAGAGATGCAATATTTCTTTGTAAACCAGATCTGCAGCTGCACACTGTATTGCCCCATATTATGAGAGCTACTCCCCAGAAGGGCTGGAAATGCTCCTCGGTCGAGCTGATGCAAGGAATTAGATTAGCTACTGAATGCAAGACTAAATTTCAGAGAATGTGAAAACAGATTTTCATGACTTTGCTCTTAAATAATGTATGCTCATATACACTTGCATCCTTGATAGTGATAAATCTTAGTATCTTCTATTTTAAACTTGGCAGATTGTAAGTATAAGTTCTATGTAAGGGGAACAAAGTAACTTGTACTCATTCAGTACATACAGAAATTCATATTAAAAAATGGTCTTTCCAAATGTCTGTTCTTGAACTCTTAGGTCCTCTGAAGTTAGGCCATGCACTTTTTAAGAGGCCAGTTTGAAAAGCAGTGATCCTAAAGCTGATCTCTGCAGACTTTTTCCTTTTCTGCCAGCTAATGAAGCACGCTCCTCTTTAAAAGAAGCGACAGAGGAATTACTCAAAACAGGATTTCACTTGCAAAAGCACATCTTCTGTCAGACTATATTAAAGTACAGCAACTGAGCTAGATGGAAGACATTCAGAAATTGAAAGTGGCTTCAGTTTTGCGAAGCAGTGTTTTTTAGAAACGTATATGAAAAAACCCTACCAACAGCTGTCATTACTGTTCAAATTTTCACTTTTTGATTTTTTTAAAGGACACCACTCTGAACAGCACCATCCTCTTCAGTTCTTACAGGGATTAAATGTTCTTTTAAATCACAAAGAGAGGGCAGAGAAAAAGCTTTTAATCTGCCCATAGCAATTTTCATACCAAACAGTCCAATCATAGAAACAACTTTAATTGAAAGAACTCCTTACAGCTTCACAAAACAGATTTTGATGAACACTGCATGGTTTATAGACAACTCTAGTATTGTAACTGCAATTATTTTTCTTGATGAAGAAAACAAAAAAGATACTTTGGTTCTCCTGAATGCCACTGTACTATAATCTGAATGTCTCATCCCACATATCCCATATGATGTCTATTCTTCCTCTTTGACCTCTGATACTTGGTCAGCAAATGCACTTAAATGCTTCTTTACTTTTTTATGTTTCCTAGATTGAGGGATTAAAAACATAACTTCTCAATAAGTAAACTCATTTCCTTTCTGCACTAAATGTGCCATTTAAACATACAAAATATCACAGATTTATTTAGTAGCATTGAAATTATAAGAGAAAACTGTAGAATATTAGGAATAGAGTTATCATGGATAGTAACAAGTTAAAAACTGGAATATCACCATTGTATTTACGTTAAGACTTTTGGCTAACTTTACATTTCAGGAATATACAGCATTGAAGGCAAGGAAGGTATTTTGGGAAAGTACAATTACACATTTGTCCTATTGTTACACTCCCTTCTTGCATTGTCAGCCACTGCCAGACAAAGAACAGAATAGACTGACCTTTGGTCTGCACCAACACAGTCAACTCTGTATTGATAAACTCAAAGATTGAAAAAAAGCACTGCATTTTTGCCAAATATATTTCAAGTGTGCTTTGTCTAGTAAATCTGAGTCTGCTGCACATAAATCTATACTTAAGACATCAGTAACTCAAAAAAGTTACCTGAGTGCGTAAAAGTTCTTCTTGAAGTTGATCAATCTTCTCTTTGTCAGAAACCTACAAAGAAAAATAATCATGGCTACTAACACATTGTTTAGTTTACCCACTGCAGGTAACCACATCCCGAACTGAAAGCTCCATTCCACATAAGAAATTTGACTTTACGTGCATTTTAAAGCAAGTAAAATTCTTCAATTAGCATGTGAGAGCTAACACTGATGGAGAGTTCCATCTGCAACAGAAGGTTCACATTAAAAAAAAAAGTCTAAATTCCAGAGCATGCAAGTGCAAAAATTAACCCTTCAAGACTTCATATTAGGAAAGTGCGCTTAGGGAAAAGCAAACTTCTATATGGTGCTCAGAGTCTGGCCACTGCCCTAAATGTAATTTTAGTGGTCAAACTCTTGGGATCTCATATATTCATTTCCTGAATTAGCACAATCTTAATGGGATACAATCACTAAAACATCTGCTTGCTACAGAAACTATTTTCAGGTGAGTATTCATCATTTCTGCAGCTTCAAGAGGATTCTTATTTCACACTTGTTTTTCAGAATTATAATCCTAAACATGCATACACAACTTCATAAAAGGTAGTTAGTCAGGATAGTCTCGAAGAGTTATTTTATAATTTTTTAAATTACACCAAAAACTGGAAAAATCAGGATATCATAACACAAAACACTTTGAAGTTCAAGGCATATATGTAATAAGATCAGGCAATCAGAGCCATTCTTAGTCAAACATTCTTAAAATAGGTTCATCAAGAAGATGTAGTAAACAGTGGTTCAACAAACAATCCATTTTTAACAACACAAAGACCAAAGCATAAATGGTGCAATACAAATTCATATGATATAAATATTTACAAACAATATAAGACCTAATGGTTGAGTGATAAAATATTAAATTTAGAAAAAATTATAATCTAAACAATTACTGAAAGAATGATATAGGTAAAAACTTCAATATTCAAATAAAGCACATGTAAAGCTCATGGAACATTTACAACTCAGGTTAGCTTCCTATCAGAAAGAGCATATTATCTAACATGCAGAGGACAGCTGCCATTTAGACACAAATCAGCTTAGTTACTATAATTTCACACAAGTTGTTACAGATTAAATAAAAAATTTCCACAGTTATTCATAGTGATTTACATCATTTAGCTATTAAATCTGTAATACACAGGATCATGCCTGGACTTTATAGAAAGCAATCCAAGCTAACGCTTCCATCTGTATCCAATTATTTTCTTATTCATAAACAGCAAAGAGGAAGTGCTGCAAATCAACTTCCTTTTTCATCTGTTAATTAGTTCAGTGATAGCAAAAGTGCATCAGAAACAGGGTTAGTTTAGCACATGGACAATTTGATGTGTGCAGCCACAGGATGGTGTATGTAACAAACATTTACATACGCACTTTAAACACCTCAGAGACGCAAGGAGAAAATAAAAATAGAAGGGCAAAGAGAATGGTGTGGAGTCAGAAGAAGCAAGAAAATAAAGGAAAGAAAAGGAAAACAAAGTGTTTCCATGTGCTGTAGATTTTCAAAGCAGTTAAGAGCAGAGAGTGAGAAAATGTTAAGCAAGCTGTTCCTGAAAGTACTTCTGGGGCCTTGCATCTTTAAAGGACATATGTATAGACAGATTGCCACTATCCACATGAGCACTGTCTTTTATGTACAGTATCCTTATGTTTACACTATATTTATGTTAAACACAGTAAAAAATATTGTATGCAGCTACATGTCACAAGAGCTGAAGCAAAGAACTATCTAGCACTAGATGATTAATTCTAACAAGAACAATTAGGTAAGTTATGTAAAAAATAACAAACAGCTCTAGAATGATGTATATGCTTCAGCATTTGATTCAGGTATGCTTTCAACATTTAGCTGCACTTAGTACATACTGTATTTTGAACAAGTAATTCATAATATTGCTAAAAAACTTTAACTTGGCAATAAAAACTAAAACTATCCTAACAATTTGAAGTGCTAACAGTCACATATAACTATCTACGATCTATTTCTACTCACAAAAAAATAAATGAAAAAAATGATTAAAATTTGTCTATATAGGCACATCAATATTTGTTTACTCCAGTTCAGCATGAAGATGCTACATGAAGATGCCTCCATCTTTCCCCATTGTCACCATAAAGAATTATGAGAAAAGAAAACCATAGGGCCATTTTTAATCAAGGTTTCCTGCACAAAGATGCAGATACTTGCTTACTAAGATTACCAGAACCTCCTTATAGAGTTACTCATTTTGCACAGCGGTTGCCTTCCAGCAGGTCTCGTCACACATCGTATAAAATAAGTAAGTGCCTCTGAAAATTGAATACCTTTGAAACCACACTTACTGGTTTTGTATATTATCTAACCAGACTATAAATAACTCTAAATTTATCATCTACAGAAGAACGACAATGGTTTCCAGTAATATAAATGAAAATATCACAGCCCAGACAAAACGCCTATCAGAAGCTGCCATGCACAGTGCAGCTATACAAGACTAATCAATTACACTGCTAAATATTTATCAAAAGGCTGACAAAAAAAAAAAAAACCAGGAAACAATTACATTTTTGTTTTCAATACCCTCTCCCGATTGTGAGACAGTTCTTACTCTTATTCAGTTTACAACTGAAGCAGATTTAATATTGAGAAATTAAAATGGAAAATGTGCAAGTAAATTGGGCAACAGAACTTCCAAGAATGGAAGTGAAATGATCACATTCTCTAGTAGACAGGCAAGCAAGTTAAAGCCAACTGAGTTAAAAAATAAACAAGGTTAGTTTACGCCCTGTCAAAAGGGCATGCAATGACTTATTTCAATGACAGTAACATTTTCTTCTTCCAAGGGAGAATTTCGATCAATGATTGGAATCTTTCAGTTATATCCTCATCTCAAGATATTCAAGAAAATAGTTTAAAATCTCTTTTGGTTTGTTTCAAGCAAAAAGATTAGTGTCACAAACAAGACACATTCCTTGTCAATAGGCATGTATGCCAAACAGCACACTTGAATGCTAAATTAAGACTTCTTACATGTAAGGGCAGTTAGACTTTGAACGCTCAGGACACACAGAGTACCTGCCTTGGAGGTCAGGATAACATTAACAAAGATAGCCCTTACAGCTATTTCACAGCTTGGGAACTGTAGTTGCAAGAAAGTACTGACAAGGCAGAATTTCAATCAGAAACAAATGTAATATCAAGCTCTTTTTTTTCCTGATTGGGTTTATTAGGCTGAGACATTTTTATATATCAAATATTGTATTGTATTATTTCCGGTAATTTTTACATCTTTATATACTTTATTACAAACTTCAAGCTACTATGCCATACTTCAGCTCTCTCAAACTGTGTACAATCTGAGAGAGGCTGAAGGAGTTCTCTTTATTAAAAAGAGAGTAACTGAACAAACAGAATATTTAGACCACTGGAGACATCTTTACTCTTCTAAAATACACATCTGGAAGGGAATGATTGAGAGGATATTTGTAGGACACCTTTTGAGATAAAATCATCTCAAAGAATTGCATTTCCATTACATTTTGTTATACAATGCCTGGATTCATAACTAAGGACAGAATACATCAGGATAATTTTAAATCCGGAGAGAATATTAACTAAATAAGTATGAAAAATGAAATATGAGGAAAAAATTGGCTTTCACCATCTTTTTTTTTTTAATTAACAGTTTAGAGTGGTCGGGGTTGTAACTCTACACCATAAAAAATAATATGGCAAGAAAGTAAAATATTTAAATTTAAAATGCTACTTTAGTTTCAGAGAACAAAGTGATTTACTCTGCTGACAGACTAAAAAGCATGACAGCTATGCAACTGTCTAAAAGTTTAATTCCCATTTACTGTGTTCCTCTTTCTGTGGGAGTTTTCTTCAGATGTACAGAAGATTAAGTTCTGTATCCAGTGCTCAATTCCAAAGCTGTTGAAAAATATGAGTAATCAGAAAGATTTTTTTGAGGACACAGAAGCAGCCAACAACGCAATGTGGTTAAAAATTACAGGTTGTAACAGATCAGACAACTAAAATATCCCAATTTAGGAAGCATTTCCAATTCATCTCAGCCATATAATAATGAATACAATGATCAGAGCTTAAATTAAAGTGACGTGCAGATGTCCAATAACCACAGCATATCAGCATAAACTGTGCTTTAAGCGGGAAAATAGACAAAGGAATACCTTTGATGAATATTCAGTAGGGATTCTTATTAACAGCAGTATTTAATTGTCTGTGCAACATTGTTTCTAAGGATCTGCTGTCATTTTCAGAGTGGTAACAGTATAAAGCAGAAAAAACCATTCCCAGAAATATACTACCTGTAAATAGCTACACTCTTACAAGATAGAGCTACAGTAAGCAACCAACAGTAGACAAAACAGACTTGGCATTTATTCACATACTTTCCTTAAATGCATTTTTAACATATGAACTTTAAATAAGTTTTTATAGAGGCAGAGAACATACAACTTCAAAGTGACACAAAGTACTTGTTTAGCTTTTAACACCATGCTTTAAATGCAACTTGGTTAAACTGAAACAGGGCTATACATACACCTGTAGTGAAGTTGGCTGCAATAATTATTTGGGCCCATGATTTAATTAGTTAGATTTTTCTAGCTCAAATGCAGAAGGCTGAAGTATTTGATTAGTGTGAATACAGTACATATTGTCCCTTATGCCATCACCTTTCGCTTCTGCTGGGAAGAGCCCATGTTATATTGGCCCGCGGCTCTGCGTGCTTCCTCTTCATGCTGCTGGATTTGTTGTTGTAACAGAATGAGTTCACCAAGCAGGCCCTGCCATGAGGTTATAATAAAAAGGAGAGGAAAAATTTGGGGTGTAAGGAGAACAAAGTTAAACCAAAGGGCATGACAAAGACAGATGAAAAACAGGTATGAATGGGTTACTTCAAACAAAAGTGAAATTTCAGCAGCAAGATGTCTTGCTAGCTAGCTGTCTAGCTAGCAAAATGCAAAACTATGCATTTTGCAAATCCAGTAGAACAAGACAATAAAAACTTTTAACTACATTTTGTAATTATACTAAAACTTAAAAAAATCAAACTATCCTGCCTTTAAAATGTACTTAAAAGTTTCAGGATTTAATTTCAATTATTCAGGCCAGAAGTTCTTAAGTATCAGCAATCTTTCACAACTTAACCATGCATGTATTAAAGACAGAGTTTTGGATACTGTACACAAAGTTGTGCACAACAGGTAATGGGCTCGACTTTGTCAGTAACAAAAAAGTTCTCACTCTGTTCTTTCAGCAATGCAGACAGTTTATAGAAAGATGATTTTTTTTCTGCTATATAACTCTCAAACTAGGAAAAGCAAAATAGTTTATAGAGCATAAAGAAAAAGCCCCCTCTCCACTTCTGTAACACACTGCAGTTTAAATCCATGCTGCCATAATCCTTCCTGATCGCTTCAAAATCCCTGCAACTTGATGTTTATTCCTTTACTTATTCAGCATTTCCACAAAGCTTAGTTCTCTTCTCTTCTCCCCCCACACCAAATAGTCTTGAAATGGTAAGCTGTCTTTCAAAATTGGTTTGGAGATACTATGTCAGCATCTACTGGAACTTTATGTACAATTTATTTCAGAGAACAGAGGCAGAAGTATTAACAAACTATGTTCAAATAAAGCTCTTTAAGAAATATTACATCTTCTCCTAAGAAAACATTCAGTGAAATGAAATGTTTCAAAAATGCACTACAGGAATCAAAACAAATCCTGAAATATTACTTTGGTGTAAGAATTCAAGACATCTACCATCAAGTTATATGTTTGTTGCACAAAATACACACACAGGCATGTACACATAAGGATAAACAACACAGGAGAGAATGGATAAAAGGAGAGACAATCAAATGACCAAATATTTGTTAAATAGTGATTTGTATAACCTTTCAAGAATAGAAAAATCTTCACTTTTGTATTTTACTGGACCATTTTAAGATTTCAAAAATTTCTATATTGCCAGACTAGCAAACGCATTAGAATTGTGCCAAGAAATCAGGCAAACCAAAAGATTTCATTTCTAAACAGCAGCAAGGAGAGATAGCCTCGTGGCTACACTTAATATTAGAGGAACAATAACAATATGTTGCCATTTCACAAACAAGGAAACTCTCGATATGAGCTGACGCAGTTCCTTTAAAAATTATGCTATGGGTCAAGAAAAGACAAGAAAAACCACTGACCAAACCTGCCGTGAAGGCCTTTTGGAATTTAAACAGGCACAGTTAAATTTGATGTCTTCAAACATCTGTTAACTGTGCAATTACTTTCTAAGACATCTGGTCCATGTGACTCTTACTCCACAGTAAAGTATGAAAAGCCCTTTTCAACTACAGTTAGCTCATTCAATAATATATTCAAATAACAGATAAGGTGATTTAAAAGGCTTCTCAACAACACTTCTTATTTCCTTTTTTTCTATTTCTTACTTTATAGGTTTAACTTTAAAAAAAAAGAAATATTAAGAACCTTAAATAGTACAGAACTGTAGGCACAATGCAGACACAAACAAAAATGTTTACATCTCTCTGTCATTGGACACTACCACTGTTCCTCCCCCAAAAATGAAACATTCCAGTGTAAAACCATATTTATTTTAAATAATTTTGTCTAGAAAAATCAACAATTAATGGGATTTCAAAACCCAAAATGTTTACAATCATTGTATTATTATTTTCATTAGCAAAGAAACAATGTAAAGGGGAATAATGCTAGTTGACAAACACAGTGGCACAAGCTCTGCAAAGTCATCATGAGAATCTGGGTGCACAATAAATAAAATAAGGCAAAACAAGTGCTGACATTGTCACTGCATATGCTTTAAAAAATACATTATTTTACATTAAAAGTTAATATGCTGTACTTCAGTTAGGTATGACTATCTGTTTAAAGTTCCTCATGACTAAAGAATTTGTGCCCCATTTTCATGAGCAACCAAAGCCCTGTCTCTTTGCATGTCTTGACTCCTTCCACTATTTCCCACTAATTTCAGTGTTACTGTTCATGAGAAAAGCTGAGCCACAGTAAGTCCTTGCAGGAAAAATAATTAAATGCTGAGGGATGTAAAGGGGTGAAAATGATGAGGAAGGTAAAGAGATCACTTTCTAAGAATTTGGATAAATGTCGCAATTTTATCCAGAGCACCTACAACATGAAACTGGGAATTAAGTTGGGAATGTAACGGTGCTATGAACAGAAAAGAGAAAATTTGAAAGCTTCTTACACTGACTAGGAGTGACCCTGTGCTGGCTCAGTGAGGCAGTCGATGTGCTGCCAAATCCTCAACAGTGCACCAACCTCAAGGCATGAGATTTTATCAGAGAACCACAGGCAGAGAAAGGACAGCGTGGTTGGGTTTGAATTATTTATCTGGCTTCTAAGCCTCAAATCGATACTTGAGTCACATTTTTCACACCTACTTCATCACAACTATAGCCACTATAAATTTCCTTTAAAAATTGGGCTAAGCTTTGGAATTTGTTTGCTTTAATAGGAAGCTGAAACTCTTTAGAAATTTTTTTTTGGGAGACAGACAACAGTGCAAGATAATTTTCTGAAAAGCTAATACTGCCATTTCAAGTGCAAGCCTGAACTAGTCCTACACATACAATACAATAACATATTTTATACACTATACCTTTTATAACTACGTTCTCTCCTCTTTCTCCAGGAACAAAATTTCTTATTTAATCTAAGTAGAAACACATTTAAACTCCATTTATTTAAACTACTTATCTGAACACTCCAGTAATTTTAATTTAATTCTCTTTTAAAAAAATTGTACTTTTTGTATTGAAAGATTATGACATAAACACCACATTAGCTGGCAAGAAGCAGTACAGCCTGATTCAGTGTTTGGGGCAACGTTCACTCTCAAAGTTGCCTTGCAAAATTAACTGGTTTCTCACTCATTTTACAGGAAGTTTTGAGACCTGAGGACCATGCCAAATAACAGTACTACAGAACATTCCTCCAAATGAGGAATTTCTAGATTCCTTTACCAGTTACTCATCTTTTTACAATGAAACAAAGAAAACCAGCTCATCAGATGCATTTAATACCATGCTACAGCACTTTATGCATCCATACAATCACAATTCTTAAACTAATATTTATTGGCAGTGGAAAGCATTGAATGAAAAAAGGCCATCTAACCCATTCATTGTCTTGACAATAATAATTTTCCTTGTCAATAAACTAAGTGATTATGCTTTGTTAGGTACTCATATGTGCCTTGTTCAAAATATTATGACCAAAATTGATCATATTAATTAGCAAACCAACAATTTCTAAGTGTAACATATTGGATATAATTGGAATAACAAAAATTAGTACACCAGACTAGATTTTCTAAATCATAGTGATTTAATATGGGCTGATATTTTCTGTACCACAGCCAAAGTTTTGTTGGCAACATTAAAATGCAGTTGTCGCTGCATCTGAAAAAAAGAGAATAATAACTACTAGTGATATTACTGGCATTCAGTAAAAATCTCAAGCTAATTTAGTTATCAAAGACAATAAACTAAGATGGCCATTTCTTCACAAATCAATAATAAAGTATTTTTTTATGTTTTAAACAGTGAAACCTGTGCTAAGCAATCACTTAAGAAAAAAATAATATATATCTAGACAGCTTATTGACAAAGGGGAAACAAAAAGCTAAACTTATTTCTCATCTAGAAATCCATCACTGCTCCAAAGGTAAAAATAAACCTATTACAAAAAGTCAGCTTTGTACAGGTTTCACTACATATTGCCATGCAGAATTTATGTAGAATAAATGTATACATGCCTGCATATACAGAAATGTCTTTTATGTAAAAGCCCCAGTTATAGTTCAGACACTTTCAGTTGCAAAAATAAATATTTAATAATTTACAAATTCCCTGATATTTATTGTTTTCCTTCCATTTTTTATAAAGATTTTTAAAAAAATATACATGGGAAAAATGAAAAGCCTTTAAAGAATGAGCAACATTATGATTTAGAAATTTAATAGAAATAAGATCTACTATTCATGAAATAAAAAAAATTAAATGTCACCTCCTTTAGTTCAAGGAAAAAATGCTAAAGCTTTTAGTTATCAAAATACGGTAATATTTTTTCCATAAGATAGTAATAAAAATGTGATGTGTACTTTATCTAAATAAAGTAAAAAGAGACTGCTTTAAGAAATAGAAATTCTTTATTAAGGCAGATATCCTTAAGCAAAAATCACAACTGTGAAAATGTCAACAGAAATGAGGCTGCAAGCAGAAATGCCTGAAAATAACTATAAAAGCCTAAACCAACTTGAGTAATAAGCTATAAGCTCAAGTGCCACTGACAACATGCCCTGAAAAATTGCAAATGCACACGAAATACCTAAAACTACATTCTTATTACAACCCAAGTTTCTTAGGAATGTAATTCCTAAAGGTTTTTATGGCCGCCTTGTATTTTCCTTACACCAAAATGTTTATTATCATTGTACTGTTCATATATTAAACCCAACAATGCATACTCAAGTAATTTTCAATGATAAGTTCTATTCAAGCTGCTTCAAACAAACATCTGCAAATAGCTGTTGAAGCACTTTAAAAAAAATTACCTGTTGTCAACACATTTTTAGTTTTGCAAGAGAGTAATTACCTTCTTGTACTGTTTGTCATTGTCATATCCCTGGTCAGTAGCTCTGAATGCTGTTTCTCCTGGAGAACCTAGGACATAATTACAGAAACGCATTACAACATACAAAAGGCAGTTAAAAATTCTCAAACTACACCTAATATAAAATCAAAGTTTCAACTCCTATGAATTATTAATTCAATAATCTTTGAAGTTCCTATAGGAAAAAAGATTCACCTGAAGAAACTGAAAAAGAAATTCAGTTCAAAACTTATCTGAAAATTTTATATCTAGTTCGAGACTCAAATTAGTTATATCATAAGGGAGCAGGCAGCTTCAATTAGACTACTGAAGTTCTGAAAACATTTTAAAATTAACCATTTCTGAAAAACATGAAAGAAAAAACCAAACTACTGTATTACTGTAACAAGAAAAAAAATTAATAAATTCTTTCCTATTGTAATAGCGTAAGTTTTCAAAACAAGCTTCCAGAAAATGCCTGAAATAAAAAGCATCCGCTAAGGACTGTGGCAGAGAAATAACAACTATTCATCTACACATTCTCACAGGGGAGGACTTAGGTATTTTTAAAATAGTTGGAAAGTATTTGTAATTCAATATTAAATTGCTGTAAATAGTTGTGTTTATATTGATATTCACTTCTCTTAGTATTGTAGTGTTTTAAGAATTTGCTTTAAAGAGGCAGATTAAGGGCAGTAAAAAGGGCTTTTACACACCTAACAACAGAAGTAGATCAGAAGCTCCTATGACTTCACTAACCAAATTGTAACCTGTGAAAAATCAGCAGAAGAGGGGAAATAAAAATTATAAATACAAAACAAAACGCAAAACAAAGATGAGTGATCTTTGTCTCATTTGGAGAACCACACAATCATAAATGGCAATAATGCCCATGTGAGTATGATGACAAATAATAGGTGACATCTCACAATACAAGTCAATAACACCACAATTTTAAACAGCCAAAATACATAGGAGATTGTAATCTACTTGTCACTCTGTTGAACTTGATCCCTATATAGCTGCTTGCTGAGTTTATAAGATTAATAAACTAGTTCTGCCATTGACAGTATTTTAAGAAAATTAAAGTACACTTTTTATGCACACTGATACAGAAATGTTTTCAAACACCCTTGGAGCAATGACTATAACACCTGACAGATACAATCTTTCATGAATACAAATTTACGTGGTGTGATAATTATTAAGGTATATAATAGGAATAATCTTGTACTTTATTACAAGAATGACTGGGTGAATTTTGAAGCTGTGCTCAAAAGCAAGTCAGATATGATGATCAAATTAATCATTTTTGGTTTTGAAAACCCCACAGGTCAGAAACATCTGAATGTCCCCAAACCTGAAAACCATTAAGCCTACTACTACCTGGACACACTGAATCGAGAAACCATCTCCCTGTCTTCTGTAAAGGATTTAGAACTCCTACCTACTCCTTTGAAACACAGCCCCTATCTAAGCTAAATCTTCAAGCAAGTCCTTCTGGAGCTGTGTCTGGGTAGAAAACATCATTCAACTCAAAGAATATCTTCATTACAAATCTCTTATTTCACATGCTTGCAAGATAAAGAACCATCATTCTTAATAATCCAACTCTTGTCTGTAACAGCTGTGGCACTATTACCGTCCAGTGTCACTCTCACCTTCTCCAAATTCCAGCTGGAGATGTCCAGCTTCTATGACTCACTGAAGCAATCTAGCTTTCAATCTGTTTATTTAGAACTGTACAAGAATTCAAGTTTTCTATTCAATTTCACATTTTGGTCCTTTGTACTTGCTACCAGAATTCTTGCTTTGAAAAATACATTACACTTACCTGTCTCCATAACACTTTCAGATGAGATATTCAATGAAAAGGCATGCATTTTCAGGATCTGCTTTCTTTTAGTGTCTAAGGACATAACTGTAACCTCATCTTGTAATAGCTTACGTTTTCAAAATTAAAGCTAAGCTGAAAAATTGTTCTCACCAGGAGAAAAAAATCCTTTCAGTGAAGTGAAGCTCTCTCCAATCTTGTCAAAGTCAGGCAGAAGTTTGGCAAGGTCATCTGCATCAGGAAGGGCTTTGATAAGTTTTTCTAGGAAAACAGAACAACAGCAAATGAGTAGGGTTTTTTTCCTATTATTTTTGTGAACAAAAATGGCTTAGACTGTAAAACCTAGCAACTGTTTCAGGACATGGCTTTTTTATTTTTTTAAATAAAGAATTAAAAAGTTTCTTTCCACATGCACCTCCCCCCATTAGTATTGAGAAAGGTTATCAGATCTGAAAATCAATTGCTTTTTTAGACTTTGAACTTTCTGATAAGTTGGTTACCTCAGGTACTTTAAAATTCGCTAAAAGCTATTGCTGCATTTCACCACATTTCATACATAATTCTCTCACACTCTTTGTAAAGGATGTTTTAAAATTACATAACACTAACTATGCTCACCTCTTGTACATTTTATGAAAAGCTTATTTTTCAATTTCATAATTGAAATTTTGTAATGCTTTAAAAAATTTATTAGCTTTAGAGTACTATAAAAATTAGGCGTCCCCTAGCAATAAAAACAAGAAAATGTTTGTCTGTTGTTCAATCTCTGCATTTATCTATGCAATGCTCATACATGTAGTGAAATCTTCACAAACTTTTTTTTTTTTAAAAAAGAACACCACCATACTACCCTGCATATATAAGAAGTAATTCAGTGCTTGGATTTTAGATTTCTAACTTTCATCTGAAAATATGCAAAAAATCCTACTGTAACCAGAAGTTTCAGGAAAACAGAGTCTACCTATTTCATTTTGTTTTCTTCTGTATCTTCAAGATAATTTTGTAGATAGGTAGGCTCACCATTATGCATTTTCAATTGGTCTTTTACTCAAACAAGTCTTTTACTTATCTATTTTTTTTTTTAAATTTTTAAGTGTAATTCATATAGAAAGAACTAACTTTATGCATAACACTACCAAAAATTGCGTAAGTCCCCTTGATCATGTCATAAGTCTCCTTTCAATAATGGGATTACATGGTTGTATGAAAGGACCAAGAACATTCTCTAATGAAAGGATAAATTATGTAATATCAATACTATACAATGCTTAATTTCTTCCTACAAACACACCGATACAAATACTTTGTTAAGACACACACCAAATTGTAACAACACAAGTTCACTCAAATTACAGCTACAAAGATGCTACTGGAGAGAGGCACTGAGGACCTACACCCTTATGTTTGAGTTGTAGAGATGCTAGTCTTTAGACAGAGAAACATTTTAGCTTTTGTGATACCGAAATCAATATGTTCATCAAGCTCCCAAATGAAGTCAGGAACAATCCACTTATATTCATCGAGATCTGGCATCATGTCCTTCCACTGATCATATGTCTAATACAAAAAGAAAAAAAAATATAGTAGAAATAGAAATGTATGTAGAGAAGCATATGAGCAATCTTTTGAAAAGTAATTTCTACATATAAAACATACTAACCCACTATCTTTTAGATATGAATAATACTACTTGGATCTTTTAAAATCTATACTACTACTCTAAAAAGAAAAAAAAAAATCTGTTTTCCATATTTACTCATCCTTATTGTCATTAGTTAACCAATCAATGTTATCTTGTAATTTTGTGGATATACCAAGAACTATTGTTCTGAAGTATATAATAACAACAAACACAAAATGCATAAAAGAACTTCCACAGATAAATACCTTCTTAGCTGTATAGCCACCACCTACAGCAGATCCTAATATAAGATAGCGAAGTTTGAGAAGCCTTGATGCTAGTCTAGCTAGCCAAAAGTTCCTGTGGGATTGGTATCCATATTTTACATTTAAAAGTTTTGTTTTGCGTAGGGGAAGACGATTAAGAGAAGAGAACAGCTGAATGGATATCCTTAATGGAGGTCTTTGAAATTTTGAACTTGGGTAGTAGGGACGATGTATACTTCGGGAAACAAGATGCAAGTTTTGAAGTGGCGATTTTCTTTTCATTCCATAGCTGCTATTTGCGAGACTCCGGCAGATGACACTAAAAGAAAGAAATAAAAACTCTAAGTAACAGGTTTCCTCAACACACCATTAACTCAGTAACCTCTTTAGAAGCAATTCACATCACATTTTAGCTGGTTACAGATAAATTAGAGCATCATTCTTCACGTACGATTTCCAGCTATCATTGCTATGCTACCAGCAAAATAAAAACCTGTAAAGAGCATTAATGGCTATAGCATTTCTAGCGATTAATAATAAAACCTTAAATACCATTTATGAAGTCTGTAATGAATTAAATTTGACTTCCACACCAGATTAAGGCAAGTAACATGTCTGTGGTAAAACACAATTTGGGCAAACAGGAGCTATATCACAGAAGACTATGATTAACTTGCAACATGAAAGAAAACTTGAGTTTGGCCTATCTTGTTATTCAAAACTAACTTTTAGAGAACATTAAGCCTGTAGAGGATTTTCAAACTTCAAAAAACAATACACAGACAAAATTGCTTCGTAAAACACATTTGTCCTTTTTTTTTTTCTGCACAGCAGATTCTCCTTTGGAGTTGAAGCATGTACTTGATGATATCTTTCGGTTCCTTTCACTCTAACATTCTGCAGCTCTAGGATTACAGCATTATCATTATGCCTTAGGTCATACATAGACAAGATTACTTCTGGATGTGGCTGCATCATATTTGCTGAAGACTTCAATAAAGTAATTCATATTTCTGCAAGACTGAAAATTTCAATCTTAAAGATTTAACTCTGAAACCAGAGCTCTACCATGAAATGCACATCTTAAAACACAGGAACTTACCAATCCTGCCTATGTTAGAACATACTCATAGGTTGGAAGAAATCTCCTTGCATACCTTCAAATGACACTATCTGCATGCTTCAACATTTTGATGTAGCTTTGCTAGTTTAGGGAAAAGACAACAGCTTTGGAAAAGCAATTTCTTTTGTAACTTTTTAGTCTCAACATCATATCAGAATGGTTAATACTAAATCATTTAATGGATGCAAAATATGACTGAAGTTACAGTTCTTGAAATCAATGCTTGTTCCTTGGCATTTTTCTTTTTCAGAATTTTCAATATTACCAATTGTATTTCCTTACAAAGGGGACAAATACAAAGGAACAAAGAGCTTCACATCATTGAGAAGGCAAATTATTCAGCCTGTAATCCTAAATAATTTAAAATTAACAGATGTCAAAGAGAGTAAGTGAACTATATGAAATGAGAACATTACAGCATTTTCTGATAACACGCTCTATAATTTATGTGGTTCTTTGCATTGAGGTTTTCCATGTACTAGAGACGGCATTGTCTATGACAGGCATATTCTTAATGTCCAAAGAAGTGGAAGACTCTGTTACAAAAGCACTTTCAACCCAGAAATTGAGCTTTTGGAAGATAACTTTAAAATCAGAATTATTTGAACTGAGACATTTTCCACTCTTAAAAGACCAATTCTCCTGATGATCTATGTTTAGAAGTTTCCTTTAGTGTTACAGAAAGCTTGAAAAAAGGGAACTCCTCCACTGACTGCTATGAAAGTCCTCATTCATAAGAGTCACTACAATTCTGAAGGGTATCTTCTTGCTGCTGTACTTCTTAAAACTATCTAGAAGGCTGTGCCTTTGCAGTAACAAACTCAGCATCTAGTAAGTGGATAGTAAGCAGGAGCAGAATAATCCTTAACGCACTAACAAGTTTCTTCTCCTCTTTGACATGGAATTCCAAGAGACTCAGAAAATTAGGCACAGATGGTACCCATACAAAGTGGTTACATAATTAAAAAAAAAATGGAAGTGCCTCCCCACTAGAAATGTTTTAATTCCTGATTTGAAGTCAGGTTTTTTTTACATCAGGGTGTGGTAAGCCTGTACAAAGCAAGCTGATGACTGGGTTGCTATTTCTTTTGTTTTGCAGTCACTACCGTTAGACAGATATTCAAAGTTTTCAGCAGAGGCCAAGTAGTAGCATATACTATGGCAGCCAGTTCTCATTATTAGCCTTCACCTGGGTTAAAGGCATTTTTAAATATTATATAATCTTCTCTGTGATTATTCTTTTAGAATACACAGTCTTTTACAGCACCCGTTCTGTACAATTAAACTGAACGAAAAATTCAGTTGCATCACAAATTGTTATGGCAAGAACTTGATCAACAATTGCCTTTTGAGGCCTATCACATATTTAAACCCTACTTGCTTTAATTATACATACAAAACTTACATTTCATTAAAAAAAAAAATCTACTCTGTCATTATACCAAAACTTGCATTTTCTCTTTTCTTCTCTCCTCCTCCTGCTAAAAACTATTGATGAATACTGAGAAAAAAAAATCACCATAAAATCTTCACTGAAAAGTAGAGTTACACTGAAGAGGGTACCAAAACAATGCTATTAAGTATTTCACGAGTTCCAAATTTAAAGCCTCTGGCAAGCTGTTTCTAACAACAAAAATTAGCCTTCCAGACATGAGTAGCTCCGCCATTAGAATCTGCCTGATTACAGGCCTGCAACCTGCCTCGTCTTGCATTGTGCTGGGATTATAGATACCTTGTAAAGCAAGAAGGAGTGGTCTGTTACTATGATAGCCAAGTATTCCACCTGGAAGTCATAATATCTAGCATTTTACACATATTGCTTCTGCTTAAGAGTTAAAAACATCCCCATCTCAGCTGGGACAAACTTTCTGTAAACTTAAATTACATACACTTTTAATAGCTATGACTACAAAGCAGTTTTTCCAATGTAACTCAATAAAAACGACTGCAGGAATATTTTTTTTCCTCTTTCAGCACTAGACAACACTTATTGTCCTATTGCTGCTCCCAAACGTGCCAAGGAACATTGTGAAAACTGTGCCATTCAGTTTCACCACTCCTGCCTGGAATCGAGTACAAGACCGGTGAAAATCAAGTAGAGCGCAGGGCAGCTGCTGGGGAGGGCCGACGTCTGGGCACGAAGGCGGCCCGAACTCCCTAGGGTGGGAACGCGGGAGACACAGCTCCCTTCCCCATCGCACCCCTGGTCCCGGGAGAGATGCAGGATGGGGAATATCCCCGCCGAAAAGCGGCAGCCCCACCCCAGCAGGCCTCAGGCCCACCCCTGCGCCGTTCACCCCCCCCCCCCCCCCCCGCACCCTGACCCGTTATACGGCTCCGGCCTCCCCCGCAGACAGCCCCGTTCCCACGGGTGCGCAGGGCCTGCTCAGCCGGGGCGGGCGTTCCAACCGACACTGTGCCCGGGGCAGAGGTCCGGAGGTTGGAGGAGGCGGGAGAGGGTCGCGGGTCTGGCGGCCGCTCACTCCGCAGAGCCGCCGCACCCCAGGGACCAGGCCCGGCGGCGGCCCGCAGCGCCCGCCCTGACCCCTGCCGCAGCCTGCCCCGCTCACCAAGCCGCCGTCGCCCGCGTCCGCCACATCCTAACGGCCGGGAGGGGCCGGAGGAGCCGCACGCACCGCGGCCACCGGCCGGGGCTCGGCTGCTGCGCCTGGCACCCCGGGCTGCCGCGGGCAAGGGCAGGTGGAGCCGCCGCGGCCGCGGACTGACAGGGCTACCGCCGCTTCCGGGCACCGCGGTCCGTTACGACCGGCCCGGCTGGAAACCGCGCCTCCCCGCACAGAGGTTCCGGGCACGGCGGAGACGATGGAGGGTTTTGAGGGATCACCGCTGGGGGATTGCCCGACCAGGAGGAGCGGAGAGGTGGGGGTTTATGGCTGCCCCACAGCCGGGCCTCGTGTTCCCCTCACACCCCGGCCACAGCAGGGCTAGGCCTCAGCACCTCACCTTTGTGCCGGCCCGGGGCACCCCCGGCACCCCCAGGGCGGCCTGGGCTTGCCTCCATGGCCTAGGCCTGGCGGGTCAGGGCTGGAGAAGGCAGTGAGGCCCAGCCCCGGGTGGAGGCCTGTGGTTGTACCAAGGTCTTCCACGCTGCTTAAATAAGATTGGCAGATGAGTTCTCAGCTGTTGTTGCACTGAAGAAGTGTGTGAAATGAGTGGCAGCACTGCCTTTAAAACGAAAACACAAGGCATGTCCAAATGGGCTTCTGTGAGTTGGGTTGTTGGCGGGATTTTGCAGGCAGGACTACATGGAAGTGGGAGGCAGAGGACGAACCAGGAGAGTTCAGCAGATCTGTTCATCTGCCCTCCGACAGAATTACATCCAGTTATGTCATTTCTGAGAGATGTGTGTGTCACCTGTCTGTAAAGACATCAGGCATTGAAGTGTTCAGCTGGCAATGCCAGTGCTGCTAACATCAATAGAAAGTTTTCCCTCATGCCTGATTTGAATCTTTCTTGCAGCAAGTTAACTCTATCCACAGTGGACATGGAAAATATAATTTTCTCCTGATGTGCAGTTAGCATTTACGTGTATGATAACTGTTGTCATGACTGCTCTCAGTCTCCTTTTCTTTAGATTAAACAACCCTAAGTCCCTCTTCCATGTTTCCTGACTCCTTTCTTATTCTTCTCTCTGCTGTCCTGTAGACTCTTACTAGCTGGTTCACACCTTCCTTTCTGTAATATGCCCAGAACTGGGTATTATGTGCTGAGCTAAACAGAAAAAGAGACTTGGGTGTTTTATAGGCCGAGCTTCTGTTTGTACAGTGGGATTTTTCAGAGCAAAATAAGTTGCACAATGATGACATAATACATACATGTATTTTCAGGGCTGAGATAAAAGTTGTAGGGATGAATTGTGGCACATGTTTTTGTCACTTGCTTTTAGATTCATTTATTTATAAATTTAAGGGACTATCTTTGTTTTAAATTTTACCTTTGCTTTTGTATTTTAACTTGACCAGTTATTTTTGTGATTTATATTTGGGGTTTTTAGGCAAATTTCAATTTAAAAATAAGAATGATGATACTCCATAGGGCACAAGTAATTTTTTTATTAATTAATACGTAATTCTTACTTTGAACAGTAGAGGGCATCATATAACTAAAGGTTCTAATATAGGATGCTTTAGAAGTGTTTTCTCCAGGAGAAAGTGAACCTGCTTAAGAAAATGAACAAATTCCACCATCTTCATTGGTTCTGGATTAACAGATTTTGCTGGAATATTATGAAATTTTGCCAAACTATGGAAATTATGAGTGTTTTACACCTTTAATCTGTTTTTTCTTCGTTTGCAGTTGTGAAGATTTAAATCTCACTAATAAGGGTGTTGCGTAGGAGCAGAAATTGTCAATAGGAGCTGGACTAAGCCTATGAGCAGTGAATAGATTGGATGAGCCTTGATTCTTCCCTGGAGACCCAGGTTTGGTGGGATACTCTGCATGCAGCTCATCCGTCTTCTCTGTGAAAGGGCAGCCAAGGACCTCTACTGTCTTCTGCAAACACTAGAAAGAGCAGGGCTGACATTTGAGGAAGCAGCAAAAGCTGACTAGGCAGAAAAAGCGTGTGTGGCACTCCTGTCTTCCACCCCCGGCACCTCCCAAAATAACGAGTCGTTCCCCATAATCATCAGCCTGCCTTGGAAAAGGTACCTTTGCAGTTGTTTCCTGTCTTTTATATCTTCTAGATAGTACTGCTCAGTTTTCCTGTATAATCAGGTTTATCAGAAATGGACTTAAATGCATTCTTTCTTTTTAGTTTTTAATTGAAAATTGTGATTGTCATGTAATAACTGGAGTTCCTGTTGCTGAACCGCAGAACAAAATGAAAAGCTGAAAGGCTCAAAGCTAGCTTCAGCTGCAGTGGAGGGAAGGAGGGGGTAACACTGAAGCTGGGGTATGGAGAGCACCTTGTTCCCCCTGGATTTTGTTGCAACAAATCACCCTTAGCACAGCTTAATACAGTTATATCCTTTTCTGTTCAGCTTCTGGTCTGGGTTCCTTTTGAAAGTGTGCTACATGTCAAGACCAAACAACGTAGGTCCAACGCAAACTTCTTGTAACCAGCATTTTATAAACATATCTGTCCCTGTGCTGTGCATACATGCACATCAGGTTTGCAGGTCTGTGCATGCCTCATTAGAAATGGGCAACTTTTCTTGTATTAATGGACCTAGCTCCCTCATTTTCTCTTCTTTGTTCCCTGCATTTCTCCCATTTCGGTTTCTCAGAGCCTGCCCACTGCAGGATAGGCAGTGGTCTTTCTGGGTGCTTGAGATGTGTAGCACTTGTTCAAGGAAGTAAAATGCTAATGAATAGGAACTAATTTGGCACCTCTTGATCTGTTTCAGTCACCCTAGAAATAATATTTTAGTTTCCTTAACATATTTACTGGAAGAACAGGTTTGCCTCTCTTGATCTCATTCCTAAAATATTTGGTGTGCAACTTCATAGAATTACGGAATGGTTTGGGTTGGAAGGGACCTCAAAGACCATCTAGTTCCAACCCCCTGCCATGGGCAGGGACACCCTCCATTAGACCAGGTTGCCCAAAGCCCCATCCAACCTGGCCTTGAACACTTCCAGGGATGGGGCCTCCACAGCTTCTCTGGGCAACCTGTTCCAGTGCCTCACCATGCTCACAGTAAAGAATTTCTTCCTAACATCTAATCTAAATCTACCCTCCTTCAGCTTAAACCCATTCCCCCTTGTCCTATCACTCCATGCCCTTGTAAACAGTCCCTCACCAGCTTTCTTGTAAGCCTCTTTAGACACTGGAAGGCTGCTGTGACGTCTCCCCAGACCCTTCTTTTCTCCAGGCTGAACAAGCCCAACTCTCTCAGCCTGTCTTCATAGGAGAGGTGCTCCAGCCCTCTGATCATTTTTGTGGCCCTCCTCTGGACTTGCTTCAACAGTTCCATGTCTTTCTTGTCCTGAGGACCCCAGAGCTGGACGCAGTACTCTAGGTGGGGTCTCATGAAAGTGGAGTAGAGGGGGAGAATCATTTCCCTCGACCTGCTAGTCACGCTGCTTTTGATGCAGCCCAGATTGGCTTTCTGGGCTGCAAGTGCACATTGCTGTGTCATGTTGAGCTTCTCATCCACCAACACCCCTAAGTCCTTCTCCTCAGGGCTGCTTTCAATCCATTCTCTGCCCAGCTTGTAGTTGTGCTTGGGATTGCACCAACCCACGTGCAGGACCTTGCACTTGGCCTTGTTGAACTTCATGCGGTTCGCACAGGCCCACCTCTCAAGCCTGTCAAGGTCCCTCTGGCTGGCATCCCTTCCCTCTAGCATGTCAACCATACCACACAGCTTGGTGTTGTCGGCAAACTTGCTGAGGGTGCTCTCAATCCCTCTGTCCATGTCACCAACAAAGATGTTAGACAGTGCTGGTCCCAGTACCGACTCCTGAGGAATGCCATTTGTCACTGATCTCCACTTGGACATTGAGCTGTTGACCACAACTCTTTGAGTGTGACCATCCAGCCAATTCCTTATCCACTGAGTGGTCCATCTGTCAAATCCATGTCTCTCCAATTTAGAGACAAGGCTGTTGTGTGGGACAGTGAAAAATGCTTTGCACAAGTCGAGGCAGATGACATCATCTTATCTGCCAATGCTGTAACCCTGTCATAGAAGACCACCAAATTTGTTAGGCACGATTTGCCCTTAATGAAGCCATGTTGGCTGTCACCAGTCACCTCCTTACTTTCCATGTGCCTGAGCATAGTTTCCAGGAGGATCTGCTCCATGATCTTGCTGGGCACAGAGGTCAGACTGACTGGCCTGTAGTTTCCCAGGTCCTCCTTTTTTCCCTTTTTAAAAACGGAGGTTATGGTTCCCCTTTTCCAGTCAGCAGAACTTCACCAAACTGCCATGACTTCTCAAATACGATGGATAGTGACTTAGCAACTTCATCCACCAGTTCCCTCAGGACCTGCGGATGTATCTCATCAGGTCCCATGGACTTGTGCAACTTCAGGTTCCTTAGGTGGTCTCAAACTTGATCTTCTCCTACAGTGGGTGGTTCTTCATTCTCCCAGTCCCTGCCTTTGCCTTCTGCATCTTGGGTGGTGTGGCTAGAGCAATTGCTGGTGAAGACTGAGGCAAAAAAGTCGTTGAGTACCTCAGCCTTCTCCATATCCCCAGTGACCAGGTCTCCCATTTCCTTCCAGAGGGAGCCCACATTTTCCCTTGTCTTCCTTTTATCACTGATGTACCTATAGAAACTTTTCTTGTTATCCTTGACATTCCTGGCCAGATTTAATTCTATCAGGGCTTTAGCTTTCTTAACCTGATTCCTGGCTGCTTGGACAGTTTCTCTGTATTGCTCCCAGGCTACCTGCCCTTGCTTCCACCCTCTGTAGGCTTCCTTTTTGTGTTTGAGTTTGTCCAGGAGCTCCGTGTTCATTCATGCAGGCCTCCTGGCATTTTTGCCTGACTTTCTCTTTGTTGGGATGCATTCTTAAGAATTAGCAAAGTACAAGGAAACAGTAATGAGAGTGAGAATGAATCACAAGACTAATAAACAAATGCAGCCCAACAGCAGCAAAAAAAAACCCCCTCAGCGCTCTTTTTCTGCCAGCTTCCTTTTGGCTCTGATTTGGAGGTCAGACACATTTGTATCCAGCTCACTGACGTAAGTGAGGAACTGCAGTTTCCCCCATGAGTGAGTAAATAACCTCAGTGATGTTTCACAAAGCTATATGGTGAGGTCAGAAGATGTTCTGTGGTGATATTCTTAATAATGAATAAAAATACTGCTTACAGATCCTATATGGGTGGATCCTGACACGCAGTCAGTGCATAAATCCACGTGCACAAACTGGGGCCTCTGTTTGCAATGCCAGAGCTTGATTTTTTCTCCAAGTCATATGTGGGGTCACAGCTGGACACTTAGTTCAGGCTGGTTGCTAAGAGTGTAATAACAGCAATGCCTATTTTCCTTCTCATTTGGACACACTCCTGGTCTCCAGTGATTCCATAATCTCTTGAAGAAAAATACTCCCCTCTTGCCCTCCCCTCAAAGTTGCATTCTGACAGCACTTCCTTCCACCTATCAAAGTTATGACCTGGAGTCATGTTGTGGCAAACACTTGTGAGATCTAACTTTTTCTTTCTTGCAGTGTCTTTGAGTGAATTTTGCATGTTCCCTCGCAGTCACAAAACTCCAACAACAGAATGGAGGAGGGATGAATGTTACCTGCTAACCCCACAGAGAGGGAGGAGCTCCATTCTTCAAACATCAGCAGAGTTATAAGGAAGGTGTGTACTTAGAGCACTTCCTCAATGTGGAAGTTCAAGCACACAACGCTGAAGACCTGTCCTGAGGGTGCTCTAGAAAGTCTCCAGAGGGTCATTTCATGGGGGAAAATCCTGCCAAGAACCATTATGCACAGCTTAACCAGGGAGAAGAGAATGAGATGGTGAGTTGTATCTCTGTCTAGGTCTTTCTTAACTTGAAGCAGCAGATGGCACATGTTCTGCAATAACATGCTACAGTCTGTAATTTAGATATGGATGGTGGGGGTGTTCCCATAGCAGAAACATGCAGTTAGAAAGAGATATCATTTTTTTAGCAGAAAAAAAATAAAGTTGCATGTGTGCACTGGATTCAATTGATCATCCCCTCCAGCAGGGGATGGCTGGACAGATTATTGTTGTGGCATTACAAATCTAGGTGGAGGTGGTCCTATATGAGCTTAAAGGATGGGCCAGAGCAGCGTTCCTAACCGTTTGACAGCTGAATCTCTAGGGTCAGCTCCAGTTAGATGAGGACTGGGAACCTTGGCTTTCTCTGGAACATAAAACCACATGTGTTATGTTTGCATAAATTATTAGCAAATGCAGTCTGATGAATTGCCAACACTAATTCTAGCCTGAGCACCTGTATAAAGCTGGATTTCTAAATACAGAACTACCGTATTTCTTTCCAGAGTTTCCCAGGGATGAGTATATTTATATGCATTCCATAACATGTGGAAATAAGTCCTATGTTTACACAAAATATCTGATCTACTGCATGGCGCTTCTCTTAAATAGTAAGCCCAGTGCACAACTGTAGTGAATTCAGTGCTTCTTAGCTGCTTTGGCATTACTACATGCTATGGATCAGGTATTTGTCACATGTGCATTCTGTCCATCTAACAGATTCTGCTGGAGATGTCAGACACATGATGCAGCTATACAGTGACAATTCTCATGCATGTCTGGTAAATGCAGTGCTTCTCAAAATTCCTGTGCTGCAGAGCCACTGTAGTTCTGCTATGAGGGTGTGTAGGATTTCTGGGTGTACAACAGCCCCAGCAAAGCTAGTCAAACATAGTCAATTGCAAGATGACATGACTGTTTGCTTGCAGAAATCCTGGAGAAATCTTCAAAATCTACTCACTGATAATTCTATTGTAGTGAAAAAAAACCCGTGTCATGAAAAAATGTGGACATTTGTTATCCCTACATACAAACACAGATTTTCAGTCAGTTCTCTGCCATCCAGGGAAGGAGAGAAGTCATATGCTGCGTAATGCGAAGCTGGGTAATTTGGGATGTGCTGGAGAATGCAGTACAGAGTCATCCAACAGCATGAACTGAGCACTGCAGGAAGTGCAAGGCACTGGCTCTGAGGGTGGGGACTAATTAGCTCCATGCAATGCAGAACCCAGCTGGCTCTGCCGCTGAGTTACTAAACCTGCTTGCAGCACCCCGCTCCTGGCTCTAGCCCTGGTGCTGATGTACCACTGCTCCCCAGCTCCAAACGGCACCTGGTTTGTGTCAGTGCTCCACCCTGCCCCTGTACTTCTAGGACCATAAATACCCTGTCATTCTCTTCCCACTACTGGCACTGTCACTAGCAATGCCAGAATTGAGCCTGAGCTGATTAGGGTTAAGTGGACTGTCTTGTGCTGTGTAGAGCCACGCTGTTGTACCATGTCCAATTCCAGCTGTGCACTATTGGGACATCCAAGTTGTGCTTGCACAGAGCCAGCTAACCCAGTAACGTTCTTGTTTCTCACCAGTATCACACTGAGCACATGTGCCATGAGTCCAGCGCTCGGGGATCTGCACTGTGAATCTGAGGTTTTCCATGCACAGCTGGTGTGTGTGCACAGTGTTGACTTAATCTGCACTGTGAATCCAGGGTGTCTGGCAGTTGCCATGCTTCTATACCTGCAATGAGCATGAGCAGTGCTCGTTCACCTGGGGTTCCCAAGTGAAAATCACAGAAAAAAGATTGGTAAACCAGTTGAGTAGTAGGTGCTAGATTTGACAGGTACATATGTGTCTTTGTTACATATGTGTAAGAGACAGAAATAAGTTATGAGTATGAGAGAGAGGAAGATATCTGTGAGGGTGTTTGAGGTACTGTAAGAGGATGAGGAAAAAAACAATGTGTCTAGAAAGAGGGAGCAGCTACTGTGTGTTTATGTGTGAAAGAGAAAAAGAAAGTAGAGGTGAGAGAAGTTGCGAAGAAAGAGATGAAGAAAGCTGTGTTTAAGCAGAGGAGAGAGGAGAGTACATGGGGTAAAGAGAATTACATGCAGACATTCTTTGTTAAAATCGTATATTTTAAGTTATTGGCAGCCACAGCAAGTGGCACTGGCACATACTGGTCTCAGTGACCCTGCAACATTTTTTTTAAATTCTAAGCCATGAAAAATATTTTTTGACATTATTTTTACCAGTCAGTTTAATCCACCTGAACTAAATTATTAACTAGCAGTTCTTCACTCCTCAAACAAGATCGTATCACTTCGTGTAATAATGTACCAGCTGACATTGTGCAGGTGCCAGTTATTCCAGAGCAAAATAGTGCAAGTAATTTTGAAAGCATGCAAGTAGTTCATTTGGACTCTGGACATGAAATGCTTTCCTGTGTTGAACTAGCTGACCATTTTGCTGAGGAAAGTTGGGGAGCTCTAATGAGAAGAAATACTTCTAAGTTTTCTTCAGTGTTTCTATTTCTCGGTATAGCTGAGATGCTAGATAGTCCTGTATTTAAGAATAATCACTCTGACTTAGGAAATCTATCCTATACATCCTTGTGCATATCTTTGGGATTACTTTACGTGGCTGGAGCACATTTGCTTGAATGAAAGTTCACTCTCCTGGTGCCCAACTAAAACTTACCAATGTATATTCAGCGCATGAGATAATATATCTCTCTCTTAATAACCACTTGTAGTATCAGAAAGATCTCAGTAGTGTTGCAGCCCTCTGGACACAGCAGCTTGCCTCAGAGAGGGCTAATAGGTATGATAATAGGAAGGGATTTATTTTAGGAATTAGCTTGCCTTTTTTTTTTTTTTCCCCTTCAGAAAGATCTGCTTGAAGGTGTTTTTGAGAAGAAGTAATTGTTGGTCAAATAGGAAGAGGGAGGAAAAGCACAGCTTTGTGCCCTCTGCCAATTTGGTGCTCCTTTCTGTACAGCTTGGGACTAATCATTCCCTTTGCACAAACCGTAAAGTGCAAAGCTTAAGTCCTGCTGTGCAAAAGATTGTGATAGACTTCAACAGGCTGCTGCTTCAGGAAGGATTCGCCAGAAGCCTGTCTTAAGCATGTGTTCCCCAGTTGCTTATGTTTGAAGAAATGGGACAACTGCAGTCAGTCAGCTGGTGAACCCCAGTTTGCTGCTGTGTATTGGCAGCTGTCTGCCTCCTTTGGGATGCCAAAATTCTGAAGGGAGTCTGATCCAGGAATTTTATATACTTTGAGTTTGAAAAATTTAACTCTTAAGATAGAATCCGAAAGGTACAACCTTGTTCCTAATGGAACAATAGTGAATGTTGCTACTGGCTTCAGAGGGAACAGAAACAAACCTCTGATGAAACAGGTTCTGGTAGGTAAGAATGAGATTCAGTTATTAAATTCCTTGTGAATCTTAACCAGTCTTTCAAGTCTAATCCTATTACCTGTTGTTATAGCAACAGTTTGTTGTTCATAGGATACCTGGTGATTGGGTTGCCAGAAATATGATAGTTCACAGCCACTGTTTAGGCTCCTTGTTGGTAGTTACAGACCTTGTTTTCACCAAAGAAAAGGGTGCCTGAACTTGTTTGACTTTTGCATTTAAATTCTGCTGTGCAGATGACCTAGCAGTTACAGGCAATTTTTCTTTTAAACATAAATAACAAAGACTTGCTTACCACTAGAGTGATAAGCCCTTGAGTACTGGCTTTGTATGATTGTAAAAGCAGCTAAGAACCTTTCTTGGAATAAGCACATTTTCTGCCAACTGAGCAGGCCTGGCAGCTTTTTCTGTCCAGTAATCCATGGCCCCTTCCTAGACTCTTCACTCACAAGTTAAACCATTTTGTTTTAGTCACTCTTCTGACTGTTGGGAGTCTTAAGAGAGAGAGGATGTTAACAGATGAGGAAACAAAGTTTTACAATACACTACAATTTAATAAAAATTATTCTACAGAGATGAGCCCTGCATACCAGCCTCTTTTGTAGACAGTGCTACTTCCTGTGAGATAACAAGAAGCCCTATGAAGTCTTACAGATAGCTAATCTTAGCTTTATTTTCCACCATCTCTTAGGCTGGTGCCCTCAAGAACCCAGGTTATTTGGCTGTGTAATGTTACATATGCCAAATGCACGCATTGAGCCCTAAAAACCAGCTCACACAGTAAACAAGTTGTTGAGGTGTAAATCTGTATTCATCAGACCCATCTTCAAAAGAAGCATGTCTGCATCAGCATTGCCTCTTTGTGCAATGAAATACAACCCCACAGAAGTTATTATCTTTTCCTTAACAACATAAAACCAACCTGACAGACATGTTCTTACTGGTGACATCAACACCAGGATTTCTGCCAGCCCTGGAAGTATTGTTTGCCATAGTGGACATGCATTTGCTTGGAGATCTTTCTAGTATAGGCCTAGTGAAGCCTCAATAAGCTTGAAGAATTTCCAAACCCTAATTACTGTAAGGCATTCACGTGGCTGGATAAACCTGCTGAGAAACCTGCATCATGTGTGTGCCTGTTCCCCCCTTCTTCATGCACATGGTGGGTACCTCTGTTGTGGGTCTAATATTCACCATTTTTTTTTTTTTTAGAAGATAATGGTTTTGAGAATTCTTCTGAAGAATTCCACTGTTGACTTATTTGACAAGTGAGAAGTGTTTGTACTGATACTCTTTTTGTTTCAACAAGCAGTTATTTACGTACTAAATTTTTTTTTATGAATGCAGCATTCAGTGCTATAGTCCTTCCAGCTGAAGGTGCAGAGTCAGGAAAAACATCTCAACCTAACAGAACATTTTATTCTGAAGTATTGAAAGGTTCCAGCCCAGGGAACTTTGGCACAAGCTAGATTTGGAGCTCAGTCTTACTTCCCTGCCTAGCTTTACTTTAGAATGATGTGGCCTAGATAACCTGCTCCAGACATTTCCAAACCATGGGAAATGCTTTGCTTTGGCTTTAGATTCCTGCATGGACATCCAGATACAGTTAACATCTGAAGTTTTTTCTTTGCCAGCTTACTCCTTGTAGAGCTCCTGAACACCTATATTCAGAAACATCATGTTCACCAAGACACAAACCAAAGAACCTGAACCAACACCTGTGTTCATAGGGCAGAATGTGCACTGGGTCAGAACAGCTCGAGTATCTCTCTCTCTCTCTCTCTCTCTCTCTGTCAGGAAAGTCCCTTGTGAGTAGCAGGAAGATCCAGCAGACAGTGTAGTGGATGTCTTAAGAGCATGGCCTTTTTTTCCCACCTGAACTGTTTTCCTTGTCTTCCTTTCTCCTAGTTTTCAAGATGAGGAATACTGATCCATGCTTGGTTTTGGGAAGTGTCTTGAGATCGAATGGGTCAAACAATTTTTTGAGGGGAAACTATTCGCGAAAACAAGGGCCTGGAAACACATGCAGGCATAGGGGGGCTCAGGTACATACTTTGATATATAGATGCATCGTTTCCTAGGCAGAGAAAGACAGAGTCTGCCCTAGCTCTGTGGTTATGTTGTCATATCAGGCTTGGGGAATCATTCAGCATTTCAGTGGAGAAGAACACTGCCAATAGAAGGTGATCTCAAATGACTGCTAATCACATGCCGAGTGCCCACCTTCTCCTTTCTTAATTGCATTAACTACAGCTTTATTGACTTCTCAGACTTTGGGTGTAAGGCACAAAAGCTGGAAATTAAAGGAATGATTCACTGACATAAGCAAGATGCACATGGCAGCAATCTCATTCTTCCCCACCCTGATATTCATGCCCATCCCAATTTGAAAATATTATTCCAGTTATTCCAAGTCCAGCCATTTACTGGAGGAAGTCTGAAGGCACGTTCTTTTATTATTTCTTCCTTTAGGCATCCCTGAGCTTCCTTCTGTTTGCTGCAGAGTTGCCTTAGTCTCTTGGGTTGTTCAGAGATTATAGAAGCCTTTGAAAATGCTGAGCATGTGCATCTTAGGTGGTATAACCAGGTCCTGTGCAATGCAGGCCACTTCCATGTGTAGTTTACCATACTTTTACCCCACAGTTGACAATTTCTTCCCTTTAGAAACCCCATGGAGGTTACCTAGGAAGATAGAGTCTGTCTTTTGGAGAATGACATAGAACAGGTAGGCTGAGGCAACCTGTGGAACCACTGGGTAGGGCCTACATTTTGCATAAGAAGCAAAGACACCAGCACAGAACCAGGAATTATGCATTACTCATCCTTCCAATTACATTGCCTTCTCTTCTCACCTTATGAATGGATCTTGCAGTATCTGTGGCTGCAGATATCTGATCTTCAGAAGCAGATTGCACAATTGCTGCAGATATACTAGGAAGAAAGAGATTGAGGAATCTTAACCCTTATGTTATCAAATTCTCCTGGTCATGCCATGTAATTGCAGCCATTCAATCTCCCATCTTAGATCAGGGCTGGGTCTCCTCTATAAATTCACTGTACACATTTCACTTCGCCTTTACCAAGTCCCTGCTAGCACTACGGAGAGGGAATTTAGCCATGGTACCAAGACGTGACAGCTCTTAAACTGTTATGCTGACAGTCATCCCTTTGAAGTTTTGGGCAAGTCACCTTGCCTCACTGTAACAATTTCCCCAGCTTTAAAAATGGAATAATAATACCTACTCATGCAGCTACAGTGAGTAGCTACCTTTGGCCCTCTGAACATGTAAAGCATTCTGCAAGTGTTCATTAGTTGTTCTCACTAACAGTTCTTCTTATTATTTTGGGATGTTAGGACAATGACACAGTGGCAAGGTCCAACATCCACATACTGGAGCTATCAAGGAAGGTGGTAACAGCCCTGCAGAGGCTGTATCTGTGCTGAGTTGTGCAAAGCAGCTCCAGCTGGCGCAGCCACGCAGAGTCACTCGGCACCATGCAGAGACACTAGCTGAGGCTCTAAAGTGTAGGTGCAGACTCATTGCTGTGGCAGGACAGCAGTAGTGCTTCCGATTCTGAAGCAGGCACTGTCTCACCTGCTGCAGTGGGTCTGCACCACTCCCCATCCCCTAGTGCAGATGTCCTCAAGTTCTTCAGCTGTCTCACCCAGGGACCTTAAAAAAGGCTGACCAGGCAAATCTGTGTTCCTGACTTGGGGCTTAAAGATTAGGGCCTCTATATATCGATATCATTCCAACTCATGCACACACATAACAGTGTCTCGTGCTGAGTTTCACAACTATGTAAAACTATTTTAAAGGTTTGGTCAGACTACAGCAATCCAGATTTTATGAAGGTGGATGAAAACTTCTTTGGAACATGCAAAATTTTTTTCTAGTCATGTTTAGGACACATAAGAAAGCCAAATACAAGGTCTGTGACTTGTTTTTTCACAGTACCATACCAAACAGTACCTATGGGAGACCAGTGGCTGATGGGTAAGTGTAATATTCCAGGTATTTCCTTAAGAAAAATAGGAATGATTTTTTCTTTGTCTTTGCTGTACAGGAGATTTTTGGCTACAAAACCCAAAGCTGCCGAAAGGCCTTGTGCATTGCTGGATCCATCCTGTCCTGTGGGGCTCTGCTGCTGCTGTTTTACTGGAAGCCAGAGTGGGACGTGTGGGCAAACTGTATCCGCTGCAGCTTAGAAGAAGCGGACATTGTTCTGCTTAGAACAACAGTAGGTGCCTACTTTAATCTTTGAATTAGTCCCTAGTATGTAGTTAATTGGAAGATGAGTTAATTGGAAGGAATCCAGTTAGCTGAAATCTCTTACATTGCTGATTTCCAGCGATGATATGTTTATCATCATTGATCTAAAGAACTCTCAAGTTTTCCACAAATTATGTGTAAGACGATGATTGGAATGGAGGGTAACAGCTGATCAGACAACAAGCTGAAAGAAATTGGGGTGAAAAAACCTGTAATATCTGTGGTTTCAACACTGTGTTGCTCTCAATCCTTCCTCCTCCCTTCCACCATTCCTGTGCTTTCTACATTGCAGATGTGTGCTCCAGATTCTAAAGCATGTTGATTGGCAGATACTTTTTCCCCCACTTGGCTGTCCTGGTGAAGCTTCCCCTCTCTACCAAAATTTAGCCAGTGGGCCAAACCAAAGATTTGCTCTGTCTCCAGCAGTTTCCAACTCATCCCTTGTGATCCCGTGATGAGGGATCAGTGTAAGGAAGAGGGCAAGCTTAGACTGCTTGTTTTCTTGGCTATATATTTCCATTTTCCATCAGCCCTTCCCCACGGCAAATAAGCCTGCAATCCTGCAGTTAATGCTTCCAGGGCTGTTATGTTTTCTAGTAGTGTCCTAATACAGATTTCTATCTGTTGAGGACTGTATCGAAGCACTGCAACACAGGCAAACCCTCATTTCATTTCATTTCATGCAAGCTACTGCAACACTAAAAGAAGGAAACTGAGACTTGACTCTGAGTCCCATCTAAGCCTGAATACTCCAGGAGCTGGCAGGATTGGTTTACTTCCAGAAGTTTGATTTGTTCTGCTTCAAAAACTCCTGAACAATGGCATTTGCAAAATGTGCAATTGCAGAATGGATCACTTGCTACCACTGTATTTGAGCTGCCTTCTTAAATGAGTAGAGCAGCATGCAGTTAAAATCTTGGCTTTTGAAAATCAGAGATCTGCCTGTTGAATGTTTTATTTTGAAACAATCTGCATCCTAATAGGCTGGGGATATGTATTTTTTTAAAAAAGCATATTAGGTTTAATCTCCCTTGTTAATCTTCTTCAGTTTGCATTTTTAATTACTTATTCTTCTGTGTCATTTTAAATGGATTTGCCATGCCAAGCACTTTTCAAATAAATGAGCTTTTAAATGATCCTTTATGTAATTAAACAAGAATTGAATCACATTGTACGTTCTTGTTATCAGGAAGCTCTCTCCAAGTATGCTCTGGGCATTTGACAATTTCAGATTTCCTTCATGGTTCTTTGTAATAAAATGACAGTGTTGTTTTTTCCCCTATATTCTGATTATGGCAGTTCTCAAATGTGATGGCTACTCCTAATGAGGATACAAGTAATCCCATCAGCTTGATCCTTGGAATTCTGTTTTGCTTCACGTAAAACCTTCATTCATAATTCGTCATGATCTCTGCAATTGCAATATAAGAGCCTATTAACTCACTTCTGTTATTGAATTTTGTCTCACTTTAGTTCAAACAATGAGCACCTGTGTTATTCACTGCTTCCCATCTCAATCTGCATCCCAATGCCTACTAATTCTGAAATGTAAAGATAAATATCAGAAAATAAATGTTATTCTACTCAAAATACCAGTTTAAGAAGAAAAGTGCACAAAAATATAAACATTATTAAAGTTCTTTTTTGAACCCTTAAATTATTCAAAAGGACTCATACTTGGTACAGAATTTTTTTTGCTATTGTCATTTCCAAATGAAGTTTAATAACTGTGTTTTCAGAACTTGGCCAGCTGAGGTAATCAGCTTTTTGCATCTGCCAAACTGCTTACACACTGAATATGATATATAAGTCAGTGTCATAGTTGGCTTTAATGCACGTGGTTCAGTGTTCAGGACTGAAGCTTAACATGAGGGTACTTATTAGAGTAGTTGCTCTAATCTCTAAGACTGTACTACCAACACTAATTATCAGGCAGTTCCAATGTTGAACGTATTTTATAAAAAAATAGCAAGATCATGAACTCAGTTTGTGGCAAAAGCTTTTCTAAGGTACCATAAGGGAGGCATAGTGCTAACACACTCGTTCCAATGAAATGTTAACACAGGAATGACTGTGAAAAAGTATTGGCACTAAACGTCCATTTTGCAATACAGTGCTATGTTCCTTTTGATCTTCCCTTTACAGTATAGTCACTGCATCTCAGATTGTCCTGTACTGTTTGCCTGTCCTAGATCATGACCTGGGTGTCCACATTCCATGCTTATCAGCCAAACACCAGACCTGCGGTCAGTGAATTATTTGCAGTACTCACGTTTTGAAAGGACCGTGGTTCCGCTCCCATTCTGCTGATTTATCTATCTGCCACAGGTTCTGGGAGGCCTCTGTTGGTTAGCTCTTTAAAAAAGCTGGAGCAGTGCTCTAGAAAAGCCTACACTAATCATTCACTCCAAAGTGATAGTGAGTTTGGTCTGATTTTGAGGGAAATTGTGACTTCTCTTTTATATTCATTTAGGATGAATTTCGGATTTATTCTCGTAAGACTGTGACATGGATCTCTGTGTCTGCACTTATCAAAAGTAGATCGGATTATCCAGCCGCCGCTGAGGAAGACTCAATCTTCAGCAAAGCCATAGTGAAGCCAAGTTTGCAAGTAAGTAAAGTATTCCCTGCAAAATCTGGGAGATGATAGCAAATCTCAGCCACAATTCATAGAGTGAAAGTGAGCTGTGAAACATATCCAGCTAAGAAAGTTGTGGTTTGATGAACACAGTGAACTCTGGAAAAACAAGCTAGATAATTTGGAGAACTGTACTCACCTCTGTAAAAATCCTCTGTTACTCTGAGGTGAGTCATGAAACAAGAATTCTCACTACTCCTGAGAGAAGACCTACATTATAAGTAGGAGAGCTTCAAGACAAGGTAGTGAAGAGTCAGAGTTCCAATCAAAAACTCATTCCTGGCATTGGAATCAAGGAATTTAGGGATGACTGTGTCTGAAGGGAAACTGTGACAAACTGAACATCACAGCTCCCAGAGTAACGTGAAAACAGGGATGAACGCAGCTGAAGGGGAATAGAACAGAAAAGTGTTCAGGCAGAGCTGCTTGAGTATTTCCAGAAATGTTTCACCAAGGAGGGTCTGAAACACGTTTTGCTTTCTTGCCTTTTTATGCACCAATTTGTGCTTTAGATTACATTTGCTGGAGTCAGGTCCTGCACTGTTTCTGCAAAAATGTATCTTGATCTCTACCAGTTCCATAGCTTTGAGATCCCAGTGAGGCACTCGGGAGAAGGTAGACAATTAATTGGTCCAAGCAGATCACCAGGTCCCTCATGAGTTGAGTGAATATAATTGTCCTCATTTTAGAACAAGTACCAGACAGTTCAGTTATATTTCTTCCTTAGCATTACACGTTAAATTGGTGTGAGCAATAGGAATGCAATGGTACCTTTGCTAATATCTGGCTCTTGATTATAGATACTAGATCACTGCACTGGAGAACCCATAAAAGAGCTATATTCCCTTCCAGGAAATAGATTTCTAACTCATTAGCATCTATTTTTATATCTACAACAATTTTAGTAGGTATTTTCATTATAAACCTAACTTCAGCTGAGCAAAGCTATTACTGCTGTTTTGTGTGGGCATATATTAGTGTACATAAGAAAGTTTAGTGCCAGCTAGTTTAATCAACTGGCACAGTATGAAAGTGAAGACTGGTTTGTAACATTCTTTAGAGGATTGAATTAGTAACATAAAAAAGCCCAATATAGCCCTCAAATAATAGGCCCTTTGAACAACACTTTCATATCAATCAAAACATCTACACAGAAAAGAACAGATTTCAAAGCAGCAAAGAGCAAACAGTTTAATCCTTCACTAGCAATTGAAAAGCCCCTTCTTATATGTCAATTATAAAACTTTTTGCTGTTTAAGCTACCTTAGTCCACATAGTAATCTGTAGTGCCCAAGAGCTGTCCAAAGACCTGTTCTGGCAGCGAGTTGAGTCCCTCATTTCCCATTCCAGTTTTTAGCATTGCAAATATTGCAGCTCCTATTGCATGAAATCCTAACTACAGACCTTTTGTAGGTTAATGACTGTGGTTATAGCTCCGTTTTGAGTTGGGTATAGATCTCACTGGGTTATAATAATGCTTATTGCTCTGGGTAGGGAGAGTCCCCTAGAGCTGATTTCTTTATTACTTATGTATATAAGTGTATAGCCTTGCCTTCTTCCAGCTGATGCGAAGCACCATTATCTCTAATAGGCTTCGGTATGTTGTGCAGGACAGGACAGACTCCTTTTGCAAGTTATAAATGACAGTGCGTGTTCCTAATGGGTAACTGCTCTGCAAGGGCTTAGCGTTAGCAGTGACTCAGGAAGTACCCTGGAGTGGCCTTTCTTGTCTGTTGGCATATCTGTTCAGCCAAAGGGTTCGGCACCATGCCTGCAAACTGCCCAAAGCCAGACAGAAGATAAGGGAGTTGTTGACTGAAGATGGGCTTTGACAACTGCCTGCGTACCCACCACTGCATCAGTGTAGTGCATCCCTTTGTTCTGTGAGAGTGAGGAGTGTATTCCTTGCTTCACAAAATGGGGAGAGAAGAATGCTGCTTGGTACTTGCTTGACCTAAAGATCTGTAAAGCTTACTGGAACCTGCACTGAGGTGGGGATCCCACTCTATAATATAACTAGGGAGTTAGTATATGCAATCCTGCCTTCTCTCCCTCCCTGCCCCCCATATAATTTGCTTTATCTGTGCTTGACCCCCGTGAGGATGCCTAGCTCAGATCTGTGAGCAGGCCTGGGAGTATTTTTGTTTGCTATGTTGCATATATTGTTGTCCATGTTTTGTTTTGCAGGTGAAAAGTATCCAAGTACAAAAAATCCGCTATGTCTGGAATATCTATGCAAAACAGTTCCAGAAAGTTGGGTGAGTTCAATACCCTGGTTACACGAGTGTCTGAGGAAATCAAGCTTCTTTGTGAATAATGTGCTAAGGAAAACACTCCCTTTATGTTTTAGAGCCCTAGAAGACCATCACACTTGCTCAGCTATACATGCCAAATTTGGTTCTGGTCTCACCTGCTATGAACAGAATGTCAGGTACACATTTTAAAACACAAATAGTCAACATACAGATTTCAGAGAGATGTAAATTCACTGTTGTTGGTGCACTTTCCTTGAGTTTCTTGTGTATGCATTAATATGCACGTAATTTTAGATGAAATGGCCATGTATGAAAAATTGAATGAAAAGGGCTAGAGAATGTTGTGTGTTCCTTGTCAGAGTTTTTGAAATGTCTCAGTATTCATCACTGTTATTGTTCTCAGTCAGGAAATAACTATGTCCTGTAACTAACTCTAAGCAGTTCTTATTCAGAGTAAGAGAAATTCTCCATGAGACGGTGCAGATAAGTTGTGTGTGTGCTTCTTCAGTGGTACTCCATGTAATTGTGCTGAGCTTCTAAATCAATTAGTTCTGGCCATTGAATTTATTCTCATAAACTACTGTATCATTGGACAATTTACAGAATAGGTGTTCCTGAAACTGTTAAATAAAGAAATGATCTTCAGTTGATTGAATACTGAAAATTCAGCTGCTGACCTTAGCTCATGTTTAATCTTACATTCAAATCACCCTTAACTTTATGCAAAATTATTTAGTTTCTGATCATTTAGTTTTAGGTGCACAATTCCTTTGTTTATGGTGCTTCAAAGGAATTTTTACGTGATGGAAACATTTGCCTAAAAGGCTGTGTTACACTTCTTGTCTGTTTAAGTAGATTTCACTGGTAAAGTCATCTTTTCTGGCATAAGCACTGTAGGGGCATTTAATTTTTCATCTTTTTCTTAGAGAAAGATCCTCACAGCCTTTAAACTGGGATCAATACAAGCTCTCAGCACTATTGAAAGCTGCACTTTCTTGAGTGAGCTACATTGTCACTATTTTATCTGTAAGTGATGTATCTTTATCCCATACAGGAGAGTTATATGTGGGCCAAACACTATTGATGTTCCAGTGATCCCTATTTGGAAACTACTCGTCAAAGAGGTTAAGCATTTCTGTTGCTTTTATTCTAGGCTACTTGGGGAGGCAGAGTATGCATATAGATATAATGGATTCTATGTCTGAATTAGCTTCCCAGTACTCAGTTATCAAGCACACTCTTTTTTCAAGTTGTGTTTAAAGCTGTTCCCATAAATTCATTTTTTCTCCATTGTTCCCTATCCTCCATCCCCATGCCTGTATAGCTCCTCGGTATTTGTATGTGTCTGTGTCCTGGGAGCTCATTCTGTTGGCCTTATAAGGGTCAGAGAATGTTTACAAGCTGCACTGGAAATTAAACCTTCCAGGCAAAGTCTGTCTCTTAATCAACAAAGAAGAAGTAAAAGCAATAGCTCGTATATGCCTACAGCTGCAGAGAGATCCAATGCGCTTATGACTCTAGGCACAGCACCACATAAAGCACGAGCATCTTTTTTAGATGGGAACTGGCTACATGTGGCCTAAACAGAGTGTTTGTGAGATTTGCCTATGGTATGTGAGCTCCATCCTCACAGCACAACCTGCTCTTCTCTCACCTTTGTTACATTTCTTGTAAATAAGTGAGCATAACAAGGCTTGGGCTGAGCCATTCACATCCCAAATAACATCCTTTTGGTCCAGATTATTTGGCCCTTCTGTCAGATGGAGGTGGTCCAATCTGATTGGACTGAAGCCACTGCTAACAAAATTAGAAAGGAGGTCGGGTGACACAACACTCAATAGCTTTTATTCCAGCCCATTTCTAATAGGATGGACTGGGTGGGTATACTGGCGCCATTTAAATGTGGCCAGCTCTTGACTATTGCTTTCTCTCCAAACAGGTCTTAAATCCATTTTACGTGTTCCAGCTGTTCAGTGTGTGTCTGTGGTTTGCTGAAGATTACATGGAGTATGCCACTGCCATCATAATCATGTCTCTCCTCTCGATTTTTTTGACTGTATATGATCTTAGACAGGTGAGACACCTCACCTTTTTCCACAAGGAGGATTTATTTCTTATGTCTGGGAAAGGCCGGGATGTTGCAACATGCACATGTACAGTGCTATGGGAGTTACTCAGAGGTTTAGTCTCATGACATTGTGTAGTAGCAAGTGCAATGGCTTGGCCTCCTAGTCATCATAATCTCTGTGTGGTTCTTTACCCACATCCTCCCTTCCCCATTCCAGTGCTTCGCTTTGTAACCTCTTGTTACACCTTCTCCGTAATTAGGGTGGGGAACTTCTTTCTCTGTATGATTGCGTAGTCCCTGGCAGAGCCAGACCCCAGTTTATGATGGCTCTCATAACCACAAATAACAAAAGGAAATAATTGTTAGTGGATGAATTGCATCATGTAAGATGTAACACTTTTGTGTGTTCTCCTTTAATTTATAGCAATCGGTTAAACTGCACAGACTGGTTGAGTCTCATAACAACATCATGGTCACTGTCTGCAGAAATAAGGAAGGTGACTCCTATACACTTCTTTCTTCAATGTGTTTCATTCCTTCTAGAGCAGTTTCCTCTTCTGTCTCTTAGCTCAGTTAACTAGCTTCTGCAGATTGGGTTAATTTGACCTAGAAGTATGTTGTGGCACATCAGTCGTATTCATAACTGTTTAAGAACATCCTTAGCAAAAACTTATCAGGAAATCTATGTCATTTTTCTTAAAGCAGTGCTGACAAAGCCAACCACATAGCCATTAAATGGCTGTGAGTCCACCTAATTGCTCCATGCAAAGTGTGTTCATTGCCATGGTATTTAGAGCACAATCCAAAAAGATGGAGTCAAACTAAGAGCCGTAGATCCAAGCTTCTTCAGTTAGGTCAGTGCATTGGAACAATAACCATTGGTTGGGCTCCTGGGGAGAAAAGAAGAAATTACACAGTTTGAACAGATGCCTAGGCTTTTCTAAATATTGGAGGTTGTATTCTTAGGTCCTACTTGTGGTCCTTTGTTTTTCAGCCATTATAAAGAAGTAACAATCTATTCAGCAGGTAGTTCCTTACATTTTTTCCCCTTATCACAGAGAAATATATGAAGCACAAAGTTTGCATTACATGTCACCTACAGGTTTCCAAGAGCTGGAATCACACCATCTTGTTCCTGGAGATATGCTGGTTTTGAAAGAGAGCAAAACCCTTTTGCCTTGTGATGCCATCCTGATCAGTGGGCAGTGCATTGTAAATGAAAGCATGCTGACAGGTACAGCTCATCCCTCCCACGTTTACCATCAAAAATTCATCATAGCCCTATGGCTTCAGCCAGTGACACAGGACATACAGTGTTATCATGTATCGCCCTTGTTATGAGATAGTCCGTAGCTAGCCTAGAAGGGGATTCTTTCAGGTGTTTGCTATAATAAAGACTGAATTGTAGTTAGACCCGGCTTATCTAAATAGACAAGATGGACTTTAGGAAGGGCAGTTCATCCTTCCCTTGTGGGGTGCAGAATTTAGGAAGGAATCCTCTGATTAGAAAGGAAAGAGTGGACAGTGAAGAGGAGTGAGCAGGACAGAAAAAGAAACAGTAAGTATGGAGCAAAGCTGTTCCCACACAGGGCCCACAGTCTGCTCAGGCTGTAGGGCTTTCTGTCAGTCACTCTGAATGTCTTGTTGCTGATCACTGCAACATCTCCAACCTGCTGGAGTGTCTGTCTAGCCCTTCAGACACTTAGGCCCATGTTCATGTGGTAGAAGTGGAGGACACACCGGCTGGGAGGGTTCACTGCAAAGCAGGATTTTTGGTGCAGGAGGTGTTCATATTTCTGTTTCTTGTCTTTAAATTTGGTCTTGGTCTGAATTGAACTAAAACCCACAGTTCTGAAATGTCATGTAAATGAGAAATTCCAGAAACCCTTTCATTTAGAAAGCTTCAGCTGTCGGAAAATATTTCTTCTGTTTCACCTTAGTATCCGCTGTGACATAAATAGGGTATTTGGCAGCTGCCAAGCATTCAGGTGAAGGCTTTCCTTTTTACTAGGAATGGGAAATAGGGAAAGTCATGTGTAGTGACCTGTACATGAGGTTCAAACTAGGTAAACAACTTGTGGCCATCCAGTGGAGTCATGCAACACCAGTTCAGCTCTCTTTTCAAGTCTGTGTATCTACAGCCAGGATTTGGAGTCCTTGGACAGCTTTCAGTTCTCAGACTTACGTGAAGCTGTTGTACTGATGCAAAGGAGAGCTTTTCTCTGGCAGAGTCTGCTTGCTTGCTAGGCTTCAAACTCTTATTCACTCTGAAGATGTCACAATATAAAAGTAACATTTCTCTAAACTGGATTCTCTAGTAAATACCTTTAACTTACCATCTAGATGTCTAGATACTGTACTTATTTGAAAGTCAGCAGGCTGATTTTAAGGTGGACTGCAGTTTTCCTCATCTGAGTTAATCTTCCCTAGGGGAAAGCATTCCAGTAACAAAGACCCACTTACCCCAAGCTGATAACTTCAAGCCCTGGAGAATGCACTGTGCAGAGGATTACAAAAAACATGTCCTCTTCTGTGGAACAGAGGTCATACAGACCAAGGGAGATGACAGAGGATTTGTGAAAGCTGTGGTGCTGCGGACTGGTCAGTCAACACTTCAGTTTGCTTTTCCTTTCATGCTTTTTCTTACTGGAACAGTCTGAATTAATATGCCCTGTCACATTAAGTTAAAGGCGTCAATCCAAATTCACAACAGTCAGATGGAGAATCGATAGCCTGGGCTGGGCTAAGCTCTTATGCATTGTTTCCGTTTGTTGGCATAACTTTTACAAAAAACACTAGCATATGATTACAAAGAATAATTTCACTATGCTTCTGAGACGTTGAAAAAATCCTCCTCCTTAAGACAAAAATAACTTTTTATCTATATTCTGCAGAGTAGGTCACATAAACTGAAATGGAAGATCTGGGCCATCTTTCTTAAGTTACAGAAACTGGGAGCCATTTTAAAGCCCTCCATTCTTTGTAGAGAACTTTTGGAAATGTTTTCCCCTTGGAATGATTTTAGTTTGTCTTTCCAGGTTTCAATACAGCCAAAGGGGATCTGGTGAGGTCCATTCTCTACCCTAAACCCATGAACTTCAAGCTGTACAGAGATGCCCTCTGGTTCCTGATGTGCCTCATAGCATTTGCAGCAATTGGAATGATCTACACAGTGTGTGTATTTGCACTTAACGGGGTGAGTTACTAAATGTGGAGAAATGGTCACACTCAGTTTCAAGAAACTTGAAACTTGAGTGGCTTCATATACGTTTATATATGAAACTATGGTCTTTGTCACCTTCCTTTTTGCCTTAGTATACGAGGCCATTTTATTATGTAATTGAATTTGTGACAGTACACAAGCTCTCATATACTCAATTCCAAGGTGCCAAACCCCACTGTTTCCCTATAGTCATTTCTTCTGAGGTCTTAGCAAATCCTATGCAAGCACTGCATGTCTTATCAGCGGCGTTCTGTTTGTTGACTGCCTCTGTGTGTTGCCTGCCCTGTGCTTGCCGATACATGTAATTATGCATGGAATTAGCATAATGCTTTCTAGAGCTCTGAAAATCAGAGATCCCAAGAGCTTAGCACTCTAAAAGTAGCTTTTACAGAGTTTTTCTGGCACTTTTTGTACATTCCTAGAGAAATCACAAGTGAGTCATAGGTTAAATGGAACACAGACTGATGTGTCGTTGTGGAAAGGCAGCTTTCAAAAAACTTCAGTTTAGATCAAAGACCCATCTGTCTCCGTCCACTGCCTCTGAGAATAACTGGTATCAAATGTTTATGGAAACTGGTTAGGAAGCAGGAAAGTATAGAACAATTCTTCCCTGGTATAGTCTTCTAACTTCTTGAAGGTTTAACAGTTCAATAAGCTGTCTTTTCTGTCTAGATCATCTAGCTATAATAGCCACAGAAAATCTCCCAGAGTGTGGTTTAATATATTTCTGAATTCATTTATGTCTTGGACTTGACAGCACCTGTGGCAATGATTCCCACAGTTTCATTATGTACTCTGTAAAAGTGTTTTTAAAGCTGCTGTCTTAATCACTGTAGATTTTTGTTTCAGAGAAGTAGCAAATAGCTGCTTTCTATTGGATGTTTCCTGTACTATTCATGTTTTAGAGATCATTGGCCACCCCTTCAGCCACGTTTCTTCCATGTTACAGAGCCCTGAGCTGTAAACACAGATCCCTGAAATTACTGATGTTACAAAGAACTCCTCATTTTCTTCTGCCCTTTTTTTTTTTTTCATATCTTTGTATAGTCATTTGGTGTAGGGGGCGGGGGTGGAAGGGAGATAACCTTCACTTAGTTATCACTCAGCTTAACATCCTTGAGAGCTTTTGGGAAATAAGTTTTGCAAATCCAGCTATCCTGTATCAGTTGAGTCACCCACATCTCCACTGATTTTTTCCAAAGTTCTCCAGTAGGTTTATGGGGTATTAATTCCCTCTGTAAAGACTGTGTTAGCTCTTCTCTAACGTGCCATATACATCAAGGGTCAATTAATTCTGTATTATAATTTTAATTGAGTTTCTCAATGTAGAACTAAGATTTACTGTGTCAGGAAGCAGCAAGGATTCCCCAGGGAAAGGCAAGCCAGGAGCTGAGGGTGACCATAGCACAGGTAGTGCCCTCACTGACCAGGGCACAGTCACACAGTATCTGAACATGGTGGGGAGAGCTGGGTGCTGGTCACAGCCCATCAGTAGTCCCAGGTAAGGCAAAGTGTTAAATAATCGAGGCAGACCAGTCAGAAGCAGAAGCAGATGAAGACAACAGGAGGACAAGAGACAAGGCTGCAACACGACTAAAGGTGACCATCCAGGAGACAGTGCTAGAGACAGGTACACCTACAAAATGGCTCAGACAGGGACTAAAGGCCCAGGCCTGAGATTAAATGGAGCTCCTGAACCCATGAGCAGGGGGTGTGGGTGGAGGTAAGGCTAGTGAGGGTAATTAAACCTATTAGTGCACCTAGGGCCCTGCCATATTGGTCTCTAAATCTCTGGAGGGTTCACCTGAAACCCTTTTATAAACAGTTCACTCATTCTCATACATCAAGGTCAGTGTAAGAAAGAGTTGTACACTGTAAATAGTAGTTCTGCAATTTTTAAAGCCTAATTGCTTTACAACTTCTTAAAAAACTTTCAAGAAATCATTTCATGCCTTGATAATTATCTGCCAATGTAAAGTCCAAGTCCTGAGTTGCAACGTTGATTCTGCAGTTCAGCTTTTGAATAATTTTTCCCCTTTGGAATAATCTACAATCAGTTGGCTCAGAAGATGAATTCCCCTTGGGATATCAAAGAAAGTGTGTTTAAGAACATATCCTGGTGTCTGCTTTGCAGTTTTTCCTTTTTTGTGTGTTTAACTTCCTCCTTGTAATATGTAAAATACATGCTGATGTTATGACAGGAGCTGAAACTGTCTTGTCAGACCAGTGTAAGATTCAGTCACATGATATACTAAATGCTTTCTCTTCTGTGAGTGTGTTGATCTAAAGGTGGTGCTTCATTCTAAAGTAAAATAGATACAAAATATTATCAAACTGGTGCCTTTTGTGGTCTGAAACAGTATCAATGATGGGAGAATGAGAACATGATGGAAATTCAGCACATCAAATGCAACATGATTTATGATCAAAAAGTCCCAAGCTCAGAAGCAGTAATAATAGAACTCTATGATGGTTTGCAGATCCTTCTGAACTGCAAATTGGCTTTAGTTTGCAGTGTCTCAGTTCTGGGACCCCAATTTGAAATGCATTCAATCCTTTAGCAATGATATCAACTCCAAAGAGTAACAGTGCCGACGTTCAGCATACTGGCAGTCATTTTTACACTGACCTCTAAGTTCCCAAATTAGAGATTGCTTTTAGAAATGTAACTTTTACTTCCATGTCTCTTCCTGCAGGTAAAAGCAATTTCCTTTCACAACTCCTAGGACATAAGGTCAGAAGAAATCTTTAGCTCATGCATTCTGCCCTCCTTTTCAGCACCATCCCATATGTCTCACCTGTACTCTTAACGCGGAGTCCAGAGCTATGGCTGTAGGCGGTTGGATGAATGCCCATATAAATAGCAGATTCTTGTGTGCTGTATCATGGGAAACGGCTTGACTAAGGGTGCAATAACCTAGCTGCCATATTTGAACTCATGTGCTTTGGAGGAGACTGTGAGCTCTACCTGGCAGGTTTGTTGGCGTGGAGAATGAAGGAAGGCCTGGAGGCTGCTCTTTAGCAGTGGTGTAGCCTTAAAGCCTTTGGTTAAATCAAATCAATTAATTTCTTAGGGAGATGAATATGTGGTGGACCATGGGCAGAAAACAGCACAGCCTGAAGCACCTGCAGTGGAGGGGAGGAGGGATGAAGAAGGCTACACTCAGACAATCCAAGCAGCACTCCTTGCCACCCTCTTGCTGATAACTGCCTTTGGTTTTATGACAGGAGGAGGCAGGAGAAGTGGTGAAGAAGGCTTTGGATGTTATCACTATTGCTGTCCCCCCAGCTCTGCCAGCTGCCTTGACCACAGGGATCATTTATACCCAGCGGAGGCTGAAGAAAAAGGGCATCTTCTGCATCAGCCCACAGAGGATCAACATGTGCGGACAGCTGAACCTCATCTGCTTTGACAAAGTAATTGCTATGTGGTGGTTACTCTCTTACTAGTAATGGGAGCCGTGCTGGGGGCAGTATGGGTTTTAATCAAGCATTTCCATTGTATTTTAGAAACACACTGTCCAGTCTTGCATATGTAAGTTTGTGTTGTGTGAACAGACACTGTTGCAAATTGTTGGTTTTTTTGGAATCTAGGATTGGCTGGTAGCACTTTTGCTCTGCACTGTGCTGGCATTTTCTGGACAGTAACTTCTTAAAATAAGTCTCGCTTTTTATTCCTCTTGGAGCTGTCATGTGGGAAGTTAATTTAAATGTACGTTTTAACTTAGACTGGCACCTTAACAGAAGATGGCCTGGATCTTTGGGGCTTGCTGCCTTCAGAAAGAAACTGGTAAGGCTCCTTGACACACCAATGGCATTTAAATTTGGTGGGATAGTGACTGGATTCTTTTCCTAAACATATGAACAAATCTGAAAGACAATTAATGTCAAACAGCAGTTTGAAGTTCCCCATGTTTAGATTTCCAATATTATTTCTAAAGCCTCTAGAAAATGAGTGTGTTGCCTCATCCTGTGGGTCCTGTTCCACATGAAAAAATGCAGCCACTGTCGTCAGCATTTGGCATAGCATGCCCAGGCAGGGTAGTCTGCAGTAGACATGCTAGGTTAAATCTCAAAGCTGCAGCAGTGCCCCAACCCTTTATGACAGAAAGTCACTGCTACCCATGGGATTGCCACTCAATTCCTTCAGTGCCCATGTTTTTGCCCATTTGCATTTCCAGAAATGTGCATGCACAAAAATGCTCAAACTTCTATCAGCCTCACAGCTCAAAAGTCATTACACAAGCTGCAAGGAAGATATTTTATAATAATCTGTTCATCCCAATGGGCTCTTTAACTATGCAGAATACACCTATTCTGAGCATATCCCAGCCTTTAACAGGTGCATGAGAAATAGCTCATGGGGAGGACAAGTCCCCAGAAATGCTTATGGTCTCACCACTGGATAGGACAGTCCCCTCCCTGACTTAGGATTTTTTTTTCTGTTAGTCGTATGTTTTTTGGTATTCTCTGATGATAATTTTTATGTTCTCTTTTGCATTAGCTTCCAGGACATTCACAGCTTCCCTGCGGACCGCAGCCTGCCTTGGGGCCCAGTGTTCAGAGCAATGGCAGTTTGTCATTCACTAATTGTTTGGGAGGGCAAGATCCAAGGAGACCCACTGGATGTGAAAATGTTTGAGGCCACTAACTGGGTAAAACTGTGCTTTGTTGTTATGGAAATCATGGTGGGGAGTTTTGGTGGTCTTGCAAAGGAGAAATGTTCCAAGCCCTCCCATGCAGGTAGCCACTTCCCACACAGAAGTAAAACAGCTAAAACCCAGAAGAGATACCACATGCTCAGGCTTTTGGAGAAATGTTCCTTGTTTCTGCCTAGAGCTTTCACCTAGGGGTACTTCGAGTACTTAGCTCATTTGACTGGAAGTGGTGGATGTCATGGAAACACCACTGGGGTATCAACTCTGTGGCTGCTCCCAGACAGCAGGATGTCCCAGATGTGACTTATATGCAGATTGACTGCTTTTACAGAGCGTGTAACAGGCTTCTCTGAGCTTTGAACTAGATATAAGATTTTGACTTTCATTAGAGCTCTGTCAATCTGGAGATATTTCTACCATCTCAAGGTTTGAATGCTATGAAAGCATGCTGCTATGAAAGTACTGCTTTTGGTCTCTGTCCCATTGCCTACAAACAGCCATCAGTGTTGCTGCTGTTGTAGTAAACTGTCCTTATTCCAGCCCATGAGTTTTACCTTTTTCTTGATTTTCCTCCCCATCCCACTGGTGGGGAGGGAGGAGAGAGCAAGCAGCTGCATGGTACTTAGTTGCTGGCTGAGGCTAAACCACAACACATATTTAAGTGGGTTGTAATGAATAAAGGATTTCTTGTCAGTGAGAGGCCATAATCTATTTGCTGTGCAAGAGTACAGCAGTATCTTGGTGAAGCTGGTGAAGCTCCGGTGTTGATTGCCAAGGGAGGCAGTGGGTTTTCCATTACTGGAGCTTTTTAGTGTGAGATCAGACAACCCCCCCTCAGGAATGAATGAGATACCTTGCTTTGAGGGAAGGAGAAGCTGTAAATGATTCCCTGAGGTTCCTTTCAGCTCTGCTGGTGCTGTGATCTGAAAGATTTTTGTCTTTTAATACACAGGTGATAGATGATTCCAGTGGACACCAGATTGAAGGTCAAGGATCCACACATGCCACAGTTGTTAGACCTGGGCCTAAAGCCAGCAGCGTAAGCTATGTGCAAGATTCACATTCATGATCAAGTTAAATTGTCAGTGTAAGAGTTACCTTTCTGTAGAGAAACACTTGGTTGTCCTACTTGAGACAGCTCTTCCACATTTTGTCTTTCTTGTACTGCCTGCAGAGAGATTGCCTTGCTCTCTCTAATTAAAAAGAGAAGCCGGGGGGGAGCTTGCTGCTCACACCAAAAGCAGGGGGGTGTGCTGGATGACAGTTTGTCCAGCTAAGGAATTTGCCTGTCCTAGTGGCTTGAGACTCAATCCAAACTCAGCTGAGTGGTGGAGTCTGGTAGCTGATGTCAGACCGTTTCTGGTGACATACACCAAGGGGGGGTGCTTTCAGATATCCAGTGTAAGACCTAGCAGAGTCTTGTTAAAGAAACGGGACTAGTGAGTTCCTTTCAGCAAATTACATTTAATAGTCTGCTAAAACTGTCAGTGAACTTTTTCTACTGCTTAAGCTAAATCTTTCTGTACAAATTTCACCTCCTCTTTATAAACCAGTCCTTTCTATCCCACTGTGACAAATCAGCCCGTTATACATGGTTAGCTTCTTACCGTGGCCCGAAGGACAGACCTAAAATCCTTTGGCCTGAGTTTAAAATCCTTGCTGCAGTATCTAATCCACTTGCTTTTCTCCCAGGCCCCAGTGGAAGGAGTTACCATTTTACATCAGTTTCCATTTTCTTCAGCCTTGCAGAGAATGTCTGTCATTGCTCAGGAAATTGGTGGGGAACAACAGGTCTTCACAAAAGGGGCTCCAGAAATGGTAGCCATGTTATGTAGAGCAGAAACAGGTAACTAACATTTATAAATGCTTTCTAGAAACACATATGTGTAAGTGACTTTTGATGGTGCAATGAAGTAGAAGGTCCAAATGAGATTTCTGGGTCTAAGACTTCAGCCTGAAAAGTTAGAGTCTGTCTGTTGTGCTCTAAGTCTAAGACTAAGCTCTCATACAGCCCTTTTCAGCAAAGAAGGACTGCCAAGAGATAAAAGCAAGTACCCACTCCTGTACAAGGTGTACAGTCTCTGTCAGAATAGATGAAAAAAGTTGTCTACTGGTCCAGTATACAACAAAAAAAGTTTTCTTTTTTCTCCAAGCCTTGGGAGGGCAGCTAAAAGAGCACAGCACCTTCATCACACACTGGAAGAAGGTAAGTCTTTGCAGAATAGTTTAGGATCCTAAGTGCAAAGTGACAGAGGAGAGGCGATGATTTTCTTATTGAGAAAAAGTCAGTTCAGCAGCTCTGCTTGATTTCCCTGGGCTATTGGTAGGCTCTAGGTGTACCTGCGCTCTGGGACAGGAATCTTCCCTGCTCCAAAGCTTCCTTTTATTAGAAAGCAGTCAAATGCCCTGATGAACTGTCTTTTCCTCTTTTGCACAGTCCCATCGAACTTTGAAAGCAAGCTTCTGCTCTACACAGCACAGGGCTTTAGGGTCATCGGACTGGCATGTAAATCTCTACAGGCAGGGAAGCAATCTACTGATCTAACAAGGTAAGCCATAGACTGCTTATCAGCCACATTCAGCTGTGGGCTAGTGGTGCTTCTACCATTACCACAACAGCCCTGCCAAGCTGAGGCAAAGTGCAAGTAGTTTGCTTAATTCTTGTGACAGGTGTCATAACAGACCTATCCAACCCAATGAGCAAATGTGTGTCATATGGCACAGATTTTGCAGTTGTGTGTGCAGTTATAGCATGTGTGATGTATATACTGCCAGGAGAAAAAAGAAAACTGGAGGTCAAACACAAGATCTTCTGTAACAGCAGTGACTATTCAGGCATCACCTGACTCAGCTACTCTGACTGCCGTGGGAGTGTTTGGCATCACCTCCTCCTTACTACAGTGGCTAAAATAAGTGTTTGAAAGCTTTTATTTTTTTCAGACTCTTCAGAGTCAACCTGTCTCCCTGAGAGACCTCTAGTTTATGACTCATAGATGGGATTGTTTACCAAATTCTGTTCTCAACCGCATGTGTTCAACTGTAAAACAGGCAATAGCACAGGTGTAAAGAAAAGAGCAGGAGAGAACAGAATTGGAGTTCCCACATGCTGTTTGCTCAGGTCCTACTGTCAAGAGTAGCAGATACGTTTACTAGGGAGTGTTTCTTTGTTGTACAGCCTTCAAATGAGAAGGACTACTGTGCATGAACTTTCCAAATCAGACCACCACAGTTTGGGAATCCTGCAGGAAATTCAGGGTGCTTTTTCTTGTTGGCTAAGGCTGGTGCATGAATGGAAAACAGTCCAACTTATCCCTCAGGCTTCATGTTGGTATGTGGAGCAGGTAGGTTGAAATTGGTTCTTTGATTTGCTAATTAAGCAAACATGAGCTAGAAGTTGTCTATGTTCTGAACTTCAGAACAAGGGAAGAAGAGAACCACTTGCTGCCAGTGGGAATTAAGCCCTGCTGATGTTGAAATAGCACCACAAAAGACAGCCTAGGACTGCTGAAAACTAACAAGTTATTTTAATTCTTTTGAGTTAGGTGGGATGGTTAACAGTTACAACTGGCTATTAGCAAATTCAATGCACAAACAGGCCACAGGCAAAAAGAAGAATTAAATCTATCTGTCTGTTCTTTACTCTTAGGGAGGAGGTAGAATCTGATCTGACATTCCTGGGTCTGCTGATAATGGAGAATCGATTAAAGAGGGAGACAAAGGCTGTTCTAGAAGAGCTCAGTGCTGCCCGTATCAGGAGTGTTATGGTCACAGGTATCTAAAAAGGGTGGATTATTTATGGGGCCACTGGCACAGACAGGGAGTTCAACAATGTTTGAGTGAACAGTCTGCTGCTTTGTCACCACCACCGGTAGGAAGGCACAGACATTTGTGTCTTTTAGACAATTACAGTCAAAGAAGTGTCTGTGCTGTAATAATGACGTGAGCTGAACTGTGCAGGCTTATGCCTCTGACAACTTCACCAGGCTGTGTCAGATGCCTAACTCGTAATCTGTCCCACTTTCACCACAGATCAGAGCCTTCCTGTTCCTCTGATGCTTTCTAGTGAGTCCATTTGTTCTCTGTGGTAAAGATTATCAGATGATATGCACAAAGACATGTCATGCAACATCCCCTCTTTTAGGGCCTCATGAAATCCTGTTGTCATAAATGAGCAGAGATGGAGCATGAATGCCAGGACAAATCACTGAACCTTATGACATCTGGTAACTCATGCCTACTAGTCCCTATTTATCCCATTCCCATTTTTTTTTTCTTGAAAGGTTGGTTTGGATTTGGAGGAAACCGCCCAGTTTTTCCATGGTCCAAAGACATTTTTCCAGGAGTCACACAGATCTTGTCTTCCTGGGATTCACCCCTTTCAGCACACATCCTACACCAAAGCCATCTAAGGGCAATTGGTGAGAGTCAGTGATACTAGCAGCAACTTAGCAGTGAATCCCTTATTGTTTCTTGTCTAAAACACATAGTCTAGGAGCATATTCCCCATCTAGATTTCTTCAAGCTGAAGATTAAAATATTTCATCTCCAGATAAAAATATTTAATTTCCAGATGAAAATACACTTAATTATCGAGACAGACCTCATCTGCAAAGTTTTGGTCTTTATCAAAGACCTTCTTAGGCTTACTGATCTTACTGATTCTTGTGGATATATTTGAAAACTTGGAATTCAGGAAAAGGCTAATGTTTCCTCCATAAACAATTCCTCATTGCAGAAATTTTTAGATAAAACTCCCCTTGATTTTTCTAGGTGACAACATTCAGACAGCTGTAACCGTTGCCAAAAATGCTGGGATGATTTCTCCAACAAACAGGGTGATTCTTGTGGAAGCAAACAAAATACCTGGATCTTTTTCAGCATCTATAACCTGGAAACCCCTGGAAGAAAACAAACCTGAAGATTATGGAAGCCTGGTGAGCATATGAGAAGCAGGTGTTGTGTGGCAGGAAAACAAACTAAGCTGGAATGCTTTAAATAATGCAGTGGGATTGTGCTAGTATAACAGAGATCAATCACTCACCATCATCTGCATGTCAGAATGTTATGTGCTAGCAAAGCATTTAAAAAGAAGGGATCTTCATAAAAATGTACTCCCCTAGAGCTTCCTTCTTAGCATATTATCTTGTGAACAAGTTTTTGCTAACTACCTAGCTAGATTTGAGAACAACTTTGCATAAACCCAAGAAAGATTTGTCTCTAGCCTTCATGCTTAATTGATGCCAGTTTAAAGCATGTTTCCCTTCACTGCAAGGTAAATGTGATAGTATAGATGTGGACGTAAAATCTATGGAACTGCACTGAATGAACAAGCCCCGTTCAAGCAGGTAGAGTTAGCATTTCTCCATACCTGCAGAATTAAAACACAGATTAACTGTTGAGAAACAGCATATACATGGTGAAATATAGGCTACCTATGCTAAGAAATTGTATTTCCTCAAGCATCTCCACAAAGAAACTGAGACAAAGACCAGTTACTCTCCCTGAAGAGTATGTCTGAAGGTGCTGACCCTTCTCTGAGAAGTATTAGAGTCAGGCAGATGATAGGGAATATCTGCAGGGGCTGTTGAGGGACTCCTTTCTACCAGAACTCAGCTTGAGCAGCATCTTTACTGTATTTCACTGCAAAAAGACATAGCCACATGCTCTCTCTAGCCCCTCTCACTCACAGTGCAGCGCACCAGATTGGCACTGTTGCATAGATTCTATCAAATGTGGCAATGCTGAGGGCTAGCTTTTAAGACATATGAAGCACCCAGTTCACACTGAAATTAATGGCATTATACGCCTAAATCCCTTTACAAATCCAGACAAAGGCAATGGGCCTTGAACCCAGGTCTCCCACAGTCTTCTCAAGTGCCCTCCCCGTGGTATGTCCTTTTCTTTGTCTGTAGTAGTGCTTGTGTAGATGCACACAGTGGCTTTTGAGGGCCTGGGAGCAGCACTCATTTCGTCTTGTTTTACAGGAGGATGACAGTCAGACTGAACGAAAAATCAGGCTGGCACTGGGATCAGGCCAGTATCATTTTGCCATGAGTGGACAGTCTTACCAAATTGTAGCACAGCATTTCAGGCACTTACTCCCAAAGGTAAGATCTGGATTATTTAACTGGACTAGGATTGCCATTCAGTAGATTCAGATTGTCCTGACATAATGAGCTGAAGAGATCTGTACCAGGACATCTTTTGGGAACAGTTCTAACCCTGAAATACTCAAGGGCTGGATGAATCTCTGATCTTAATGTATGAAGAAAGATCTGAAAATCCCAGGATCTGTTCTGCACAAGAGGAGCAGACCTGCCTCGTGGTGTGAGGACATGACTTAAAATATTTGTGCCCATATACCTGGCCCTTGCAGTGCACTGATTCTCCCATATTTTGGAGAAGGGAGAAAAAGGAGAAAATGTGGTATTGCACAGCATGCAATTCAGCATGACTTGTGTGTTTTATGGAAAGGATAGTCTTGTGAATTCTCTTCTAGTAAGTCCTTGCCTTGTATCTCTGTTCATCAGGTAACTCAAATGACATACCAAGCCTCTTGTCCTTATTGTGATTGTTATTTTTTCAAAATATTAATTAAGATACCTTTTATCTTTGACTGTCAGCCTTTCCTGTTTTGGAGTCTAGCATCAGTTGTTTGGAAATGTGAATTTTTGGTGGTTTCTATTCCAGATTATCACTGAAATCACTGTAACTCTTAGCTCAAGTGCTTAAATAATCACTTCCTTTTTTCTCCTTACAGCTCCTGCTGAATGGAACAGTTTTTGCTAGAATGTCTCCTGGTCAGAAATCCAGCCTTGTTGAAGAGTTTCAAAAGCTGAAGTAAGTTCCTAATGAGCACTAAAAGTTAGGAAGTGTTTGATGAATTTCCAGGCTTGAAAAGAGTCTAGTAAGAGCTCGCTTTTGTCTAACGTGTTCCTTGGAAGTGCACAAAACTGAAGCTTCCACAGATGTACAGCTTGGCAATTAAATTCCAAAAGCCTGTTAAAGAAGAGACACTGAAGTCCATGTTGGGTTGGCAACCTATTGAAGACCTAACACTCCAATTATTCTGGGTTTTGACTGTTCACATCATCCATTATTCTTACTTCTCTTTCCAGGCCTGAGGGAGGGGCGCTTGTCTACCCAAGATTTTTAGGAATATCTCCCAGCGCTGCAGCTTCTCTGATGCTAGCAATCTTTTTACTGCACTATTGCTGATTCAGTGTGATGGGTTAGAAAACATGGCACAGCAGTCTGGATTGGTATGCCTGTATGAGGTACCAGTGCCTGCAGTCCTTCCTTTCTGAGCAGGGCTGTCACCATTCGCCCTTTCCCCTGTTAGAATTGACCTTAAACCCAGTGAGGGTGGGAGACCGAGTCTGTGCGGTGAACATAAAACTGCATGCTAATGTGTTCTTCAGTCTGTCACAGCAGACACTCTTTACTATAGGTACATCTGAGGTGCAAGCCCATGGCCCATGCACAGTCCAGAGTCCTGGGCTTTATTTCAGTCTTTCAGCTTTCCAGAAGGGCTTTTAACAAAAAGCTCGCATGACTTGCATAAATGACTCGCATGGAGGAGGCTCTGATTTCCTCCTGTTTATAGGTCTCCCTTTCCCCAGCACTGAATTGTAGGTTGCTCTATTTTTTTAGTTACTTTGTGGGCATGTGTGGAGATGGAGCCAATGACTGTGGGGTAAGTGAAAATTCTTTACAATATAATTTTTTAAAAATGAAAAATGAATGCAATGCCTGTAGAATACCCCAAACTAAGCACGTGCTGGGAGTGCTCTGCTTATTCGCAGAGCAGCTGTACTGGTGCCAGTACTGATTCAGGTGTGATCCAACAGTGTGGTCCTTGCCGTGGAAGAGCTGTCCTAGGCAGAGATTGTTGCAGCTTGTGGTCTCAAGGACTGATTAATTTCCTTTGCAAAAACCACCAGAGGATTTTCCAAATCCTCCACTGGGGTTTCTGTCAACACCTTCAGTGTCTGAGGGTGGAGAAGGCTAGGAGGAGTTTCCATGGGGAACAACTGTAGCCCTACAAGGTTTTTGTAAGTGCACATTTTAGAAGTGCAAGAAAGGTTTGTTTGTTTGTTTGTTTTTTCCAAAATTTTTGTTTGTTTGTTTTTTCCAAAAGGAAGGGTCCATGTTCAGGAGAGATCTGTAACTCCCTTCTGGGCTGGTTCAGTTCACTCCATGACTTCACACATCTTTGTGGCAGTGACAGCAATGCCACCTCGGCAGTGAGAGCAATGCCACCTCAGCAGTGAAGCACTCACTTGCCTTAACACTAAGTCCCAAGGGTTTTCCTGGGGAAGGAAGCAGAGAACCTAGACTGTCTACATAAGATGTGACTGCACATAAGTGGTGACAAAGGAGGCAGAGCCAAACCTGTGTTCTCAGCTGGTGGTGGATGGCTTTGGGGTCTGTGGGAAATGAAATTTCCTGTGCTCTCATTCCCATTCTTCTTCTGGACCTGATGCCTCAACCACATCCCACTGGAGGAACCTTTCAGGCAGAGCCCACCCAGGGAGTGAAGAGTGACTGCTATTAATAGAACATATCCTGTTGTAAAGGGTCATTTTTTGGCTGACATGTCAGTTGCTGTGCCTTCATGTTTCGTGAGTGCTGAAGAATGTGACTTTCAGGCTTTGAAAGTGGCGCATGCAGGGATATCCCTGTCGGAGCAGGAGGCATCTGTGGCTTCACCTTTCACATCCCAAACTCCCAGCATAGCATGTGTGCCAGAGCTAATCAGGTAAGCATGGAGTTTTGTTTCCTATGACATAAAGGAGACAGTTCCCACTCCTCTCAAATATTAGTGTTGAGTGTTCCTACCAGGCCAGAATGTACACATCTAGAGAAAAATAAATGTCTTTGACCTTGAAATTGCCATTTGCGTAGTTCCCATCTGAAATTCCTTTAAGATATATTAATTCCCTCAAAACTACAGGAGGAGGGCAGCAACAGCAGAGCTTTGTGTCATTAGCAGTATTTTGTATGCAAGAAAAATAGCAAAATGAATAAAGCTGAATTAAATGTCCACAATATCAACGTGTACATTACTGTTAGGCCCTGCCTCTGATACCTTGTGTAAAGCATTAGCATCTGTTATGCCAGGGTCCTGATTTTGCTTACAGGGGTGGATGAATAACCAGGCAGAGTGCGTTACCCTCATTGGATACTGTATGTTCACTGCAGGAGGAGAGGACTTGTTAGTTTGAACTCACTGAGTAGCTGCTTGGCTTTTCCTCATGGAGTTGTTTCCTGCATTATTAATGTCAGCAGGAAAACTCGATGGGGTAAATTGTAGTCTTGGGAACACAGGTGACTGGAATCAATCCATTTCGCTTGCAGCAAGATTTCTGCAAGTGAAGATTTTACTTTCATTCAGGCCAGATTTTATTTATTTCACCTCTCAGCAAGACACTGGCAGAGACTTTTCTACTTGTGACACGTGCCTTATTTTTCAACAGCATTTTGAAAGGACTCGCAACAGGAGCAGACCCATCACCTAATTGCTGTCCTTTATTCATGTCTTCACACAGGGAAGGCCGTGCTGCCCTCGTCACTTCCTTCTGCATGTTCAAGTACATGGCACTGTACAGCACCATTCAGTACCTTGGTGTTCTCCTACTGTACTGGGTATGTCTTGGGAACATGTTGGCTAGAACTGGATGAGCTGCTACTCCCTTGTAGGAGAAATATGGCATAAAAGCCACAATAAAGTTTGGGTGTGGAGCTTTACTTTTCTCTGAGCTGCAGACTTCTGTGGCATGATCTACAGTCCTCCTGTACCCTCAACTGAAAACTGGAAAGACTCTTCCCATTAACTTCAGCCAGTGGGCTTAAGATCCCAGCTGGGCAAAAAGAAGGCTGAGATACAGAACAGTATTTTGGATGAGGGCATATGTCTGTGAAAAGGGAGAATCTGCTCTAAGCACATGCTGTTGCAATTTATTCAGCATTTAAAGCATGAATTAACTTGAGAGTAAGCAAAATCCCCTGGAGTGCCTTAAACCACTTTTGCATGGCTTCTTCCCAAATAGAGAGGAGGGCTTTGCATTCAGAAGTCTCCCAGCTTTGAGAAAGTATGTCTCTTCAAATAGCCTTTTTTATTGCATTGAGTGAACTGGAAGCGTCGTTAGTCCGAACAATGCACAAAATGAGAGTATTCACGCAAGCCCAATGATGACGAATCTATTGGCAGGGTGGTGGATTGTGTGGTCCCATTATCTGCTGAGTAGCATTTCACAACAAACAGCAGAGCATTAGCTCCATGAAAATAATACAGCTTTATGCAGATGATATAAACAAGCCCACGGCAAATGTCTGATTTGTGATTTTTTTTCTTTGTGTTATTCTTTTCAGCAACTAAACTCCTTTGGGAATTACCAATTTTTGTTCCAAGATCTGGCTATTACCACTGTAATTGGTGTGACAAGTAAGCCCCTTAGTCATCCTATGTATTAATGAATGATCTCAAATATCTTGCACCTCCTTGTAAATGCATAATTCTATGTACAGAAATGAGTAAAGAGAGACTACATAGAGTACAGGATGTTTAGTAATAGAGGAGGTGTCTTGTTTGAGAAAAGCTCTGAAATAAGATGGGTAGTTCTTAGTGGTGCATTTGCTGAGTATGTAGGTTGTTGTTAACTGGGATGTTATCTCTAGAAAGAGCAAAACCAGACCTAATGCAGGGGAAAGTCTATTCAGGCTTTCTCCTGTTGACTTGGGAAGGCAGATTAAGAAGATACCTAAGGATCCATGCCCAAATGAAAAAGTGCAGGGATCAACTGTTTGAAGTCCAACTCATATTTGGGGCTGTGTAGGCAGAAGGCACAAGAGGAAAGAGAAAGGAAAATGGAGAAGAAAGAAATGACAGATATCGGACTACAGAACAGGAAGTTGTAAGCCAAGGATAAGAGAGGAAACCAGTGCTGGAGGAGAAAAAGAAAGATGGGGTTGTTGAGATAGAGTAAATGCAGGCAGAGGTTTAGAAGCAGGAATGGCAAGGACAGGTGTATGAAAAGCATATAGCAAAACCACATAGCTGTCTTCCGTCCCTACTGGAACACAGTCAACTGGAAAGGGCCTTGATTAAATCAAGCCTAAAAGGGTGAGCAACAATACCAGGTGCCAAAAGCTACCTTGCTGTAAGTAGCCCATTTGGAACACTACATCAAGGCTTTCTGTGTAGCTCTTTTACCCAAAGTCTAGCTAACTTTGTTAAACCTAAGAATAGAGGAAAACCTGTTGGGTCAGATAATGTAGTCCTCCACCAGCTCAAATAAGTGCGCACTAGGTGCTTAGTCCAGAAGGATGCACAAAACATGGGCAACAGAAAATCCAAAGCCACAGTTGACAAGTGACAGAAAGAGAAAAGGAGAGCTTGAGCATATCCCTATATCCTTGGGCCTGACAGTACCCAAGAAAATAAAAATCCAAAATTTTATTTTCCAAAAATGCATCATGATAGTCAAATGCCATTAATTAACCTCTTCTGTGTCCAATAAGATTTTGTAAGAAAACAACTCTGTATTGTGTATTTGATACAGTATTTGTATGTATTATAGAGAACATTCTAGACTGTAAAAGTGCTGGCCATTGATAACAGTCAGTTATATACGGCAGGACTGCTTGTATTTGGACACGCTACTAAACATGTCTGTGCATGTTTCAGTGAGTTTCACAGGTGCCTATCCAAAGCTGGTTCCCTACAGGCCTCCTAGCCAACTCATCTCACCCCCGTTGCTGCTCTCTGTTGTACTTAACATCCTCTTCAGCCTCAGCATGCAGATTTTTGGGTTTGTGGTGGTCCAGGAGCAGCCTTGGTATTCCAAGACTGATATACACAGGTAGGTCCCCTTCTTGGGACTCTGGGTGACACAGGACAGACCTAGTGGGACAGGTCTGCATGGTACTATTGATCAGCTTTAACTACAGGCCTGATCAGCAGCTGCAGGCAGACCCTGTGCTTCCCCATAGGGTGCGAACACATTAAGCAGTGCTGTCTGCAGGTCCCTAAGCTCTCCAGCAAGTCTGCTGTGCTGTGTAGCACATGTGGTGAGAATGCTTCTGTTGAGCACAAAGAGGAGTATTTGATTGCACGGAAGACCAGGGTATCCAAGTAGGTTTGAGCTCAGGCTCTGCCAAGTTCAGCAAGCTCAACCCAGTGGGTAAGATTGAGAGGATTGCCAATAACCTACATCCTTGTGATTGCAGGAGCAAATTATGGCTGTGAGGGAGGATTCCTGACAGTGGCAGTGGAAGCTGGGGGAAATAACCAGGATAGCGATCATTTGATGGCCGGTGTGACACTCTTTTTCAGTGCCTGCCTCTCAATGAACAACCACATGGAGAATTCTTCCTCTGTTTCCAGTCTGGAGCATCATGGGATGAGAGATGGAGCCCTTGGACAAATGGACAATGGCTACAAGAGCTATGAAAACACCACAGTGTGGCTGCTAAGTACCATCAACTGCCTCATCGTAGCACTAGTGTTTTCCAAGGGAAAGCCTTTCAGGCAACCCATCTACACAAACTGTAAGTACAGGGTGAGAGGGAGGGATCTGTGAGTAAGTCAACTCAGGAGGTCAATTCACTAGGGAAAAATTAAAACTTGACCAAAGTGATGCCAGCCAAAAAGGCAGGAGCCCAGTATTAGATTTCTAAATGACTAAAGGCCACCTTTTCAGAAGTTTCAGTGCCACTGGCATCCTGTGACCAGCAGCTCTCTGAGCTGGGCCCACACTTTGTGTTTCCGTACTAAGAGCTTGCCCTGGCATTTGGATTTCTGAAACAGACAAATGGAGTTTGACAAAAACTTCTAAGGAGTAGCAGGAGGGTGGAGGCACTTACTTAAGGCAGCCTGAATGAGACATCTTGAGAAGAGCCAGAATTAGGTGGTCTCACTTTGCTTTAGTCTTTAGAATAACCCAGGAAGAGCCCTATGCCTGTCTCCCCAAAGCATGCTGGTTGAGCAGTATTTGAAAGAACTCATGTTCAGGGCATTCTTATGGGCCCATCTCAGAAGAAAACATACAATGAAATGTGTGGATTTGCAGAGGCCCTGTTTCCTTTTCCAGAACCAGAGATGTTTAGCATTTGCTAATTTTATGACCAATAACTTCTTTAAAGAGGAAACATTGAAAGAGGCAATAACCTGAAGGGACTGTAGTGAAATCCAGTAGGTCTGTTCTGCCTCTGAAAGACTGTCAGGTGAAGGGAAAATGAGCACATGTGATTGTGGCAGTTCTGGAAGTTGCAGTGAGGCATAGGAGAGCTGTTCTATTTCTCTGTGGGACAAATCCTGCAGCTGTCTCTCAGGCAAAGCTGTGTTCAGTTCTTTTTTTTGCCAGAGAGTTAAATTAATGCTGCAGGTTTCATGGCTTTTGATATAGTAAGAGGAAGGGACATTCCTCCCAGATAGCAGGAGAGTGGGTCATCAGTCTCCCAGAAACAGGCAAAACCAGCGTGAGTGGCTGGGGAGGTGAAGTTTGGTGCATGCCAGCTGAAGAAAAAATTAATTTACTCATCATTGGAACATTTGCCTATGGATTCTCCAATACTTAGACTTTTTAAATCCTGATCAAGAGCAAAGTCGATATTACTGAAATTGAGGGCAGAGTTCCTAATCGTATCAACAAAAGCAAGACTACATCCTGGACATTTTTCTGAATGACAGGAGACACTGAGCTCCGTGAGACTCACTGGAAGGCTCTAAGGCTTGTCAGACGTGAGAGGACAGACTGAATGTTCAAAATACTCTTTTGGCATTTTAAATGCATGGCTACAAGACTTGTCCCAGCCTTACGTATATCTGCCTGACTGAGTAAAGCTGGGGTTTTACTCTGTTCATTTTTCTTTTCCTGAAAGTTCCTTCATATCTTATGGGGGTTTTTTTGACTGTTTGACACAGAAAATGATTACAGTCTTCTGTAGTAGAGGCAAGGACCTGAGATTGCTCACAAACCTGTGGTTTTATTTGCTTGTTCTTGTCCCTTCAGATGTGTTCATACTGGTGCTCATAGGGCAGCTGGGCATTTGCCTTTTCTTGGTGTTTGCTGATATTGATGATCTCTACTCTAAGATGGATGTGAGTATTGTTCCAAGGTGGGTTTTCTTCCTACTACCAGTCCCATTGTAAGTGCACTGGGATTGTTTTTAGCAAAAGGCACAGATTTTTGCAGGGGTACATGGCACCTCTAAAGACAAATCAAATTTAAAGAAATATATTTTTAGATGATGGGATTGAAGAACCTTCTAGAGATATGGTAGCTCCAAACTAAGATCTGTGCATTCTGACACCTGGACAGCTACACATGTACGTTTGATTGTTTCAGCGCATTGTCCATGCAGCAGAAGATAACATCACTAAGCTTACCATACTTGGTATGTTGGTGGCTTGATAGTTGTGAGGCCAGGAGAAGAAAGGGGCTGGGCTCTGCAAGTTTAAACTAAAGCACAATGCACTTGTGTATCTCAGCCTGTGTGCACCATGCACACAGTTCCTCTTGCAAAGACGACCTGCCAGTCAGCACTCACAGCAGCTCTCAGTTCTCAGTCCCAAGTATTTTCAGGCTCCCTGTTCAAATTTCAGACAGCCCGCAGTTTCCTTAAGCAGCATTTGGGTTTAGAACAGTTATAGAGAAGCACTAGTGGGGCTGTCATGGCAATAGAAGATCTATCTTGATCCTTGATTAATAAATACCAGTAGGGCTTGGCTTATTTAGTCTGGCAGAATGCGAGCTGGGAGTTGCCTTGTGCAAATCCATCCTAGGGGAAATGCAAGGGAAGGATAAGATCTACGTCAGCCGTAGGACAGGGTTGTCAGTGGACCTGGCAAGTAGTATGTGGAGGCTGGGAGATGTTAACCTCCTCCACTGCAACACTCTCACAGCCTTGTAGTAGGAGTCACAGGAACAAAACAACAAAAGCAAGACACAGCTATTTTTTCAGTACATTTGTGATCAACAATGAAATGTGGTGGCTTTGGATAACAAGTACTGAACAAGATGCTGCTTCCAGCCCCGTATCTTTGCATGACAGTTAGCAAGTGGATTTAGAAATGGAAATAATGAAACATGGAAAGAGAAATATAGTCAAGGGAAATGGACCTGGATTTTGAATGCCAAGCAGCCCAGCTAAAGCTGCCTCACCGTGTAACTGCTTCCAGAGCAGCGGCTCAGCAGGCAGACTCAGTTAAAGAATCTGCCACGAGATGGCACTTTAAAGCCAGTCTTAGTCGTGTTGTGGACTGTGGTGACACAGGACATTGTCAGCGCTGCAGCTGTGAGGGGCTAAAATGCCGTTGGGGAGAACTGCAAAACTCCCAGGCTGTCTGGAGGGAACACACTGCATTTGCTGAGAAGAGAAAAGGAGGGAGTGGCAATGAGAAACTAATAAGAAAAGAAACCCTGGAGAAACTGCTGATCGGAATTTTGGATCTGGGCAGCATCTCCAAAATAAGTTGAGCTATAGCCAGAAAGCCAGTGCCGCCAGCTGTGGGAAGCTGGAGCTGCGTTTGGAGCTGAAATACTCAGACTTCAAACTATTTCCTGTATCAGAAAGAAAGGAAGCATTTAGATTTCCTCTTGCAGTTCTGGAGTATGGTTTTCTTTGCTGCATCATAAGTTTAAAAGTGTCTTTATCAATAATTCCTGAAGACAAATAGCAATATTGGCTTATCAGCAGTGTACGGCCACTGTGGGATTCTGGCTTTTGATGATATGAAGCTGGTGAAGGGTCTAGAGCACAAGTCCTGTGAGGAGCAGCTGAGGGAACTGGAGTTGTTTAGCCTGGGGAAAAGGAGGCTGAGGGGAGACCTTATTGCTCTCTACAACTATCTGAAAGGAGGTTGTAGCCAGGTGGGTGTTGGTCTCTCCTCCCAGGTAACAAGCAATAGGACAAGAGGAAATAGCAAGTTGTGCCAGGGGAAGTTTAGATTCGGTATTAGGAAAAATTTCTTCACTGAAAGGGTTATCAAACACTGGAAAAGGCTGCCCAGGAAAGTGGTTGAGTCACCATCCCTGCAGTATTTATAAGACATGTAGATGTAGTGCTTAGGGACATGGTTTAGTGGTGGACTTGGTAGTGTTAGGTTTACAGGTGGACTTGATGATCTTGAGGGTCTTTTCCAACCTAAATGATGACACAAACGCCCACCAGTGTCTAGTGTGCACACATGTTGTTGAACAGCTTCTCCTGCTTTTTTCCTAGCTCGTTTGCACCCCTACCACGTGGCGGATCTCCATGGTGATAATGCTTGCAGTCACACTTGCTGTGTCCTTCCTGGTTGAGGTGAGGATGCTTCATTGAATGTACCTCTCAGCACTAATGGGAGAGACGAAAGGGTCAGGTCTCTCTCTTCTCCCCCCTCCTCAGCCCAGCTTGGGAGTATCTAGTAAAACAGGAGCCATTGCTGCTACCTCGCCCTTACTCATTCCTCAAAGCCCCACATCTGAATGATCAGATATAAGGGAATGCAAGGCTACCCACCTTTTTTTTCCTCTGGTAAGTGGGATGTAACAGGCCTTGCCCCATGCTAGAGAAATATGGGCATTCTTTGATGTTTTCTACTCAGATCCTGAAGACTGTCAGGAGGAGCTCGTCCCAGTTTTCTGGTGGAGAGCTCTGGTGGAACTGATATGAGAAGTGGTCAGCAAAATGCTGTTTAAGGGATGTGGATGAGTAGGATGAAGATGGAAGACTGCTGTCCAGGTCCTCCAGAATCCTCCTTTTGCTCTTGCTTTTACAGGAAGCTGTCATTGAGAACAGACCCTTATGGCTGCTGCTGAAAAAGACCTTCCGGTACCACTCAAAGAGCCATTACAAGAGGCTGCAGCAAGTGTTAGAGCAGGACTCAGCTTGGCCACCTCTGAATGAAACCTTCTTCTCAGATTCTGTGGCAATATCAATACAGGGAAATATGGGAGGCCATAGCAATCCAACGTTTGACAGCAATGAGGACACACTTTGAAGGAAACTGCAGAGGACACATGTCCAGGACAGTTGCAGTTGGCTGTAGAAGGACTATCTCAGAGAATAAGAAAAGAGGAAGGACTCCCCATTCTGAGACTAACCAGCTCTGGCTTATTTTTAAATTAACTGGAAGCAGCAAAGCTGGCTACAGTAGCGTAAAGCTACAACAGTGTTTCTCCTGTCCCCTTGCCCATGTCTGAATGCTGCCAGCTGTAAATGGAACAGCTCGCTGAATACTGGCAAAGTATTCATGGTTGAAATGGCTCATTGCTGCATCCCTCTCTTGAACTGCATTATGCAGTGGGGGCTCCTCTGAATGAGAAGTGGCTAATTCAGATACCAGCACTCCTCTGGAGAGATCCCCTTGAGGAAACAAGTAGAACTCATTCCTGATAGAAGCTGCTGAACATAGACAGGTCCTGGGATTCCTGTAGCTCTTGGGGTTTCAGATACTGTTACATGGTGTTTGTTGGGGTTTCTACTCCTTTTGTCACTCCTAAGCTTTGTGGAGCTGGAAGGAGCTGCAAATACCAAAAGCCGCCTAGAAGCATCCACTCCCAGCACCATTAATCTCTTCCCATGATGGGAACAATGCAGAGCTCTATTGCTAGCTCATTGCTATCGGGCAACCTGTTTGTCCTCTTCTCAGTTTAAAACATGTGGTACTTGCATTTTCTGGGTGAAAAATCTATTGGCCTACAGAGCAGAATGATTTCATTGTTTAACAATTCTTTTTTGAGGGAGGTATTTGCTTGGGATATCCATTTTTAAAAAGTACAATGAAACACATGATAATTGCAAATTATGATCTCATCCTGTGGGCCTACACACTTTGTGGTGTGAGCTTGCTCTACTAGAGCTGCTGCTGCACAGCTGGGCTGCTGCCTGGCATCAGCTCCTGGTCTACCAGTGCCAAAAGAAGCAGACATAGGAGGGATTACTACCCTCCAAGGGCCTAAGGCCTGAATTAAAAGACAGGCAGCCAGGTAGGTCTCAGAATAATTTTATTAAATTCCATGGCATGCTCTTAAGTTGAACCATGTGAGGTTTTGGCCCTGGTTTCCAACCATAATTGCACATGCTACACACCATGTGTCATTCACTCATATCCCTCACCTGTTAACCTTTGACTTTTACTCACTCTGCTGTGCCGCTTTTATGCCATACATAAATGCAATAGCACTGCACATTTCTGCAAGTTTGATCCGCTCAAAAAAAGCAACTTCTGCCAGTGCATATTCTGTTAGCCCTTTGGTGCTAGGCTGGCTTCCTGCTCACCATACTTTGCAATCTCAGTCCCCAGCTGGGTAAAAGAAGAAGGTATCAGTCAGGGAGGCTTTGGACCAAGAGGAACAATTCCTTCTTTGGATAAGGTCTGCAGGGGAGTTGTCCCCTCTGAACTGACTGCACAATTTGTTTTTCACAGCTGGAGCTTGCCCGTGCTTTTCCTGGGTGGGGCTGAGGGATACTTCGGAGCACTTCAGTGCTGGGGACTGCACGTTCTCACTATTTGATGCGGAAGTACTCTTGCATTGGCACAGAAACCCAGAGAATCAGGCAGGTTGGGAGTCACGGTAAAGATTCCTTTGGTGTTTTAGAGTAAAAAGTAGCTGTGGAAAACCAAAAGCAAATCAGAAGAGATTATGGATTGGTTTGATTCAACATGTCTGTACCAGGAGAGTGTTTGAACACTGTTTACCTTGAATAAAAAAATAATATTTTTCTAAAAAGAAAAAAAAAGTTTCAACTTGAATAAAACATTTATTTGACTCAAAGCATTTTTCCCCAATTTTAGACAAGTTTGACATAAGCAAATGGAGTAAATACCTTCCTACCTACTGCAGTTTACTTAATGGTAAATAACTGCCACAAAGCCACACAACTTGACACACAGCAGAAATGGTTCTCATTTATTCATAAAAGTGTCTGCAAAGTTAGCATGAGTTCCCAGTTTGCAGCAAAATCCATTGGGAAGTGAAGGCTAGGTGCTCTATGCACTTCTTGCAGCTTAAGGAGACACCAGAGACCAGGTTAGCAGAGTTATTCCTGCTATCCTCTGAGATACACTAACACTTTCCTTGGAGACAAAACTCACTGTCCTATTTATGAACTCCCGCACACAAGAAATACGTTGCTGCATGTGATAAACTGGCAGCTGCAGTGGCATTGCAGACTCAGCATGTAATTTATGTTCATGTCACAACTGACAGTATGAAGTACCAACTCGTGGCAAACCTGTGGCGCTTGTAGGGTCGACAAGATAAAGACCTGCTTGCCTGCTGCTGAAATACAGCCTTACCTGCAAGAGAACAGAGTTCAGATGCGAGATGATACTTAACCTCTGCCACCCTTTAAGATGTCAGTCTTGTGTTCCATCTTCCTGTGCAAGGCTAATGTCTCCAGCCATACTGGGACAGGTTTTATTATCTTCCCTCAGTGGTGTCAGCCACAGTTCGAACAGCAGAGCCCTGCCTGCAGTGCGTCCCAGCTGCACTGAACTGCTTTACAGCGTAACTTGGTGGCCACGAGAAGAGATGCGATGTGTTAGGCACGTCCCTGCTGCAGAAACCAGCTCATATGCACACATGAAAGCCCCTGTGTTCTGCTCCCTCACCTCTGGTGGAACATCAGAGGTCCCAGTCCACATCCCAGTGCTGGGCTGCTCCCCTCAAACTTGGACTGGGAATGTATTTAGGGTCAGAATGAGGAATAAGCAAAAATAAAAGCTTCAAGTGTGTTTAGTATTCCTCTCTGCATTTTGCATTTTGAGGGTCTCTCTAATTTGAAAGGATCTTACACTTCTGGAAATCAGGATGGCGACAAGCAGCTTCCTGCCTGCACAGTCCGTGTGCAGGCAGCTGCCATGCTCCTTTTGCCCATCCCCACGTTGTGCAGGCAAGAGAGGTGGGTACAGCGTAGGCGCTCAGTTCTGTCTGAGCGGTTGAACTTGGTGCTTGGCACTCGCAGCTTGTAACACTGACGGAACAGTAGGGAAATAGAAATAAAACGTAGCCACTTAATGAAAAGAGTTGTTTTGTAGGGGTGTTTTGCAAATTCCGAGGATGCGTAAGGGCAGAGACAGATTGACAGCCCCGCATGTGGCTTCCACAGTCCCCGCCTGCAGTCCAAGCTATCCAAACAGCCAAGAATCCCCGAGAGGAATGACGCTCCAGGCTCACTTTCTCCTTTTGTGACTGGCAGTGGACACTGGTTGGAAAGACCCCCAGTGGTCTTCGCCAGCGGACACTGTCCATCCTGGTTAGCTTTCTGCAACTAAATCAGAGGGGCAGACTCCCTGGAGCACAGCCAGTCCACTGAGCCATGCAGCCACTCTGAACAGCTAATTGCAAAATTTGATTTTCCTTGTGAAATACAGTTGTCCTAGTTAATGAAAAAAGAAAATCACTTTTATTTGTGTCCTTCCCATTTATTTATTTTGATACAGTCATCACGGTTTTTGTCTGCTGATCAGCACTCGAGCTCAGCCTGCTTGGCAGTGCACACAACCAACGGAGGAACAAAGCTCAAGCTAAAAGATGCAGACCTTTGCCAGTAATAGCTGTAGGTGTACATAATATTAACAAGCCAGAACCTTTTACAAGACATACCAGCTTTCCACTCACATAGCACCTTTTGTCTAAGGAACTTGATGCACAACAGCTCTTCGGGAGAATTACAGAGGAGGCTGCGGAGATAAAGTACCTGCCGAGGATCAGCCAGGAAAGGAAAGCACAAATAGCTGGTACCTGGACCACCCAGTTCAAGGAAAGGAAATTCACTTATCATATATTGCAGGTGTCTGGTGCCCACAACTGAGTTTAGAGGACTCGTTTCTCACTTTTATGGCTTCATGTTGGAAAAAAATGTCCTTGTGTCTGAAATACAAAGCATATTTGTCCCTGCTCAGGAATGTCCTGTTTTCACAGTGTCCCCTGTGGCTGGTGACCACAGGAGCGGCTTGTCACTGACATAGCTTTCATTACTCAGTATAGGTCACTGTAGGTAAAAGGGAGTCAAGAAAGATCCATCCATATGTCTTGTTTACATCACATTAATAAATCTCTTTGTAACTTCCTAGATGATTAGCAGACAGGGTCAGAATAAAGCCTCCCACTGTCCTGTGTAATTCCCCAGCCTTTCTCCTAGCCCAGATGATAGATCGCTTCAGGTAAAGGAGCATCCTATTTCAAGAAGAAAGTGAGGCTGGAGAGAGAAAGAGGACATCAGGAAACAGTAACAGGCTCTTTCTCCTGAACCTACAGATTGCTTGGGAGGTGCTGGAAGAAGTGCTTTTGGACCTGGGAAGCGGTTCAGAGACCAGGAGACATGTTTCATTTATCTCTTACTCCCCTCTCGCACCCCACCCAAGGCCAGGTAAATCTTAATTCGGTAGCTCCAAGCCATGAAAACCAGCAATGCTCCCTCAGCCATTCTTCAATGAACAAAGTCTTACTACTGTATGCAGTCACCACACACATGCCAGCCAGTGTCCAACAGCTCCTCTGAGCAGAGCTGCCTGTTGCTGTAAAGCCGCAGAGCTCTGCAGAGGTCACAGGAACTGCAGCGGGTGCTCGTGTCAGGTGAACAGACCTGGGGGAAGGGACCAGGAGCCAGCAGTGATTCTGAAATGCCTTTATCCATCCATTTGCCCTAAGACAAAGCATCATGCCGTGCCCCCTGTCAACTTTCAGCCCCTCTGCATGAAGGTCCTAATGTTTTGTTTGCTTTGCTACGGGCAACATGTTTTGGAGCAATTCTCCAGCTCTTTCTTCCCCATGTGCGCACAACTGAAGGGAGTACTGCACAGAGCAGCACGCTTCCCCACCACACAGAGCAGCACGCTTCCCCTGAGCCCGCAGGAGATGAGTTAGCCCAGCGCTGGAGGCATCTGGCCCTGTAAGAGCAGTTCCTACATGGACTGACCCACTGTCCTCTCCAGGATGCTGGATTAGTGCAGAGTGGGTGCTGTGCTGGTACAGCCATAATACCTCTGATACCTAAACTGTGCACAGTGCCTATAGAGCCAGCAAGTGTTTGAATCGTTTTGGCTGTTACTGGAAAGTTCATCGTGCTTACCAACAACGTGTCTCATCCACGCCTCTCAAGAGATCAGGACAAACCTGAACAGCTTCTAAGTAAAAATACCTTCTTGGCTCCCCTGCCTGCAGGTGGGGTGAAGAATGCAGTCATTAAGCCTGTGGTCTGTTTAAAAGCTCTGAAAATGTCAATCTCAGACATGTAGTTGTCTGCACTCAGATAACCCAACCCATGAGATGGCTGGGGCCCAGTGGGTGGAGGTAGAGCAAGGGCACTTGGGGTGAGAGCTCCAGGTGGTAACTGATAGCAGCTGAGCACTGGGACAAAGGGTTTGAAATGGCTTTGCTTTTCAATAGCATTGTTCAGGTGTTCAATACAGCTAAGTTTTTATAATAACTTGGTATCAGACACTTACCAGTGCTGGGAACAAACCTGATCAGAGCCCAGGGAAGGAGAAAGAGGAGGACAGAATGACAGGAACATCAGGAGAAATACAAAATCAGCAGAAAATACACAAGAAAAAATACAGGTGGGACTGGAGAACTGTAAGTCCTGACAAACACTGCTGTGCAGGTGTCTCATTGCAGCTTGGCTGGTCCCAGGAATAAATGGCAAGATCTACTTATCCTTAGATCATCCTTGGCAAATTATGTCCTGCTTTTCCTTAAAGTCTTCTATTGTACGAGATTTCCCCCTGCCCTAGGTAGCCTGTTTGAGTATTTTACTGTCCTTTAAGTTAGAAAGTCTTCCTGAATATCTAAACTAACTCTGAAAATCTAATTGCTTAATCTAACGAGAAATTAGTCTGATTTCTCCTTGTCTCTAATAAGAATAGGAGAAGAAAAATAGTTGGCTGTTTTCTTTTGTGTATTACAAGAGTTATTATGTTTCCCTTCAGCCTTCTCTTTTCTTGTTTAAACAAACTCAGTTATCCAGCTTTTCCTCATGGCTCATGTTTTCCAGACTTCTCATTTCTTGCCATTTAGGTCGCACCTTCCTAGAGCCTGAACTCCAGCTGAGGATTTGTTAACAGCGAGTTCAGTGAAATAATTTTCTTCCATCTTACAGATCTCACCAGCCTCCTGCTACTGTGGCTCAGAATGACAGTCACATTTTTGGCAAGAGGAGACTCAACCTGCAGTTAGCTACATCTCCTTCTCTGGCACACACCTGCTTGGCCGCTACCATTTTGTACTTGCTTCCTCTAGCTACTAAGTGCTGCATTTTACTGACTTTCATACGGTCATTTCAGACTATTTGGCCAGCATCCCAAAATCGTGCTGCATTGTTTCTTTCCTCTAAAGCAGGTGCTTCGATCAGCTCAGTGTCCTGAACACCTTCCAGTTGTCCTCTCCATCCTGTTATCCAAGCTGCTAACAAAAACATGAATACTTTGGGTCCCCTGGGATGGACAGCGAACCACTGATACCTACTTAGGGTTCAACCCTTCAGCCTATCATAAAAGAATCCTATTTCTCAGTATCTTCATATCTCATGGGGACCTCTGTCAAAAGCCTAAATGTGGCACATTAGCTGCTGCTTTCTTGTTCCCTGGAGCATCTCTCTGTCAGGGAGGAAATGAGATTGGTTTGATAGGATCTTCCCATGACAGATCAATGTTAGTTGCTCCTTATCACTGTATTATCCCCTAGGTACTTACAAACTGACTGCTAAAGAATTTTCTCTCACATCCATCTGTGTATTCAAGTTGGGTTGGCTGGCCTGTAATTCCCTGAGTCCTTTTTTGCCTTTTCAGGTGCTGGCTCCACAGCTTGGTGGATTGGGGCTGCAGGTGTCCCACACAGCTTGGGGAGCACTTTGCAAGCGCAGGCTGTGGTGGTAGTGGTGGGCATCTGTCGTGGTTTAACCCCAGCCAGCAACTGAGCACCATGCAGCTGCTCGCTCATACCCCCCTGCTGGGATGGGGGAGAGAATTGGAAGAATAAAAGTGAGAAAACTCGTTGGTTGAGATAAAAACAGTTCAATAAGTAACGCAGAAGCCACGCACACAAACAAAGCAAACCCAGGAATTCATTCCCCACTTCCCATGGGCAGGCAGGTGTTCAGCCATCTCCAGGAAAGCAGGGCTCCATCATACGTAACGGTGACTTGGGAAGACAAATGCCATTACTCTGAACGCCCCCCACCCCTTCCTTTGTCTTCCCCCAGCTTTATGTGCTGAGCAGGATGTCATGGTACGGAATATCCCTTTGGTCAGTTGGGGTCAGCTGTCCTGGCTGTGTCCCCTCCCGACTCCTTGTGCACCCCCAGCCTACTCACCGGTGGGGTGGGGTGAGAAGCAGAAAAGGTGTTGGCTCTGTGTAAGCACTGCTCAGCAGTAACAAAAACATCCCTGTGTTATCAACACTGTTTCCAGCACAAATCCAAAACATAGCCTCATACCAGCTGCTCTGAAGAACATTAACTCTATCCCAGCCAAAACCAGCACAGCATCCTGCTGAGGGAAACTGCTGAGACTCTGGTCCAGAGACTGGAGGTCATATTCCTGTAAATGAAACACACCTCACCCTGGATGATCAAAATAGAACTAGTAACACCACCCAGCTAATGATACCTCTCTTGAGTTTTCCTTCCCCTGGAGAGTTACAGGAGGCGTTGGCTGGTAGGAGGTGATCACCTACTTACAGTGGGTTGCACTTTATCTCTTTGTGTGCAAGCCTTTTGCCACCAGAATGTCCACAAAGGACACAGCTGGACATTGTGTAAGGACCAGGTACAAGACCTTTAGAAATGGGCACTGCTTCTGAAATCCAGGGAGTGGGATGACTGCAAGCGTATCATGTCCAGGGAGCTGCATGACAGTGGCTGATGTACAGAACAATGTGGACGAGCTTACCAATGCCCTCTCAGAGGAGAGGCAGAGACAAAGGGGGACTGTTTGCTTACATTGAAATCTGATTCAATTCAGGCTTTAGACAGTTCGAAATGACAATACTTACATTAAAAAAAAAGAAAGAGAAAGAGAAAGAGAAAGAGAAAGAGAAAGAGAAAGAGAAAGAGAAAGAGAAAGGAAAAGGAAAAGGAAAAGGAAAAGGAAAAGGAAAAGGAAAAGGAAAAGGAAAAGGAAAAGGAAAAGGAAAAGGAAAAGATGTATTTTTCCACCACTCCCTGATTTTTCAGGATTCATCAATGTTTGGTCCATCTTTGCTCTTTCATGGACACAACTGCAGCTGGCAGAACCCCCCAAAGATGGATCTGGTTGGACTATGCAGAGCCAGCCCCAGGTAGATTCAGGGTGCAGCAAAATGACAATTGCTCTTTGGCCATCCTAGGACCAGACAGCCTGGCCGCTCCTTGCTCTGTTTCAAAAAGAAGAAACATGGATAAATGCTTTTATTTCCTTAGTAGTCTGCCTAGGGAAAGGTGCTTCCCTCAGTTGTTGGAGCTCTTTCCAGGATGGAGCTGCAGATTGAGAGAATCTTACAGGACTCCAGACATGCTGCACTGCAGTCCCTGGGCATCGTCCTCTCTCCCACCTGGGGGAAGAAGAATTTGGAAGAATTCCTGATTTGCCATCACTGGGGAAATACACTGTGTGCAAAGACTGTGTCTCTTTATGGAGTTTAAATCTCCTGATCTCATTGGCAGTAGGGAATTGCTTCCCTGTAGCTGAGCCAAAAGGGATCTGAGCAAACTCAGAGCCATTGTCTCTATTCACACAAAGATGTACTTCATTCCAGGACAATAACACAGCACATTTTTCCTGCTTGGATAAATGGTTGTTTTCAGACTTTGTGACAGAAGGAGAATGGGGGGAGACAGAGCAATTTCAGGTTAATGCCTGAAAAATGTCTCTGACAACACTGAGAGCTGGGACACGAGAGACTGGAAGATGTGCAGTGGGGCTCCCAAGCCTGCCTGCCGCTGCTGTCCCTGCCAGGGGGACTGGTTGGAGCCCCATCTCTTTCAGCCTCCCAGGGATTCACACTGCACGCTGTTCAAGGGTCCTGTGTCGCCCGGCTGGGCTTCTCCAAAGGTGTCATCCAGCCTTGTTGCTCTTTCCTGGTAACTCAGGCAGAATTTGAACTAAAGCTCATGTTTGAGGCGATGCCCAGAGCTAGTGGAGAAGTTCAGACTGGATCCACACGTGAAAACCACTGCTCCAGCATGCACCTCCACTGCGCTGAAACCAAGCCCAGGCCTGGACACTGTGATCTCCCCAGGGCAGATGCTTCTCTCTGACACACTGGAGGTGGTTCCCGGCTCTAGGTTGGCTGCTCTGGGATCATCTCTGCGCGGGGCTGCGGCACTCTCCCACCCTTCTTGCCATGTGCCTCAGTTTCCCTCCGAGCCCTGCACAGAGGCATCTCCCCCGCACAGGATGGCAAATGTCCTCCCTCCCTTGGCCACCAGAACTCTGCTCCAGCCAGCCCCACCCTGGTGAGTGCAGCAAAGCCAGGAGGCAGAGAAACACACAGCTTACATAAGCCAGGCATTTAAGGGCTTTACACGTGAGGGTGGATTTTCCTCCCTCTCCTGGGAGCCTAATAAGAAGCGTGTGCACTGTGCGAGGCTTTCAAAGGCAGCAGACAGGACCATGGTGAGAGCTGACTTTAACACTGGCCTGAGTTCAAGTCTGTAACTGCGTTCACCTTTTGCTGGATCCCACCGACAAGGACATCCAGGACTGAAAGCAACGTGGTCAGATGGAGGAAAAACTTTGGAAGGATCATTGTGCGCTCCTCAATAAGGATGAAGAAAATGAGCTGGTAAGAAGTAGGGGATCGTGTTGGGTTTTGGTTTCCTTGTGTGCCCGTTTTGGATGTGCCTTCGCTGCTTCTTTGCCTCCACTCATTCAAGCGCTGTCTCTTCAACATAGCTTTGGTGAAGGCAAAACCCTGGATCAGTCCTTGCTGACTTTGAGACTGATTTTTGCAAAGAGCTAAGTGAGGAACATACTACTTCAGTCCAGGGCACAAAACATGGAGGAGACCTCTTTGCCCACCTGAAGTCATCTGGCCAGGGAACAGTGTCCCTTTTCCCACTGTCTGTTCCATTGTCTTTTCCATCCTAATTGTGAGGATCTCTACTAATGGGTACACTTTTGCTTACCGGGTCATCATGTATCAGAAAACAACTCCTAGGGAAAGTGCTTACAAATGAGTTTTACCCTGGACAATTCTCTGAAGTAGTGATTAAATCACTTCTGAAATGCAAGGGTCTTTGCTGCTTAGCCGGTCTGGGAAGCAGGTTTGCCACAGCTCTCATGGCAGTAATTCCTTGTTTCTTAGTCTTTTACAGCTGGAACTGATTTGTCCATACAAGGGTTTTTATTAATGTTAATTGAATCTACTTTTTGTCTTTGATTGTGATTGATTATTGTTTATGTGCAGGAGCCTGGAAGGGCTGCACTGAGTGCTTTGCAAACACAATGAAACTCTTCCTCTACCTGCTAACACGGGATGATTACACAGAATTTGGTGAGGGTGGGAGCCAGACTTTCTCCTCCAGCTTTCTGTGCAAGGAACAACTGGAATCTAGATATTTCCAGTGCACAGACGGGGCACAGAAGTAGATGCGTCTGCACAGGTGTAAAACATAGTCCTGACACTCCTGTATTTGCTAGAGATCTATACGTGCTACATGCACTGGAAGCACAGCAGCACATTCTCCAGGGACAGGCGTCTGTCCTCAGCAAGCAGAGGCTGCTAGCAGGTGCTTCCCAGCATCTCCAGTGTCACTGTTTGCCCAAGAAAGTGCCTCCGTCATGGGGGATGCAGGTGCTCAGGGCATGCACAGGTGGGAGAGATCCTGCCCTGCAGAGCACACCTGCACCTCTGTATCAGGATTGCTTGCAGGGCTACTAATAGTGGTGGGGCTTCAGCTTCCCTGGTTGCTTTCAGTAAATTCCTGCTGGGAGTTGACTGCTGCTCATGTGAGCTTGTTTTAGACTAGGGAGCTTCAGGCCAGTTGCAGCACTCTGGATCCAGCACAAAATGAAAAATCTGCTGTGGGAGACAGGTAAGGAGTCAACAAGGGATCATCTGTGTCATGCTGATTGCTCCAGACAGTGTTCTTCAGGGGGTCACTAGCTGGCATGTGGCTATGGCCCACAATGCCTGCCTCTACTTGTATAAGAAGCAGTGGGGATGCCATCTCCCTGATGAGGATGGAGGGCCGGGGTGCATGGGTGGATGGAGTGAGGCTGTTGCCACAAGCATCCTTTTAGCTGGGAGCCTGTGCACCCCGGGTGAGCTGCACCCGCTTCCAGGAGACACCTATCTTGCCCCATCCAGCCTGTGGCCGCAACCCTGCTGGCAGAGATGGGCTCTGGCTCTGCCCTGGATGCTGCTGATGCAAGCCTGCCTTGCACAAGGTTGTCTGTGTCAGGCTGAGTTGTGGCTTTCATAATACAACTTCCTGCAGTCCTGTTTGCTGGAGCAGCCTTGTTTCCAGGTATTGTACTTCTTGAGAAACCTTTCTTACCGGGGACAGGCTCAGTGGGGTAAATCAGCCGTGAACGTGGGTTCCCTCAGCTCTGGCCTTCAGTGCTTCCTCCTAAGTACTGTGTGCACGCCCAGTGTGTGTGCTCTGAGAACAGGCTGTGCACTAGCACAGGCTGCCTTTGTACCTCGTCTGTGCAGAGCGATCCAGGTGACTGGCCACATGTTGCAGCCGTACCCAGACTGCCAGCACCAGCCGAGGCCATCTCTCTGCCCCGGGGCGCTTGGGCTCCTGCCTGTAACAGCAGGACTGGGCTCCTGCCCGGCCCCGTGCCGGCACAGCGGTGAGGTCCCACCATGACCTGACTGTACTGGGGTCCTGCAGCCTGTGGGAAGGGGCACCTCCCCAGCACCCCAGATGTCAGGAGCTCACAGCACCACTCTGCTTACTTAAACCAGTCCTTTTAGACACGTACAATGTACTTCTATTGATCGCCCTCCATCATGTGTAATGCATTTTTGGGTTCCTCAGCCACGGTGCTTAGTGTGTAGCTGTGTGCTGGAGCCCCACTGGCTGGCACCAGCCCGAGTTAGAAACCCCCGAATGCTCTCACGGGCGACTCCTGGCCCTGTGCTCACCCGGCACTAATCCACAGCTCTTCCCCAGCCTTCCCTCTGCCTTTGGCTGCAGATCTGATCCTCTCCCGTCCCTGTGGGGATGGATGAGTTGTGGTCCCACACACCTCCTGTCACTGCAGCCACCCCCATAACAGGTTCCTTGTTTTCCAGGCCTGCACTTGGAGTGTATTTATAAAAATCCTGCAGTGAAAAAGCAAGTGAATGAAAATCACCTTGAATTTCCTTACTTGTGGGCACCACAGTTTGTCCTCCCACCATGAAAGCACCATCTGTAGTTATTGATTTAAACTTCTGTGGCCTCTGAAGGAATAATAGTTTGTGTACAGCAGGGCTGCACATCTAAAAGCTACAGACCTGGTTTGAAATGGATTTTGCTAACTTGGTATGAGAACTGCGTGATTATCTTTATTTCAGTTGAGCAGCATTGATTTCAGCTTAGTTTATGTTGATCATGATCAGAGTTCAGATAAATCAAGTTAATTGCTCTCTTAAACCTAAATAGGTGCTTGCTCCAAAGCCTTTAAATCACTTGAAAATTATATTTGAAGTTGAACCAGTACAATCGTTAGTACAAGCCCTCTCCAAGGAGCTTTGCTTTGTTGCAAACTCTCCTGTAAAGCACCAGTCATCCTTCTGGCACTTCCCTGACATATTTCAGATGTGGCACTTCCTCATTTTTATTCTTTTTTTTATTATTTAAACACCATTTCCTCCCCCTCCTCTCAACTACGTAAGCCATGTCAGTAGGTTCTATCCCACCATATTGTGTACTTTAGCTGGCAAACTATTCTAGAAAAAAATGTTGAGTGTAGTCATGAGCAGACATGCAAGAACATTTCCTTTTACTCACTACCTCTGCCTACGCCTGCAGGCGCACTTGATGCCCCTTGGGGCTGGTGCCTCACGCACCCGCTGCCCTGTGAGTGGGTAATTGTTACCTGTGGTCTGGGTGAGGCATCTCACCTGCGTCATGGCGTGGGATCACTCCTGCAGCACCCATGAGCAGTGGGTGGCTGGCAGCATCTGTGCTGGTGCCAGAGCGACGGGCCAGGCTCGGGCAGGGCAGCACCACGGTCGCTCACCTGCGATGCTGCTGCTTCCTCTGCTTGCTTCTGAGCACCGGTGCTCTCCTGTCCTCACCATCAGCCCTAGGGTGAAGTCACAGGGACTGCCTGGAGCTGGGCTTTTTGGAGTGGAGAAGGGAGCTGAGGGATGCCTGGACAGTTCCCTGGATAGGAAAACAAATGAATCACTGCAGCAGAAATGGAGGCACCTTATGGAAAGAAATAGATTTTTTTTTTTTTCCAGCAGTGGGTGCAACAAAACAAATTACATCTCCTTTTCTAGGTTTTCACCTCAGCCTTAAACCAAAGTTCTTTTTCCTAACAAACTTTTATACAATCTACCACAGCATGGGTGACAGAAAGTGGGCCCCATTGTGGGGGTTGCCTGGGTTCCTGCCGTGGTGCCTATGGGGAAGCAGAAAGGGACAGACACATGGCTGCTGAGGGGGGTGGGGGTAGGGCTGCAGGGCCAGGCTGGCACCTACCAAGGCTGCTGTCTCACTGCTGTGAGAGCTGTGTACCGAAGGGTACAAAAATCCAAAGTTCTTCTCAAGGGGAAAAACTAAAGCTATGGACTTGACTTAATCTCCTTCACAGACGATGGAGCGTCACTGGACAGATGACTGTTGGGCTATCAAAATGAAAGGACAAGCAGGGAAGTTGACAGACAACCTGGGGAGTAAGTTGGAAGAAGAGAGCGTACAGAGCAAAAAGAGTCCTTTCTTATTTTTTTAAGATAAGATGTATGTGGTGGAAGATAACACACCAGCAGGTACAGTACCTGGTACCTGAGAGGAGTTGCTTGGGGCTTGGCAGTTTTCTTTCCCTGAGGCAGATTCTGTGCCCCTGCTGCAAGGTAGATTTCAGCAGTCAGCACTAAGTTTGCATGCAGACGTCATCCTCGGTGGCAGGCAGGGCCGTTTGGTGCTAGCACTGCAGATAGAGGTGTCACCGTGATGGGTCAGCTGCAGTGTTGATGGTAAAAGCTCCAGACTGGAGTTAATTCTTCATTAATCCTGGGAGAGCTGATGTGAGAACGCTCCTCTGCCAGCAGCAGCCCAGCAGCATCCTCCTTTCAGCAGCTCTGCTGTATTCTTAACTGCGTAGTATCAATTAGCAAACTCTCATTTCCAAAAATGACCTTGAGCAGTTATGAGGGAGGGCTTCAGTCACCAGCCTTTCTTTTCAATAAGCTTTGGGCTTCCTGATGAACAAACACCAAGGTCAAACTTATTAACAAAGAATGCTTTCTTTCTACTGTACAGGAGATTTTTGGCTACAAAACCCAAAGCTGCCGAAAGGCCTTGTGCATTGCTGGATCCATCCTGTCCTGTGGGGCTCTGCTGCTGCTGTTTTACTGGAAGCCAGAGTGGGACGTGTGGGCAAACTGCATCCGCTGCAGCTTGGAAGAAGCGGACATTGTTCTGCTCAGAACAACAGTAGGTGAACCCTCTTAGCTCATCGTCACTTGCAGAACCTAGCGTTTTCACAGACAGGGCAGCTTGTCTGCCTTTGCATGATGTAGCAGGTTAATAACGCTGTCCAGGTTTGGAAGTGGAGTGGCAGGGATGAGTTAAGCTTCGTCGAACTAACCAATTTTATTTGCAGAGTTTGAAATACCACATCAAAGACCATGTTTACACTAACAAGAGTGCAGCTACTCTGTCTGGAGGCTGGGCACCAAGCAGACTTCAGGCATTCCAGCTGCCCCCTGCCAGTAACATCTTCCCTAAAACAGTTCTGTCTTTTCCCTTCCTTTATGTACATGAGCCAACTGGCTTCAGCGAGGGATCATCTTCAGAAGTTGTGGTTATTAGCAGCCTTTCTGCTTTAAAGTTATTGGAGAATGCTGCGGAGATGGGTTTGAGAGCTAGATTTTACGCATTAGTTATATTCTAGGTCTCCATGACTGAAAATTAAAACCCAACCCAATTCTATCAGAGCAAATGCTTAAGATATTTAATGTTTAATATTGCAATGATATTCCTAAAATAAATGCACTCAAACCACTAAATGAGTATTCTATTGCTCATTGTGACTAGTTATAGTAGACTAAACTGATTAAAGGACAAGTCAGGCTGACGTGGGCTTCTGTAGCAGTAAAGCTGAGTTGCTTTTGGCTGTGGATGTAAACAGGTAACAAGCGTTATAAGAGTTTTGTAGAGCAAAGTACCTAGTGCTGAGGACTCGATGTCCACACCAGAAGTGTTTCAGAAGGCTTTTACTTCCAACTAGCTCTAGTCTGATCCCATGGACTGAATATCCATCCAGCAGCTGTTGAAGCATATCTGCTGGTTTAGTTTCATCTTCTCTGAAACTTCTCTGCAGCGTGAATCAAAGCAAATGGAGATGATTGCAAGTGCTTTACTGATCAGTAGTAAAATACTGATACTAACATCTCTGTTACTGTGGGCTTACATTTGCTATGACTGCAGTGATGCCACAGTAGTTCTCTGGGCATCTTATATATACTTCCCAGAATCAGGAAACTTTCACAGGCAATGTTTTGGGCTTGTTGCTGAACTGTACTCTGTTTCTCTAGGATGAGTTTCACAGATACACCCGGAAAAAAGTGACCTGGATTGATCTGTCTGGGTGGGCACTACCTGCTGGTAGTAATTCAGATGGTCCTTTTGTAGCTGATAAAGACTGTGTCATAAACAGAGCCATAATGAAGCCACAGCTAAAGGTAAGCCATTTATAAAACGGAGAAGAAAGACAGCAGGGAGGAGGTGGGTGAAAATAGGAGTCAAGGCACCTGGGGGCTCTCAAGGGTGCTCTGTCAGCATCTTCCTGCAAATCCTGTTCACGTAAGAGCCAAATTTTCCCCTAAAACATGGGTGAGCGTTTCTGTAACAGTGAGATGGTTTTGCCTTGAATGGCAAAAGGAATTTTTTTGTATTTGGTCTTGCAGATGAGATGTATCCAGGTGCAGAAAATCCGTTATATTTGGGACTTTTCTGTAAAAGAATTCAGGAAAGTTGGGTGAGTGTCAACAGCCTGTTACAAAATCCTTTGTGGTAGGGGACTCCCTTGTCTGAACCTTCTGCTGTTATCCTAGGTCATTAGAAGACAGGAACACATGTCACAGCATACACCACAAGTTTGGAGCTGGTCTCACAAGGGAAGAACGGAAGATCAGGTATGGCCTACATAGGAGTAGATGTATGAGCTAGTTGTGACAGTGTGACCTACTAGTTCTTCCAAATTCATGTCAGCTTCTTGCTACTCACTTTAGTAGTAAGACAGTGCAAACTATGTGGGTGACACTCAGAAAGGTGCAAGTCATGACTGGCTCCCTCTGCCATTTTCTCTTTAAAAGCCCTCTGGAAAGTTCATCACAGGGATTAGCAGCAAACTGATGGTACTTTCAGCAAGAAAACAGTAAAATTCTGCCTCTATGCAAAGTCCTCTTGGATACAATAGCTTCCTGACAGGTTTACTTGTCCTGCTCAGCCCTGTGGTGCCATCAGGACTTACTTTTTTAGATAAGTCTTAATGTTATTTGGGTGCGCAGTTTTCCACATGAAGTCTTACCCTGCGTGACTAAGCTAAACATGGGGAACTCTTCTCTACCTTCCTACAGGCAGCTGGCGTGTGGACCTAATGCCATTGAAGTTGAAATTCGCCCTATTTGGAAGTTACTTTTTAAAGAGGTCAGTAAGTCAGACTAGCACTAGGTGGGACAGGTATGAAGTTTTTTGAAGACTTCATCTGGGCACTCTGGGATGGGGTGATTGATGCTTTATAGGCATAAGCCATGGAGAAAAGTTAGTGAACCTCCTTTTTGGCTATTAGCACACATTTCTGGCAGAAGGTTGCAGGGAAGAATGTGAAATTAGGAGGATGCTTGGTGCTGCATACTTATAACAGCTAAATATTTCCCTTATGATGACTGTGTCTCCTCTTGGAGAGCAGTAGTGTGGAAGACTGATGTCCTCCTCCTCTGCTGTTGGCCTTTATTCCTGACTGAACATCTCCTGTCAGCGAGCACATCTTGCCTCATGACTGAGCAGTGAGATGCAACTGCTAGGACTGACCACAGCCACATCAGTAACTATGTCCTTTCATGTTGGCTCTTGATAATGATCTTCAGTGAAATTTTGTTGGTACAACTAAGGCACACTTGTTCTTCTTTACTAGCCTTATTTCAGTAGTCCAAAGCATTAGAGAAATGCTGCTCCTGGGCTTGATTGTGGCCTTGACAGCAGTGTAAATTGTGAGTGTACTTTAGAAGAGAGGAAAATGTTTGCAAAATTCCTATTCTATAATTGCTTTATTCACCTAGTAGCTTCCTTTTCTCCTATGACATAGACACAAGACAAAGTTTTTCCTGCATAAATAAGGACTCACTGCGAGACTGTTCTTCCTCTACAGAGAACAAAACAAACACTTCTTGTGGATAAGAGGAGAGGCATCTATGGATGGCTACTTGCTGAATTTGCATATAGAAATGCCGGACATATATTTTTGCCAACCTGTAAGCAGAGGTTTTGCATACAGAATACTGTCTTGTCATCTGCGTTCACTTTAGTGGGCTATGGATGCTACATGGATGCCTTTCAAATGGAAAAGAGCTATGAATGCTGGGACTCCAAGCTAGTATGTGTCTGAACTTTAAGTGGAGTTTGTTTGAAACCCTACAAAATACACAAAAAGCTCCAGGGCTCCTGAAATTGGTTGGATTTGATGTTACCAACCTTTCAGTGCCCCCCCCGGAGATGGTTTTGAAGAGAACTCCACTGTAGTACTCTAAAAAGTTTATTTAATTTGAACTTTGCACTTCCATCCAAGGCTGAAGCTTCATGTTTGAAATATTAATGGTGGTGCCTGGAGGCAGACTGGTCCTCATAAGCTTGTGGTATTTCAGTCCAGATACAGCTTCAGTGTCTGAAGGCTGGCACCCTGATTTAGTGTCTGTCTCTTTGTCCTAGTGAAAGTCGAAGAAAGTATTAAATTTTCATTGAAGGACCAAATTTGTCAGATGAATAATTCATTTCAGTTCCAATCTTTATGCAGAAAGCTCTTTCAGTGGCTATTTTAGTTATACCAGTTCTACAGAGAAGTCTGTCACTCCTTCAGACAAGCCAAGGGGTGGGCAAAGCTCTGAAAAACTTCATCTGATTCTTTTGTTGTTAGATACCACAATAACCAAAACTATATTCTCAGACTTCAGTGGGGCTTGTGCCCTGTTTTAGCATAACACATTAGAGTGATGACTGGTGTTGTATGGCTGACACAATGTAGAGTAGCTGAAAGTATGGAAGTTCAAGGGAGATCAAGCCTTCATTTTAGCTGTAGTCTGACTGATTACTGCTGGCCCCACAGACCATTAGTTCTTCTTTACCATTTTTCTTTTTCCAAATAAATATCATATTCACAGAGACTTTCTTAAATCACAAAGTATTAAAGACTTTTATGGTAATTCAGTCTTTTTTCCACATTTGGGTAGTGTCTCCTGTGTAGCAATTACTTAGCATCAGAAATGTTAAGGTCACCTTTGTTAGATGGCTATGGCGGGAAATCAACTGACTTAAAGTCCCTTAAGTCTGACTTTAAGTTGCCAGCGTAGTTGCTGCTGCATAGTAACTGGTTAGCAACAGCTTTTAATTACAAACATCATGAACTACGTGTAAGCTGGTAAGTTCAGAGCTGGAGGCTATTAGTGCTCTAAAACAGCCATGAAAGAATCATGCCTTGGGATGACAAAGCAGCTCTTCAAATTGGTGTTTAAGACTTCTGGACGCTGTAATGAAGTGTTGTCACCTCTTCCCACACTTGATCTCTCCTGACATGTGTTATGTCTGTCCCCTGACATGCATTACACTTGCATTTGCAGATTTTAAACCCCTTCTATGTCTTCCAAGCCTTCACCCTCATGCTGTGGCTGAGCCAAGGCTATGTTGAATATTCAGTGGCCATCATAATCCTGTCCATCATTTCTGTTGGCTTAACTGTGTATGACCTCAGACAGGTGAGTCTGCCGCGCAGCCTGCCAGCTCCTCATCCTGCACACAATCCAGCAATTTCATCTATCACAGACGCAAGAAGCTATTTGTGTGCTCTTTCTGGTTATTTTTTGTTGCTGTGTATTCTGCTGTATTACTAGAGATTTATTTCTATGGAAGAGTTAAAAGGGTCATGCCTGGGCACTGAACTTCCCAAGAATTAAAGAAAATTGAAGTCTGATACCTGGGGTTTGTAGGACTTTATGAAGGTGGACTACACCATGAATCTGGTTCCTACTGTCATTTCAGGAGGATTCACTCCTCTAAGGTTTGCTAAATAACAGGTCTTCACAGGGAAAAGAAACATGACTTTTTATTTCTCAAATTTGTTCAACACTTCTGTCAGGGATACAGCTGCTTGGAAGAATTGTCTAATAGTCTCAGCTCATTCACTTTTTGACCTGAAGCCTTCAGTCTCTATGGGAAAGGCAGATCGATTGAGCTGAGCCCTACGCAATGTTTGCCTGCCATTGAGTATCCTCATGCAGCCAGGGGAGGTTCCTGGTGCTTCCTGCTGGAATTGCACAACACTCTCGCTTGGAATTTGGAAAATGTTTCTTTGATTTCTGAACCCGCTTTAAATACTGAGGGAAGGCACAAATCACATGGAGAAAGGATATAATAGGGGGAAAAAGGGAAACTATGTGAATGAAAATACAGATGGGAAAGAGTGATAGGAACAGGAGTCTGGCAGGCAATGTTTTAGTTTCTCAGGTCTGGGTATTAGGTATCACATTCCTCTGTATTGTTAAGATTTAAAAGCAAAAATGAACTGGGGATTCCTGACTCCTGGTAAATGTTTTGTTAATCTTCAGGAAAAATTAAAAGCTTTAGAGGACAGCACTGAGAACTACAGTTCTTGCAGACAGCATGATGTGATTAGAGGTGGTGGCAGGGGCGAAGGGACAGCACCCTGGGGTGCACTGACTTGTTATGCTCATGTGCTGCTTCAGAGCCAGGAATGGCTCACATTGCCTCCAAATTCACTGCTAAAATCATTGTTCCTGCACTGAATTACTGTGGAAGGGCAAGATTCAGCCTGTTGAAAGGTTCCTTGAAGGTGGTGTAGCAAACAGCTCTGTGAAGCGCTGCCCAGGAGGAGGCAATCATTTGCCCTTCCAGGAGCCGGCTTTTGTTTGAATCAAATCTGCTTTTCCCTGGGCTGGTAGAGGCACACATCACATTCCCTGTGTAGGTCCCAGGTCCCCAGGCTCGTGGGACTTTGAGCAGTATGTGCTCAGCGGTGCGCTGTGCTGACGTGGCACTCCTGCGCACCCTCTGCCCTGCCAAGGGAATGCTTTTATCGCTGCCTTCTTCCAGCCCTCACACTGATCTCAGCAGGGCTTTGTGAATAGCTGGGGCTTTTGCCAGCACAGGTGTGTTGGCTGCTCGTCACGTTTTTTATCTCAGACTAATATCTGTAGGATGACTAGCACTCCCATGTTGAACAAGCACTCGCATCTCTTTCAGCGCACCTTTGTATTTAAAGTGTTGGTGTCCGCATTGCGGAACACAAAGAACAGATATGGTCTGCTCAGCTTTCTTTGGCAAGGCTGGTTTTATTGTGTGACTGATAACTTTGGCAGGAAGAATTACAATGTTTAGGGCCTCCGGATATTCTTCAAACTGGCTTGACGTCTTCACATGAACAATGCTAATGAAGAAATCCATACTCGGGGATTAGTTTTTTGCAATTGTAACTTTTAAATCAAGATAAGGCATTTTCTCTAATGGCCTTGCAATGACAGTTGACTTCATCGTCATCTCGGGATATGTAATTGTCTGAATTAGATTGCAAAAACTGGCAAAGCACAGACACCCAGCTAAATTAGAATTTCTGTTTTTCTTCTTGCATTGGCAGTTCTGTAACGATAGCCTTTACTTGGTTGTCCTGTTGATGGCCTCCTAGCAAGGATAAAACTGTTGAGCACAAAGAAATCCTCTACTAAGGGACCGCAGAGAGCAATGTTGCAGCTAAGGAGACTTAGTCTGGCATGAAGCAGGAATACTTCCTCGAAGGTCAAGGGAGATAGAGCAGTATGAATTGGAAGCAGACAGAAAATTAGGGCTCTCTTCCCACGACAGCTTGTTCTAGGTTAAATCGATGAACTTGCATCCTGACAAACGATGCGAAACCTTGCCTGGATAGCTCAGCAGAGTTCAGTTTCTGTGGTGCTAGCATGATTGCTGAATTGTAACCTACTGCTTCACTTGAGTATTGGTGTGTCAACACTGCGATTGCTTTCCCATCAACAGCAGTCTACCAAGCTGCACGACCTCGTTGAGGAGCATAACAAAGTCAAGGTTACAGTCTGCACGAAGAGTGAAGGTGAGTCATCTGCATCTCATTTTCCTCACCAGCCTGTATAATTAACTAACATGTTGAAATGTATCTGGAATTGCACAGCTCCTGTTGATTTCTACAGCTGAAACGTGAAGGGCAAGCTGCAGGGAGAATGGGGCAGAGGGAGGTGAGCTGGGCAGGGCAATGAGAAGTGTGGGCACAGCCTATGTGGTGCGGTAACGATACATCTGTATCATCATCTGTATCTGCAGCATTTGTAATGATACAGGTGAACCTAGTAATTTATGTTAAGAGTCGAGAACGGCTTGGAAAATTTAATTTCACAAACAAGCAACTAGATAACAACTCTGGCCTTCTGAGACTGGCTTCCCTGCTCTGCTATAGGCTGTTTTCACAATCTTGTCAAGTAGCTTGTGAGTAATTTTCAGGGAGTCTAGGTATATGGCTCCCACTGAGGTATGAGCTTTCTTTCCTGCGTCTGTTCCTTGCCTGTAAAATAGGGGTTATAGCTATTTTTGCCTCCCGAAGATGTTGGGGCGGGCAATTGCTGGGGTGATGGGAGATGTAAAGGCCTTCGCTAGGTTTTCTTGGTCAGTGTTTTATGGACACTAAGCAAATAAAACTGAAGACAGCCACTTGGAGGGAGATGTTTAGACAAGGGGCGATGTTTGTGCTGTTGCTTTTCAGTCAGTATTATTTCTAAGCAGCGCTGGCCTTACATCATGCAGCATAGAAGTTTAGCAATGATGTGTGTGCCTTGAGACTTTTCTTAATTACCCAGAACTTGTGCACAAGTAAAGTTCATTCTTGTGTTGTTCTACAGGTTGCACAGAGCTGGAGTCTTGTTACTTAGTCCCTGGAGACATGTTTCTTTTAGATGGAAAAAAGCTTGCTCTCCCATGCGATGCTGTCCTGATTGATGGAAGCTGCGTTGTGAATGAAGGGATGCTCACAGGTGCAGCCTTAGAGTTTGAAATGCAAAGGCCCTGTGCAGGTTCTCTATCAGGGACATGTCTCTATCTGTTCTGACAGCAAATTGTTTACTATTTATTAGAACAGTTTTCAGCAGGAGGTGGAAAAACTGTGGCTTGAATAATTCACAGCTGTCTTGGGCTTTTGAACACTGCCATTGTGTAATATGCATTTCTTATCCACATTAAAAAACAAGTAGGATTAATATACTGTCAGGACCAGAAAGTGAAAATTCTCAAATAACACTGAATATGTATTTTTTGAGTTTTTTGGATTCTGATCTTGCAGCAGTTCTGTTCAAGCAGGCAATGTCTGAGCTCAGGGGTCAGTGTTACTCCTAAACATCAAGCCACCACTTGCCACCAAGGCATGAACTTGGTTTAGGGGCAAAATTTGACCCATGCTCCTTGATACAAAATGCTTGGAGAAACCATCTGATGTATTCTGAAACTAAAACTATGGCTGTCACCATAAAGCCACATGTGTAAGTACATAAGCAAGCTAGTTAGTCAGGCAAGCTTAAGCACCTAAAGGGTGCTGCTGTTTTTTAATACACAGAATCTGATAGAGCTCTAAATCCCCATGAAGTGAAGCTGCATGCTGTTGTTCTTAGGTGAAAGCATTCCGGTTACTAAAATGCCCTTACCCCTCACGGAGAGTCCAATGCCCTGGAAGACCCACAGCATGGAGGACTACCGGAGACATGTCCTCTTCTGTGGGACAGAAGTCATACAGACGAAGCCGACGGGGAGCGGGCCAGCGAGAGCCGTTGTGCTGCAAACTGGTATTTCTTTTCGCGTTTGCTAACACACAGAGGGAAAGCGGCAGCCCCAGGGGCTGGCAGGAGGGCTGGTTTCATTTTGCAGTTCAAGGCCAGCACAGGTCTGCTGTCCCCGAGAAGTGCTTGTTGCCACCTGATGGCTAAGGCTCGCGCAACGTTATGCGGCTTCGAACAGCGCCGACGGGGTACGCTGCCACTATGTCACGTATGCAACGTATGGCACGTGTCTTCACGCAGGGTTCAATACAGCTAAAGGTGACTTGGTGAGATCCATCCTCTACCCCAAGCCAGTGAACTTCAAACTCTACAGAGATGCCTTCAAGTTCATCATAGGCCTCTCTGTCATTGGTGTGTTCGGACTCATCTACACCGTGTGTGTGTTCGTGTCCCACAAGGTACGTACGAGGGATGCCTCCATGCTGCAGGCACCAGCTCTGAGCCCTCGGTCACTTAAGATCCTTGGAATATCGTTCACTTCTGTAATCAAGTTTTTAGATGCCAGAAGTGGGGGTTGGACAGAACAAAGCAGAATAAATCTGTCATCCCCAGGGGCAGAGCTTGGGGTGTGCCGCTCCTGGGCGGGAGGGTTGGACCCCCCACCCTGAGTGGCAGCAGCAGAGGAGGGATGCTGTTCCCACCCCACCACCCCTGTTGTTCTCGCTGTTTGCAGAAGCCGGTGACAGACGTGGTGGCTATGGCCCTCCTCCTCCTCACTGTGGCTGTGCCTCCCACTATCCCCGCTGCCTTGACGACAGGCACTGTTTATGCCCAAAGGAGGCTGAAGAAAAAGAAGATTTTCTGCATCAGCCCACAGAGGATTAATATCTGCGGGCAGATCAACCTTGTTTGCTTTGACAAAGTAAGGCGCTTCCTGGGGCACTGAAAGATGCTGGGGGCTGGTAGGAATGTGGGATTATTCCCCCCCAACACCCCATCTACCCTGATCTAACCCCAGAGAAGAATCCTCTCCAGGTGTCCACGCAGCGGGGTCACGCTGTGGGCAGGAGGCTTTCCTTACCCTGCCCGGGAGCCGGGGAGGGACATCTGGGGATGCGGCAGGGCGAAGGGGTGGGCAGTAGTAGAGTAACTAGATATTTATTTAAATTTAGACGGGCACTCTGACAGAAGATGGACTGGACTTGTGGGGCGTCATCCCTTCCGAGGGAAGCCGGTAAGGAAGGATTTCATTTAACGAAAAGTAATCTCCAGCGTGCATGTACTGCCCAAACGTCTGTTTAGGAGGGAGGCGGTTCCATAGGATGTGGAGAGACAGCAAACAGCATGCAGCAAGAGATGTTTGGGCGTGCTTGGTGAGGCAGAGTGTGAAGGGTGTCCCTGCTCAGCTCCTTCCCTCTGAGAAGGGCATCTGGGTGCCTCTGTGGCAGGCGTAGCTGTAAAGGTCGCTGCTAATTCAAGACAAACAGAAGTCAGCAGCAGCATGAGTGCTTTAATTACCCTGAGGGGATTTGGAGAATATGCACAGAGCTTTTCAATTATGTCATTCGCAGCACATTTCAATAAATATTCTTAATCTAGTCAATAAACCTTTCATCATTTAAATGTTAGGATAATGCTCCTTCTGTTGAAATTAAGTGTTGCCAACTTTGGTGCCCGTCAAATCTCACCTACCTTCTGTAAATGCTGTGAAAAAATCTGTGAGACCACAGATCAGACCTGCAAAGCTCAGATGTCCTTAGGGAGTCCCTCAAACCCATAGCAGGCTCAATTCCAAGCCCAAAGACCACTGAAATCCTCAAGAAATAACCACTGTGTAAAGGTTAAATTTGACTCTATCTAGAATTATACTATTCATATTACTATAATACAATAACAGGTTTCAGCTCTGTGGTGCCTGTTATACTGAACTCAAAATGTTAATCTTTTTCAGTGGCCAGGACAAGTCACACACCCCATATCTACTCCCAGGTTTCATTAGTAGTTGTTAATATATCAGATACTTCAACACCACAGAGATAATCATTCCGTAATGAATGAAAGGCTGAATTCAGTGTGAGAGCAGAAAAATCACTGTCCCAATACTTCCTCAAAGGACAGAGAGAAAATTACTATCAGATGCAAATTAATGAGAAGAGATTAATAAGTGTCAACCAATAAAGCACTCTTCCAGTGGGACCAAACCGCAGGCACGTGGTACAATCTCTTCTTGCCCCTCCAGTGCAGCGGAGGCCACACGGAATCGGTGCACATGGAACGGGCTTGGAGTCCACCGAAGGCACAAAGCTTATGGTAGTGCCCAAGCGATTTCCACCAAGGTAGCCTTGCAAGTAGTGTCTGGTCACATGAGCAGCAGAACAAAACTGGATGCATAGATCAGAATAAATTCATGTAATAAAAAAACTTCTGTAAGGTATCAAAACATAAGTGTGTCTGCTGGGGTGTCCAATCTGCACCCAGCTGGGAACCAGTGCCAGTGGCTTGCCAAAACACAAGGAGGAGCTATTGCTGTCTGTACTGATCTCATTAGCCTATTTGCATAATCACTCTTTGTTAAACGCTCACATTTTTAAACATATTATAAGACTAGCTGTCAGCTAAGCTGAATACTGAGAGGCAATGACAGCAAAGGAATTTCATTCAACTTACAAAATATCCTATTGTACATTTAATAAGATATAAATGTTTGTTGGTTTTATGTGGTGTTTGGCAGTTTCACGGTGTCTCTCAAGTATTAATTAATTAATAAGCCAATTATGGCCAGGCTGAGAACAAGGTATAATTTGCTGGAAACAGAACAGACTTGGATGGCCCAGAGGGACAACAGGTCCTGGATTCATTGCTCCTTGTAACAGAGCTGCGAGCTGTCACGCTGCTCACTTCCAGATGCATTTCACTGCACCTGAGTTAGTAATAGGGGATGCTAGTGGTGATCAAAGATAAATAAAATCTATTTAAATTTCTCCTTAATATGCCAGCCTGAATGGTAATGGGCTGTGCTGTGGTCTGGCAGACACAGCTTGTCAGCCAGCCAGTTTCTTAGAGGGGAAAATGCGTGTGCGAGAAGAGAGGACTCTGAGAAAAAACTTCCCATTTTTAAAACTGAGGTATGAGTGACAAGCATGTCCTTCTGTGGACATCTGTGGCTATGCAGATGTAAAATCTACAGCTAGAAGTGAAGGTCAGGCTCCTCGTGGCTCTCCCGTGTCGCTCCCAGGGGTGCTGGGAGTGGGATGATGGTGCTTATCCACCCTGGTGGGTGCACGGCACTAGCCCAAGAAGATGCACCCCCTTTCCATACTGCAGCTTCACAATCTTGTCCTAGGGCACGTTGCCAAACTTCTTTGAGATCCCTGTTGCAAGTTGTTTACTCTGATAGTGTATTCTCTGCTTTGTCTAATACCAAACAGCAATTGCCAGGCAGGACTCCTGTGCCAGCCCCTCTGAGTGTTTGACTGTCTCAGTTACTTTGCATCAAGTTGAACTTGTGCCAATTAATTATTAGGTACTTTTTAGCCTCCTGAATGCATCCAACCTGTTATCAGAGGGATGGGTAGGATGGCGTTTGGTTGCAGTTATTGGGCTCAGCTCTACTGAATGCAGTGGAGCAGCACCTGCGTGCACTAGCTGAGGACTTGTGTCTCTGCATCCTTCTTATAAGCGGTCCCACTAACCTTCTGCTTTTAATCAGGTTTCAGAAAATCCACAAGTTCCCATCCAGCACTCCTCTGCCCTGGGGACCTGTGTGCGGGGCCATGGCGAGCTGTCATTCACTGGTGGTTTTGAATAAGAAGATTCAGGGAGATCCGCTGGACCTGAAAATGTTTGAGGGTACACACTGGGTAATGTGACTCGCACCCTCTGCACACATCCAACGCACAGACACCCCTGACCCAGCCTATGGGGGTTTACTCACAAGTCAAGCTCAAATACATGCCTGTAGGGGAAACTCCTTTGCAGTCCTGGTCGTAACAGCTGGAATTTGCTCTGTTATTTCTACTCACCTCATGACAGATTTGCAGCGCTCTGGCTGCTTTTTGATGGTCCAGCAATCATTTTCCTTGGGGCTGCCTGCGTTTGCTCTCTTAATTTGATTTGGAAACACTGGAGTGTAAGGAAGCAGAGGGGGTTGCTGCTTGCTGGAAGCAGATGATCAGACAACGCCGTCGGCCATGTGGCGCAGAGAGCGCAAGCCAGCCGAGGAAAGGCACAGGCAGGTTTCTGTGCCCTTATGCTAAAGGCTGTTATCCCCGATTAGCAAAGGGACATCCTGTGGAGAAACCAAGGCTGGAGCCTCCAGCTGAGAGAACAGCAAGTCTCAGAGAGACCTGGGGAGGTGGTGAGAGACTGAGCCTCGGGGCTCAGCCGCAGGGATGGAGACTCGGTTGGATGAGAGCAGGGTGGGAGGAGGCACGAGAAGGAAAGGGGCTGCTCCTCTCCCTGCCGCATCCTAGCCTGGAGGGGCTCTGGGTCTCGGCGGTTAACTGCCTCATCATCTTTTCTCCTTCAGCCTTTTGCTCAAGAGAGATTAATCAATAAGTAAACCAGATGGCAGCTCTTTCAGCAGCACTGCGGGGAGGCACCGGGCTGGTGCTCGCTATGAGGGTGAATGAGCCTTGGCAGCACGTACAGTAACAGAGCTGGAGGACTAAAAGCATCCTACACTGAAAATTACCACCCTGTTTCTGCACAGAACATCAGTGAGGGAATCTTTTAAAAGCAGGAGACTGAAAGATAAAACCAGCTAGATAAAGATAATTATTTCTTTTTCCCTTCATCATTGATATAACTTTAAATTTATGTGGAACTTGTGTCTAGAGAAACCACAGAATTTGACTCAGGTTTTCACTCTCATCAAACCAAAAGACGCAGGGCCATGTAGGTTTCTGATAAGGACAAGGCTGCAGGGAAGCTGTCACTGATGATGGATAGGAAGCCCTATTAGATCATAACAAAATACTTCTGCAACTGGATGCCAACAGTAAGGGGGAAACATGCTGCCATGTGCTGCTGCTCCTGCTTTAACAGACAGGTGTGAAGCCAAAAATAAAAGTATCAGAAATAATGCTTTTCCTTGTACAGGAGGTAGAAGACTCCAGTGCCGCTCAGGATGGGGCTGGTGCTCCCAACATCTGTGTCATTAGACCAGGGCCGAAGGCCAGCAGTGTAAGTCCAGTTCTTTCTGAGAATGAATATTCTGTGTTTTCAACCTGCAGCAAGTGCAAACTCCTAGCACACGCACTATTCCTTTACCTGGGCTAGCAGCTGCAAAATGCCTTTCAACCACTCTTGATACTGTGTTCATCTTCCCCAGAACAGATCCACTGAGAGCGTAGCGAAAAGAAAATTATGATTAAAATAGAGATGCTGGTCCTGAAGTGGCATCTAAAACACTTTATGGGCCTAAAAGCCCCTCATTTCCAACTCTACTATTTGCACTAATAAAAGGTACAGACTTCTCTGAGTTCTCACCCCGTAAAGCTGCTGGCAAAGTGAAACTACACATTCAGTTTAAGTGAAAATGAATGCAGAGAAACCGTGTAAATGGAGTAAACGTCTAAAGCATGAGTTCATCTCCAGGAAGAGGCAATGTGAGTGAGGATAAGGCACTACATCGAGAAACACAGACGTGGGTCTGAGAGTCCTGCTGGTAATGGTCATGTAGCTCCACTAACAGATTTATCAGCCTCACCCCAAAGCACAGTGGTGTTTGTTTCACCCTTCCTCTTAAAAGGCCCCTCAGGAAGCTCTGTTGATGGTTGAAAATGGTTACGTTTCCAGTCCAAGTGTCAACCCAGCCAGCTTCTTCCCAGTGGAAGGAGTGTGATTTCTGCTAGCAATGCCAGGAAGACAGTGCTGTGGCAACAAGGAAATCAGTCTTGTTTCTAGGATTGCTCTGTTCCCATGGCAATGTCACTGTAACTCATCAAGTTTCAGTTTCCAGGACTGTAGATCCAGGAATATTACATTAATATGTGGTTACTAAGAGAAAGACTAGGACAAAGCCTGGAAAACAAGTTAAAAATTAAGAAAAACACTGAGATTCCTGGGAAGTATGCTGGAAAGACAGAGTTGTTGAGACCGTGGTTCCTAAGCTTGCAATCAGTGATCTGATCCCATAGCCAGAAGACAGCAAAAGTGAAACAGTCTCCTATTAATAATTAATCACCTTAGCAAGAAAGACTCAAATGAGCTAAAGTTTAGAATGTATTTGCTTTGTGTAATCAATGACTCAGATAACATGACATCTCGCTTTCCTGACCTCTTCCAGGCTCCTGTGGAAGGAATAGCAATTCTACATCAATTCCCATTTTCTTCTGGGCTGCAGAGGATGTCTGTTATTTCACAGAAAATCGGAGAGGAACAGTACGACCTGTACATGAAAGGAGCACCAGAAATAGTGTCCAGCTTTTGCAGACGAGATACTGGTATAGAACTGGGAAAAGATAACTTTACAGTGTTTATTTGGACTTAATCCAAACCAGAGCTTATGTTGGGGCTGAAATCCTAAAAGGATTTCCACTGGCCACACTGCAACTGCATGTGTGTAACTCTTCCCAGAAACAAGCCTTGGGCTTGCTAAACATCAGTAGTTAATACTACAAACAAGTTTTCGTTGTTTGTTTATAAGTTAAAGATGCACACAGCCCAACAGCCAGCGAGATGCACAGCCTGAGGTTCAGCCGCTATACACCCCTGAGCTGACGATATAGTGCATAAAGAATGTTGATATGTCAAAGTACCCAGACATAGCATTGTGGTAATTGCATGTGTCACAGCAAGTGTGTTGTGCTGTACAAGTTCTTAAATTTCCTCCTAATTTATTGCCCTGTAAATTCAGCACTGAGTTACTAAACTCAGCTTGCAAAGGCTTTCAAGCTCAGCAATGGAAAACTTGCTGTGGACATGCAAATTACTGTTATTAAGGATAATTGGTATTAACACTTGAGCCAAGACTTCTGTCCTCTCTCTGCAAGTAAACATAGGCGCTTCTTTTTTGTATGTGAACAATATTGTAGGCTTGTACTCAAATTTGTCTGCAAACTTGAAACTCAGGTCACATTCACTGAATACTTCAAAAGGATGCCAAGCAAACACAGTACCTGTGGCTCTGTGGTTTGTTATTTCACATGGCACTGACGTTAAAACAGTGCTGAGGGACAATGGAAAGATTTAGTTTAGAACCCCCTAAGATCTAATGACACAAACCTCCAAACAAATCAACGTCAGCAAGAAAAATGTCTTCAAAATTATGTTGCACTTTCTCAGGTTTCTAAATAGCTCCTCTTATCCTGTCTTGATTGTTTCTGTATTGATTACAGCTTAATGAATAATTAGGTACTGCACTGAAAAGCTGTGATTGCAGTACGTAGTGAGTACAAAATACTGCAAAGTTAAAAGGAACTCTTTGCTTTTAGAGTCTCAGGAATGATCAGAGAATTGAAAGATTAGGATCCGGGAGAATTCTTGCATTAAGGCATAAACATAAAACCAATTTCCTCAGTCACTCAGCATGTATGCAGTAAAGTTTAGGACAGAATTATGAAGTCAGTGATTTGTCCTCTGCCCAGTAATTCATCTTGTCTACCTGCACCTTAACGTGCATTTAAAAAGTATAAAAGAGAGGTGTAGACCACTTATCTGAACAGTCAGTAACAGCCTTGGTACAAAACAACTGACTTCTATGAGAGACCACGGTGCCTAAGGCTATAAAACAGTTTAAAGGACAGGCATTTAACCCTAGAAAAGCAATCAATGAGGATGGAATATTCTAACCATGAAACTTTTTTTTTTCCTATAAACAGTCCCAGCTAATTTCTTAAAGGAGCTGAAGACATACACAAGCCAAGGCTTTAGAGTCATTGCCCTGGCCCATAAAGTGCTAAACCTGGGAAAGGATGTAGATGTGAGCAACCTGGAGAGGTAAGGCGTGCTGATGAGCTGCTGGTATCGCTGTGGGGTTGCTTTCCTATCTGCTTGTTACGACCTGCCCTGACCCAAACCTTCCCCTCCTCTCCTGCCAAAGGAGACCTGTTGGGAAGCTGTACCATTAACACCTTCCAGCAGATGCTGATTACACTGTTAATTGCCTGCTTTATTACTGCTCTGGCAAGGCTCACAGAGCTGAATTTCAGAATCTGTTATCAAAGGGTAATGAAAGCTGGTTATTGTTCTATATAGCAATGGATTAGGACTGCAATAGGAATTCTGTATGCCGTAATCCGTGTTTCAGCCAGTCAGTTCCTGCAAATCCCTGCCCCTCTCCCTGCACACGCATCTCTGCTGCATTGTTCCTTCCTCGAGGCAGCAATGTAGCGGAACAGCAGCTTCACCGAAGCTGCAGAAATGTTGGTGCTTTTTGAGCACTGCTTGTCTTGAACTCGTAGCAGTTGTGTTTCCCACCGAGCATGGCTTTCCCATGGAACAAAAACCCCGGGGAGAGTCTCGCTCTCTGTGCCACCCATGGGAAACAGCACGTGTGTTTCTGTCCTTGCTCCAAGAGAGCAGGCCGAGTCAGGGCTGGTGTTCCTGGGCCTCCTGGTCATGGAGAACCGCCTGAAGCAGGAGACGATGCCTGTGCTACGAGAGCTGGCTGCTGCCCGCATCCGGAGCGTCATGGTCACAGGTAAACCCATCTGTGGCTCCTGTGGCCGTGCCAGCTGCCGTGGCACACAAGAGGAGAGAGATTCACTCCTCCAGCATCCTCCATTGCATGTCCATGGTCTCCACCTGGGCTGCCACCGTGCTATGGCAGACGTGAGGAGCCTGCCTCTCCGCTATCCTTGCAGGGGACAACTTGCAGACAGCTGTCACGGTGGCCAGGAACGCAGGTATGATTCACGTGGGCAGCAAAGTCATCCTTGTCGAAGCAAATGAACTGGAGGGCTCTGCTCCAGCTTCCATTGCCTGGCGATTGGCAGAAGACTGCAAAGCAAACACAGCTGCTCCCTGTGTAAGCACAGCCAGGGATGGTTGCTTTCAAGTGCCAGGGGGAATTAACAAAGCTTTTAACATCTAATAACTGGCTCCTTGCTGGGGATTTGGCAGTGGCTCCGAGGAACAGAGGAAACCTGGGGGCCAGTTTGTATCCACCCTGGGGTATGTGGAGGTGTGGTACGGACCATGCACCTGTTAGGGAGAAGTAATTAATCCAGTGGCTCTTTGCTCAGGACAATGTGTGAAGTAACTACACGAATAACTGGCAAGGTTTTGCAGATGCAGTGGCCACTTCAATCACACTTGAAGTGTGCAGAATCAATGCAATTATATGTAGTTGTCTGAGTGACTATTTGCTGGGCCAGACTTCAGTGTCTAAACTAGCAGCCTGTGGCTAACAGGGATTAGTTACACGTGGAAAGCTCAAAAATCAAGTACTGCTAGGTGTAAAGTTTTACAAAAGGATGCTGCGGAAGGCTGTGTCCCTGGTGGGAGGCTGACGAGGTGGAAGTGAAATGGTATGTTACGACCTCAGTCTGAGAATAAATGCTGTCTTATTTCTAGGAGGTATGTGCTAATACCGAGGAAAAGATCACCTTGGAAGGAGAAAACTACCATTTTGCAATGAATGGAAAGTCCTATCAGGTTATTATAAAGCACTTCTACAGCTTGCTGCCAAAAGTAAGTTCAGAGGAAACAAAGCACTTACTTGCCCTCCCTGTTTTATTAAGTGGTAGTGGTGTTCCAGCTGGAGAAAGGTGTTTTTCTGTCAGTAGCTGTAACGCTGTCACTTCTCATTTTGACAACTCCGGGCAGCCTCCCACCGTGCCTCAGGTTTAACCTGAACAGCTTGCTTTCAGCATCTTCTAAGACCTCAGATGACAAGGGTGGCTGTGGTGCTGCAAGCAGCTGTGCAGTGGAGTTACTCCATGGTCACCTTCTCAATTTCAGTTTAATTAAAAACATCAACCCCATTCCCATGTGCCACTACCATAGCTGGCAATGGCCTCTGCTCAGCAGGGGCATCAGGAACATGAAACACCCACATCTAGCAGCAGAAATCTTCAAGTCCTGTCACCCAGACCATAAAATAGCTGGTGCTGGGACAGATTTTTGGATTTTATACTCTCTGGCCAGATTTTCAGGTAGGAGAAACCTCAGGCTGAGCAGCGTTATTGCTGCTGTCATTAACCATCTGTTCTGCACTTGGGAAACACTTGCACCACCTTGCTGCTCTAAAGGCTGCTGTAGAGCATGTGGTGATCGCTGGCTTCCCAGTACCTCCTACAGGACAGGCCAGGCACAAAACAGGGCAGGATGAATCTGATGTTAGAGCAAACCCAAACGCTAAGGGTAGAAAAACCATGGTAGGGTTTGGGAGATGGGATTAGAGGGTTTTATGAATGTGTGAAGGAGGCCTGATCCTGCCTGGGTGGAGTGATGGAGGCACAAATGCCTGCCCAAGGCAGCCCATTGCTCTTTCTTGCAGATACTGGTGAACGCAACTGTCTTTGCTAGGATGTCTCCTGGCCAGAAGTCCAGCCTCATTGAAGAGTTTCAGAAACTCAAGTAAGGTTCACTTTTGTTTTCTTCTCGAACCAAACCAATAAGAAGTTTTCTTGAAAGTGTAATTGTCCCAGCTGGCGCTGCTCCAGGCCCATCTTTACGACCCTCCCTTGCTCCACGCACAACCTCTGTTCGCATCCTTTGTGGTCGCCTTCCTCCCAGTTCCCCTGCAGGGATCCCTCTGCATCTGGAGCGCCCGCACCCCTCGCGCAGACTTAGCCACTGCTTCTCGCCGGTGCAGTACACAGAAGGCAGCATTAAATGAGGCTGAGATAAAAATACAGAGTCAGACCCCCATGTATACAAATAGCCCCCCACCCCCAGCAACTCCTGCATGGCTGCTGGTGCTGTCCTGGCTGCAGCTTTAGCAAAGCTGAAAACAACCTGATGCACTTGGGAGTTTGACCCCAAAGATGCTCCTTCAGGTCCCCCAAAGGAATGTTTCCTCCTGAACAGGACTCATGCTAACTATGGATATTGCTTGCTAAGCATAAACAAGATGTGATACCTTTCTGAAAAAGAAACAGTTAATTATTGGTTATGAGGTGCTTCCTCTCGGGATGAAGTTACCTACCCTCTCGGAGGGTCCTCACGTGTGGCAGTTTGGGAGCTGCTGTATTATTTCAGCAATTCCTTTGGGTCTACAAAGACAGCCGAGGAGAAAATGCTGGTAGAAGCCAAGCTGCAGTCGCAGGAGGTGCTGCAAACGTGCACACACTGCTCCCTTTCCATGGCTCCTGGTACCAGAGGGAAAACACTGTCTGGAATAAAGTGGCAGTGTTCCCTTTCTCATTACAGCATCTTTCAAAACTTAATCCTAATTTTTCTCTGTGTACTCTGCCCCAGCCTCTCCCCATATACAACTTGTCCTCTGGAAACAGCCACTGCCTTCTCCAGGGCCAACATGAGGCCCCTGCTCTGATGGAGCCCAAAGTGCTAAGCCAGCTGGTGCTCCCCCACGGGATCAAAGAGGTACATGAAAGACTTACGTGTTTTCTTCCTTCTTCCTCCACCAGTTACTACGTGGGTATGTGTGGTGATGGTGCCAATGACTGCGGGGTACGTACGTTCCTGTTAAATTTCATCTCTTTCAACCTAAGGAGGGCTGTGACAAGAGGCTGCCCAACACCACTTGTCACTAGCATTTCCCGAGTTAACCCATGGGTACGCTCAGTCAGTGTGGCACTAAAATGCAACATACACTTTTTTTTTTTTTTCATACTAACATACACGATAACAGAGAATTACTGTTTTGATTCCCCCTACCTCACTCCCCCGAAACAGGGCAAGGGACTTTCTTACACATTTGTTCAGGGTCTCAGCTGTAAAAATAATTATTATATTATTTATTATTATAATAAATGTTGTCATGTGTTATAATAATGCATGAGCTTGCTTTGTAAAAGTTGTCCATAGCCTACACCTGAGCACTAAACCAGAGGTGACAAGGCCAGGTGACAGGGAGCTCATAAGACAGCCGTAAAAGGAATATGATCAGGAGATTGAAAGGAATAGAAAGAGGATGAAATGGTAATTTAAATACTTTAGGAGACTGTTGAACAGGAGAGGTACGCACAAACTCCAGTGTGGGAAACAGCATACAGAGTAGTTCAAAGGATTGTAAATAGGTATAATGGGATTAAATGAACAAAAGAAATATTTAAGCTCCAGGGAAGGGAAGGTATCTGGAAAATGAGATCGGCTGGGCCACAGGATAGAGGAAGATCAATTACAAAGGAGACTTGAAGCAAAACTTGTAAAGCACCAGTAACTGTACTGCGCAGGGCAGGAGGGGAGGATGGGTGGGTGGATGTCTCTCCATCCTCTGACTGCCATGGATTTCAGGCTTTGAAAACAGCCCATGCAGGGATATCGCTGTCAGAGCAGGAGGCATCCGTGGCCTCGCCCTTCACCTCCCAAATCCCCAACATCCAGTGTGTGCCGGAGCTGATCAGGTGAGTGTGCTGGGTGCTGCCCTGGCGTGGTCATTGGACCCTGCTGCCTGCTCTGAGCTCGGTCTCGGGGCCGTCAGTGGGAACGCACTGCTCTCAGAAATGCTGATAAAACAAACTTAATTCCTGAGCAACTATAGAAAATATAGCAGAAGGGGTTTTGAATTGCTTTTGATCCTCAAATTCCAGTGCTGTCAGTTTTTTTGTGTCTTTAGGAGAGCATTGCCCATGGTGGCTGATATTTTTTGAACAGGTATAGGAGTAGAGTCACATGAAAGGGCAGGTATAGGTATAACAGTCACCACAGAATAGATTTGCTTGTCATCACTTTAAAATACTGATACCCGTATGCTGCACACAGCCACAGAGCAGCCAGCAATAATGCCTTTTAACCAAATGTATGTGAAGACAATTACCTGTTTGTGTAGAAATGGGTTTGATTCCCAAAACTGTTGAGCAAAATACTAATGAAAAAGCAACAGCAGCTTAAGCCAGGTATTAAAATTGCAGCTGCAGAATAAAAACAGAGAAACAAAATGCTACAGGTGAAGGGTAGTTAAGTGGCTCTGCAGTATCTTAAGGCCAAAATACTTGTCCATGGAATTTTAACTTTTCTATTCTTTTTAGAGATCCTAAACAAAAGGAGTTGCCCTCCTGAGACGCAGAAACCATCTGTAGCACTAAAGCCGCAGTACTGTAGCTGTAAGGGGGGGTTTAGCTTTGTTTTGTGTTTTGAGCAGGGAAGGTCGAGCTGCTTTGGTTGCTTCCTTCGCTGTGGTTAAATACCTGACCCTTTACGGCCTGATTCAGTTTGTCGGCACTGCTCTGCTGTTTTGGGTAAGTGTTTCACGCCCATCTTTTATCAGTACGCTGTGCTCTGTGCTCGCTGTAGGTTTTTATCTTTAGTGGTATTACTCAGCAGGGAAGAAAAGGCATACAGGGCTTCAAGGAATAATAATGATGTGAAAAGCTGGATCATTAACGGCAGGGGGTAGATTGGTTGCAGGGACCCCCAGAATCAGGGAAAAAGCCCAGTGATTAAACTTCATGTCTTCCAAAAGAAGAAAGGGAATTAGAAGGGAGGTGAGTCCTGCCCGGCTGGGTGGTGGAGGCTCAGGAGCAGGACTTGCTGTAAAACCGGGGCTTTGGGAGAGCAGCAGCCTCTCTCTGCTGGAAAAATAGCTCGAAAATAAGTGAGTGTCTCAGGCAGATGAAGGAGGGTAGTTCAGGAAGAATTACCATTGTGTATCATCACCAGTATGTGATGAATCCTCTAAAATTTTAATCCACGAGGAGAAAAACAGCAAAGGAAATTCATGTGTGGATTTACTTCGGGCACTTCTCTTGCCTCAGTCCATGCACATCTTCTGTGCACAGTCCAGCAGAGGCTGAAGGGCAGAACGCAAAGCGAGCTGCTGTGAATCCACAGGGTACAGCCGAGGCTTGGTAGCGAACAGGGAGCGCTGGTAGGTCCCCACATGAAGACAGCTTCCCCAGCCACTAGTTTGGGCACATCAACTTTGTCCACGTCCCCACTACCCAAAGACATTTCAAACCTGGCACTCAGTGAAGCTCTGGCTGTCATTGCTGTTATCGTGGGCTGGGAGTGTGTGACCTGATGTAAGTGGTCCAAGAGGCACTCTGAGGGAGAGAGGGTGGAAAAACATTCAAATGGCACATTCAGATGTTGGGTCACCCACAAGCGCTATGAATTAGCAAGAGGTTCAGGGGGACCCGGCTGACAGCTGGCAAGCTGCGCTTGCTAGTCCTCACAGGGTTGCATCAGGGCCACGAGGCTGCCATTGCTGGCATGACGTTGCTCTGAAATAGCATCAGATGCTACAGTTTGTGTCGTCAAAGTTGTCATCGGTTCTCAGGTGGTGCTGCCTTTGGTTTTTGTTCCAGCAATTGCAGATCTTTGGGAATCACCAGTACTTGATACAAGACATCATCATTACCCTTCTGGTTTGCCTAACAAGTAAGCAGCTCGGGGAAGCCAGCTGTGTCTGTCTGAGAGCCTGAGTGTAAATAGTTGAGTTCATTTCCCAATAAAAATTAAAATGAGAAGCCAAGTTCTGCTGTAAGTAACATCATAACCATTGATGCTAGACCAATTCATAGGGCCCAGAGTGTGGGATTTGGCTCATAGTCCTTGGCAAACACAGTTGCAGAACTCTGTATGCAACCAACAGGGTTTGGATGTGAGACTCGACTGGAAGGGGAGCAGTTGCTCTGGTGACTGCTAGTGGGACTCAGATGGTGTAACTTCAGCTCCTGGGTCTCCCAAGTGTTCTTGGTGTGAGACCAGTATGGCTCTTAGACACCCATGGAGATCCCCATGGATGGGATGATATTCCCTATCTTCTCTGTGTGTTTTCCTGGGTGGGGGGATTCAGAGAAGGTTCATATGGAAAATAGTGGAGATCAAAGCCATTTCTCGCCTGCTTATTAGGGCCAGGCTTTGCAGCTTTCACCTGTGATGAGCGGATGGGGGTCTGTGTGTGGCTCTGTTTGCCCAGCAAATGCAGAGGGATGCTGGTGGGCTGGGCTGCCATGGACTGCAAATGCCTCTGGTTTCTCTCCAGTGAGCTTGACTGAAGCCTATCCAAAGCTGGCACCTTATCGCCCTCCTGGCCAGCTCCTCTCTCCTCCCTTGCTGCTCTCCGTCACCCTCAACGTGTTCTTTACCATAATAATGCAAACCTGTGGCTTCCTTCTGGTGAAGCAGCAGCCCTGGTACGTAGTGCTGGCCAGCCAGAGGTAAGTCAAGTCCCTCTTTTTGTCTCTGATCCCCAGCTTGCAGATCACGTTGCTGCTGTGTGCTGGGGACACTCCAGCCTTGCCGTGGCCTGCAGCTGGGCACGCTGCAGGACCCGAGTGGGATAATTCCTCCTCCCCGCCCCCCCGCCCCAAACTGTGTGTATACTCAGCAGAGTGTTGCCAAGACAAAATTAAGTTGCTGCAGATGCCACGCAGAGATCTAAAGAGCCAACCTGAGGGCTAACACACGCGTGTTTTCCAAACACCGCCTCTGAAGCATGCGTGGCGCTGCCCATCTGGAAATGCGGGAGAAGTGGCAATGCCCGTGCCACGGAGCTGCGGCGGGTCCCCATCCCCAGCCTGGCCAGGCAGTGCTGGGGCAGCGGCTTGGGGTGCCCACGGGGACCACCGGCCTCCCTCCACTCCCCTTAGCTGCTCTCTCTGGGGGTCTGGCCGCACAGCTCCTCCGGGAAATAAACAGGCCAGGGCCAGGGTTTTGTGGAAGCCAACCTGGCTTAAAAAGTGATTGCAAGTTCAGAAGCCATCTTGTTTTCCATGTGAAAAGTCTCTCCATATTCCAGAGCCAAATTGTATATTTGATATTGTATATATTTAAATGACAGGCATATCATCACATGGAAATGACCCGGTAGGGCAGGAGGCGCAGTGAGGCGTTTCGGTGGGGATGCTCCGAGATGACGGGGCTCCACAGGGGCTGCTTCCCTTCTGCTGCACGGGCATCACAGGGCGAGCGTGCCAGAGTGGTGTGCAGGCAGCTGGGGCACACATCTTCACAGCCGTGTCTCTTAAACACTGCTGTCATTGCCTACCTGAGAGCTGAGATTTTGGCTCAAACCAGAAAATTAAGCTGAGTTTTCTGGGGGTTTTGTTTTGGTTTTTTTTTAAATACGTGGTTTTTGCTCCTGTGGGGTGATATGTGGTTGTTATAGTAGGGTGGCTTGGAAAGAAGAGGGAATTGCTGTTTACAGCTCACCGCTGCTGGAGAGAGCAGGAGCAAAATGCTGGGTGTTACCTTACAGACATTGCTCTCCAGGGAACCAGACTGTGTCCCCCACCAGCCCAGAGGGAAACGGTTCCAGCAGCGGTGCCCAGATTACTGTCCTCAGTTATGAAGACACTACGCTGTGGCCACTGTCTTCTATCAACTGCATCATTGTGGCCTTTGTCTTTTCCAAGGGAAAGCCCTTCCGGAAGCCCATCTACACCAACTGTAAGTAGAGCTGGTGTACCATGTGCTCTGCAGACCCCTGTTCCTGCCTCAAAACAGTCGTGCCAGGAGAGGCTGCTAGGGAAGGGATGCTGTGGATTTTTCTGTACCCATGCCAGTTACTGGCATGTAAAATAATTGTCGGTGTATGTGAGCTCCTACTTCTCCATTTCAAAAAAGCTCAACGAGCACTGCTTATGTTAGCTTCTTCCTTGAGATAAGAGGCAGCAGAGCTGAAAAAGGAGACCGCATCTTGGTTTGGAAAATACATGCTTCCCAGAAGATGATGTGCTGGATTTAATGCGGTACTGTGTAATATTATGAACACAGAGCATATGAGGATCAGATGTATTTGTTTTGAAATACACACATCAAAAAGAGTTCCTCTGAGACTCCCAGTCTTGCCGTGCCTGACTTCCATTCCTAGAGATGAGAGAGAAAAGCCTGTGATAATATCACTGTTAAAATCCTCTCTCAATAACCCTTCTTTTTCTGTTTGCATTTTGCAGAGATGATTTAGCCCTTCTAGCCATTGCTTGACCGAGGGCAGGACTTTGCTTAATCTTAGCAGAGTTGATTTTGTTAGGTATTATGTTAAAAGGCAGGTCCCAAACTCTTTTCACAGAGCATTGATCGCCTGCAGAAGACAGGTGAGACCAGAAAGAAGCTGCCCTGCAAGCAGCCAGGCTGAGAATGGGACAGAGGACTCTGTCAGCTGAGAAATCTGCACATGCTTCTCTGTGGTTGATCTCTGTTTGGGGACAATCCGTAGGAGGAAGCTAAGGGCAATTGCCTTGTTTTTGCCACCCCCTCAGCCCTGGCCCCCCCTCCTCCCTGGCAGTAAGAAGGTTGCCAGGAGGCTGTTGGGAGCTGTTGACCCAATTTACCAGCCGGTTTTAAGATGTTCGGCTCCTGGTAATTGCCAGGAGTTTGGCACCTCCAGACCTATAAGCCATGTGCATCACTCTCTGTCCTCCTGCTCCTTTGGAAGAGGATACAGAGTCAGACAAACTCCTTGTGTGGAAGGCACAGGTATAGCCCACCTTTGCACCCTGTCCATCGCAGAAGCTCCTGGCCCTCCCTGGGAGGGCAGCCCATGAGAACAAGCAGCCTCCGCTGCTGCCTGCGGTCCAGGTGTATGGCTGAGCACGTGGAGGAGCAAGTGCTCGGGAAGGGGTGCTGGTGTGGCTCACAGCAGTGCCCTTTCAAGGCAGTTTTCTGTGGTTGCATAAGAATCAGAACGTGCCAAATCACTTGTGCAAGAAAAAACAGTGTAGGTGGTGAGCTTTGCAACAGGCTGCTGGGGAGTAGCTCCTCTAGTTTCAATTCCACAGCTCTTCTTGTAGGGAAAAAAAAAAAAAAAAACAACAAAGGCATTTTACATGATGGCAGTTTTACAGCATTAGCATTTGGAGCTCCTGTCAGCATATTTGCAGAGTTTGGTCACCAACTCCACTCCCTCCCAGGGCCACAAATGCTCTTCTTTCCCTAGATGTATTTTCAGCCCTCCTGGCTCTCCAGCTTGCAATCTGCCTCTTCCTCTTCTTCGCCGACATTGATGCTGTGTACAGTGGCATGCAGGTAAGCACAAACGGAACATGCATTTCCTTTTCATGTTACATATTTTGCTGGCCCTTTACCTAAGCATACAGAGCAGAAGCTATGGCTACAGTTATCTTGGAAATGAATTTGCTGATCTGATGCTGACTGGGCAACCCTTTCAAACTTCTCTAACATCCTTCTGACAAGGGCTTGATTAATGAGGTAGTCCTTGTCTCCTCTAAAGACTGGGTAGCAACAGGGAGAAGAAAAAGTGCTTAGAGCTTGCTGAGCTTTTCTTCTGAACAGAAAAGCACAATAGGGTGGATTGTGGTTTTGCATGTTGGAGGAGGCTTGTTGGCCAGAGAAGCGAGAGGGCAGGGATTGCTGCTGCCCCTGCTGCTTCCTGGAGCAGGATGAGCTCAGCAGGGCCGGGTGCTCAGCCAGGGCACAGCGCAGGCAGCTGCCTCCAGCTGTGCTGCCCAATGTCGGGAATGGCTGAGCCCTGTGGCTCGTCCCCAGTCATCCTGCATGGGATGGATTCGGGTGGAGGCCCGTCATTAGGGCAAGCGTACACAGAGGGAGAGGAGCTGCACGTGGTGCATTAGCTGCAGCTCTCCAGAAAGTATTTGGGCACCAGATCCTGCCCCAGGTGCCTGATCTGCAGGTTTCAGCAGTAGCTTAAGTAGCTGAGTTAGGCAGCTCTGTGCTGTGGGGAATCTGGCATCAAACCTTCCAAGATCTCTGTGACAAGGAATTACTGTCACTTCCTACTGCCTCCTCCATGCTTGCCACTGGGAAAATGTTAGTCAGCCTCTCAAATCATTAGGAACAGATGCAAATCTTGGCAAGGCATTTAAACCTAATTGCTGTTCATGTCTTTTCCAACAGTTTCTTTGCACTCCTGTGATCTGGAGAGTTTATGTTTTACTGATGCTCTTGGTCACCTTTTGCATATCATTTTTTATGGAGGTGAGTGCATTTGTTTACCGTCTGTTCCCTGGGGTGGGCAGGAGCAGTGTCTGGTCAGGTTTTCAACCCCCATTTGCAGCCACACTATCCTCTTGCAGGAGTATAAACCCTCTGAATTTTCTTTTTCCCTTAAGACTCAATGTGTGTCAGTCAAATCCATTTTATGCAGCCCTACAGATGGTTAAGACCACATCTCTTAAGCCTCCAGAGAGGGAGCGAGCTGAAGTGCCGCTGCCTGGGAGGAGCCCGCTGCCCTGGCTTCCAGGGGAGCAGGCTACAGCATGGGTCAGGTGCTTGGCAGTGATTTTAAAACCACCACTTCCCTCTTGCCCTACAGTCGACCAGGCCAGAGACTGCGCTGGCTTGTGCAGTTGGATATTGCAGTAATGACTAAGCCCTAAAGCTTTTTGTGAGACAAGGCTGGTGGCATCCAGCTCCAGGTATTGTTCCCTGCAAGGAGCAGCAGTGCCCAGTTATCCCACAGCCCCAGGAGGAAAAACATGCCCCTTGATTATCCCCTGCAGCTAAACAGACTGAGATCAGCGTTGTCCTGATGTAACTGAGCAGAGCCTTCCTGTAGATGAGGACGGCGGCATCTGGCAGCCATGTTACCGAAGGGGAAGCACACAGCCACCTGCGCTGGGCTCCCCGTGGGGCTCAGGGCTTGCACGTGTGGCTTTTGTCCCCGAGCGGTCCTCCCTCCCCGTGAAGGGCAGCAGCACTTACTGACCCTGTGCCGTGTCACTCCGCAGGACGTTATCTTGCAGAACAAGCACCTCTGGCTGCTGATTAAAGCCTGGTTTGGGTACCAGTCGAAGAGCCAGTATCGGAAGTGGCAGAGGATGCTGCAGAGAGATCCCAGCTGGCCTCCCATAAACACAAAGGACTTTGCGGCAAAAAGCACGGACGAGATTTACATTAACCCCACCTACGAACACAGCGAAGGGGACTAGGTGAGCCAGCAGCTGGGCAGCTTCCCTGGCTTGCACCGAACAGCCTGGGCTTTCATTCTTCCATGTGCACCAGATTCAGACGTTTGAAATCCCTGCACAAACCCACCCGTTCAGGGGCAGGCTGGGCCCGTGCTGGCTGTGCCGCAGAGCACAGGCAAGGACTGTTTTCTCAGCTGCTGGTAACAAAACAGCTGACTCTACTCCATGGCAACAGCAGGTCTCAGACCCTGCCAACATATCCTACAGAGGCTCAAAAATACTGAATACAGTGAAGCGATGGCTTCTGCTGCTCCATGCCACACTTTCACTCCATGTTTCAGCCACTGTTCCACCAAATCCTGTCAATGCACCCACCACGCTTTATGGAAAGGCAGTCCAAAATAAGTGACCCAATCTTGACTGCCCAGAGGACTATGCGTACAATTGTGAAATCCTGAGTTAAATTAAATACTGCAGCTTCCAAGAACTACAAGAAAGTTCCCCAGATGAAGTAATGCCAGTTTTCTTGCATCCTAGAGTGAATTACAGATCTGAGAGGGCACACACGCTGTCTTTGCCTGGCTCTCCCTTGCCAGCTCTTGCAGAAGTAACGCTCTGAGTACAGGAAAGGTTAAAGCTCACAGATTGCCCTAAGCCCAGGCTGGGAAGGCTGGCAAGGATATGCACCACTTCAGCTTGCAAAGGCAGAGGACAGCACAGCTGCTACAGGCACACGTGACACCCCCTCAGTTCATGCTCTGCCCCTGCCAGGTTTGGTGTCACAGGGCAGAAAGCAGGGCTAAGCATTGGCTTCTTGCTTTAACTAGGTCGTGCAAGAAGCTGGGCTTTTAATGTGCTCTGGCACGCAGCTGCTGGACAGGTACAAGCAGCTGAGCCCCTCTCTTACTTGCTCTTTCAGCTTCAAGTTGTTCAACCACCTACTTAGTTTTAGCCATGAAAGAATTTTTCATTACATTTGCAGGAATCAAAATAGGACTTTCAGGTTTGGTTTTATTATGTTTTCCCACATTAAAAAAGAACTTTATTTAAATGTAGTAACAGAGGGCACTACAAAATATGACCAGAAGTCTTGGCTTTGTTATTTCAAACACTGAAACAACTGATGTTTAAAAAAAGCTTCTGATCCCATTATGTATGTGTTAAGAACAGACAAAAATAGCAAGTCTCTTACAGACAGCTCTTTTGCTCTCATCTCTTCACAACACAGGCAGTTGCCTGTGGCAAAAACAACACAGGATTTAATTTTCTTACATGTGGTCTGCAAATAACATGGTTCCAAACATGCAAGCCAGATACTCCTGGTAAAGAGTAATAAATCACACTTTCCCAAAACCATTTTTTTCTAAGACAAGCCACACAGCTTTGTGACAAGGAAATAGCGGGGCTCTGTAGAGTGGGAAATGGGGCATAGGTGCTGCACAGGTCATTCTCCAGGTACACGGCCCACAGCACCATGGGGACCCTGGCTTCGCTGGAGAAAGATCTTACTTGTGCTGGAGGTACAAACTGCTTGAATTCAGCTTCTGGTCACTGAAGAGCCAACAGCCCCAGCTGTGGGGGACAAAGGCTCCTGGCTGCCCTTGCAATCCATGGTGGTCTTTCTTTAAACCTCGGTGCTTTGGCAGACCAAGGATTAGAATCATAGAAAGGTTTGGGTTGGAAGAGACCTTGAAGATCACCTAGTAAGCTTGGTCAGGTCCAATGCCAACAATTACTGTGTGTACGGGGATGAAGAGGGAAACTTCAGTGGCACAGTGGCCCCAACCTGGAACAAACAGCTGCCAGGGAAAAAGCTAGCTGGGTTTTTTTGTCAGGATCCCCCCAGACTGGAGCCAGAGAAGCCAGGCAAAGGGACGCTCTCCAGACAGGAGAAAACTGAGCAAAACAGCATCATGCCAAAACCAGAGCACTCACTGAAAACGCTGAGGGATACAGCCTGTAAGACCTGCCCTTCCTTCCTGCCTACCTCCTGCCCTTGCAGGAGCGGCTCCGCAGTTTAGGCACTGCAGGCACAGGCTCCGAGGCACAGTACGTGCCTTGTCTGCCCTTTCACAGGCCTGGGAACCTGGGGTTTTCCACTTGCATGGGCCCTCAGCTGGAGGACGCACAATAAACCCTCAGCAATACTTTTACATTACTTTTGATTTAAAAAAAAAAGTAAAAATGTTAAGGTTAAAATAGGTTATCCACAAAACGAGCCCACACAATGTAGCTGATAAAAATAGGATGTGTGTAGAAAGCCTGTGCCAGCCCTCAGCAGAACACCGGGGGTGTGAGGATGGAGAATTTGCAAGTGCTCCCAGACTACCACAAAAATCATTACAGGCAATGAAATAAAAGCAGCTGTGGCAAACAGGCTAGGGCTGCTCTCAGCAAGGACAACACAGTTGTTAGTGAGTCTCAGTGGCAGTGGTGGCCACAAACTGTCCTGGGTCCCTCCTGGCCAGGGGCTCCCTGACCTGCTCCGAGCTTGTCCTGGTGGCCCATCAGTACTGTTTCTCTCTGGATCTGCTCCGGAGCAAGCCCAGCAAGGAGAAGGCACCGGCAGCAGCTGTTACAAACCCAATGGCACCAATTGCTCGTTTGGCCTGCAGAGAAGTAAAACATAGGCTGGAAACATGATTAGGTTTTTTTTTTTTTTACCCTCAGGCAGAGATAATCATGGCAATTAAATGAAGGAGACACCTGCCCCATACAAGGGGTAACACCCAGGTTTTTATCCTTGGGCTCTGGCATTCAGTAAGAGAGCACTGTCAGGGTGCAGACAGACCACAATGAACCTCCCGGGGCAAGGTCTCTGTTGAGGCCAGAGGCAGTGATGGTTTGGACCCCCACGCCTGGGGCTTCCCTGTCCCGACACGGTCTGCAGGCTGTGCCCTGGTCCTGGGGCTCACACAGAGCAGCAAGGAGGTGTCCTGTGGGGCATGCAGGGGCTTACCCCATCCTACTTACCTGGTCAGAGACCCCCTCGCCATAGCGGAGCAGGGTCACGAAGTGCTCGCAGTTGTTGCCGAGCAGGTCATAGGACACCTCCTGGTCGATGAGGTACTCAGCACGCCGGATGATCTCCTCCACCGGGAGGGGAGCGTAGGTGCCGTCGTACTTGTTGTTGATGTGGTAAGTGTCGTTTCCCACCACGTCCTTCAGGAGCTGCATCCTCACCCGGGCCTTTCTGCTGAACACTGACTTGGCGCTGGCGAATGTGGCTGGGGGCCCTTCATCTGGGGAAGGCAGGGATGAGATGAGCCAGGCAAGAGATGAGGTGTGGCCCCTCCGAGACCTCAGAGAGGTTTCTGGCTGGCTCCTGGAAAGGCCATCTACACACACAGGTCCAACACCAGCCCATGGAAGGAAACAGGGCTCCTGGGTCACCCCAAAACCCCCTCTGCACCCTGCCGGGCTGCACCAGCCTTACCTACAGGTGTCACATTGATGATGTACCCGTCACCCAGGTAAAGGGCCCAGTGCTGGTAAGCGGGCCGGAAGATCTCAATCAGGTCCCCGGGCTCAGGGTCGCCGGGGCAGGTGGCGCTGAAGCTGGCGATAGCTGCCATCTCAAGAGCGTGAGGTCAGGACATGCCCTTCTTGCTGGGCAGGCTCAACGCAAGGCACAGCAGAGAGGGTCTGGGATGTGCGCAGGGCATCTGCTGGGGGATCGCAGGCAGGGACATCATTAGGGCCTGACGCTGGCATGCTCGTACTGCCCGTGGAGCATCGTCAGGTGGTACCTGACTGCTGCTGTGGTGGTTCCCCTCTCTGCAGGGCCCTGCTCGGCATGGCCGCTCCTGCCTGCTAGCGACGCGTGGGTGTAGGGCAAGAAACGAAATGCACACCCCCCCCCCCCCGCTCCCGACAAGCGCTGCAGGCGAAGGATGAAGCCATTACGGGCTGGCATCCAGCTCGCACCGCCCGTCCCCGGCTCAGCCTGCCGCACGGCCACCTCCCCGGGCCGGCTGGCCGAACTGTTCGCCGCCGCCGCAAGACTCCGCCGGTCCCTTCCCGGCCGTGCTCCTTTCGGGGCTCCAGCTTGCGCCGGGACCGGGCCAGCTCCGGAGGGGGGTCGCGGCTCCCAGGGGTGCCGAGCCCGTCCCCAGGCTATGGGGCACCCCCGGGAGCTGGGCACCCCTGCAGCACAGCACTCAGCACCCTGGCGGGGGGCCACATCCTGCTGGCAGATACCTGCTCCCCCCCGCGAGCTCCCCCGTAGCGCCCCGCTCACCCCCAGCGCCCGTCCCGCTGCTGCTGTGGCCGGGCTGCCGCTCCGGGGCGGGGGCAGCGGCGGAAGCTGGGCCGGGCCCTGCCTCCTCCCGGCCGCTATAAATAGCCGCGTTCTGGGCAGGCGGCATTTGCGTGGTCCCCGGGGAGCTGCCTGCCTCCTCGCCTGCCCAGCAGCCGCTGTGCTCCGCCGGCGGAGGCTCCGCTCCAGAGGGTGTTCCTAAAGCCGCCCGTCGGGTGGAAAAGCCCGTCCCACCCCCCGGGGAACACGGGCCGCCGCCTCCTCGCCCGGAGCCCTGCCAGCCGCGGGGGTGGGCTCCGGTGTGCGGAGCCGGGGCAGCTGTCCTGCAGGGCCGAGGGGTAAGTGAGCATCCCTCACCAGGACACCTTCCGAGAGGGAAAGGGGATGCTGCCGTTTCACTTTGCTGGTGAAGAGAACAAAGAGGTGGAGCTCAGAGTAAATTCCAGTGGCCATTTTAGGGCAATGAGGTTGCTAGGATGGCTTTTCATGTATCTTTCGTGTTGTGGCCCAGGAATTTCCATCAGGACATCAGAGGAGTCTCATGATTGTGCCTGGCCAGAGTCCTGTGAGCTGAGGGATGGCAGTGCAGGCAGCCTGAGCACAGCCGAGCAGGTACTGCTGTCTCCTTGGCTATTGCCAGTGCAGGATGCTAAAAAGAAGGGTTCACTATCAACAAAACTGTCCTCTGGGTGAGTTGAGCTAAGCAGTGAATTTAAAGCCCAACATTTTGAAAGTCAGGTGAGCAATTCAATTGCTTTAAAAGATCAGAGCAGCAGCAGATTTATCATCTGTCTGGCTTCTATTGACATGAAATAGTTAATTCAGTGGAGCACTGAATTGCAGTTCTGCACTCTGTTTTCAAGCCTGAATTGCAAAACTTTGCAGTGGAGAGCAAAGGCAATTCTTGGGATATTGAAAAAAGAAGTGTATCCATGAAAACCCAGAAATCTGCTTTACCTGGGCACGGCTGGGCCCTGTTGCTTGGGAGGGTCTGGGCTGGGATCCTGCAGGGTGGGGACTGGCCTGCGCTCCCACCGACTGCAAGGGGAGGCGAGCGTGGTCAGCACCGCTCAGCATGCGCAGAATGGCACTGTTGACAAGCATGAGAGCACAATAGGAAGCTGCCGCTGAACAGGCAGGAAAGATGCTTTTATAATCGTGGTGAAATTCCAGCATAAGGTTGACAGTTCATTTGTGCACGAGTAGGTCTCGTGCTGGCTTATTCTCATTATGTAACGAGGCTGAAAGCCCCTTTCCATTCACATCCTCTCCAAAATAGCTGTGCATGTATGGACAGCTGGCATGTTCTTGACTGGACCAGAATAAAATGCTTTTATCTACCTAACTGTTCATGGAGATTAGAAATACTTCTCTGGCTAATGGCACATATGAGTTTATGGATATAAGAGAAAAGGAAGGGAGAAAGGGCAAGTAAATAACAACCAGTATTATGGCAGAAACGATGGGAAGCCCACACTGTCCCTCATCGTAACTAGAAGTGAACCCGCAAAGAAGTAGAAAAGCATCGGAGAAGGCTTAATGATGCATTCCTTGCGTCCCAAAGCTTCACTCTTAGCACTAGAAATGTGTTCGAGGCTTGTACAAGGCCCAGGCAGCCTCAGTCCCCTGAGCCTTGTGAGTGATCTGATGTGGGGGGTGTGTCTGGCCACAGACATCTTTGATCTTCTGCTGTGGGGGGATCCTTATCATGGTCTGGGACTGAGCTGACGCATATCTCTACCCACACTCATCAGATGCTGGCAGCTTCAGAGTTTGCAAAAACACCAAGGAGAATTTATGACAGCATCTCATTCTTCAGAAAGTGTCTGTTAAGTTGTGCTCTTGCTTAGCACCCACAGGCAGGGGGCTGATGACAACCCTACTTCTCATCCACTCTACTCTGACAGCAAGGAGGCAGCTCTCCTTCAAACAATCCCTTCTTCCAGTCCAGCACTCCCAAGGGGGGCAACGGGGGTCATCTATTTTACTACACCTGTCACCAGATGAGCTCAGTATCTTCTTATGTGTTTCTCTCCCCAGTTGGACATGCCTTGCCAGAAGAGGAGCAAGAAATGTGTCTAGCTAATCCCTTCCCCATGGAAGGATTTGGGTAAGATGATCTCATGAAGACCTGCCTGGGATGCTATAATTAATTCTGACCTCCTCAGTCTACGGCTTGTGCATCTATCAGAGGTGTGTATGTGATGGTGTGCAGCACACTTGTGCTGGCTAATTCTGTCTGGATTTTGTGTTTTTCAAACAGCCTCTGAGGACAATACAGTCTCTAATGTGATTTAAGACATATTTCAGTTTGGGTCTACAACATGAGATCCAAGAGAGTTTTTAGATGAACAATTTCAAAGATTTTCAGCAAATGCAATGATTTATTTATTATTATTTCTTCTGAAAGTACTAGAAACACTATTAAAATAGAAGAGCAGAAAGTAATACACATCAACTGGAAAAATATTGCTAAGTATAGGTACATATTTTGGGATTAATTTTGCTCAAATGCAGTGTTCACTATGTAGCCATAATCTTGCTCGTGTATTCTGTCATTCGATGCATTTCTGGACCATTTCAAAGAAGAATCCCTTGATATCACAGCTGTATCTGTCTTTCTCTTCCTTCTGTACAATGGGGAAAAAAAAAAAAAGAACAACCATATTTAATTTCTGTTCTTATCTGTAGTGAGAGATCAAACAACAGCGTGAGCATGAATGAAGTCAGATTTTGGAGAAGCCCAGGTTTTGTGATAGTGATGTATATGCCCTGTGTAAAGGAAACGGCTTATGTTCATTTCTGAGAAAAAGTGAAGTTTTCCCTCACATTCTTCAAATGAGATCCTGAATGCTGTGGTTCCTTTCTGGCCCTGCAGGTACGTGACTGATGGGAGTTTTGAGGTTTACAGGTGCTAGAAGGGGCGTACGTGTCTTGACTCTGCTGAACGTAGCAAAGCTGGGAAAAGCCTTACCTGTACAGGTACACTGTAGAGGAGATGAGAATGATGACAACAACTACACCTGCCACAACTCCAATGACGATGGCAATCGTATGGTTCTCAGGATCCTCTGTGGGAGGCTCTTCAACTGAAGAAGAAATAAGAGCCCTGTCAGTGAAGGCTAACCATACTGCGAACAGATTTTTTTCCTCAACCCTTGCCTGTCTGCCTGGTTTATGCTGTATTCTCTGATGAATGTAGCTTTCTGGAGTGGTGTCAGGCCCGGGTCCTGTACGCCCTACAGAGCCCTTCTGTCGTGCCTTCTAGCACCTCTCCACTGGGGAATCTGACCCCTTCTTTCTGCTTGGATGACCAGGCTCTTACCCACTGGGTTACTAATTCACAGTATGGAAATGAAGAGCAAGCTCAGTCTTCTCCATAATGAAACCCATTTTTGAAAGTGGCGTATGTAATGCAGACAGCAAAATCCAAAATAGTTTTATTACCTATCTTTTCAGCTTCACAGCTTGGTCCTGTGTACAGTTCTGAACATTCACAGTAGAAATAGAGAGAGGTGCCGTTGGTAGTTTCAGAGCAAACTCCATCATTCTTACAAGGATTTGGCATACACGGTCCACCTAGCAAAAAGGAAGGAGAAACACTTCAGACTCTCAGATAATCCAACTCTGAGAAAACTGTTCTTGCTTAGATTACACTGACCCCTAATGCTGGACATCCCCTGTATTTTATGGCACATTAGTTGTATTTGACAACAGGAATAAGGGAAAGAAAGACTGTTTCTATGATGAAACATCAGAGCAAGATCCCCACTATGCTTTTCTTCTGTACACTGTTGCAACTATCCCCAAGTGATGTCCTATAAGCAGTAAGCTAAGACTTCTTAGCATCAAAGACAATGTGATAGTGGTTGACTCACTCCTGTAGCATCCACGGCTGTAGTTTGAAATGCCACAGATTTCATCAGATCCACACACTATGTTAGAGCAGGAGACAGTGGAGCTTTCTGTGCACTGGCATCTCTGAGAGCAGTCATCAGTGGTGAATATTTCTCCAATCTGGAAGACACCAGTTAAATGTTATAAATAGTAAATAAAATCAGCCAGAAAAACCAGGAATGGAGCACTGGGGCCCCATGCTACTCTCTATGATGCCTTAATGAATGGTAGCAGGGCAGATTTGATTTTTTTTAGTAGTTTGTACAAAAAAGAAAGTAGTGTTTGGGGTATGAGATCTGAGCCCCAGGTCAGTGAAGAATTAATGTAGGGGGTCAGAGTGTAATCGTGTACTTTCTCCAGGTGCCTGCCTTAAGTATTCTGGCAGGCAGAGTTTCTTTCAGAGGCAGACCAAGTGATCTACTCTCTCTTCCCTTCCTCCAGAGACCAACTTTTATTAAACAATTGCCCTTTGTTTCTAATGCAAGATTACATGCTGAAGAGAATAAGGAGATTGTCAAAATAATTAGCAGAAGAAAATATTGTTTGGTGCTGCAGGAGCTGTCTGACGCACAGGGAGACTGTACCTCATAATATTTGTTAAGGTACGTGCAGCCGCATTGTTTGTAAGGCACGCAGTCAAAACCACTAAGAACATAGCCAGGGAGACATTCACAGCCTTCAACACAAGGTGATTCGCACTCAGAGGGGCTGGTCAAGTCGTTGCAGGATGCTGGGCATGCAGACATGCATGAGCTGTAGTTGCTGTTGGCAGGACATGATATACCTGTAAAAATAAGGAGAGTCCAGTTGTAGCAGGCTGCTGTGCATTACTTACTTACACAATGCCCTTTGAGATCCAGAGGACGTTTCCATTTTGTAGGAGGCAATATGATGAACACACGTACACAGAGATGTGCACACATATATAAAAGTACTGAAGTTGTAAGCAAAGCACTTGAAAGTCAGGAAATGCACCATCAAAGATATTTGTATGCTGTGGTCTTATTCCTGGTGTTCACTGATCTCGAATAACTTCTCACACATTCAGGGTAGCCATCCCTGCAAGTACCAGAGCTGTTTCACAACTCTATTCCTGGTGAAACACAATTCCCAAAGTCAACTAACCAAGGGTGATGCAGGGGAAGTATGGTTGGATGAATCTCCCAAGTTGGGAAAAAAAAATAGGAGAAAAAAAAAAAAGGTTTGAGATTATTATAAGTTTTATTTCACCATTTTTTAGTCTGAAAGATTTGGAGTTTTCAGCTGAATCTTTTTTATCTTGCAATTTCACAGGCAAAAAAAAAAAGAATTAGTGTATTTTGTAGATTTAAAGAGATTGAAATTAAATGTTTTTTCCTTCAGATTTGTGGTTTGTGATGGTCTCCAGAATTTTAACTTTTTTCCCCACTTGGGAATGGGGACAATTTTTCCTTTTGCTCAAAACTTCTGCTGACAGGGAAGCTGACTGCTCTGCTTTCTAACTAGTTTTCTAAGTGGGGGTCTAAATGCGAAAGTCAGCGCAGGATACAGAAGAGCAAGCGTGCGTGCTAAACTGTGAACAGTGATTGAAGTGCGAATCAACATACTTTACTCCCTGAAAAGCTTTGATATATGGTGTGTCTAGAAAAAGCCTCATATCTCAGATTTTGAGAGTCTTTTAGGCAGAAACCATACTTTCTGGTTCTTCCTGTGCTTACCACAAACTGTCTGTTGCCTCCAGCCGTCCATACTGACTCCTTGCTGCTGACAAGCCAGCACATATTCCTCCAGACTGCGACATAGGGTAGTATCGTTATCTCCTTCCACACACATATCAAACAGGCAGCTCCTATGTGCAACATGAGAAAGTGTTCATTCCCAATACCTTTGTTACTGTTTATTTTCAGCTGCTTTTCTGCCTGACTCTGAGTTAGTGCCATTTTCCTGTATCTTGCTGACAGGAGAACGGAGGAATAAAAAAAATCCCCAGCCACATGATTGGGAAGATCAGGTCATTTGTGGTGCAGCTGCTGCTAACGTGTGAGGTATTCATATATGAACAAGCAATAAACAGGTACCTGGCAGCTTGTCACAGTAAGTTATTCTTTGCTATCTGTTTCTGGTTTGGGCTAGCATGGCTGCATCTTGCTCATAGAGCACTTTTTAGTGCTGCTAAGTCTTATAGCTGGACTACACACATCTTTCAATACATAGGTGTCCTCCCCATGTCCGTATGCCTTAAATATTGACAGAGAATTCTGTTTTACCCTGTGTTTGTTTGCTAGTGCTACCTTCTCAGCTTTGCTCATCACCTGAATATCCACAGCCTGATTTTCAAAGGTATTGAGATCTGAGATGAATGGGATCTGCAAGTATGCAGCACCTCAGAAAAATCAGGCAACCTCTAAGAAGGTAAAACAGGCTGCCCAACCAAATTCTGGAGTGAGGAGAAAAGTAGGCTTATGTTAAGAATCAGGATATATACTTTGAAGCCAGTGGTCCAGTTTATTTGGCTTAAGATACCTTCACGTTCTTCTCAGAGCTAAGAGGGACTTGGAAGTGGGCATCTTTAAACATTAGTTACAACTATATGACTAAAGAAAACTGGCAGCTACTTGGCAATTTTGTGACTGATGATGGATGAATGAAAATGTGGGGATAAATCAGTAGGTTTCATGCAGCTCAAAATTAACTGCGTAGGAATTGTATGTGTAAGAGGCCAGACCAGCCTTGAAACAGAGCAGAGGGAACTTTCTTGAAGGTACTGGGTTAGTTACTCTTCACTAACCTGTTTTTTGCACTGCTCCATGAAAGATTCAAGAAGTGTCACTGAGAGTTTCAGCGCTTGTGGTTATAGCACGAAGGCTAGACTTTATGAAGCTAGAATTGCTAAAAGGAAACTAATAGAGCCAGGAACCAAATCCTCACTGAATGTGGATGAGCACTGTGAGCACACTGGAAATCCCAGCCTACAGGTATAATGCTTATCACTGCTGCTTTTTCTGTGTAGGAAAAGAGGAAAGCTACTTTCTAAAGCTAACAGAAAAGTGAAACTCTAAATAGATGGAAAGAGAGATAATCACAACTATTTAAAAATAAATGAGGGGATTTAAATGTATCAATAACGAAAGCACTGGGCCCAGCTCTCCAAAGACACCTACTATCCTCAGTTCCTATTAGTACCCTGGAGACTGAAGATGCAAAGTTCTTGTCAGAAACTAGCACCAAAATGATTTAGCAAATGGGGAGAACAACTGTCTGCAGTTGACACTTACGTGAAATAGAAGTCTGGTGAGACCGTAGAATGACACTTTGCGAAAGGACCATTTGACTCAGTCAGGATTTGACATCTAGAAGTTTTGTTTTTGTCCTCCAGCTGATTTTCATTGCAGCCTTGGAAGAGCCCTGGATCTGGTTCCTCCTCAGACTCATCTTTTGAATTGACATCTCGCCTGGAAATGAAGTCATGAAACCATCAGTTCTCTGTACATCCAGCATTCATGGTACTACTCTGTAAGTAACACCACAAGAGTACCTCTGCCTTGTGGTATTAGTGTAAGCTTATTTCTCTCTCATGATTTATCCTCAATGGGAAGGAGATAGATAAAGCAAATCAAAGATGCACTAGCACACTTCCTACTATCTCAGAGATTTATGGGTATTTAAATCCAAAGGGATAGCATTAATTATATCTTTTGAAATTCTGCATGACACAGGCTTCATCCAATGCCTCCTTCATCCAATTTATTCAATAAAATTTGAACATTAGTGAGAATGATACACCTGGAATAGGCCACTATTTCTTGGACATATGCTCACTTTCACCGAACAACTGGCTGCATGCCTGAAGTGCCAGAATTCTCCTCTAGGCACAGCCTCCAGAGCTCCTTTATGCTCAACAGTAGCCTACATACTGCTTTCCGCTATTCTGGCAGACAAGTTCTTGCAGCCAAATTATATCCTGACAGCTAATACAATTCCATTTACTTGCTGAAAAAGTTCTGTGTTAGTGGCTAAGCAACCTCCAAAGGTCTTTCAAAGCAAATTGAGAAGGAAGGAAGAACACTTCTTTCCCTACCTGTTTCAATGTTCTGTACGGACTAATTGGCACAGAATTTGCCTGATCACAAATATCACTCATTTGTACTCAAAAGAATGTCCTTAATTTTGTGAACTGGCAGAAAACACTAGATAGCCATGAAAGTAAAGAAATCAGACTCTTCAAGAACATCTTCTGGGAGGAATTGTGAATTCATCTTGATGTATTTCAAAGCTACCTTCATGTTCCAGGGGGAGGGATGACACTGAACCAGGATTTGCCTACCCTCAGGTCCATCCAGCACAGCATGATGTATTTATCTTTGCCAGGAACCATAAGCTTGGCAAAGATCTTATTCATCCTTATGCCCTAGCAGTTGTAATGGTTGTGACTCCAAGGTGAACTGGAGTAATGCAGTGATAGTTCAGGCCTCTTTTGGCTAGATAGAAGGGCACTGAGAGTTCACCTTAGTAATGTGCGGGGAAAGTCCCTACACAGACCAAGGGAAGAAGAAAGACTGGAAATAAGACACTGTAATTATTCCTGGATATTAACTATGGCTTAATTCACTCACTTCCAGTGGCTGTACTTGCCATGGATATTAAGTAGAAAATTAAGTACCTGACACGAGACGTTCTTTTCAGAGGAACTTTCCAGCTCTCACCAAATACATTCACATTCTTCACCCAAACACCATTTGGATTTGTGAAGTCATTTCTGTATCTCCCATCAAAGTTACCACACAAGCCTTCTACTCTGTTTATGTAGGTGTTGGCCAGCTTTATATCTAGACGGGAAAAAAAAAACCAAACCAAAACCCATTAAATAGAAATCTTTGCTTCTGAGTGTATGGAAGAGGTGGAAAGCAGTGTTAAGTACCACATTTCATGATTCAAATGGGAGTTGGTCATGTGACAATGGACCTCATAAAAAGGATATGAACACAGCCCTGAACATACATGTTCATATGTGTATTCATGACTGTTTCTATCATGAAAAAAGTAATTTCTTGCAGCCAATAAGTATTATATAATATGACATCACCACCTGAGTGCTCTTAGTGCTTACTGCTTAGGAACAAACTGAATGCACTACCCAATTTTTGCCCTTCACTTACAATCCACTTGCTCATTGAGAAACAGAATTCCTATAAAACAGACCTTTTCTTTCTGCAGTTGGAATTTTAGGGTTTAGAATAATGATCATGTGTATAAATAGTCTGGCACTTTCACCATACACTCAGAAATAACATGGCTATATTCTGTTGTAAATCAGGAGTAACTCTGCTTTGAACAGAGGAGGTAATGTGTGTTGAACTTACATGAGTGAGTTGTGTATATGTGATATAAGAGTCCTGCTGAGAAACACTAAAGAATGGGATTATCTGGAATAGGCTTGAGAGGAAGCATGTAAAAGGATGCACTCACTGCTGTATAGCTTGAGGACCTCAGTCCTATGACTCAGTTAAGCTGGCAAAGGGGCAGATCCAGACTTCATCCCATCATCCTGATCAGCAATTTTAAGTGATTTGCTTTTGTTTTTATCACTCTGGCCTTACTTAACATGAAAAAAGGTAGAACAGACTGACTCTATATCTCATTTCTCCTAAGTTCAGGTGGATTCAGACAAAGAAATGCCAGTTTTATGTTTTTTTCTGGTTCCTGGGAAACACTTTTTGTTTTAATTTTCTGGAAGTTCATATCACAAAGGGCCATAGGCTCGAAGGGTGAAGGTTTCTAATTTTGCCTTGGGTTTAGACCTCCTTTGGAATGAGAATGGTTTTTGAAATGGTGCATAAATATTCCTGCACATTGTCTTAGTATCACTTACCTGCATTTTGACTGCCATCAAAGCTCAGGTATAAGCCAAAGTCTGTCTCCAGGTAAATTCTTGATGTCCTCTGATATATACGAATACCTTCATGAGGATGAGCAGGGGGTCTCACCCTCACACCATCCAACTAACAGGGAAAGAACAAGTTTAAATTAATAATATATAGGCCAAAATAAAATCTGGCTTCAATACAGGTCAATGCTACAAAGGAACACTCCTCTTCTCTGGTTTTATGATAAATATATCAGATAATTTAACCAGGTAAAAACCTCAGTATTCAATTTTTAAAGTTAACAAAATCATATATTGAGAAAAGGGATCTGGACGTAGTATTTTCATATCATCCTAAGAGATTTCTATTACAGTGCTAAAAATGTGTATATGAGCTATGTATACTCTTATGTACCAATAAAGAGGAAGGAAATGCAATTTTCCTAGCATAATTCACACTTCTCCCTACCACTGATAAAAATTTGTGTGGCTTTATTGTAAGTCTTGGGATATTTGGTGTTTTATTGCTAAATGTCTATTTATTAATTTGTTTGTTTTAAGTGGAATTATATCCTTTGTAGCTATAGAGAAAAAAGACTTGACACAACTGAAAATCACATTTGTGGTTGCCCCATAGCACTGCTGTAATAATACAGTTAGCTTTAATACTTAAATTCTTCAGAACAGACATTTATTACTCAAAGGCATTTTAGTCCAAGGGAAAGCCTTTCTCTGTTCTCTGCAGTCAGTGAGAGAGACTTACCACAAGCTGCTTGTTCTGCTTGAATTGCACTGTGTGACCGTAAACATTGACGAGAATCTCTTTCAGGTAAGTAATGTGTCGATTTCCATGGAAAGGATAGTTCGTGCCTTCAATGCTGAACTGCGTCAGAGTATCAGGTAGGTCAGGGATGGTCTGAGCCACAATATACGTGTATTTCCCTTGAAAGTGATGCACCAGACCGTCGAAGGTGATGTAGTGTGGGTCTCCCATGATCCGGCATTTCCCAAAACCTAAAGGGGAAGAGCTTCATTACTCTTCAGTCTGAATGTGCATGTGCGAGATGCCAAGCATTGGATCATTTTAACATAAGTCAGATAAAAATGATTGCTGCTAGCATGCAGGTCTCTTAAAGATGGGCGCTCAGGCATCACCCTAGTGAATGGGCACTCAAATGAAGAGACGGCCAGAGAAATTCATTCCTCTGCTGAGACCCAGTGCAAGCCAACTGAAGCAGGGGTTTACAGGCTTTCTAAAGACTAAGCTGTGCATGTTGGTCCTCTGCAGAGGAATGACTTTGCCACACAGCATGGCTTGCAGTGGGCTCTTAGAGATGCCCGTTTCATAATCCTCGGCAACGTGTTGCTACAAAATTATTGGAATATGAAAAGCAATGTCTAGTTTCGGCTGGCTCGCTGCTGTCACACTGATTTCTTCTGAGGTTACTAAATTGATCATTGAGTTCACCAGACCTAACAGCAGTGACTATCGTCTAAGTATTCTCCTTGGCCACTGAGCGCAGAGCAAACCATTATCCCAGGACCAAGGCTCTCCTTAAGAGTGCTGGAGTGCCTCTGCTGTGGTATTTTGCCAAAATGGAGCAGGGGGAAGCTGGATTTGCATTATGCTCTTGTACTGGTCATCAATACAGTAGGACCCATGCCATACTATTCTTCAAAATTGAAGTGTAGAGTCACTAGGCAACAAGCTATCTCCTAAACACTCCAATTTACCTAGAGAATATGGGATTAACTTTGCTTAGCCAAAGCAACCATTGGATGAAAAGCACCAAGGTTCTCTGACTGGCCTATTACATATCTGTTCAGATCTGCTCTGTCCTGGTTTGCCTTTATTTTTTTCTGTTCTCAAATCAACAGGCAATGGGAAAAACAGGATCGTTGCCAAAGGATTCACAGACATATCTGAGGTTTGGTTTTGGTAGATGCAGTGAAAATCTTTTATTATTATTTTATTTAATCTAGTCAGACTAAACTGTCAAATTTCTAGATGTAAGTAAATTTTCAAACTGTTGTTCCACTTCCTTCTACAAATTCTGTCTTGTATTGGAACTTTCTATTCTGAGAACTGAGGCCTTTTTGTGTTAATAATGTGTTGTCAATAGTACTGTCAGAGCTGCCTTTCTCTGTATAAAAGTCTGGAAGTGCCATAGAAGAAAGAACGGACACCCACATCCTTCCTCCTTCTCCAGGCCTCATGAAACACCAAGTGAAGACCTGCCCGCACATACCTGTTGGATTGCACTTGTGTTTTCCATTTTTGATCACGCAGGTTTCTTTAGAATCACAGCTGTAGCTGTTACATGTGATGACACCGTTCTTCTGACACTGGCATCTTTTGGCACAGTGTGGAGTTATCCAGGTGTCCCCAGCCTGGACACAAGTTGTGTTAATATGTTACCAAGGTGCTCAGCTTCACGATGCAATAAAAGCTCAATAGCAAAGGGTGTGGGGGGGCAACCCAGTCCATTTATCTTACTATCTTTGGCATGAGAATTTGAACACAAAGCAGGACTAGGATAGACTGCCTGAATAACTCTGATCAATTGACAAATTTTGAATATGCCTGAATTTTGGCCTCAGGTGCAAAGTACCAAGCTCCTGCACCTCCTAATACCTGAGCCTGCAGCTTGTACTAATCAGATGAAAGGTATTTAAGAGGTAGACCCTGAAGATTTCTCTCTCTCATTCGGATGGACAGGGGACCAACTTTCTACAAGCTTTGCAACCAGAGATTTGCTCCACAAACTACTTACGCTGTAGTAATTGTTGTCGTCGTCCCTGCAGCCACAATTGCTCAGAGGTACACATTTGCCATTACTGAGCACGTAATTATCATCACACTCACAGCCCTCTGTGCACTCTTCTGTCTTCTCACAAAGGGAAGAGGCAAAAATGTCATTGCATGTTGATGGGCAGGTGGAGACACAGTCCGTGTAATGGCTATAGGTTGGACAGGGCAACGCTGTGTGGGTGAAGAGAATAGAACCAGCGTTATTAAATACATTTAGAAAGCGCACTGCAAACACATGTGCCTGCCTGAAAGTTACAACTTGGCTTATGGAATGGTAGTATAGAATTGCTTTTTAATAGCTGATTCTGATCATCAGACCCTCTCTGGAGCTGCTGATTCAGTTCTACTACAGATATGCCTGAGCTGGTGTCGCCTGGCGCTAGATCATTCAGATTCAGTATTCCAGTTCAGCCGCAAATGCTTCTTTGGGCACTGCTAGAAAGGAGAATCTTTAGGGCAAATTCCTTAGAATGTTTGGCCCTCCAGTGATGCAAACCAGGTGTATATCTAGCTCAACCACAGACATAACCACATGCAAGAACAGCTATGCATTCTCAGACTGAAGATTCATCTAGCTCTATACCCGATTTCTGCCAGTGACTAGAGGTGCATAAGGGGACAGTTCAAGAAACAGGGTAGCAGGACAAAGGGTTCATTTGTGCAGTATTTCTCGTGGCAAGGAGACAACTAGGAATTTCTGATGGTCCTATTCAACATTCATCTGGCTTGTTTTTTAACCAGTTAATTGTTTTGTCCTCCACGACATTATGTGATAATTAATCCTACAATGTAATACTAAACTGTGAAAAAAAACCCAACAAAAAGAAACCCACTATGTGATCTTTACTCATTTTTACATAATTTCTTTGTAGCTTTGTGGAATGGGTGGAGTGAGGCACGTACATTGGAAATTAATCCAAGAACGCAGCTCTTAATAAGTAACTGTCCAAATTGCCAGTTTTCATCCTAAACACAGTGAGAGGCATTGAGCCCTGTGTCCTAACACAGTATCTCACTTTGTTTTAGTCTTCTGGTTATATTATTTCTCCACTTTAGACTCATTGCAGTATCTCATGGCACTCTACTAAAGACATTCTGACTCCACATTACTATCCATAACTTTCCTAGTCCTGAGTTATCACTGGCTTTAGCTCAACGTGAACACAGTTCAGTGCAACAATGGAGTCATAAAATCATAATAATAGAATTGCATTTTGTGAGAATTGGGTTTAATTTAATTTTACATAACTTGGTGACCTAATACTGCTGATTTGTTTTCATGCTGTCAGCCATCCAAGTTTGATTTTTTTTTTTGCTTGTGCACTTACGACAGAATGTGCTATTCCTCCATTTAATGGTGATTCCATGATTCCTGCAGGTGTCCACATAGACTTGAACTATGTCGCAGAGAGTGGACTTCATGCCATCATACTGGCACATGTCATAGATGCAGCTCTGTATGAAGTCTTCAGGCTTGACTAGATTATGACATGCTTTGAATTTGTCTGATTTTAGGACATTGCATTGGCTCTCAATGCCTGGTTTATTCTCAGCAGTGCAAGGAGGAACATCATCTTCTCTTAAGTCTGATAAACAACTGCATGAAAGCACAGACACAGCCATGTGTAAGTTTCAAAGGCATATATAAGAGACTGAAACTGAAAAGTTTGTTTCTACTGAAAGGTATTAAACAAATAACACAGAAAGCATAACAGTCTGCTTTCTGTCTATGAGTGAAAGTAGGCAGAAGTAGACCTGCCTGGCAATCACCATGCTGTGTCTGACCCTCGTTACTCTCGCTGAACTTGACCCTGACTAGAGGATTGACTTCTCAGCTTGACCTCAGACCTGTCTCATCACTGCAAGCTTGTGTGGTGATCTGGACTCTTGGCTGACCCTGGCTTCCACCCTGGAGCCTGCCCTGCTCGAGTAGTGTGGCATGGGCCCTGGCTGGTGAGGCCACTGTTCTCTGGGCTGTGTCATCACACCTGGCTCCCTGGCCCTTAGGGAGCAGCTGGCCCTCACTGCTCCCCAACGCCATCGTCCCGCTCTAGGTGTTTTTGGTGTAAAATAAACAGGCTATGCCACACTGTGGACTGCCCAAAGCCTAGTTCCCCAAGCATGTATGTAGATCGATAGGACAGCTGTGGTTTCCTTCTGGCCTGTGCAGTGGTTTCCTATGGTGATGGCTTTTTTTGAGCCTCAAATTGAAGAAAAGAAAACATATACACTGCTTATGTGTTACAAAGTAGCAAACAGTCAAAACAATTGAAAGGAGACTGTTTCCCAAAGGAAGTTGGAAGGTATGAAAAGAAGTTACATGTACCCTTCATCACTGTCGTTTTCTACCTTCCAGCTATTTCCAAACTGTGTGACACTGACGAGTGTGCCATTGCGCAAGGACAGATCGTCTTCACGGTTATCATTGAAGTTACCACACATGCCATGTACCTGCAAATGAACAAGAACCATATTCTAAGCACAAGCTGCTCTACATCAGCTTCCCCAATAACTTCTTATTCATTGCTTATGAAATGTGATGAAATCACCCCCGCCACCCAATCTTGTATCAGACATTTCAGACATACTCACTAGTGTCTGACTGCACCCATGGAGAAATAAAATAGAAACTGCAGTAAATCTGTGGTTCCCTAAGGCTTTAAGGCATTTAATTCTATAAGCTGGATGTATTCCCCTAGCCAGGTCGTATTCTCTAACTACCCCCTTGGAACACAAGGAAATTGTTGTGAAGAGAAAAAAATAGGGAAAAAAAAAAAATGGCATGTTACAATACAGCTACAAAGAAAGCTGCAATAACAAAACATAGAAATAAAAGTAAATGCATAAAGCAGTGGTTTTGAAACAGTGCCAGATGTTTACGTACTAAATCTTACCTTTGAGAAATAAGACTGTGGGAGGGTGATTTCCAGGTGGTGATTGCCATCATACTTCACTATCACACCGAAGTCAGTTTCTACTACTATAAATCTGCCAACATTTCCAATGGACACGCCTCGCAACTGGTTCTCCACTGGAGTGTAGACTCTTTCGTTGTTCAGCTGGAGAGACATGTCATTTGTCAATATGGACATTCTTCCATGAAAGTTTTTGTGCTCACAGTCTATATTCCTTCCAGTGCTGAAGATTTCTCTATGACAGTTTTAGCTCTTTACACTTCCACCACTGCATATTCCAACCATGGGTTGCAGGAATCAGCCTTTCAGCTGAGGACAGCTGTGCCTTTAACAGGGAGCTGGGAAGATCCCTGGTAGTGAGCGAGTTTGTACCCACCCATATGAGGGATTCCCTGCCTCCAGTACTGCCATGGATCCCCATGCTATTCTAGACCAATACAGTATGACTTGCTTTTCCTCTGCTCTTGTTAGCTAGCTATGGGTGATTGGGTTGACAACAGCCCTGTTCTTTAGTTAAGGAAACAATTCACCAATCCGGAGGCTCTGGGCTCCATCTCCAAGATACAGCCAATAGAACTGTAAACCCAAACCAGAAGCCTTGGGAACTACTGAGAAATGATATTTCCCCATGATATCCAGTTAATGAAGGTGCTCACAAGTATTAAGCATACATGTACATATTCCTTAGTAAACATGACGATCCTTTTTCCTACAGCTACTGTAGTGAGTTAATTTTAAGATAATTCTTGCCAGAATAAAGAGCACCACCACCTACCAGGATTCCTTGTTTTTTCTGAAGAGTGATTCGTACACCATACACATCTATGTAGACTTCTTTCAGATATGTGGCCCCTCTTAGTCCTCTGTCTTCATTCTTTCCAAGGATGGTTATAGGAATCACACTGTTGGCTTCGACAACCTCAACCAAGGTGTAGGTGCAGGTACCCACAAAAGTGTACATCATTCCATCAAAAGTGAAATAATGGGGATCTCCTGCCACTTGACATATTGCTTGGCCTGAAGGTGAAAAAATTATCTAAGAACTTTGAACTGGATTTCACCATGGATTCAGCTGACCAAAGATGTTTGCATTAGTGCAGCAACCTAATCCTGATCATTATGATGTGGGCAAACCTTCACAGAGGTATCTCAGGTTCATGCCAATGACATTTATTTGAAAATAAGAAATTTCCAGAAAGTGTCTCCTAAATTTAATTTGCAAATTATGTACAAATTTGCAACTTGGCAGCAAATGAACCTCTTTATACATTTCTATATGCAGTTGTAGCTATGATTTATGGTAGTTGAGAGTAATACAGAACTTTTCTACTCAGCTATATAAAAAATACATAATTATATGTATAAATATAGATGTAAATGTAAAAGTAAATACATTTGCCTCTATATACATAGATACTTAATGCATTTGCCATCACCCAGACTCTCAGAAATGCAGTTCTCAATTATTTGCAAATTTAGAGCTAGCAGCCCTGGTGATGTGGGACTTGAATTTGTGTTACCAAGACAAAAGGAACCCAGATGACCTTGCAAGCTTTGGGGCAGCATCAGTTTTTGCTGATATCCACTACAACAGAAGGGGATCTGTGCTTGCGAGACAGATCATCATGTCTTTTCAGCTCTTAGCACTGGCAGCAGTCAGTTGGGACATCTGTGCCACCACATAAGAAGTTTATAATAAAGCTAGAAGAAGAAGAAGGATCTAAATATGGAATTGACATTGAGGACCATTTTGAGACAGGACTTACCATTGGAATGACAGCCCAGCACACCATCCTGAACGCTGCATTCCTCTCTGACTCCACACTCCCAGGATGTGCATACAATGGTGTTATTAGTCCTGCAGGTACAGCGTTCAGTGCAGGAATAACTGGTAAACCAGCTTTCATACAGCTGAGTGGAAAAAAAGAGTGTAGAAGTATATACTATAAGATAAATTGGAAGGTAATACCGTAAGGGACAAACAAATTACTAGTATTTGAATGTGCATGATATGTGATCATTTGGGCAATTGCAGCCACACAGCTTGCAAATCAAGAAGGCTGACAAAGTGAGTCTATTTTGTTATTATTAATGGTGTAAATAATAATTGTGTTAGTGTTATTAACATATTTTTCTCTCATGGTGATAAGATGTTCTTTCTTTTTTTTTTTTTTTTTTTTTTCCTTTAAATGTCTGAGGTAACTTGCCTGATGATAGTGGTTTTTTTCATCAATGCAACCACAGCTGCTTTCTGGCACACATTTGTCTCCACTCAAAACATAGCCTTCCTTACAGAAGCAACCTTCCACTGGTAAGGAACTGCAGGAATCAACCGCTGAGATGTTCAAACAGGTAGAGGGACACCTAGTACCACAGCTCTTGTAGATGCTGCCTCCAGGACAGGACATTGCTAGAGAGAAAAAGAAAAAATAAGATCACTCAATAGGAAAAAATCATAGTAAAAGTTTTCCTGATGCTTTCATTGTTTGGTTCTGAAAATATACAAAAATTGCTGTTAGAAAGTCTGACACTGGAGAGTGCTGCATACAAAGGATTTTCTTGCAGTGTGAGATGGGTGGCTTTTGGTAGAGGTCGGTAAGACAGGTGGGCCACCCTGCTCTTTACCTCACAAAGAACGTCAAACATTGTATGCTCGCTTTGACCTTAGGTCTAATGTGATCATATAGGACTAATTGTGCTTGGTTAAGTAAACTTTTTTCTGCAGGTTAAAAGACATAAAGTCACTTTATAAAAGGAATAGAAGAATCTCTTCATGTACCACCGGATATGGCCCCGTTACTGTTGTTACTATTTGAACACCCGCCATATATTTAAAAATAGAACTAAAAAAATCAGGCTCTATCTTTCACTGAGACCCCTTGAGGAAAATATATCATACTGTCACATCCCTTCTGCTCATGGTAGAATTTGGCTTCTATCACTCAAAGCATGCTCCCCAGGGAAGACATTACATTTTACAGAAATCCTGAAGCATTTGTCCATTTCTGTCATCTAAAACCCCCCTGAATACTGTTTCTGGCTAGATTCTGTCATAAATCACTACATATGACTCATTTACTTCTGTCCCTACAGGAGGATCTCAGTCCTCTCAGGCAATTACAGCCAACATCTCCAGTCATCTAGCCAGAGTACCTGCCCTTTGTCAGGTTCTTAATTCAGTTTTTATTTGAATTACTGATGGAGGGAGCACTTCAGGGTCAATCCTCTTAATGTGACTGAGTCTTCTCTATCACTATAATCAAGCAATAGATAGTTAGGTCCTGGGCTATTGCCTCAGACTATGGAGTCCATAGCTTTAATCTGATTTGGAGTGTTAGAAGATTGTTTCTTGCTCTGTCTTGTTTTTATTTACGAATTCTCAGTGATCTGTCCTCCCAGGGCTGACTTACTGGGTGCTTTTAAGCCATTCTAAAGTCACAGTAATTCTTTTTTCCAAACTGAGCAGCTCCCAGAATCTCTCAAATTTTTTTTGGTTTAGTTTCAATGCAGAGCTAATTGTTGACCACAGAGGTAAAAATAAAAAAGAAGGTGCAAATCTGCAGAAGGTAATACAGTGGTAACTTGTATAATAAAAATTATTGTAAAAGAAAAAAAAAAACCCCAAAAAACAAACCCGTAGAGAAGAGTTATGGTTTATTTCAGTGTGTTTGACCTTTAGAGGACTTCTTTTTTGCTTCAGGTGTGTACTTTGTGGATATACAGGTCCTTTAGAAGATGCCTGGCAAGCAGAAAACTGCCCAGTGCTGCATTAAATCAGCACCAGTGGAACTCCTGGAAAGCTTTGTTCTAAGAAATATGAATTAATTATATGAAATTTCCCATAAGGTCATTTTGAGGAGAATTACTTGGGAGATAGGTGAGAATACTTGATTTCTTTGCTGCATAGAGAAATACTTGTCAACTTCCTAGAAACAGCTGTTTCTCAAGGTCTCTTATTAAACCAGTTTTCTAACCAAAAGCTATTGATAAGCATTTGTGCATGGAGGACTACCAGCTCCGCTCACATTGAGGATGGTAGATTTTCAGTGGATCAAAGCAAGTTACTTTCCCAATGCAGAAGCTCACATAAAATACAGTTGAATGTAATCAAACTTTTCCAACAAACTAATAGTAAATTATTAAAACTTTAAGGATTAGACCTACATGTATCCAAATGTTCATGAAATTTAGTGTTTTACACAAATACTGGAATGGTACTGAAACTGAAGCAAGCTCAAGACATGACAAAAGATAGACTATACTCAAAACATTACATAAAATGAAATAATATGCATGAAAAAGGTATAGGAGAATGTGCATACTTTTGAAGTTTAAATCCAGAATAGATATTTATAAGTCACAACACTCACGGCAAAGAGTAGCATTCCTCCACTCTGTGCATATCCCAGCATTGATACACGCCTCAGCATAGGCCTGCAGCCCATAGCATAAGGATGTTGCCTGTCCACCAGTGAAACACATGTCGTAAACACAGTTTTCAAAGAAATTTTCTGGAGGAACTTTGGAGTGACAATCCTTGAAGATTCCTGTGTAAATCAAGAAAGATATACAGAAGGATAGAAAAAAAATTGGGAATTATAAGATCACTACCACTATGTATTTTCTGTCATGGTAAATGTATTGTGAGAGCTCCAGGCTAACTTTGTTTAGTAAGTTAAACCAACACTTGAAACGGAGCAGGCACAATGAGACTTGGCCCTCTGGATCAGGCTTTCTTCTTTTTGTGTGATTGATACAACATAGTTTACATAAAGTAAGAGCTGCTGGCTAGGCAAGCCACCAATTCTAGACAACTGCAGGGGCTCTCCAATGCACAGAACATCTACAGAATTTCAGATAAAGTATCTGTAATACATGCAATGACAGTGCCCTCTGAACTATTTCTTCTGGCAAGCAGAGCGCAAGTCACTATAAAGCAAAGACCAGCTATGGCTCCTTGCACATATTGTCAGATAATTTTCATGGACACATTGGCACCTGTCTGAATGGTTGATATGACCAAGCACCTATGAGCTTTATGTTGGCTATTCACACTGGAGGTTTTATATGCTTCCACTGTAAGCTCAGAACAACGGACTATAGAGAGAAGACAACACAAGCTATAAAGTGCTCCATCACATGACTCACAGAGAAGTACCAGCATACTACCTGTTGGGTCTGTGATCATGCCACATGCTGTGTTCTTCTTTGCTTCACTCTCCAGCACAGGATCACATTGCTCTTCTGTCCCACTGGAGCAGCTGGGGAAAGCAAGCAAAATCACGTGTTTCACATCTCTTACTATCAGATTATCAGTGGAAGATTGACACATGACAACCCTGCACAACAGGGTGTATTTTATTAGAGTCACTTTATCCAGCTTATTTGAAATGCTGATGTCAGCCCTATCACTGAATGGACTCTGTTTTCAATGCCTTCTGGGCTATTCAAAGGCTTATTCGTAGCTGAAAAAAAGACCTATGGGATCCGATCAGTTATGGTTTCCAGTCAGGGAACTGGACTGAAGTCCTATCCCACCTCACACTCAGCAGACAGTTCCTGCTTTGGAAAACAAGACTTATAGGACATGAGCCCTCTTCTCATTCCCTGTTTAATTTAAAGGGGCAGCTCCCTACTTCTAGTGGACAGTTGGAAGATGTAAAATGGTACTGGATTACAAAGCCAGTGAGTGGATGGATGCTTGATTTTATAGAGTTTGATTAGCAAATGCCATATGATTAAATTAATATACATACATGGTGTTATTCTCAGGCACAAGCCAGCTTTGTCCCAGATCAGTGGAACTACTTGCAACATCACCATTGGGCTTTATATTGTCATCATTTGGATCACCATTATAATTACCTGTGAGGGTAAAAAGAGATTTATGGGACACATGAAGTTCACAGCTGCAGAACAAACCTAGGTTTCAGGCTGCAAAATAAACTACAATGAACGAGGGAGAGTATATATGCAACATCAATGTGTACTGGGCAAAATAAGAAGGGCTCAGTTGTGTTTTAGACTTTGACCACTGACAAGAGCTGCCATTCAGAGACTTGTGGACTTGAAACAAGGAGTCTGTAAGTTCTTATGTCACTAGATCACATTGCATACAAGAAAGAATTGCTTAGGTAAAAAAACCCCAACTCATTTCCTTGGATCCTACCTGTAGAATATTGGACTAAAGATCAAATGGTGTTATTTGCACCATTATATTCTTAGGTAGATCTCCTCAACTGAAAGTGTGAAAAACCACGGAGAGGTAATGGAACTAGGAAATTTCAGATGATCCAAATCAAAAAATAATCAGAAACTCACAAGACAAGCTAGTCTTGTAATTTCTACAGTCCCATTTCAAATAACAGAAAAATGTATTTGTGGAATTCTTAAGTAGACACATGCAAATCATTACTCTTTCTAAATTTAAACTGTAGAACTGAAGTGAGGTTTTTTTTATTTGGCTAAAAATGTTATTTGTTGTTATACTTCACAACATTCCAAATGGATAGCATGTTACCAGGAATTTTGTAAGTAACAGTTCTTAGAAACTGAGAAATTCTAGCAAGCTTTTTTCACAGCTGTAAATTCTAGTCCATTTGACAAGGACTAGTGTGTGTAGAGTAAGTATGACATGCTAAGAAAAAAAGTTTAAGTAAGTAATCACCAGCCTCCACAATTCACTAAAAAGTGACTAAGCCTATGACTTACCACAGAGGCCACAGAGCAGACCACTGTAATCAGAGGGCGCAGAGACTTCTGCATAGTGATTTCCATCATATCTCACCCACAGTCCAAAGTCAGTTTCCAAGAGAAGATATCCACCACTGCTTTGAATACTGATCTTCTTTTCAATAAATACAGGCAGGTTCATTCTGCTACCATTCACCTGTACAGCAAGTTGTAAAAGTTAGTGTATGGCTGCTGGGACTCCTACAGCTAAAATAGATTAGTGAAAGATATATCTTGTGCACAAGGGAACTGGAAATAATTAAAGAACACTTCATCTGAGGAAATTTGTTGGACATCTCATTAAAAGAGGTACATTTAACTAATAAAAAGAGAAAGTTTGCTATGAACTCTACAATCAGAGAAAATATTTCATTATCTGCATGTCAGTATAAAAATATTATATGTGTCTTTTAAACAAATATTTTCTTACATTCACTTTCTTGTTTTTCAGCAAAGAAATCTGGTTGCCATAGACTTTCACGTGAACTGACTTAACATAAGAGACTTTGGTGTTGGTTCCTCTGTGCTCATTTGTTGTGGACACATCAAAGTATGGAAGCCTCTCAGAGACGTTGCACACTTTGGAGAGGGTGTAAGTGCAATTTCCCATGAAATTATGAACTCTGTGGTCAAAAGTGTTATAATGTGGGTCTCCAGAGGCACTGCAGGAAGCACGGCCTGGGAAGAAAGACAGACAGAATAATTCCCTCTGAATCTCTACCAGACTTCTGCAGTGGCTTTGTTCCCACTTTGGTTGACTTTGTAATTGCTGCTCAGATATAACAATGATAGCATCAGTCAAGAACATTCCAAAGCCCAGCTCAGCCTCCTATCTTGGGACCCATAAAGAATCTGTACTCTTCTGTATCAGATATCTATGCTAGAGGTTGAGGAAGAAATGTAAGCAAAAAGCTTTGATATTAAAAAAAGGTTTGTTATTAGGACATCATTATATAAAGGGGAGCAGAGAGTTTTTAGTGTCCTTATCTGAAAGGCTATTTCTGACTAAACAGGAAGAATCTACTCAAAAACTGTACAGGGTTGGTTAGCCAGGATAGACCACTGCACTACCAGCTGTCTGGGGTTCTGTACTCACGTCAGTTATGGAACTCCTGTTGAACACTGCATTCACAGAATGTCCTTTACACACTTTTAAAAAATATTGAAGTTAATTAGCTAGTGATAATATGTACAAATGGAGTTACACAGTGTGTGTGCATTTGTGTGTGTGCGATGGGTAAGGTTTTGAGTGCTAATAAGAAATTCCCATTTTTAAAAAAAAAAAAAAAAAAATCTTCCTGTCAAATTTTAGCAGAGTTGAGCTTGCAGGTGTTTTATGGTGTTTATCAACAACAACAAAAAATAATGAAAAGAGGTCCTTACTTCTCTGCTTTTCAATAGCATGTTATAAAAAGAGCAACACTTATGGTGTACATATCAACCTTAACTGCTTACACACAAACTAATAAAACTTCAGGAACTACATAACAATTATCAAAAAACCCAGAAGACATTCAAACTGACCAGGTAAGCCAGCACTAGCAGTCTCTTGTACTTAACAAGCTGGCACATGAAGAGGACTTAGTACTTAAAACTGGAGGAAAGAAGCAGTTAAAACTTATCTAAACTGACATTTTAGTGTATTTCCTAAAGTAATAGAATAACAATAACCACAATAACTCAGTCTTTTCCAGGACCGTATAACTGAATTATATCCAAAATAAAAAAAGAAAATTGGAAGATAAATTAAATTTCCAAATACTACAAACAATGACACCTGTATAACAGGTGAAAACTTGCCATAGAAAAGGGTAAATTAAATGTTTGTGGAAATGTTTAGTCACTTATTTAGTATGTAAGATAACTATCAGGCAGCTGGTCTACTGTACCAAAAACCCCAACACCATGGCGAAAGAGACCCAGGGCAGAACTTCAATAGTGACTACTCAGAAAGAATCGCAGCACTGAAGGACTGTCCCACCAGTGTGATTGGGTGAGCAAGAAAAAGGTCTCACCCTCCAGTATAAAAATCTCTGTCACTTGGCTGTGGAACCTGGATTAAAAAATTGAGCAGTTATGACAGGCAGTAAGAGATCCGGATGGTAAACGACATTACCTGAGTCCGGTGTGGGTCTCGGTGGTGATGGTGTGTGTGGAGTCTGCGTTGTGGTTTTTGGCAAGGTGGTCCCAGGTTCTGTGGTTGATGAACCTAGCACAAGAGAGAGTCAGAGGTGTTCCATGCCAACGCGGGAGTTTTGTTGCAGGCAGCTGATGCACCCTTCCCAAACACCCCAACACCGTGACCAGAGAGGCCCAGGGCACTGATTGCACAGTGACTCCTTAGCAAAGATTTCTGCACTCAAGTGCTCGCCAAACAGCATTGCTGGCTGACAAAAGGAGAAACGCAGCTCCTTCAATAGAGAGACGCTCCATCCCTTGGCCACGAGCCTCAAAGAAAGCTGAGGGAACACGTGCCACAGGCAGTAGAAGACGGGGATGGAACATGGCAGTACCTGAGCTCGGTGTAGGTCTTGTTGTGTGTGGAGTCTGCGTTGTGGTTTTTGGCAAGGTGGTCCCAGGTTCTGTGGTTGATGGACCTAGCACAAGAGAGAGTCAGAGGCATTCCGCGCCAACGCGGGAGTTTTGTTGCAGGCAGCTGATGCACCCTTCCCAAACACCTCAAAGAAAGCTGAGGGGACACGTGCCACAGGCGGTAGAAGATGGGGATGGAACATGGCAGTACCTGAGCTCGGTGTAGGTCTTGTTGTGTGTGGAGTCTGCGTTGTGGTTTTTGGCAAGGTGGTCCCAGGTTCTGTGGTTGATGAACCTAGCACAAGAGAGAGTCAGAGGTGTTCCATGCCAACGCGGGAGTTTTGTTGCAGGCAGCTGATGCACCCTTCCCAAACACCCCAACACCGTGACCAGAGAGGCCCAGGGCACTGATTGCACAGTGACTCCTTAGCAAAGATTTCTGCACTCAAGTGCTCGCCAAACAGCATTGCTGGCTGACAAAAGGAGAAACGCAGCTCCTTCGATAGAGAGACGCTCCATCCCTTGGCCACGAGCCTCAAAGAAAGCTGAGGGAACACGTGCCACAGGCAGTAGAAGACTGGGATGGAACATGGCAGTACCTGAGCTCGGTGTAGGTCTTGTTGTGTGTGGAGTCTGCGTTGTGGTTTTTGGCAAGGTGGTCCCAGGTTCTGTGGTTGATGGACCTAGCACAAGAGAGAGTCAGAGGCGTTCTGCGCCAACGCGGGAGTTTTGTTGCAGACAGCTGATGCACCCTTCCCAAACACCTCAAAGAAAGCTGAGGGGACACGTGCCACAGGCGGTAGAAGATGGGGATGGAACATGGCAGTACCTGAGCTCGGTGTAGGTCTTGTTGTGTGTGGAGTCTGCGTTGTGGTTTTTGGCAAGGTGGTCCCAGGTTCTGTGGTTGATGGACCTAGCACAAGAGAGAGTCAGAGGCGTTCCACACCAGCGCAGGAGTTTTGTTGCAGGCAGCTGATGCACCCTTCCCAAACACCCTGACAAGGGCCCTGCCACCAGCATAGCTGGGTGACAAAAACACAATAGGGAATTCTGTACCTATGCTCAACGTCAAGGCAATGGGCCTTCCATGAGCTAAATAGTGACTGCAGGCAGTGGCAGTGCTCCAGTATTGCAGAGGAAAGCCTGCTTGGGCACAGGCTGCATCACTGGCTTGCAGGGCCCTGCAGAGGCAACCTGTGTTCCTGCCTGTAGCACAGTCTTCCATCTCAGTTAGTGACATCTCTCAAGCTGCCCTTCCCCAAGCTGAGCCTTGTACCTGTGCAGTATCCCTCTTCAATGGACAGATCATCCAATGCTACTTCGCTCCGGAAATCTTCACCCCATTCTCCCTCCAGGACAATCTAAAGGAAGGGATGGTTCCCAGCATTAGCTCCGGCCACGCTTGTGAAGTGCCATTAGAAAGCACGGTTCATCTCAGACGGCAGTGAAAGCCTGTGCCCTTACCTGCATATTTCCTGTGCTGTGCACTGTGATCTCTCCCAAGTTCCAACTGTCCCCGTGGTTCCCAGTGCTGCTCCAGACCAGCACCAGCTCTTCATCCTTAACCACGTACACCCGCAGGGCCATTGCTTCAGCCACTCCGTACATGTGATACCAGAAGCGGAAGCAGTGCGGTCCTTCCGAACTGCACACCGGACTGACCAGATGAGCCACAAAGCCAGGGAGGGCATTGCTCCCTTGCAGGTAGATGTAGTAGCCGTCTGAAACAAAGCGTGAGCCACGCTGTCACACACCATCAAATGTAGACAAGGCAGCCAGGGACAACCCAAGCACAGTCCTGGGAGCACCCTCTGCTGCAGTTCAAGGCAGGCAAAAGGAAGGGAGAGCAAACACAGGTCCTTTGCTAGCCATAACCCTCCCCAGCCCTGAGTCCACCCATGAACCGTGCTCTCTGGGCCATGGCAGCTGTATGGCTTGGACTGGGCAACGGCACCACCTCCAAAGCACCGTCACAATCCTTGCATGGCTCTGCAGCTTTGGGGCCCACTCATCACTGGCTTCTGGAGAAGCCAGCATCTCCTACAAGAGACACCTGTTCCCCTGAGACAGCCGGGTCATCAAGCTTTGCATGACTTTCCTCCTTACACGGCAGGTCCTTGCCTGCCCTGAGGGTACCACAGACTGATTCCCAGGGCTGGAAAGCTTCCTAAAGGACGGCTCTGGCTTTGGGGGAGACTGCCATAAACGGCTCTGGATCAAGGCCAGGAAACATGTGGCCTGTATTTGCTGTTAGAAGAGGTTTGTTGCCATCTTCCCAGGGACAGCCCTCTGCCTGAAGGACCGCTGTGTACTGATTGCTGTTCCTACCTCCTGTCGTGTGGTCAGAGGCGGGGCCAGTATTTTGCGTGGGTGTTGGACCCTTGTGCCTTATCCAGTCAATGCTGCTGTAATCTGCCTGGACCCACTCACAGAAGTCGTCATCGAATGTGCAGGCGAAATTGCATTCTGGTGGGGGAGCTGGATATGGTGCAGAAGGGAAAAGAGAGTTTCTAAAGTGAGGGTGGAGCCACCTTTTCCCCATGTCCCACAGGGCACACGTACATCCCTGGCGTGCTCTTGACCAGGTGAGGATGGCCAAGTAAGTGGAAGTACACGAGCTGAGTGCCTAGCCCAGCCAGTAAAAGCCATGGATGGGAGACAACAGTACCTGTGCTTGTCCCAGGGGCTGGTGATGTCGTATGTGGAGGCCGCGTTGAGGTGCCTGGCAAGGGGTCCAAAGTTGTAGGAGCTGCTGGATGTACAGTGAAAGTGAGGTGGAGAAGATGCGTTTCATAATGGGGACGTGTTCCCAAATGGGGATGTTGCACCCTTCCCAAACACCCCCACACAATGGCAAAAGGAGCACAGGACAGGGATTCCACAGTATCCCTGTCACAAAGGATCTCTTCACCCAAGGGCTGGCCTACCAGAGCAGTTAGGTGACACATGGAGAAACCTCCACCACTCTACTCTACTCTACTCTGCTCTACTCACTTGAGCCTGGTATGGGTGGTGACGTGGTGGTTTCACCTTCTGGAGGTGTGGGGGTGATGGTGCCTGCTGTTGGAGTCGCATTGCCTAGGAAGGAGACAACGGTAGAAGCAAATCAATCTTCCTTGATCAGCTCTCGTTCAAGACAGAAACTACATTGACTGCCACAGGAAGCATAACATTCCTCAAGCTGCCCTCCTAAGCCTTGTGACTTATCCAGTCAACGCCGCTCTAATCTGCCTGGACCCAGTCACAGAAGCCATCTTTCAATGTGCAGGAGAAATTGCAGTCTGGTGGGGGAGCTGGATATGGTGCAGAAAGGAAAGGAGAGTCGCTAGAGTGAGGGTGGGGCCACCCTTTCCCGTGTCCCACGGGGCACACGTACATCCCTGGCGTGCTCATGGCCAGGCGAGGATGGCCAAGCAAGTGGACGTAGGCAGCATGCTGGTGTATCAGAGAGTAACCTGAGGATGGACAGGCTGAGGAGTGAGGTTTTTCCTGGGGAATCATCCCCATTCTGGGTATCCCACGTTGTACATTCGTCAAGGCTTCTTTCTTTCTTTCTCCCTCTCTCACCTCTGGTCCCACTTCTCCTCTCCGCTTTTGTGGGTGGTACCTTGCTAAGCCTACCAGAGGTCACGGGCTATGTCTTGGGATGGATGCTACCAATGATTTTCTACAACCTTAGGACCTTTCTGGCTGCTTCTTGAAGCCGCACTTCATGTACAGGGAAGGGCAGTACATAGCAAAGCTCAAGCCCCTCCTGACTGGCAGTGCATTGCTATCCCCCAACATCTGTCCAGGCAACGTCTGCCTTCGTACTGCAAAAAAGCTGCTGATACAGCACTCTGGTCAGGCCACTCCTGCGCTAAGGACAAACAACACTGTTAAGAACACATTGGGCACTGTTAAGAACACATTGACATTTTACGGGGCTCCTGGATCTTAAACCTCAGGCATCGGACTGAAAGCCACAGAATGTACAAGAAGCAAAGAACACCCATGATCTGCTCAACAAAAGGAACGACTACCACTCGCTCCCTCTGAACCTGTGCACAAATACCATTACAACTCACTCATGAAAACACATCCAAAACTGACACTTACCACAGACAGTGCCAGCACTCCAGTCTCCCAGAGCCACGCCTGCCTCAGCACAGGCTGCGGCATAGGCCCCCAGGTCATTGCAGAGGTGCTCCGTGCTGTTGCCCGTGGCACACTGGTCATAGACACAGCTCTCAAAGTAGGTCTGGGGCGGTAGAACTGCATGGCATGGCTGGAACGGGCCACCGAGTTGCGTGAGGATTGCACACTGCTTGTTAGCTGCCTCCTCCTCAGAGGGGGAGCAGGACACAGGCGGGCCGACGGCTGGGTCACACCTGCAAAGCAGACAGACAGCCTTGAGCTCACAGCAGCCTGTGGACCCCAACCACGTCGTTTCTTGACCTCCTCCCCAGCCAAAACCTCAGCCTCTGGAGTTCGGATTCCTCGCTAAGACAAAGCACCCACGGCTGTCGCTTGCAAGAATGAGCACCGTGCACCCTGACGGCGTGGAGGGGCCGGGACCCTGCCACAAGCAAGCCAGCCTTGAGGGGAAAGGGGAACGGCCACACATCTGGCACCCAGTTGCGGACAGGACATCCCACTGGTGGGTGGAGCAGAGAGGTGAGACACAAGGACAATACGTCTGCTGCTGTGGAGCCTCTACACGCTCTCACACGCCTTCCCACAACTGCCTGCCCCTCTCCCTTGCCCTGTGCCTGCCATGACCAGCCCTCCCTCCTTGTGCCCCTCACAGCTCCCCTCTCCCACGCTCCCTTTCATCCGTCATCTACGTGACGGAAGAAGGACTCACGGCCAGTCGTTATCCGGCACCATCCAGCTGACTCCAAAGTCATTGAAGTTGGGCACGACAACCCCATCGGGTCGCATGAAGTCGTCCTGCTGGCTCCCAGTGTACGCCCCACACAGCCCACACAGCTTGCCCTTGTGCTTCTCAGACACCCTCACTAGGAGCTCGTGGTCCCCATTGAACTGCAGCTGCAGGCCCAGCTTGGTAGAAACCCGCACGTAGGAGCCACTCAGGGATACAGTCACACCGGGCGCAGGAGCAGCAGGCAGGGAGGTCAGAGCACCGTTGATCTGAATAAGGGGGAGAGAGGGAGACAGAAGCATAAAGAGGTGCCCTCCACCAAGAGGTCACTGTTCTGCACTGCGGTGGTGCCAGGGCCCAGTGAGTCAGAAGCACTGATGGCATGAGAAACCCTGCCCAGGCCTACTGCTGCCAGCAGCTACTCTACGTACGGCACACTGAAAGCTCAGGAAAACAAGCTGAACATCTGTTGCTGCACAAGCAGCCGTATCTGCCCTGCTCAGAGCCTCGCCGGGCTCTTCTGTGAGCATGCCAGCAGGCTCAGGGAACATCAAGCTCCCCTTGGGGGCAGAGTGGTACTTAATGGTGCCTTGGGCGTCTGTTGCCCCCGGGTGTAAAAATGAGGGGCTTACGTAGACCGCCTTGTTCTTGCGCAGAGCAATGTGGAGGCCTTCCATGGACAGTGCCACCGAGTTCAGAGCTGTCCAGCTCTTGCTGCCGCGATGTTCGTTGCGGGTGGTGACGCCGAACCCAACGGAGGAGTTGTCACAGCCCGTCACCACCGTGTAGTTGCAGGAGCCCTGGAAGTGGTGAAGCTTCCCATCGAAGGTGCTGTAATGCGGGTCGCCGTAGATGTGGCAGAGAGCAGTGCTGGCTGGGTAACAGCCCCTCTGGCCGTTCTGGATCTCGCAGACCTCGTCCACACCACAGGACAACGCAGAGCAAACCATCTGGCCGTTGGCTTCACACCGGCACTGGCGAGTGCAGTTCTCGTTCACAGAGTGCTCACCTTCCTGCAGGTAGGGAAACACCGAGCGTCAGCATACCAGGCAGGGAAGCAGAGGCAAGGGAGTTCCCTGGGAGGGGTGCAAGCCAGGGCAGGGTTTCCACTCACGCTGTAGTAGTTGCCCTCAAAGAGGCAGCCACACTGGGCCTCGGGCACGCAAGTGTCTCCGCTCAGGAGGAAGCCAGAGGTGCACGCACAGCCCTCCATGCAGGGCTTGGAGCAGTTCTGTGGGGCTTGTCGGTCAACACAGGTGGCAGGACAGCCGGTCATGCAAGGGTCATAGTAGCTGTTGGCAGGGCACAGCAGGGCTGCAATGGGAAGGGGACAATGAGGACCAGCACGCCTTCCAGGAAGGACAACCTTCTGGGAAGGGGAAGACCAAAGACTTGCTTTGGCCAGAGGTTCTGGGCTCGGGGAGAGACACATTTCCCTTCTGGCAACTGCAAGGCAGGTACTCACGGCAGAAAGTGGCATTCCTCCAGGGAAGAAGAGTCACACCGGCTGCCTGGCACGCGTCAGCGTAGGCCTCCAGAGTAGCACACAGGACCTCCTGGCCACCATTCAGGGCACAAAGGTCATAGAAACAGGTCTCAAAGTAGCTCTGGGGGTTGATCACGGCGTGGCACCTCTCAAAAGAGCCAGGCTGGGCGGTCAGCATGCCACAGAACTGCTCCGATCGGTAGAGCTTCTCCTCTTCTGCACTGCAGGGTTGGGGGGGGACGGGGACACCGCAAGAGGAGTCGTCGTCTGGGACCTGCCAGCTCTCCCCCAGCGCATCGGAGTCTGCGGCCTGCTGCCCGTTGGGCATCATGTAATCGTCCTCTCCGCGGTTGTTGAAGTTCCCGCACATGCCACAGGTCAGGTTGAAGTAGGTGGTGGGCACCTTCACCTCCACCGAGTGGTCAGTGTCGTAGGACACTCGGAGGTTGAAGTCTGTCTCCAGGACGATGTAGCGGCCGCTCCTGCTCACCGTGATGGCTCCTCCCGCTGCGCTCACCGGCAAGGTCTGGCGCACGTTGTTCACCTAGGGCAGACACACCGCAATGGACCCTGGACTTATCCCTGGCCTCCTCCCTGGGGTCTCCTGTCCCAGGGAAATAAGCTGCCGGGCCAGGCACAGCAAACCGGTGCCCACGATGCCCTCACACCCAGATGCCCCCGGGGCTTGCGGAGACGGGTCTGCGTTCTGCGCTCTGCAGGGGCCTCTGTTCAACACGAGCCACATTCCCCGTTTGCGTCCTCCTGCTCCAACCCCTCCAGAACCAAAAAACAAAGCAACCCAGTGGCTTCAGGGGAACCCACCCGGGCCGGGGACAACGGAGATGTCTGGTACGTGCCAGGCCCTGCCAAGAAAAGCCAGCCCTGCCAAGAAAAGCCACGCCACGCTTGTGCCAGCCCCAATGCCTACCAGCACTTGGCTCTTCTCCTTCTTGACAATGGCAATGCGCTCTCCGTACACCTCAACCAGGACTTCGCGCACATAGGACACTCTGGTGTTGCCACGATGCTCGTTCTTGGCCTCAACATTGAAGTAGGGCAGGGAGGTGGTGTTGGAGCACACTTTGGCCAGGGTGTAGGTGCAGTTGCCCATGAAGTTGTGCGTCACCTTGTCAAAGGTGTTGTAGTGAGGGTCACCGTGGACGTGGCAGATGCCGTAGGATTGTTCGAGGCACTCAGGTTTCCCATCCTGCACCCCGCAGTACTGGCCCGCAGGGCATGAGGCACTGGAGCACTGGACTTTGCTTCCCCGTGCGGGACACGTGCACTTGGAGGAGCAGGTGTTGTCCGTCCAGAACTCCGAGCCCACGGGGTAGTGCTGCCCGTTGTGCCAGCACCCGCACTGCTGGCTGGGCACGCATCGGTCATTGTAGAGCAGGTACCCGCTGTCGCACACACATCCCTCCACGCACGGCAGGCTACAGGTAGCGGGAGCCATCGGGTCAACACAGGTGGCAGGGCAGGCTGCAGCACAGGGCTCGTAGTGACTGTTGGCCGGACAGGTGATAGCTGCCGAGACAGAAGACATGGCCATGACTTGGAGAACCTCACACTTCTTTGTGCTATTTTTTCCCCTTTTGAAAAATTAAGAGTCTGTATTTTCTCTGTGGTCTGCTTGTCTCCATGGGTATTCTAAGTCGTACCGGATCAAATGAAACAGAAAACGGTGCCTCTAATAGTGACAGCCACCTGTAAATCCCCATGGCACGTCATAAAAATATTTCTTATTCCCCACCCCACTCTTTCATTCCTGTTCTGTGTTTTCCTGAGAGTAACGACCCATGGTACTGTGTGTGGACTTACGGCAGAAGGTTGCATTCCTCCACACAGGGATCTTGACACCAAGCGACTGGCAGGCATCCGCGTAGGACTGCAAGCTCTTGCACAGGACCTCGTGGTCCAGCCCCAGCTCACACAGGTCATAAAGGCAGGTGTCAAAATAGCTGCTGGGGCTCAGCACAGCGTGGCACATCTGAAACGGGCTGCTGGTGTCAGTGAGGAGCCCACAGAAGCGGCTGCTGGCAATGACTTGCTTGTCCGTCTCGTTGCAGGCTGGGGTGGGGAGCGGTCCGGCTGAGCAGCTGTGGAAAGAGAGGAAGAAGGGCTCCTGGGTCATCTGTGGGCTTCTCCTGGTGCCTCCCCCTCTCCTTGCCTGACACGTCCCCAGACCTGCTGGCGGACCACACACACCTGCTGTCGTTGGACACCTGCCAGCTGTTGCCCAGGCTGGTGGAGTCTGGCTCCAGCACCCCGTCCGGGTTCAGGAAGTCATCTGCTGCCATCCCGTTGTAGTTCCCACACATGCCACAAACCTTCTGCCCAAAGGTGCTTGGGAGCGTCACCTCCACCCGATGGTTCCCATCAAACTTCACTCTCAAGCCGAAGTCTGTCGTGACCACTGTGTAGAATCCGCTGGACGAGACCTGCACGCCCGCGGATGGGGTGCATGGCAGCACCTCTGCCACTCCGTTGACCTGGAAGGACAGACACCAAGGCAGGGTTGGAGCAACCCAATTGGCACAGCTCTCTCCTCTCGCATTGCCCCACCACCTCTGCCCCTTGTCCTTACCGTCACCACTCCGCCCTTTCCCAGCCTTATCCGCTGGCCAGCCACATCGATGTCCACGTATCGAACGTAGGACACGCGAGTGTTGCTTCCCCTGTGCTCATTGGCCGCTTCCACGTTGAAGTAGGGCAGCGAACTGTTGCTGTCGCACAGCTTGGAGAGGGTGTAGGTGCAGGTGCCCATGAAGTGGTGCAGCTGCTTGTCAAATGTGTGGTAGTGAGGGTCTCCTTCCACCACACAGGTCCCTGGCAGGGGAAAGGCCAGCGGAAACGTTCAGTTAAGCTCCTCCTGCTGCCTCTTCTGCCCAGCCCACCTTGCGCAAAGAACATCAGCCCCGTGACTGGTCTGCTCTACTCACCTGGGCCTGGTATGGGTGGTGACGTGGTGGTTTCACCTTTTGGAGGTGTGGGGGTGATGGTGCCTGCTGTTGGAGTTGCATTGCCTAGGAAGGAGAGAGAGAGAGAGTCAGAGGCGTTCCACGCCAGCGCAGGAGTTTTGTTGCAGGCAGCTGATGCACCCTTCCCAAACACCCTGACAAGGGCCCTGCCACCAGCATAGCTGGGTGACAAAAACACAACAGGGAATTCTGTACCTATGCTCAACGTCAAGGCAATGGGCCTTCCATGAGCTAAATAGTGACTGCAGGCAGTGGCAGTGCTCCAGTATTGCAGAGGAAAGCCTGCTTGGGCACAGGCTGCATCACTGGCTTGCAGGGCCCTGCAGAGGCAACCTGTGTTCCTGCCTGTAGCACAGTCTTCCATCTCAGTTAGTGACATCTCTCAAGCTGCCCTTCCCCAAGCTGAGCCTTGTACCTGTGCAGTATCCCTCTTCAATGGACAGATCATCCAATGCTACTTCGCTCCGGAAATCTTCACCCCATTCTCCCTCCAGGACAATCTAAAGGAAGGGATGGTTCCCAGCATTAGCTCCGGCCACGCTTGTGAAGTGCCATTAGAAAGCACGGTTCATCTCAGACGGCAGTGAAAGCCTGTGCCCTTACCTGCATATTTCCTGTGCTGTGCACTGTGATCTCTCCCAAGTTCCAACTGTCCCCGTGGTTCCCAGTGCTGCTCCAGACCAGCACCAGCTCTTCATCCTTAACCACGTACACCCGCAGGGCCATTGCTTCAGCCACTCCGTACATGTGATACCAGAAGCGGAAGCAGTGCGGTCCTTCCGAACTGCACACCGGACTGACCAGATGAGCCACAAAGCCAGGGAGGGCATTGCTCCCTTGCAGGTAGATGTAGTAGCCGTCTGAAACAAAGCGTGAGCCACGCTGTCACACACCATCAAATGTAGACAAGGCAGCCAGGGACAACCCAAGCACAGTCCTGGGAGCACCCTCTGCTGCAGTTCAAGGCAGGCAAAAGGAAGGGAGAGCAAACACAGGTCCTTTGCTAGCCATAACCCTCCCCAGCCCTGAGTCCACCCATGAACCGTGCTCTCTGGGCCATGGCAGCTGTATGGCTTGGACTGGGCAACGGCACCACCTCCAAAGCACCGTCACAATCCTTGCATGGCTCTGCAGCTTTGGGGCCCACTCATCACTGGCTTCTGGAGAAGCCAGCATCTCCTACAAGAGACACCTGTTCCCCTGAGACAGCCGGGTCATCAAGCTTTGCATGACTTTCCTCCTTACACGGCAGGTCCTTGCCTGCCCTGAGGGTACCACAGACTGATTCCCAGGGCTGGAAAGCTTCCTAAAGGACGGCTCTGGCTTTGGGGGAGACTGCCATAAACGGCTCTGGATCAAGGCCAGGAAACATGTGGCCTGTATTTGCTGTTAGAAGAGGTTTGTTGCCATCTTCCCAGGGACAGCCCTCTGCCTGAAGGACCGCTGTGTACTGATTGCTGTTCCTACCTCCTGTCGTGTGGTCAGAGGCGGGGCCAGTATTTTGCGTGGGTGTTGGACCCTTGTGCCTTATCCAGTCAATGCTGCTGTAATCTGCCTGGACCCACTCACAGAAGTCGTCATCGAATGTGCAGGCGAAATTGCATTCTGGTGGGGGAGCTGGATATGGTGCAGAAGGGAAAAGAGAGTTTCTAAAGTGAGGGTGGAGCCACCTTTTCCCCATGTCCCACAGGGCACACGTACATCCCTGGCGTGCTCTTGACCAGGTGAGGATGGCCAAGTAAGTGGAAGTACACGAGCTGAGTGCCTAGCCCAGCCAGTAAAAGCCATGGATGGGAGACAACAGTACCTGTGCTTGTCCCAGGGGCTGGTGATGTCGTATGTGGAGGCCGCGTTGAGGTGCCTGGCAAGGGGTCCAAAGTTGTAGGAGCTGCTGGATGTACAGTGAAAGTGAGGTGGAGAAGATGCGTTTCATAATGGGGACGTGTTCCCAAATGGGGATGTTGCACCCTTCCCAAACACCCCCACACAATGGCAAAAGGAGCACAGGACAGGGATTCCACAGTATCCCTGTCACAAAGGATCTCTTCACCCAAGGGCTGGCCTACCAGAGCAGTTAGGTGACACATGGAGAAACCTCCACCACTCTACTCTACTCTGCTCTACTCACTTGAGCCTGGTATGGGTGGTGACGTGGTGGTTTCACCTTCTGGAGGTGTGGGGGTGATGGTGCCTGCTGTTGGAGTCGCATTGCCTAGGAAGGAGACAACGGTAGAAGCAAATCAATCTTCCTTGATCAGCTCTCGTTCAAGACAGAAACTACATTGACTGCCACAGGAAGCATAACATTCCTCAAGCTGCCCTCCTAAGCCTTGTGACTTATCCAGTCAACGCCGCTCTAATCTGCCTGGACCCAGTCACAGAAGCCATCTTTCAATGTGCAGGAGAAATTGCAGTCTGGTGGGGGAGCTGGATATGGTGCAGAAAGGAAAGGAGAGTCGCTAGAGTGAGGGTGGGGCCACCCTTTCCCGTGTCCCACGGGGCACACGTACATCCCTGGCGTGCTCATGGCCAGGCGAGGATGGCCAAGCAAGTGGAAGTAGGCAGCATGCTGGTGTATCAGAGAGTAACCTGAGGATGGACAGGCTGAGGAGTGAGGTTTTTCCTGGGGAATCATCCCCATTCTGGGTATCCCACGTTGTACATTCGTCAAGGCTTCTTTCTTTCTTTCTCCCTCTCTCACCTCTGGTCCCACTTCTCCTCTCCGCTTTTGTGGGTGGTACCTTGCTAAGCCTACCAGAGGTCACGGGCTATGTCTTGGGATGGATGCTACCAATGATTTTCTACAACCTTAGGACCTTTCTGGCTGCTTCTTGAAGCTGCACTTCATGTACAGGGAAGGGCAGTACATAGCAAAGCTCAAGCCCCTCCTGACTGGCAGTGCATTGCTATCCCCCAACATCTGTCCAGGCAACGTCTGCCTTCGTACTGCAAAAAAGCTGCTGATACAGCACTCTGGTCAGGCCACTCCTGCGCTAAGGACAAACAACACTGTTAAGAACACATTGGGCACTGTTAAGAACACATTGACATTTTAAGGGGCTCCTGGATCTTAAACCTCAGGCATCGGACTGAAAGCCACAGAATGTACAAGAAGCAAAGAACACCCATGATCTGCTCAACAAAAGGAACGACTACCACTCGCTCCCTCTGAACCTGTGCACAAATACCATTACAACTCACTCATGAAAACACATCCAAAACTGACACTTACCACAGACAGTGCCAGCACTCCAGTCTCCCAGAGCCACGCCTGCCTCAGCACAGGCTGCGGCATAGGCCCCCAGGTCATTGCAGAGGTGCTCCGTGCTGTTGCCCGTGGCACACTGGTCATAGACACAGCTCTCAAAGTAGGTCTGGGGCGGTAGAACTGCATGGCATGGCTGGAACGGGCCACCGAGTTGCGTGAGGATTGCACACTGCTTGTTAGCTGCCTCCTCCTCAGAGGGGGAGCAGGACACAGGCGGGCCGACGGCTGGGTCACACCTGCAAAGCAGACAGACAGCCTTGAGCTCACAGCAGCCTGTGGACCCCAACCACGTCGTTTCTTGACCTCCTCCCCAGCCAAAACCTCAGCCTCTGGAGTTCGGATTCCTCGCTAAGACAAAGCACCCACGGCTGTCGCTTGCAAGAATGAGCACCGTGCACCCTGACGGCGTGGAGGGGCCGGGACCCTGCCACAAGCAAGCCAGCCTTGAGGGGAAAGGGGAACGGCCACACATCTGGCACCCAGTTGCGGACAGGACATCCCACTGGTGGGTGGAGCAGAGAGGTGAGACACAAGGACAATACGTCTGCTGCTGTGGAGCCTCTACACGCTCTCACACGCCTTCCCACAACTGCCTGCCCCTCTCCCTTGCCCCGTGCCTGCCATGACCAGCCCTCCCTCCTTGTGCCCCTCACAGCTCCCCTCTCCCACGCTCCCTTTCATCCGTCATCTACGTGACGGAAGAAGGACTCACGGCCAGTCGTTATCCGGCACCATCCAGCTGACTCCAAAGTCATTGAAGTTGGGCACGACAACCCCATCGGGTCGCATGAAGTCGTCCTGCTGGCTCCCAGTGTACGCCCCACACAGCCCACACAGCTTGCCCTTGTGCTTCTCAGACACCCTCACTAGGAGCTCGTGGTCCCCATTGAACTGCAGCTGCAGGCCCAGCTTGGTAGAAACCCGCACGTAGGAGCCACTCAGGGATACAGTCACACCGGGCGCAGGAGCAGCAGGCAGGGAGGTCAGAGCACCGTTGATCTGAATAAGGGGGAGAGAGGGAGACAGAAGCATAAAGAGGTGCCCTCCACCAAGAGGTCACTGTTCTGCACTGCGGTGGTGCCAGGGCCCAGTGAGTCAGAAGCACTGATGGCATGAGAAACCCTGCCCAGGCCTACTGCTGCCAGCAGCTACTCTACGTACGGCACACTGAAAGCTCAGGAAAACAAGCTGAACATCTGTTGCTGCACAAGCAGCCGTATCTGCCCTGCTCAGAGCCTCGCCGGGCTCTTCTGTGAGCATGCCAGCAGGCTCAGGGAACATCAAGCTCCCCTTGGGGGCAGAGTGGTACTTAATGGTGCCTTGGGCGTCTGTTGCCCCCGGGTGTAAAAATGAGGGGCTTACGTAGACCGCCTTGTTCTTGCGCAGAGCAATGTGGAGGCCTTCCATGGACAGTGCCACCGAGTTCAGAGCTGTCCAGCTCTTGCTGCCGCGATGTTCGTTGCGGGTGGTGACGCTGAACCCAACGGAGGAGTTGTCACAGCCCGTCACCACCGTGTAGTTGCAGGAGCCCTGGAAGTGGTGAAGCTTCCCATCGAAGGTGCTGTAATGCGGGTCGCCGTAGATGTGGCAGAGAGCAGTGCTGGCTGGGTAACAGCCCCTCTGGCCGTTCTGGATCTCGCAGACCTCGTCCACACCACAGGACAACGCAGAGCAAACCATCTGGCCGTTGGCTTCACACCGGCACTGGCGAGTGCAGTTCTCGTTCACAGAGTGCTCACCTTCCTGCAGGTAGGGAAACACCGAGCGTCAGCATACCAGGCAGGGAAGCAGAGGCAAGGGAGTTCCCTGGGAGGGGTGCAAGCCAGGGCAGGGTTTCCACTCACGCTGTAGTAGTTGCCCTCAAAGAGGCAGCCACACTGGGCCTCGGGCACGCAAGTGTCTCCGCTCAGGAGGAAGCCAGAGGTGCACGCACAGCCCTCCATGCAGGGCTTGGAGCAGTTCTGTGGGGCTTGTCGGTCAACACAGGTGGCAGGACAGCCGGTCATGCAAGGGTCATAGTAGCTGTTGGCAGGGCACAGCAGGGCTGCAATGGGAAGGGGACAATGAGGACCAGCACGCCTTCCAGGAAGGACAACCTTCTGGGAAGGGGAAGACCAAAGACTTGCTTTGGCCAGAGGTTCTGGGCTCGGGGAGAGACACATTTCCCTTCTGGCAACTGCAAGGCAGGTACTCACGGCAGAAAGTGGCATTCCTCCAGGGAAGAAGAGTCACACCGGCTGCCTGGCACGCGTCAGCGTAGGCCTCCAGAGTAGCACACAGGACCTCCTGGCCACCATTCAGGGCACAAAGGTCATAGAAACAGGTCTCAAAGTAGCTCTGGGGGTTGATCACGGCGTGGCACCTCTCAAAAGAGCCAGGCTGGGCGGTCAGCATGCCACAGAACTGCTCCGATCGGTAGAGCTTCTCCTCTTCTGCACTGCAGGGTTGGGGGGGGACGGGGACACCGCAAGAGGAGTCGTCGTCTGGGACCTGCCAGCTCTCCCCCAGCGCATCGGAGTCTGCGGCCTGCTGCCCGTTGGGCATCATGTAATCGTCCTCTCCGCGGTTGTTGAAGTTCCCGCACATGCCACAGGTCAGGTTGAAGTAGGTGGTGGGCACCTTCACCTCCACCGAGTGGTCAGTGTCGTAGGACACTCGGAGGTTGAAGTCTGTCTCCAGGACGATGTAGCGGCCGCTCCTGCTCACCGTGATGGCTCCTCCCGCTGCGCTCACCGGCAAGGTCTGGCGCATGTTGTTCACCTAGGGCAGACACACCGCAATGGACCCTGGACTTATCCCTGGCCTCCTCCCTGGGGTCTCCTGTCCCAGGGAAATAAGCTGCCGGGCCAGGCACAGCAAACCGGTGCCCACGATGCCCTCACACCCAGATGCCCCCGGGGCTTGCGGAGACGGGTCTGCGTTCTGCGCTCTGCAGGGGCCTCTGTTCAACACGAGCCACATTCCCCGTTTGCGTCCTCCTGCTCCAACCCCTCCAGAACCAAAAAACAAAGCAACCCAGTGGCTTCAGGGGAACCCACCCGGGCCGGGGACAACGGAGATGTCTGGTACGTGCCAGGCCCTGCCAAGAAAAGCCAGCCCTGCCAAGAAAAGCCACGCCACGCTTGTGCCAGCCCCAATGCCTACCAGCACTTGGCTCTTCTCCTTCTTGACAATGGCAATGCGCTCTCCGTACACCTCAACCAGGACTTCGCGCACATAGGACACTCTGGTGTTGCCACGATGCTCGTTCTTGGCCTCAACATTGAAGTAGGGCAGGGAGGTGGTGTTGGAGCACACTTTGGCCAGGGTGTAGGTGCAGTTGCCCATGAAGTTGTGCGTCACCTTGTCAAAGGTGTTGTAGTGAGGGTCACCGTGGACGTGGCAGATGCCGTAGGATTGTTCGAGGCACTCAGGTTTCCCATCCTGCACCCCGCAGTACTGGCCCGCAGGGCATGAGGCACTGGAGCACTGGACTTTGCTTCCCCGTGCGGGACACGTGCACTTGGAGGAGCAGGTGTTGTCCGTCCAGAACTCCGAGCCCACGGGGTAGTGCTGCCCGTTGTGCCAGCACCCGCACTGCTGGCTGGGCACGCATCGGTCATTGTAGAGCAGGTACCCGCTGTCGCACACACATCCCTCCACGCACGGCAGGCTACAGGTAGCGGGAGCCATCGGGTCAACACAGGTGGCAGGGCAGGCTGCAGCACAGGGCTCGTAGTGACTGTTGGCCGGACAGGTGATAGCTGCCGAGACAGAAGACATGGCCATGACTTGGAGAACCTCACACTTCTTTGTGCTATTTTTTCCCCTTTTGAAAAATTAAGAGTCTGTATTTTCTCTGTGGTCTGCTTGTCTCCATGGGTATTCTAAGTCGTACCGGATCAAATGAAACAGAAAACGGTGCCTCTAATAGTGACAGCCACCTGTAAATCCCCATGGCACGTCATAAAAATATTTCTTATTCCCCACCCCACTCTTTCATTCCTGTTCTGTGTTTTCCTGAGAGTAACGACCCATGGTACTGTGTGTGGACTTACGGCAGAAGGTTGCATTCCTCCACACAGGGATCTTGACACCAAGCGACTGGCAGGCATCCGCGTAGGACTGCAAGCTCTTGCACAGGACCTCGTGGTCCAGCCCCAGCTCACACAGGTCATAAAGGCAGGTGTCAAAATAGCTGCTGGGGCTCAGCACAGCGTGGCACATCTGAAACGGGCTGCTGGTGTCAGTGAGGAGCCCACAGAAGCGGCTGCTGGCAATGACTTGCTTGTCCGTCTCGTTGCAGGCTGGGGTGGGGAGCGGTCCGGCTGAGCAGCTGTGGAAAGAGAGGAAGAAGGGCTCCTGGGTCATCTGTGGGCTTCTCCTGGTGCCTCCCCCTCTCCTTGCCTGACACGTCCCCAGACCTGCTGGCGGACCACACACACCTGCTGTCGTTGGACACCTGCCAGCTGTTGCCCAGGCTGGTGGAGTCTGGCTCCAGCACCCCGTCCGGGTTCAGGAAGTCATCTGCTGCCATCCCGTTGTAGTTCCCACACATGCCACAAACCTTCTGCCCAAAGGTGCTTGGGAGCGTCACCTCCACCCGATGGTTCCCATCAAACTTCACTCTCAAGCCGAAGTCTGTCGTGACCACTGTGTAGAATCCGCTGGACGAGACCTGCACGCCCGCGGATGGGGTGCACGGCAGCACCTCTGCCACTCCGTTGACCTGGAAGGACAGACACCAAGGCAGGGTTGGAGCAACCCAATTGGCACAGCTCTCTCCTCTCGCATTGCCCCACCACCTCTGCCCCTTGTCCTTACCGTCACCACTCCGCCCTTTCCCAGCCTTATCCGCTGGCCAGCCACATCGATGTCCACGTATCGAACGTAGGACACGCGAGTGTTGCTTCCCCTGTGCTCATTGGCCGCTTCCACGTTGAAGTAGGGCAGCGAACTGTTGCTGTCGCACAGCTTGGAGAGGGTGTAGGTGCAGGTGCCCATGAAGTGGTGCAGCTGCTTGTCAAATGTGTGGTAGTGAGGGTCTCCTTCCACCACACAGGTCCCTGGCAGGGGAAAGGCCAGCGGAAACGTTCAGTTAAGCTCCTCCTGCTGCCTCTTCTGCCCAGCCCACCTTGCGCAAAGAACATCAGCCCCGTGACTGGTCTGCTTTACTCACCTGGGCCTGGTATGGGTGGTGACGTGGTGGTTTCACCTTCTGGAGGTGTGGGGGTGATGGTGCCTGCCGTTGGAGTCGTATTGCCTAGGAAGGAGACAACGGTAGAAGCAAATCAATCTTCCTTGATCAGCTCTCGTTCAAGACAGAAACTACGTTGACTGCCACAGGAAGCATAACATTCCTCAAGCTGCCCTCCTAAGCCTTGTGACTTATCCAGTCAACGCCGCTCTAATCTGCCTGGACCCAGTCACAGAAGCCATCTTTCAATGTGCAGGAGAAATTGCAGTCTGGTGGGGGAGCTGGATATGGTGCAGAAAGGAAAGGAGAGTCGCTAGAGTGAGGGTGGGGCCACCCTTTCCCGTGTCCCACGGGGCACACGTACATCCCTGGCGTGCTCATGGCCAGGCGAGGATGGCCAAGCAAGTGGAAGTAGGCAGCATGCTGGTGTATCAGAGAGTAACCTGAGGATGGACAGGCTGAGGAGTGAGGTTTTTCCTGGGGAATCATCCCCATTCTGGGTATCCCACGTTGTACATTCGTCAAGGCTTCTTTCTTTCTTTCTCCCTCTCTCACCTCTGGTCCCACTTCTCCTCTCCGCTTTTGTGGGTGGTACCTTGCTAAGCCTACCAGAGGTCACGGGCTATGTCTTGGGATGGATGCTACCAATGATTTTCTACAACCTTAGGACCTTTCTGGCTGCTTCTTGAAGCCGCACTTCATGTACAGGGAAGGGCAGTACATAGCAAAGCTCAAGCCCCTCCTGACTGGCAGTGCATTGCTATCCCCCAACATCTGTCCAGGCAACGTCTGCCTTCGTACTGCAAAAAAGCTGCTGATACAGCACTCTGGTCAGGCCACTCCTGCGCTAAGGACAAACAACACTGTTAAGAACACATTGGGCACTGTTAAGAACACATTGACATTTTAAGGGGCTCCTGGATCTTAAACCTCAGGCATCGGACTGAAAGCCACAGAATGTACAAGAAGCAAAGAACACCCATGATCTGCTCAACAAAAGGAACGACTACCACTCGCTCCCTCTGAACCTGTGCACAAATACCATTACAACTCACTCATGAAAACACATCCAAAACTGACACTTACCACAGACAGTGCCAGCACTCCAGTCTCCCAGAGCCACGCCTGCCTCAGCACAGGCTGCGGCATAGGCCCCCAGGTCATTGCAGAGGTGCTCCGTGCTGTTGCCCGTGGCACACTGGTCATAGACACAGCTCTCAAAGTAGGTCTGGGGCGGTAGAACTGCATGGCATGGCTGGAACGGGCCACCGAGTTGCGTGAGGATTGCACACTGCTTGTTAGCTGCCCCCTCCTCAGAGGGGGAGCAGGACACAGGCGGGCCGACGGCTGGGTCACACCTGCAAAGCAGACAGACAGCCTTGAGCTCACAGCAGCCTGTGGACCCCAACCACATCGTTTCTTGACCTCCTCCCCAGCCAAAACCTCAGCCTCTGGAGTTCGGATTCCTCGCTAAGACAAAGCACCCACGGCTGTCGCTTGCAAGAATGAGCACCGTGCACCCTGACGGCGTGGAGGGGCCGGGACCCTGCCACAAGCAAGCCAGCCTTGAGGGGAAAGGGGAACGGCCACACATCTGGCACCCAGTTGCGGACAGGACATCCCACTGGTGGGTGGAGCAGAGAGGTGAGACACAAGGACAATACGTCTGCTGCTGTGGAGCCTCTACACGCTCTCACACGCCTTCCCACAACTGCCTGCCCCTCTCCCTTGCCCCGTGCCTGCCATGACCAGCCCTCCCTCCTTGTGCCCCTCACAGCTCCCCTCTCCCACGCTCCCTTTCATCCGTCATCTACGTGACGGAAGAAGGACTCACGGCCAGTCGTTATCCGGCACCATCCAGCTGACTCCAAAGTCATTGAAGTTGGGCACGACAACCCCATCGGGTCGCATGAAGTCGTCCTGCTGGCTCCCAGTGTACGCCCCACACAGCCCACACAGCTTGCCCTTGTGCTTCTCAGACACCCTCACTAGGAGCTCGTGGTCCCCATTGAACTGCAGCTGCAGGCCCAGCTTGGTAGAAACCCGCACGTAGGAGCCACTCAGGGATACAGTCACACCGGGCGCAGGAGCAGCAGGCAGGGAGGTCAGAGCACCGTTGATCTGAATAAGGGGGAGAGAGGGAGACAGAAGCATAAAGAGGTGCCCTCCACCAAGAGGTCACTGTTCTGCACTGCGGTGGTGCCAGGGCCCAGTGAGTCAGAAGCACTGATGGCATGAGAAACCCTGCCCAGGCCTACTGCTGCCAGCAGCTACTCTACGTACGGCACACTGAAAGCTCAGGAAAACAAGCTGAACATCTGTTGCTGCACAAGCAGCCGTATCTGCCCTGCTCAGAGCCTCGCCGGGCTCTTCTGTGAGCATGCCAGCAGGCTCAGGGAACATCAAGCTCCCCTTGGGGGCAGAGTGGTACTTAATGGTGCCTTGGGCGTCTGTTGCCCCCGGGTGTAAAAATGAGGGGCTTACGTAGACCGCCTTGTTCTTGCGCAGAGCAATGTGGAGGCCTTCCATGGACAGTGCCACCGAGTTCAGAGCTGTCCAGCTCTTGCTGCCGCGATGTTCGTTGCGGGTGGTGACGCCGAACCCAACGGAGGAGTTGTCACAGCCCGTCACCACCGTGTAGTTGCAGGAGCCCTGGAAGTGGTGAAGCTTCCCATCGAAGGTGCTGTAATGCGGGTCGCCGTAGATGTGGCAGAGAGCAGTGCTGGCTGGGTAACAGCCCCTCTGGCCGTTCTGGATCTCGCAGACCTCGTCCACACCACAGGACAACGCAGAGCAAACCATCTGGCCGTTGGCTTCACACCGGCACTGGCGAGTGCAGTTCTCGTTCACAGAGTGCTCACCTTCCTGCAGGTAGGGAAACACCGAGCGTCAGCATACCAGGCAGGGAAGCAGAGGCAAGGGAGTTCCCTGGGAGGGGTGCAAGCCAGGGCAGGGTTTCCACTCACGCTGTAGTAGTTGCCCTCAAAGAGGCAGCCACACTGGGCCTCGGGCACGCAAGTGTCTCCGCTCAGGAGGAAGCCAGAGGTGCACGCACAGCCCTCCATGCAGGGCTTGGAGCAGTTCTGTGGGGCTTGTCGGTCAACACAGGTGGCAGGACAGCCGGTCATGCAAGGGTCATAGTAGCTGTTGGCAGGGCACAGCAGGGCTGCAATGGGAAGGGGACAATGAGGACCAGCACGCCTTCCAGGAAGGACAACCTTCTGGGAAGGGGAAGACCAAAGACTTGCTTTGGCCAGAGGTTCTGGGCTCGGGGAGAGACACATTTCCCTTCTGGCAACTGCAAGGCAGGTACTCACGGCAGAAAGTGGCATTCCTCCAGGGAAGAAGAGTCACACCGGCTGCCTGGCACGCGTCAGCGTAGGCCTCCAGAGTAGCACACAGGACCTCCTGGCCACCATTCAGGGCACAAAGGTCATAGAAACAGGTCTCAAAGTAGCTCTGGGGGTTGATCACGGCGTGGCACCTCTCAAAAGAGCCAGGCTGGGCGGTCAGCATGCCACAGAACTGCTCCGATCGGTAGAGCTTCTCCTCTTCTGCACTGCAGGGTTGGGGGGGGACGGGGACACCGCAAGAGGAGTCGTCGTCTGGGACCTGCCAGCTCTCCCCCAGCGCATCGGAGTCTGCGGCCTGCTGCCCGTTGAGCATCATGTAATCGTCCTCTCCGCGGTTGTTGAAGTTCCCGCACATGCCACAGGTCAGGTTGAAGTAGGTGGTGGGCACCTTCACCTCCACCGAGTGGTCAGTGTCGTAGGACACTCGGAGGTTGAAGTCTGTCTCCAGGACGATGTAGCGGCCGCTCCTGCTCACCGTGATGGCTCCTCCCGCTGCGCTCACCGGCAAGGTCTGGCGCACGTTGTTCACCTAGGGCAGACACACCGCAATGGACCCTGGACTTATCCCTGGCCTCCTCCCTGGGGTCTCCTGTCCCAGGGAAATAAGCTGCCGGGCCAGGCACAGCAAACCGGTGCCCACGATGCCCTCACACCCAGATGCCCCCGGGGCTTGCGGAGACGGGTCTGCGTTCTGCGCTCTGCAGGGGCCTCTGTTCAACACGAGCCACATTCCCCGTTTGCGTCCTCCTGCTCCAACCCCTCCAGAACCAAAAAACAAAGCAACCCAGTGGCTTCAGGGGAACCCACCCGGGCCGGGGACAACGGAGATGTCTGGTACGTGCCAGGCCCTGCCAAGAAAAGCCAGCCCTGCCAAGAAAAGCCACGCCACGCTTGTGCCAGCCCCAATGCCTACCAGCACTTGGCTCTTCTCCTTCTTGACAATGGCAATGCGCTCTCCGTACACCTCAACCAGGACTTCGCGCACATAGGACACTCTGGTGTTGCCACGATGCTCGTTCTTGGCCTCAACATTGAAGTAGGGCAGGGAGGTGGTGTTGGAGCACACTTTGGCCAGGGTGTAGGTGCAGTTGCCCATGAAGTTGTGCGTCACCTTGTCAAAGGTGTTGTAGTGAGGGTCACCGTGGACGTGGCAGATGCCGTAGGATTGTTCGAGGCACTCAGGTTTCCCATCCTGCACCCCGCAGTACTGGCCCGCAGGGCATGAGGCACTGGAGCACTGGACTTTGCTTCCCCGTGCGGGACACGTGCACTTGGAGGAGCAGGTGTTGTCCGTCCAGAACTCCGAGCCCACGGGGTAGTGCTGCCCGTTGTGCCAGCACCCGCACTGCTGGCTGGGCACGCATCGGTCATTGTAGAGCAGGTACCCGCTGTCGCACACACATCCCTCCACGCACGGCAGGCTACAGGTAGCGGGAGCCATCGGGTCAACACAGGTGGCAGGGCAGGCTGCAGCACAGGGCTCGTAGTGACTGTTGGCCGGACAGGTGATAGCTGCCGAGACAGAAGACATGGCCATGACTTGGAGAACCTCACACTTCTTTGTGCTATTTTTTCCCCTTTTGAAAAATTAAGAGTCTGTATTTTCTCTGTGGTCTGCTTGTCTCCATGGGTATTCTAAGTCGTACCGGATCAAATGAAACAGAAAACGGTGCCTCTAATAGTGACAGCCACCTGTAAATCCCCATGGCACGTCATAAAAATATTTCTTATTCCCCACCCCACTCTTTCATTCCTGTTCTGTGTTTTCCTGAGAGTAACGACCCATGGTACTGTGTGTGGACTTACGGCAGAAGGTTGCATTCCTCCACACAGGGATCTTGACACCAAGCGACTGGCAGGCATCCGCGTAGGACTGCAAGCTCTTGCACAGGACCTCGTGGTCCAGCCCCAGCTCACACAGGTCATAAAGGCAGGTGTCAAAATAGCTGCTGGGGCTCAGCACAGCGTGGCACATCTGAAACGGGCTGCTGGTGTCAGTGAGGAGCCCACAGAAGCGGCTGCTGGCAATGACTTGCTTGTCCGTCTCGTTGCAGGCTGGGGTGGGGAGCGGTCCGGCTGAGCAGCTGTGGAAAGAGAGGAAGAAGGGCTCCTGGGTCATCTGTGGGCTTCTCCTGGTGCCTCCCCCTCTCCTTGCCTGACACGTCCCCAGACCTGCTGGCGGACCACACACACCTGCTGTCGTTGGACACCTGCCAGCTGTTGCCCAGGCTGGTGGAGTCTGGCTCCAGCACCCCGTCCGGGTTCAGGAAGTCATCTGCTGCCATCCCGTTGTAGTTCCCACACATGCCACAAACCTTCTGCCCAAAGGTGCTTGGGAGCGTCACCTCCACCCGATGGTTCCCATCAAACTTCACTCTCAAGCCGAAGTCTGTCGTGACCACTGTGTAGAATCCGCTGGACGAGACCTGCACGCCCGCGGATGGGGTGCATGGCAGCACCTCTGCCACTCCGTTGACCTGGAAGGACAGACACCAAGGCAGGGTTGGAGCAACCCAATTGGCACAGCTCTCTCCTCTCGCATTGCCCCACCACCTCTGCCCCTTGTCCTTACCGTCACCACTCCGCCCTTTCCCAGCCTTATCCGCTGGCCAGCCACATCGATGTCCACGTATCGAACGTAGGACACGCGAGTGTTGCTTCCCCTGTGCTCATTGGCCGCTTCCACGTTGAAGTAGGGCAGCGAACTGTTGCTGTCGCACAGCTTGGAGAGGGTGTAGGTGCAGGTGCCCATGAAGTGGTGCAGCTGCTTGTCAAATGTGTGGTAGTGAGGGTCTCCTTCCACCACACAGGTCCCTGGCAGGGGAAAGGCCAGCGGAAACGTTCAGTTAAGCTCCTCCTGCTGCCTCTTCTGCCCAGCCCACCTTGCGCAAAGAACATCAGCCCCGTGACTGGTCTGCTCTACTCACCTGGGCCTGGTATGGGTGGTGACGTGGTGGTTTCACCTTTTGGAGGTGTGGGGGTGATGGTGCCTGCTGTTGGAGTTGCATTGCCTAGGAAGGAGAGAGAGAGAGAGTCAGAGGCGTTCCACGCCAGCGCAGGAGTTTTGTTGCAGGCAGCTGATGCACCCTTCCCAAACACCCTGACAAGGGCCCTGCCACCAGCATAGCTGGGTGACAAAAACACAACAGGGAATTCTGTACCTATGCTCAACGTCAAGGCAATGGGCCTTCCATGAGCTAAATAGTGACTGCAGGCAGTGGCAGTGCTCCAGTATTGCAGAGGAAAGCCTGCTTGGGCACAGGCTGCATCACTGGCTTGCAGGGCCCTGCAGAGGCAACCTGTGTTCCTGCCTGTAGCACAGTCTTCCATCTCAGTTAGTGACATCTCTCAAGCTGCCCTTCCCCAAGCTGAGCCTTGTACCTGTGCAGTATCCCTCTTCAATGGACAGATCATCCAATGCTACTTCGCTCCGGAAATCTTCACCCCATTCTCCCTCCAGGACAATCTAAAGGAAGGGATGGTTCCCAGCATTAGCTCCGGCCACGCTTGTGAAGTGCCATTAGAAAGCACGGTTCATCTCAGACGGCAGTGAAAGCCTGTGCCCTTACCTGCATATTTCCTGTGCTGTGCACTGTGATCTCTCCCAAGTTCCAACTGTCCCCGTGGTTCCCAGTGCTGCTCCAGACCAGCACCAGCTCTTCATCCTTAACCACGTACACCCGCAGGGCCATTGCTTCAGCCACTCCGTACATGTGATACCAGAAGCGGAAGCAGTGCGGTCCTTCCGAACTGCACACCGGACTGACCAGATGAGCCACAAAGCCAGGGAGGGCATTGCTCCCTTGCAGGTAGATGTAGTAGCCGTCTGAAACAAAGCGTGAGCCACGCTGTCACACACCATCAAATGTAGACAAGGCAGCCAGGGACAACCCAAGCACAGTCCTGGGAGCACCCTCTGCTGCAGTTCAAGGCAGGCAAAAGGAAGGGAGAGCAAACACAGGTCCTTTGCTAGCCATAACCCTCCCCAGCCCTGAGTCCACCCATGAACCGTGCTCTCTGGGCCATGGCAGCTGTATGGCTTGGACTGGGCAACGGCACCACCTCCAAAGCACCGTCACAATCCTTGCATGGCTCTGCAGCTTTGGGGCCCACTCATCACTGGCTTCTGGAGAAGCCAGCATCTCCTACAAGAGACACCTGTTCCCCTGAGACAGCCGGGTCATCAAGCTTTGCATGACTTTCCTCCTTACACGGCAGGTCCTTGCCTGCCCTGAGGGTACCACAGACTGATTCCCAGGGCTGGAAAGCTTCCTAAAGGACGGCTCTGGCTTTGGGGGAGACTGCCATAAACGGCTCTGGATCAAGGCCAGGAAACATGTGGCCTGTATTTGCTGTTAGAAGAGGTTTGTTGCCATCTTCCCAGGGACAGCCCTCTGCCTGAAGGACCGCTGTGTACTGATTGCTGTTCCTACCTCCTGTCGTGTGGTCAGAGGCGGGGCCAGTATTTTGCGTGGGTGTTGGACCCTTGTGCCTTATCCAGTCAATGCTGCTGTAATCTGCCTGGACCCACTCACAGAAGTCGTCATCGAATGTGCAGGCGAAATTGCATTCTGGTGGGGGAGCTGGATATGGTGCAGAAGGGAAAAGAGAGTTTCTAAAGTGAGGGTGGAGCCACCTTTTCCCCATGTCCCACAGGGCACACGTACATCCCTGGCGTGCTCTTGACCAGGTGAGGATGGCCAAGTAAGTGGAAGTACACGAGCTGAGTGCCTAGCCCAGCCAGTAAAAGCCATGGATGGGAGACAACAGTACCTGTGCTTGTCCCAGGGGCTGGTGATGTCGTATGTGGAGGCCGCGTTGAGGTGCCTGGCAAGGGGTCCAAAGTTGTAGGAGCTGCTGGATGTACAGTGAAAGTGAGGTGGAGAAGATGCGTTTCATAATGGGGACGTGTTCCCAAATGGGGATGTTGCACCCTTCCCAAACACCCCCACACAATGGCAAAAGGAGCACAGGACAGGGATTCCACAGTATCCCTGTCACAAAGGATCTCTTCACCCAAGGGCTGGCCTACCAGAGCAGTTAGGTGACACATGGAGAAACCTCCACCACTCTACTCTACTCTGCTCTACTCACTTGAGCCTGGTATGGGTGGTGACGTGGTGGTTTCACCTTCTGGAGGTGTGGGGGTGATGGTGCCTGCTGTTGGAGTCGCATTGCCTAGGAAGGAGACAACGGTAGAAGCAAATCAATCTTCCTTGATCAGCTCTCGTTCAAGACAGAAACTACATTGACTGCCACAGGAAGCATAACATTCCTCAAGCTGCCCTCCTAAGCCTTGTGACTTATCCAGTCAACGCCGCTCTAATCTGCCTGGACCCAGTCACAGAAGCCATCTTTCAATGTGCAGGAGAAATTGCAGTCTGGTGGGGGAGCTGGATATGGTGCAGAAAGGAAAGGAGAGTCGCTAGAGTGAGGGTGGGGCCACCCTTTCCCGTGTCCCACGGGGCACACGTACATCCCTGGCGTGCTCATGGCCAGGCGAGGATGGCCAAGCAAGTGGAAGTAGGCAGCATGCTGGTGTATCAGAGAGTAACCTGAGGATGGACAGGCTGAGGAGTGAGGTTTTTCCTGGGGAATCATCCCCATTCTGGGTATCCCACGTTGTACATTCGTCAAGGCTTCTTTCTTTCTTTCTCCCTCTCTCACCTCTGGTCCCACTTCTCCTCTCCGCTTTTGTGGGTGGTACCTTGCTAAGCCTACCAGAGGTCACGGGCTATGTCTTGGGATGGATGCTACCAATGATTTTCTACAACCTTAGGACCTTTCTGGCTGCTTCTTGAAGCTGCACTTCATGTACAGGGAAGGGCAGTACATAGCAAAGCTCAAGCCCCTCCTGACTGGCAGTGCATTGCTATCCCCCAACATCTGTCCAGGCAACGTCTGCCTTCGTACTGCAAAAAAGCTGCTGATACAGCACTCTGGTCAGGCCACTCCTGCGCTAAGGACAAACAACACTGTTAAGAACACATTGGGCACTGTTAAGAACACATTGACATTTTAAGGGGCTCCTGGATCTTAAACCTCAGGCATCGGACTGAAAGCCACAGAATGTACAAGAAGCAAAGAACACCCATGATCTGCTCAACAAAAGGAACGACTACCACTCGCTCCCTCTGAACCTGTGCACAAATACCATTACAACTCACTCATGAAAACACATCCAAAACTGACACTTACCACAGACAGTGCCAGCACTCCAGTCTCCCAGAGCCACGCCTGCCTCAGCACAGGCTGCGGCATAGGCCCCCAGGTCATTGCAGAGGTGCTCCGTGCTGTTGCCCGTGGCACACTGGTCATAGACACAGCTCTCAAAGTAGGTCTGGGGCGGTAGAACTGCATGGCATGGCTGGAACGGGCCACCGAGTTGCGTGAGGATTGCACACTGCTTGTTAGCTGCCTCCTCCTCAGAGGGGGAGCAGGACACAGGCGGGCCGACGGCTGGGTCACACCTGCAAAGCAGACAGACAGCCTTGAGCTCACAGCAGCCTGTGGACCCCAACCACGTCGTTTCTTGACCTCCTCCCCAGCCAAAACCTCAGCCTCTGGAGTTCGGATTCCTCGCTAAGACAAAGCACCCACGGCTGTCGCTTGCAAGAATGAGCACCGTGCACCCTGACGGCGTGGAGGGGCCGGGACCCTGCCACAAGCAAGCCAGCCTTGAGGGGAAAGGGGAACGGCCACACATCTGGCACCCAGTTGCGGACAGGACATCCCACTGGTGGGTGGAGCAGAGAGGTGAGACACAAGGACAATACGTCTGCTGCTGTGGAGCCTCTACACGCTCTCACACGCCTTCCCACAACTGCCTGCCCCTCTCCCTTGCCCCGTGCCTGCCATGACCAGCCCTCCCTCCTTGTGCCCCTCACAGCTCCCCTCTCCCACGCTCCCTTTCATCCGTCATCTACGTGACGGAAGAAGGACTCACGGCCAGTCGTTATCCGGCACCATCCAGCTGACTCCAAAGTCATTGAAGTTGGGCACGACAACCCCATCGGGTCGCATGAAGTCGTCCTGCTGGCTCCCAGTGTACGCCCCACACAGCCCACACAGCTTGCCCTTGTGCTTCTCAGACACCCTCACTAGGAGCTCGTGGTCCCCATTGAACTGCAGCTGCAGGCCCAGCTTGGTAGAAACCCGCACGTAGGAGCCACTCAGGGATACAGTCACACCGGGCGCAGGAGCAGCAGGCAGGGAGGTCAGAGCACCGTTGATCTGAATAAGGGGGAGAGAGGGAGACAGAAGCATAAAGAGGTGCCCTCCACCAAGAGGTCACTGTTCTGCACTGCGGTGGTGCCAGGGCCCAGTGAGTCAGAAGCACTGATGGCATGAGAAACCCTGCCCAGGCCTACTGCTGCCAGCAGCTACTCTACGTACGGCACACTGAAAGCTCAGGAAAACAAGCTGAACATCTGTTGCTGCACAAGCAGCCGTATCTGCCCTGCTCAGAGCCTCGCCGGGCTCTTCTGTGAGCATGCCAGCAGGCTCAGGGAACATCAAGCTCCCCTTGGGGGCAGAGTGGTACTTAATGGTGCCTTGGGCGTCTGTTGCCCCCGGGTGTAAAAATGAGGGGCTTACGTAGACCGCCTTGTTCTTGCGCAGAGCAATGTGGAGGCCTTCCATGGACAGTGCCACCGAGTTCAGAGCTGTCCAGCTCTTGCTGCCGCGATGTTCGTTGCGGGTGGTGACGCTGAACCCAACGGAGGAGTTGTCACAGCCCGTCACCACCGTGTAGTTGCAGGAGCCCTGGAAGTGGTGAAGCTTCCCATCGAAGGTGCTGTAATGCGGGTCGCCGTAGATGTGGCAGAGAGCAGTGCTGGCTGGGTAACAGCCCCTCTGGCCGTTCTGGATCTCGCAGACCTCGTCCACACCACAGGACAACGCAGAGCAAACCATCTGGCCGTTGGCTTCACACCGGCACTGGCGAGTGCAGTTCTCGTTCACAGAGTGCTCACCTTCCTGCAGGTAGGGAAACACCGAGCGTCAGCATACCAGGCAGGGAAGCAGAGGCAAGGGAGTTCCCTGGGAGGGGTGCAAGCCAGGGCAGGGTTTCCACTCACGCTGTAGTAGTTGCCCTCAAAGAGGCAGCCACACTGGGCCTCGGGCACGCAAGTGTCTCCGCTCAGGAGGAAGCCAGAGGTGCACGCACAGCCCTCCATGCAGGGCTTGGAGCAGTTCTGTGGGGCTTGTCGGTCAACACAGGTGGCAGGACAGCCGGTCATGCAAGGGTCATAGTAGCTGTTGGCAGGGCACAGCAGGGCTGCAATGGGAAGGGGACAATGAGGACCAGCACGCCTTCCAGGAAGGACAACCTTCTGGGAAGGGGAAGACCAAAGACTTGCTTTGGCCAGAGGTTCTGGGCTCGGGGAGAGACACATTTCCCTTCTGGCAACTGCAAGGCAGGTACTCACGGCAGAAAGTGGCATTCCTCCAGGGAAGAAGAGTCACACCGGCTGCCTGGCACGCGTCAGCGTAGGCCTCCAGAGTAGCACACAGGACCTCCTGGCCACCATTCAGGGCACAAAGGTCATAGAAACAGGTCTCAAAGTAGCTCTGGGGGTTGATCACGGCGTGGCACCTCTCAAAAGAGCCAGGCTGGGCGGTCAGCATGCCACAGAACTGCTCCGATCGGTAGAGCTTCTCCTCTTCTGCACTGCAGGGTTGGGGGGGGACGGGGACACCGCAAGAGGAGTCGTCGTCTGGGACCTGCCAGCTCTCCCCCAGCGCATCGGAGTCTGCGGCCTGCTGCCCGTTGAGCATCATGTAATCGTCCTCTCCGCGGTTGTTGAAGTTCCCGCACATGCCACAGGTCAGGTTGAAGTAGGTGGTGGGCACCTTCACCTCCACCGAGTGGTCAGTGTCGTAGGACACTCGGAGGTTGAAGTCTGTCTCCAGGACGATGTAGCGGCCGCTCCTGCTCACCGTGATGGCTCCTCCCGCTGCGCTCACCGGCAAGGTCTGGCGCACGTTGTTCACCTAGGGCAGACACACCGCAATGGACCCTGGACTTATCCCTGGCCTCCTCCCTGGGGTCTCCTGTCCCAGGGAAATAAGCTGCCGGGCCAGGCACAGCAAACCGGTGCCCACGATGCCCTCACACCCAGATGCCCCCGGGGCTTGCGGAGACGGGTCTGCGTTCTGCGCTCTGCAGGGGCCTCTGTTCAACACGAGCCACATTCCCCGTTTGCGTCCTCCTGCTCCAACCCCTCCAGAACCAAAAAACAAAGCAACCCAGTGGCTTCAGGGGAACCCACCCGGGCCGGGGACAACGGAGATGTCTGGTACGTGCCAGGCCCTGCCAAGAAAAGCCAGCCCTGCCAAGAAAAGCCACGCCACGCTTGTGCCAGCCCCAATGCCTACCAGCACTTGGCTCTTCTCCTTCTTGACAATGGCAATGCGCTCTCCGTACACCTCAACCAGGACTTCGCGCACATAGGACACTCTGGTGTTGCCACGATGCTCGTTCTTGGCCTCAACATTGAAGTAGGGCAGGGAGGTGGTGTTGGAGCACACTTTGGCCAGGGTGTAGGTGCAGTTGCCCATGAAGTTGTGCGTCACCTTGTCAAAGGTGTTGTAGTGAGGGTCACCGTGGACGTGGCAGATGCCGTAGGATTGTTCGAGGCACTCAGGTTTCCCATCCTGCACCCCGCAGTACTGGCCCGCAGGGCATGAGGCACTGGAGCACTGGACTTTGCTTCCCCGTGCGGGACACGTGCACTTGGAGGAGCAGGTGTTGTCCGTCCAGAACTCCGAGCCCACGGGGTAGTGCTGCCCGTTGTGCCAGCACCCGCACTGCTGGCTGGGCACGCATCGGTCATTGTAGAGCAGGTACCCGCTGTCGCACACACATCCCTCCACGCACGGCAGGCTACAGGTAGCGGGAGCCATCGGGTCAACACAGGTGGCAGGGCAGGCTGCAGCACAGGGCTCGTAGTGACTGTTGGCCGGACAGGTGATAGCTGCCGAGACAGAAGACATGGCCATGACTTGGAGAACCTCACACTTCTTTGTGCTATTTTTTCCCCTTTTGAAAAATTAAGAGTCTGTATTTTCTCTGTGGTCTGCTTGTCTCCATGGGTATTCTAAGTCGTACCGGATCAAATGAAACAGAAAACGGTGCCTCTAATAGTGACAGCCACCTGTAAATCCCCATGGCACGTCATAAAAATATTTCTTATTCCCCACCCCACTCTTTCATTCCTGTTCTGTGTTTTCCTGAGAGTAACGACCCATGGTACTGTGTGTGGACTTACGGCAGAAGGTTGCATTCCTCCACACAGGGATCTTGACACCAAGCGACTGGCAGGCATCCGCGTAGGACTGCAAGCTCTTGCACAGGACCTCGTGGTCCAGCCCCAGCTCACACAGGTCATAAAGGCAGGTGTCAAAATAGCTGCTGGGGCTCAGCACAGCGTGGCACATCTGAAACGGGCTGCTGGTGTCAGTGAGGAGCCCACAGAAGCGGCTGCTGGCAATGACTTGCTTGTCCGTCTCGTTGCAGGCTGGGGTGGGGAGCGGTCCGGCTGAGCAGCTGTGGAAAGAGAGGAAGAAGGGCTCCTGGGTCATCTGTGGGCTTCTCCTGGTGCCTCCCCCTCTCCTTGCCTGACACGTCCCCAGACCTGCTGGCGGACCACACACACCTGCTGTCGTTGGACACCTGCCAGCTGTTGCCCAGGCTGGTGGAGTCTGGCTCCAGCACCCCGTCCGGGTTCAGGAAGTCATCTGCTGCCATCCCGTTGTAGTTCCCACACATGCCACAAACCTTCTGCCCAAAGGTGCTTGGGAGCGTCACCTCCACCCGATGGTTCCCATCAAACTTCACTCTCAAGCCGAAGTCTGTCGTGACCACTGTGTAGAATCCGCTGGACGAGACCTGCACGCCCGCGGATGGGGTGCATGGCAGCACCTCTGCCACTCCGTTGACCTGGAAGGACAGACACCAAGGCAGGGTTGGAGCAACCCAATTGGCACAGCTCTCTCCTCTCGCATTGCCCCACCACCTCTGCCCCTTGTCCTTACCGTCACCACTCCGCCCTTTCCCAGCCTTATCCGCTGGCCAGCCACATCGATGTCCACGTATCGAACGTAGGACACGCGAGTGTTGCTTCCCCTGTGCTCATTGGCCGCTTCCACGTTGAAGTAGGGCAGCGAACTGTTGCTGTCGCACAGCTTGGAGAGGGTGTAGGTGCAGGTGCCCATGAAGTGGTGCAGCTGCTTGTCAAATGTGTGGTAGTGAGGGTCTCCTTCCACCACACAGGTCCCTGGCAGGGGAAAGGCCAGCGGAAACGTTCAGTTAAGCTCCTCCTGCTGCCTCTTCTGCCCAGCCCACCTTGCGCAAAGAACATCAGCCCCGTGACTGGTCTGCTCTACTCACCTGGGCCTGGTATGGGTGGTGACGTGGTGGTTTCACCTTTTGGAGGTGTGGGGGTGATGGTGCCTGCTGTTGGAATCGCATTGCCTAGGAAGGAGACAACGGTAGAAGCAAATCAATCTTCCTTGATCAGCTCTCGTTCAAGACAGAAACTACATTGACTGCCACAGGAAGCATAACATTCCTCAAGCTGCCCTCCTAAGCCTTGTGACTTATCCAGTCAACGCCGCTCTAATCTGCCTGGACCCAGTCACAGAAGCCATCTTTCAATGTGCAGGAGAAATTGCAGTCTGGTGGGGGAGCTGGATATGGTGCAGAAAGGAAAGGAGAGTCGCTAGAGTGAGGGTGGGGCCACCCTTTCCCGTGTCCCACGGGGCACACGTACATCCCTGGCGTGCTCATGGCCAGGCGAGGATGGCCAAGCAAGTGGAAGTAGGCAGCATGCTGGTGTATCAGAGAGTAACCTGAGGATGGACAGGCTGAGGAGTGAGGTTTTTCCTGGGGAATCATCCCCATTCTGGGTATCCCACGTTGTACATTCGTCAAGGCTTCTTTCTTTCTTTCTCCCTCTCTCACCTCTGGTCCCACTTCTCCTCTCCGCTTTTGTGGGTGGTACCTTGCTAAGCCTACCAGAGGTCACGGGCTATGTCTTGGGATGGATGCTACCAATGATTTTCTACAACCTTAGGACCTTTCTGGCTGCTTCTTGAAGCTGCACTTCATGTACAGGGAAGGGCAGTACATAGCAAAGCTCAAGCCCCTCCTGACTGGCAGTGCATTGCTATCCCCCAACATCTGTCCAGGCAACGTCTGCCTTCGTACTGCAAAAAAGCTGCTGATACAGCACTCTGGTCAGGCCACTCCTGCGCTAAGGACAAACAACACTGTTAAGAACACATTGGGCACTGTTAAGAACACATTGACATTTTAAGGGGCTCCTGGATCTTAAACCTCAGGCATCGGACTGAAAGCCACAGAATGTACAAGAAGCAAAGAACACCCATGATCTGCTCAACAAAAGGAACGACTACCACTCGCTCCCTCTGAACCTGTGCACAAATACCATTACAACTCACTCATGAAAACACATCCAAAACTGACACTTACCACAGACAGTGCCAGCACTCCAGTCTCCCAGAGCCACGCCTGCCTCAGCACAGGCTGCGGCATAGGCCCCCAGGTCATTGCAGAGGTGCTCCGTGCTGTTGCCCGTGGCACACTGGTCATAGACACAGCTCTCAAAGTAGGTCTGGGGCGGTAGAACTGCATGGCATGGCTGGAACGGGCCACCGAGTTGCGTGAGGATTGCACACTGCTTGTTAGCTGCCTCCTCCTCAGAGGGGGAGCAGGACACAGGCGGGCCGACGGCTGGGTCACACCTGCAAAGCAGACAGACAGCCTTGAGCTCACAGCAGCCTGTGGACCCCAACCACGTCGTTTCTTGACCTCCTCCCCAGCCAAAACCTCAGCCTCTGGAGTTCGGATTCCTCGCTAAGACAAAGCACCCACGGCTGTCGCTTGCAAGAATGAGCACCGTGCACCCTGACGGCGTGGAGGGGCCGGGACCCTGCCACAAGCAAGCCAGCCTTGAGGGGAAAGGGGAACGGCCACACATCTGGCACCCAGTTGCGGACAGGACATCCCACTGGTGGGTGGAGCAGAGAGGTGAGACACAAGGACAATACGTCTGCTGCTGTGGAGCCTCTACACGCTCTCACACGCCTTCCCACAACTGCCTGCCCCTCTCCCTTGCCCCGTGCCTGCCATGACCAGCCCTCCCTCCTTGTGCCCCTCACAGCTCCCCTCTCCCACGCTCCCTTTCATCCGTCATCTACGTGACGGAAGAAGGACTCACGGCCAGTCGTTATCCGGCACCATCCAGCTGACTCCAAAGTCATTGAAGTTGGGCACGACAACCCCATCGGGTCGCATGAAGTCGTCCTGCTGGCTCCCAGTGTACGCCCCACACAGCCCACACAGCTTGCCCTTGTGCTTCTCAGACACCCTCACTAGGAGCTCGTGGTCCCCATTGAACTGCAGCTGCAGGCCCAGCTTGGTAGAAACCCGCACGTAGGAGCCACTCAGGGATACAGTCACACCGGGCGCAGGAGCAGCAGGCAGGGAGGTCAGAGCACCGTTGATCTGAATAAGGGGGAGAGAGGGAGACAGAAGCATAAAGAGGTGCCCTCCACCAAGAGGTCACTGTTCTGCACTGCGGTGGTGCCAGGGCCCAGTGAGTCAGAAGCACTGATGGCATGAGAAACCCTGCCCAGGCCTACTGCTGCCAGCAGCTACTCTACGTACGGCACACTGAAAGCTCAGGAAAACAAGCTGAACATCTGTTGCTGCACAAGCAGCCGTATCTGCCCTGCTCAGAGCCTCGCCGGGCTCTTCTGTGAGCATGCCAGCAGGCTCAGGGAACATCAAGCTCCCCTTGGGGGCAGAGTGGTACTTAATGGTGCCTTGGGCGTCTGTTGCCCCCGGGTGTAAAAATGAGGGGCTTACGTAGACCGCCTTGTTCTTGCGCAGAGCAATGTGGAGGCCTTCCATGGACAGTGCCACCGAGTTCAGAGCTGTCCAGCTCTTGCTGCCGCGATGTTCGTTGCGGGTGGTGACGCTGAACCCAACGGAGGAGTTGTCACAGCCCGTCACCACCGTGTAGTTGCAGGAGCCCTGGAAGTGGTGAAGCTTCCCATCGAAGGTGCTGTAATGCGGGTCGCCGTAGATGTGGCAGAGAGCAGTGCTGGCTGGGTAACAGCCCCTCTGGCCGTTCTGGATCTCGCAGACCTCGTCCACACCACAGGACAACGCAGAGCAAACCATCTGGCCGTTGGCTTCACACCGGCACTGGCGAGTGCAGTTCTCGTTCACAGAGTGCTCACCTTCCTGCAGGTAGGGAAACACCGAGCGTCAGCATACCAGGCAGGGAAGCAGAGGCAAGGGAGTTCCCTGGGAGGGGTGCAAGCCAGGGCAGGGTTTCCACTCACGCTGTAGTAGTTGCCCTCAAAGAGGCAGCCACACTGGGCCTCGGGCACGCAAGTGTCTCCGCTCAGGAGGAAGCCAGAGGTGCACGCACAGCCCTCCATGCAGGGCTTGGAGCAGTTCTGTGGGGCTTGTCGGTCAACACAGGTGGCAGGACAGCCGGTCATGCAAGGGTCATAGTAGCTGTTGGCAGGGCACAGCAGGGCTGCAATGGGAAGGGGACAATGAGGACCAGCACGCCTTCCAGGAAGGACAACCTTCTGGGAAGGGGAAGACCAAAGACTTGCTTTGGCCAGAGGTTCTGGGCTCGGGGAGAGACACATTTCCCTTCTGGCAACTGCAAGGCAGGTACTCACGGCAGAAAGTGGCATTCCTCCAGGGAAGAAGAGTCACACCGGCTGCCTGGCACGCGTCAGCGTAGGCCTCCAGAGTAGCACACAGGACCTCCTGGCCACCATTCAGGGCACAAAGGTCATAGAAACAGGTCTCAAAGTAGCTCTGGGGGTTGATCACGGCGTGGCACCTCTCAAAAGAGCCAGGCTGGGCGGTCAGCATGCCACAGAACTGCTCCGATCGGTAGAGCTTCTCCTCTTCTGCACTGCAGGGTTGGGGGGGGACGGGGACACCGCAAGAGGAGTCGTCGTCTGGGACCTGCCAGCTCTCCCCCAGCGCATCGGAGTCTGCGGCCTGCTGCCCGTTGGGCATCATGTAATCGTCCTCTCCGCGGTTGTTGAAGTTCCCGCACATGCCACAGGTCAGGTTGAAGTAGGTGGTGGGCACCTTCACCTCCACCGAGTGGTCAGTGTCGTAGGACACTCGGAGGTTGAAGTCTGTCTCCAGGACGATGTAGCGGCCGCTCCTGCTCACCGTGATGGCTCCTCCCGCTGCGCTCACCGGCAAGGTCTGGCGCACGTTGTTCACCTAGGGCAGACACACCGCAATGGACCCTGGACTTATCCCTGGCCTCCTCCCTGGGGTCTCCTGTCCCAGGGAAATAAGCTGCCGGGCCAGGCACAGCAAACCGGTGCCCACGATGCCCTCACACCCAGATGCCCCCGGGGCTTGCGGAGACGGGTCTGCGTTCTGCGCTCTGCAGGGGCCTCTGTTCAACACGAGCCACATTCCCCGTTTGCGTCCTCCTGCTCCAACCCCTCCAGAACCAAAAAACAAAGCAACCCAGTGGCTTCAGGGGAACCCACCCGGGCCGGGGACAACGGAGATGTCTGGTACGTGCCAGGCCCTGCCAAGAAAAGCCAGCCCTGCCAAGAAAAGCCACGCCACGCTTGTGCCAGCCCCAATGCCTACCAGCACTTGGCTCTTCTCCTTCTTGACAATGGCAATGCGCTCTCCGTACACCTCAACCAGGACTTCACGCACATAGGACACTCTGGTGTTGCCACGATGCTCGTTCTTGGCCTCAACATTGAAGTAGGGCAGGGAGGTGGTGTTGGAGCACACTTTGGCCAGGGTGTAGGTGCAGTTGCCCATGAAGTTGTGCGTCACCTTGTCAAAGGTGTTGTAGTGAGGGTCACCGTGGACGTGGCAGATGCCGTAGGATTGTTCGAGGCACTCAGGTTTCCCATCCTGCACCCCGCAGTACTGGCCCGCAGGGCATGAGGCACTGGAGCACTGGACTTTGCTTCCCCGTGCGGGACACGTGCACTTGGAGGAGCAGGTGTTGTCCGTCCAGAACTCCGAGCCCACGGGGTAGTGCTGCCCGTTGTGCCAGCACCCGCACTGCTGGCTGGGCACGCATCGGTCATTGTAGAGCAGGTACCCGCTGTCGCACACACATCCCTCCACGCACGGCAGGCTACAGTTGTAGGGTGCTAGTGGGTCAACACAGGTGGCAGGGCAGGCTGCAGCACAGGGCTCGTAGTGACTGTTGGCCGGACAGGCTAGTGCTGTGTAATAAAAGATAAACCTATTTTTTAAAGATTTTTTAACTACTCAAGTATTGGTTTTTTCTTAATAATATATTCTGCTTTGTTTTGAAATATTTGGGGACATCTTAGACTTCTGAGGCTGTTTGATGCATGCCTTTGCTGTCTTACCACCCTTTAATTTCTCTTGAGGTTTCGGCTAAGCAAAGTTTCCCTCATGGAGAGAATCTCCTAGATCTCTTATTCCTGAAGATGATTGCTTTGAATTCTTGCATTGGGCTGAGGATATCAGTGTCATGTTAATTATTTATCCTAGATGTGCCATATTTAGGTTATAGTCCTGATATTTAATTGTAATCATATTGTATCTCCTTAATTTATATGTTTTCACTTCACCAAGGTCTTTAATATGTGTTAAATAATCAGTGCTCTATGCTATTTTTAGATCTTGTTACATACACGACATGTAGATATCCAAACTAATTAGATATTTTAAACACTGACGTTTTCAGGTGAGAAGATACCAGAACTGAAGTTTCTTGAACAATCTTTTTTCAGCTTCTATATGTTTATATGATGCAGTTCAATTTCTAATGACAGTTTCTCGCTTATTTTTAGCCTGCTTTCCTAAGGAGACAGAGATCACACAATTACATTGTACATTTCTCTGCTCATCCTCCCAGTTACTAAATTTGACACAGCTGACTCATTGGAAATAAGTTGGTGAGGTTGGTAGAGGACAAAACCATATTCAGGTCCACTAAATTAAATAAGTGCAAGGCAAAGAGGAGAGATCCTGCAAGCTCCTTCAGCAGAAAGAACAGCTACAGAGAGGGCTCACTCCTGTTTAGAAACCACAGAATCTGTGTGAGAGAAAACCTCAGTAACAGCCCCAGCAGGGAAAATGCTCCAGCTAGAGACTGCAGTTAAATGTGAAACAGAAGTCAGAAAGAAATCAGGATTCAGTCATTCCAGTGTTTACAGACAAGTCTCTTTCTTTACTCTCCCCATCTCCTTCAGGGCACTGCACTGGATCACTATTTCATGTTCCTTGCATGGTTTCTGGTGGGACTAGATCTGTTCAGGACTTTCAGATGGTATTTAAACAATATTCTAAAGATAACTTTTTTTTTTTCCTCTCTAGTATATGCCTGAATACTTGAGAAATGTTTATTTAATCTTTATCATCATTCACAGAAGAATGGTCATTATTCCCATTTAATCTCCAGCAGAGACTTCTGTCCATTACTTCAATACTTGGCACCTTTTGTCTTGTGCCTCTGTGTGTTTCTGTCTCTTTCCCACCCTCTCTACCTTCTCCTCTTTCATTAGCATGATTACAGTCTCCATTGCTCAGGTTTCTTACTTCAGTCCTGGCCTTTAATTCCAGACTGTCTACCTGTGTTGCCTCCTCCCATCAATTCTGATTTCATTATTCCTGCAAGAGCAACAAGCTCTGACCACTGGACCAGCTACCTAGTTTCAATCTGTCTTTCCTCTTTTCCATAGGTTTCTGAGCAAACTCTCTTTTTATGTTCTAGCTCCTACTTTTTTTTTTTCTTTCTCTAAATCCAGGGTCTTCCACTTAGCCTATTCATTAGTCCTCTTCAGTTCCTAGTCAAAGCTCCTTTCTCACTGTCCCAGACTGCCTGGATTCCTTATCCCCCTCTACAGCTCTGCCTTTCAGCTGCTCTGGCTCATGTCCCTTCTATGTTCATACAAGGTATCTGCCTTGACATGTTTTTGCTGAGGGTGCTGCAGGAGGAGAAGACATAGCTTCCCTTCTGTAAACTGGGTGCGTGGCCACCCTGCAGGGTAGAGAGGCTGGGAGCACAGGAGAAGGCAGCTCAGGCTCTCGGCAGAGAGGGTGGGTAAACTCTTACATGTCTATTAAGCTTGTACAAAATGAGACTTTTTTTTCCCCCTCAAAGACACTTAAGTTCAGGCATAGCTTCTTCAGAAGGTAAAAAAACCCCCTCTAAGTCAAATGTCCCTTATACACTTAATACCCCTGAACAAGAATATAGGGACAGCAGAGGAATTTAAAGAAAAAACCGCCAATTCTATTTTAAGATGCACTAGACAGTATTTTCTCCTTTTGGCCGAAGCAGCTTAACTATTTTCACTAGAATCTTCCCAAAGGAATCAAACTGAAGACTATATGTAACCCTGAAAACTTTAGCCTGATCAGTCAAGATTCACAATATTATATGAATTCAAAGCAGTGCCTTGTAATGCTCTCTCTTCAGGAAGTCTTAATTATATCCTCCTGACAAGTGGCAATCAGCAATCTTTGATACATACGGCAGAAGGTTGCATTTCTCCATGGTGTCAGCTGGACTCCTGCAGCTTGGCACACGTCTGCATAAGCCTGCAGGTTTTGACAGAGGGCTGCATTGTTCAAATGAAGTTCACAGAGATCATACTGGCAGGCTTCAGAATAACTTTGTGGATCAACTACTGAGTGGCAATTCTGGAATGGACCATTGGGATCTGTGATCAGACCACAGTATTCATTGCTTTGGATCATATGTTTTTCATCAGCAGTGCAATTTGGAGTATGGCAATCATCTGGCAAGCACCTAGTGTGGAAAAAAAAAAGATGTGGAAAAATTCACTGATGAACTTTGGATGCACTAGCACCTAAGATGCTTTTCAAATCACATCTAACAAAACTACAGGCTGTCCCCAGGCTAAGCATGACATATTTTAAAGCTCTACATTTCAAGCACGTAGGATAGAAATTCAGATTTCAATATAATCTCAACCTTATAACCTTTGAGAGGCCTGGAAGAAACCCAAATATTTATTTTGGCTTTCTTTCAAGTTAAGATTTCTACATGGAAGATACCGAGGAAGGGCAAACAAAAAGTAAGAGCATTCAAAGTTAAACCTCTGCTATCATTAAATAATGTATTGTGAAATTATAAAATAAATAGTAAAGTATCTCAGAAGAGTTCAAACAAGATCTTCAAGTATTAGCATTAATATATTATAACAATAACTGAAATCTTAGTGGGCATCTGCAGTGTTTTACTCAAATTTTCTGTTTTTAAGCACAGTTAAATTTGCTATGAAACTTCACCCAGATAGATAAAGTAAGTACACTGACAACAATATATTTTATCCCATGTGCCTGACATTTTTGGCCCACATACAACAGCTGCTTAAAATACTGGTCATTGCATAAGCAACAGCTAAGGCTTAACATCCCAGCTGGAGTCCTACCTGGAGTCATTGTAAACCTGCCAACTGTTGCCAAGGCTGGCCGAGTTTGATTCCATCTCTCCATCTGGGTTAAGAAAGTCATCTGCTTTGTGCCCGTTATAATTTCCACATATTCCACAGACTTTAGACATATAGGTACTGGGAAGAGTGATTTCTGCTCTGTGATTTCCATCAAACTTGACATTCAGCCCAAAGTCAGTAGTAACCACAACATACTGCCCACTGAAGGAAATACTGATACCCTGTGCCAAGATCAGAGGGACCACCTGGCTGACTCCATCAACCTGCAGGCACAGAGAAGGACAACCATTATAATCACTTTAAAAGAAGTATTTTTAATGGTGACCGTCTTAGATCACATCCCTGTATTGAGCATAGGACTTGCACAATGAGCAGTAAGAACTCACATTGTGTTTGTATTATTTAACAGGAATGCGGTATATAGGTACGTAATCTAGGGCCTTGAAGCCATAATAATGTTGCTATGTAGCTTCCAAGTGCGATCAAAGTGAGCTTGGTGAACCAAACCCAGCTGGCAAAAGTCCAAGCCTTAGCATGGTCTGTCAGCACTAACTGCTTACAGACCTATCTTTTAGTCTGGATCAAATAAGATTTTAAAAAAATGTAGTTAGAATGGGTTCTCAGAAAATTTTCAGGATTGGTTAAATCTTGAAAAAGCTTCTTTTTGTTTCTTCCTCTTTCTCTTTTAATTTTCACATTTGAAATGCCAGATGATAGAGAGTAAGTGTCCAAGTAAAATTTTCAATTTATTTAAAATTTACTAAAACTAGCATCTACTTTGAACACTTGTTCTTATTATATAAACAAGAAAGTTTGGTTTACTTAGAAACATAAACATAATAAAACCAGTAAATACAAGGGAAAGGTATAAAAGAGAAGCTGACAATAGATAGTGGGCTCCAACCTTACCTTAACAATTCTGTTTTTACCCAGATTGATCCTGTAGCCATACACATCGATGTCCACATATTGGACATAGGACACGCGAGTGTTGCTTCCCCTGTGCTCATTGGCCGCTTCCACATTGAAGTAGGGCAGCGAACTGTTGCTCTCACAGAGCTTGGAGAGGGTGTAGGTGCAGGTGCCCATGAAGTCATGACGCTGCTTGTCGAATGTGTTATAGTGAGGATCCCCATGTATACTGCAAATTGCTTCTGGAGACAGGAAAAAGGAATATGCTCTCATTAACATCTGGACACATTCAGAAAAGTCACCTCATTGTGCAGTGGGAAAACACAATCATCCCCATTTTATAGTTTACATATGGAAGAACTGAAAGAGAAAAGGCAGATTTATATGGCATAAGGCAATGCCCTAGAGAGACACCCAAAGAAATTAACTGAAGCAAATAAGTAGCACTGGTAGTAAAAAATTTAGGTGCCCTTCTACAACCCATTGAATAGTGTATGTAAATGGCTAAAATTACCTGTCACTGGAGGTGGTGTAGGTTCTGTTGGTGTAGGTGTTGGTGGTACAGGAGTAGAAATACCTTCTGTTACTACAAAAGACAAGGCAATACAATGAGTCATAACATTACAGGGTCAACACCACATACACACCAACATATGTGAATTTCCACTTATTCTTCACCAGCATAAAATTAGAAGTTTTTAACTGAAGCAAGCGGAACTACCTATACTTAAAAATGAGGATGTGTGGGTCTTTTGAGGGCTTAGGAAAGCTCATCTGATTGCTAGCTTGGTGACAGTGACGGAGCTCATGCTGGCATGCTTCTCTGGAGCTGGAAGTGTATTTACAATTGGATATGTGACTCCCTCTGGTGTGTATGTTAAGGCATGAAGGTCATACTGTCTGCAAGTGTTGACAGGTCTGGGAGTGAGTAGCCTGCCAGCAGATGTCATATAGCAGAAACAAATAACTCTCAGGGCACTGGTGGTTTCTAATCAGAGAGTTTTGCTGTTTCTTCAAAATGATATTTATTTCTTAGGAATGTGACAGCTATAAGAGCTTTCTACTGACAGACACAACAAACAGTCCGATTGTGGAGCCCTCCCTCATGCCTGCTTCTGCTTGCTAACAAATATTACATCTTCTCCACCTATTCTTTATCCCTCACAAAGGTATCTTCTGAAAGAAGTGGTCCTCTTGGTGTATGTGGATGTGTAAGCTAGCAACACCAGGGTGAGTATTCTCTTGATGTCACGTTCATTCACCTGGTGACATGTGAATGAGTGGTGGATCTGAATCTCTGGAAGTACAACAGACTGCCTAAAACCTTCAGAGCATGCACATTCACTCCTGCCCCTTTGCAGAACAAAGAACAACTCTACTCATTCAGGTAGTCTCCTATTGCACCCTTGTGAGCCCTCCACTATGCACTGAGTGTGCGATAACAGTTACCGTATGAGGAGATAACCAAATGATAAATTGATTCATGGAGAACAATGCTTTCCAACCTACTTATAGATGCACTACAGGTATATAATCATCCAAATCAATCCACAAGTAAGGCAGCTGGTCTTCCATTATTACTGACACTGCTAATGACATTATTTATAGGATTAAGTTGTAATATAGCAAACAAGTCATACAAGAACAAGTTAGAGATTTTTGAATAATGATGCAGTAACTACATACTATGGTGATACTGCTTTTATGCTATGTGATTCAAAATCAGCTGGATGTGGGGGTTTTGCAAGATACTTATGATTATAATTTAGAAGCAGCCAACAGACTTCACATAACTTGAAGTCTAGTGTATACTGATAAATCTCTGCACAAAATGATCCTGTTCACTTAATAAGCTCTAACTTCAAAGCTGAAGATATTTTGTAATAATCTGCCTGCAAAGGGCAAAATGGGATCAGGTCCTTTGCATGCACTGCTTGCTTCTACACCTGCTTCTTATATGCCCACTTCTTCACATTCAGCTCCCTACTCGAGTGTAAATGCAGTTTTTGCATATCTAGCCCAGAATTGCTCTTTTTGCTCTTTCACCATTGGTGAAAGATTACAGGAATCCTGACAATGGCTGTATTCGCACAATGGATAATTCCCAACAAGCTTTAAGTTAACTTTGTTGTAGGGCTGAGGAAAAAACCAGAAGAAAACCTCTTCCTAAGATTATTGTCCCTTGAGATCTAAGGTGAAGAAGTTCTGCAAATGACAATATGAATATCAAACATCATAACCTAAAGACTGCTTGCTAAAGGTGCCTTGGAAGCTAATTTTTCATGTAACAAATGAACATATATTTAGTTTTTCATGAATTTGATTAAAATGTCTATTCAATCAAAGATTCTTGCAGAAACAAAAAGGGTGGGAGGACTTTGACTTTTAGCAGAACTAGTAATTCACTTACCTTTCGTCATATTAGTAGTCATACAATTGAACCAGGGGAGGAGCACTTTTCTCTTGGAGCTACATTAGTGCACCATCCAGTGGCTGAATCATGTGCTAATATGCCTGGGAAAATTAAGAATGGCTCTCCCTAGGCCCTCCCCCAAAAGACTGCAAGTATTTTTCACAGAATTTTAAAGAAAATTAAATGGTATGAGAGTGTGGACCTAAATGGAAATCTTTGTCCTGGCTAGCATAAATTTGAAACATTTTATTGTCATTATATGAGTAGCGTTTCACAGAGAGCGAGGCCTATTAAGACCTAATGACCCTTTCTATATCGTTTTTAGCAAGTTTCTTATTCAATTCACATTTTGTAAGCATTGCATACTTGTCAGTAAAGATGGGAGGAGACTGTAATTCACTTCCATACCCTAGTCATCCACAGCTTGTGCCAGCCTTGGCTGATTTGTTACAGGGTCAGGGATCAAGCTCAGATTGCTGATTCATAGTCAGAGCTGGTAGTGCAATTCAGTGTCACTGACTCACCGTTGTTTCTTTTTGTGACATATGGCAGTGCTGTGTATTTGCTGAGCTCGTATGAACTGAGATTTGCTGTAAAATGCCGATTAGAGCATTTAATCCGGAATCCAAGACCAATGTGCATAGCCTTGGCTGGGTTTAGCGATGCACTTCAGACTTAAAATAAAGGTAAAGTTTCCTGGACCTTGTGAAAATGGTCACATTTGCAGAGAAGGGGATAGTTTGTTCTGAACATTTGACGTGGTGAGAAAAGATTTAGACATAACATTAAAATGAAGCGAGCTGTAAAGTTTTTGCCATTTCTCTTTTGTGGTTCAAAGTTATGAGGAGTTTCTATATTGTATATAGAATTGAGCAATGGTCAACAGCTTAAACAGAGATGAGGAAGGAGTGTACATTATGGTGCAGAGACAGACTTACCACAGGATCCATCCCTTACTCTCACATTGTCCAGTGCTGTATCCCCATACTCCGTCAATCCTCGAACAGCCTCAAAAATTACCTAGGCAGGATGCAAAGTAAATCACTGCATCAGAGTTGTTTAGGTAAATGTGAGACCATTTCCCTTAGCATGTTTTCAAAATATTCTTTCTGGTCTATCTCTAAAGGCATCAAGTAAGCTGAGGCTATAACGGTTTTCCTAGCTTCCCTCAGAAGCCTAAAATATATATTCTGTAATAAGGTAAGGACTTCAAGAAAGAATCCCCTCTATTTTGGTGACTTAGAATTGATTTATGAGAATTAGTTGTCTGGATTCTACAGAGGGGTCCAATGCTGGCAGCATCCCAAGTTCAAACTAACAGCAGACAAAGTTTAATTAAGGCACCTAAAGTCCTTGACTTCATGATAAAATGAAGGAGGGATGGAAGGAAAAAGAAAGAAAACTAAATATATATTATCCCCTAACTAACAGCACCAGTAAAACTCAGGGGGTTGTCTGTTTCTCCTCTTAGCTCATAGGCACAAAACATGAGGCTACTATATTTACAAAATATAAATGAAGCAAATCTTGGTTATATTTTCTAGCTTACATGCACAACCTTTTGCAGCCTGCAAAAGGAGAGCAAATGCTGACACTGTACAAAGAAATTTATTCTGAAAATATATTACCTTTATCTTTCTCTGTGATGGAAAAGTATGAGTGATGGCACCATAGGTCCACAAGGAACTCTGGTTTCCCTTCCGACTCCATATTATAGACTCCTCTGTGTTGTCTTGGATAAGCACTCTCAGCTCGTTCATGTCTTCTGACCCAAACATATAGTACCAGAAATCTATGCATATTTTTTCAGAAACCACAGTTTCCGGGCTCTCAAGTCTGTTAGTGTCAAATGGGATCAGATTACTTGCTTCTTGGTAGATGAAATAGCCTTCTGCAGAGTGAAAAAAAAATAATAGGGTTGAATCTTTGTAACTTGTTAGGTGTCATTTAAAAGTGAAGTACAACCCAACTCTGGAAGAAATCAAGGGCATCATTAGCAGTGCAAAGAAGTAAAGTAGAAGGTGTTTGGAATTTACATTGCAATGGTTAGCACCACGTAGTCATCAAATAGAATGTGAGCTGGAGAGCAAAGCAAATATATCCCATCTCACATGAACACTTATTTTGGGATCACAAATAAAGATGTAGGCCTCTTTCAAGAGACAGCACCTCCACACACAGTGTCTTGTTCAGTTTCCTCTTTCCTCAAAGGAAAATAATGCAATCTGCTATACACCTTCTCTCACAGGATATGTTTTTTCTAAAGATTTTGGTCTCAAGATGAGCAAATCCCTAGCACAAGGACAATTCCAACCTGTCAACATTTGATTTTGTCTCAAAATGGAAGGGATAGAAAGCAACGCAGACATTTCCATCAAAATATTTAAGTTTGATGCTATGAAAAGGAAGGAAACTTTTCAAAATTCAGGAACAGCTTAGTATTTGAAATGTTTTAGTCTGAATTCGTTCAATATGAGATCACATTTTGCTTTAATAGGCCTGAATTTTTTTGTTCCCATGGGCTAAAATCAAAGCTACATTTCCCCAGTGCTATTAAAGTCAAGTCTCTCCCATCTGACTATAGAAAGGAATCAAAAAGAAATCAATGACCATTTCTATATTGTAAAGTATGGCTCCACACATAGTATCTAACATTCAGTCATATGTTTTCATTGCCAAGAAAATGTAAGTCACATTTAAAGATACATGGTGTGTGTCAATTCAAAAAGCAAAATATTATTTGTGTGAATCCAAATTAAAAATATTTAATTTCATCTTTCAACAGGTGATGTTAATTTTTATTATGAAAATATGAAAAATGCAGAAAATTATTTAGCAAAAATCCCAACTAATACTGTTCTAATCTGCTTACTAACAGTCTGACAGTAACTGACCTTTCATTCTCGGGATAATTACAGAAAGCAGTGTGACCACAGATTGATCCCCCATAAATGGATCTGCTAGTGCAAGGACAGTGGTTTAAACAGATAGAGATGGAGCCATACTAAGCACTGGGTTGATGATATGACCATGTTCTAACCAGTTATTCAATCACATGTAGCTGTGGACAAGCTTTTTAAAGATATTCTTTAATTTCAAGCTTGATCTTGTAACATTTTGCTAGCATGAACATTATCTAGTGCTAGTACAGTGATCATTATGTTTATTGCCATTAACTGGTATCAGTGTAATTGGGCCACAAGACCTCTCTTGAATACTGATCTGCTGCATGTCACTGGATTCTTTATGAGGCCTTAAGCATAACATAATCAGCTTTCTTCTACTTCCTTACACTAATAAAGATTTCCAACTCATGATAGGTTAACTCAGTTTGATTTACTCATAACTGACATGGTGTCAGCATGAAACAAAACTGACATTGCAAAGGGCTTCATGAATCTCTTTTTCAAAGAAACAAGAATGAAGGTAGTCAAGCTGTCTTCAGAAGGAAATCAACAATGCTACAACCGAGCACTTACTTCCATCAGGATAGTCTCCATCAGGACCTGTTCCATCAGTCGGAGTGTCATGCTTGGTTCGTATCCACACTCCCTGGTTGGCATTGCAAGGTTGGGTCCAGTCACAAAAAGGTCTTGAGTTGTTGTTAAAATCACATCTAGTGAGGTAAGCTGAAATACAACACATTAAAGTAAGAGAGGGGAGCTAGTGTGTTCAAAATCTGCCTTGGATGTTAACAGCACTAATGACATGCGGTTACCTGTTTCAGGATCCCATGTTCTCAAGCCACCAATTGGTCTTTGCTTGATCCTGCCAAGAAAAAACAACACAGTGAAGCCCTCGTGGAATTAATGACTTAAAAACTGTTTAAGAAAGGATGTTGGGACCTCAGCGTATGCAGTTGGGTGCTTCACTGAATAACTGAATAGACCCAGGGTTTCATCCATGTCTGACTCTTTCTGTTCCCATATGTTCTTACTGCTTCATGATAAAGTTCTGAGAGTGAGTCAAAGATGGGATATCTTCATCTAGTGTGGAAGGATCCTCTACTCTGTATCCCACTGAACTGCAAGGAGACCAGCTCTCGTAAGTTCAGGGAGCTAAGGAAGGGATGGCTGGATGCAGCTCAGCTCAGACAATACGAGGATAATAGCAAAGACTTGCTATTAACTTGCTCATGGCATTGTCATCCCCACTGTTGCAAAGCAAAGTGTGTAAACGCCAGTAAACTAGCGTACTGTGTAACTCTTACTTGTTGGAAGGCTACGTATTTCCTTTAACCTCTGAAAATCTCTCATGACACAAAGCTGTCATCTCATTCAGCACTTCTAAATTACCCTGAAAATGCTGCAGAATAAAGGCAGTTACAAATGCATAGTCCTTGTGGTGCTACAAAGTCCTGCAGAGATGAGTTGACACAAGACCAAAATCTCAACGCAGATGACAGCATAGACGGCTCTGCTCTTTGGGTGTTTTGCACAGGGAAGGGATTTCCAGGACTGCAAAGCTACAATAGTAGTTCTTGACATGCTCTGATGGTGGTCCACAGTTTCAGGAGGCAAGGTTCGGTTCCATCCTCTGTGGTGCCCTCTCCTCAATTATCATTATCGTACTTGCCACAGTATAAAGAATCTGTCCTTAAGTGAATGCATCGCAGTGAATGTCACCACTGCCCCTCAAAATCTAAGCAATGACATTCAGAGAAACTAGGGAGATTAGGAGCAAAAATCACATGATCAATTCATCAATGAAATGCAGCAAGCAACTGGAAAACAGACTAAGGCAGAAAGAGAATATGTAAAGATGGACAAAGTAAGAAAATTTTCTTCATGTTTTCTTCCTGGATTTTTTCTTCCACAAGAAAGTGAAAGCTGTGATGAGTTGCCAGCTGGTCTCTATTCAGTGCTGTCTTTAAACCGTTACATATCAGGCAAGTCCTAAGGCAAAGATTGCTGTAGGAATATTCAGAGTCAGAAGCGTTTTATAACTACTGCAATAATTTTATCAACATCTCTCCTCTTCAGATGTGCCATTAAAAATCCATGTGTTATGGGTTCCTCTCACACAGGAACCAGCACAGAATTAAGCAACAATAAAATTCAATTATTTATTATTTTTAAAAATTACATGGTTCAATTGTACAACGTTCCACATTCAAAAAGTGAAGAAACATTCTAAATTTAAAAAGTGAAGAAAGAATATTTATCATTAACAGCTAAGCTTCCTGAATTAAGCTACATTCAGCACTGTGCTACTTACCCTGCAGTATTCACCACTGAAATACAGAATAAAATTAAAGTGTATTGTAAGTGCCAGAGGGTCCCCATGCTAGAAGACAGAGTAAAGAATTCTGTGTGGTGCGGTTTGCATAGTAATCCACGAGCTGTACTCAGCAAGGAGGAAATGAGGACAACCTACAGTGAAACAGAAGAATATATGGACCAGAGGGTGGAGGCGATAATAAAAACCTGTCCAGCCATGTATCAGTTATGTTCCCTGGGTTATCTACCTCAAGAAAAGCACACATGAACCAAAAACTCATATTTTGTGTCACTTGCTTTGACGCCCTTAGTTGTTTGGAGGAGAAATTGATTTGATTTTGGCAATATTTGTTATTGCTGTTGTATATTAAAAAGTCTGCAATTTTAAAGTGAGTTTTTTCTCTCATTGATAGCAAGACAACTTTCTTCATTTTAAAATTCCTGCCCGGTTTTCACTGCTGGTATAAGTGAGATTTCTCATATTGACTGAATTTTCTCCTTTTCTCAAACTAGCATTCAGCAGAGCAGATAACAAGCTTTCAATTTACTCACAAAAGTCACGTTGTCGTGGGTACAATACAGGGACTTGCTGAAATATTATTGCTACCATATTGCCCTGCTTAAAAATAAAAGGATCATTTTCTGGGCTGCAACAAAGTCTCTGTTGGTTTCTGGCACAGAAAAATCAGGTGGATCATTCCCACTACCACTTGAGCCTTTTACTGTTCTGCTCTTTTGCAGCATTCCTCGCATTGGGGTCTGCAAAAAATGTCTCAAAGGAAGCCAAATACCCTACTTCATCTTGATTTCATAAGTGATGAGAATCAAAAGAGTATCAAAAAATGTACAGAGTTTCCTTGCATTGCCTGAAAACCCCAGACCATGGCTCTTATTTTGTGTAAAAGGTGGATGTCTCTGGGAGTGGAGTTTTCTGGAAAAGTGGTCTCTTAGTTACAACCACTTTCCCTTTGTGATTATATTTTGATGATTAAGGTCATTAAGGTTTCAAAATTCAAGTCTGGAATTTCTTCAACTCCCTTTCCCCCTGCTCAGCATTTTTGCTGTTAACAAGTAGCTGAAGAGACTACTTACAGAAACAAGAGAAATAAGGAAGGATCAAGGGAGACTAAACAGAAACACACATATATTTCAAGTTAACAACTAGCTGATGTGTTGACAATGGGCCTGGGGCTGCATTCTGCCACAAGCTCACGCCGCACACAAGCCTCTCCAAAGCCAGAGGGTGGATGTTCACTTGACTGGTAATCATGCCTCTCCAATGAAAATCCTTTCCTAGGAAGATGTGTGTATTTTTGCCAATCAGTAGCCAGGGAAGAGGATTTCTGTGATTTAGAGACAAAAGAGACTCATTCCCTACATAAAACCACTGACCACACTTTTCCAGTTCAGTTGAGAAGAGCCCAGCGTGAGGGGGAGAATACAAGTGACCTTCAGATAAAAGTTGCATTGAGCACACCGCATTTTCAGCAGGGCTGCTGAGATGCTGGTCCACCAAGTGGTAATCTGGGCAACAGCTGTCCTTAGCACAGTAATGGGTAGCAAGGGGCCCTCCCTGTGTGCACATGCTTTCCTTCTGCAGACAATTTAGGGATTCCTCATGATGTTCTGCATGATTCTGACATGAAGATGTGAGTCCATCTTGGAAAGAAAGCAATCTTCTGGTAAATCTGTCCATCCAGATGATGCACTGTCTTTGGCTCCTCCTCACCCAGAGCAAGTATGAGGCACTGCAGCACCATGAAGACTCCTGTCAATAGAACATGGCATGATCTCCTGCCATGCTGTGTGATCTTTTCTGTCACTTTGTCACTCCTGTTCCATGCCAGCTCAAGTACTCCATGAAAGGGGAACTGGAGTACTGATTAGGGCTTTTCACTGAGGGACAAATATTAATAACCTCTTTTACACATGGGAAGGATGACAAGGAAATGACTTGCCATTTGATTCCAGTGGAATGTGACAGTATCCTGCATTCCTGACAGTCAAACTGGTCACCTTGCTGGCCTACTATTTCTCTTCTCCATCCTGCATGCTTTGTATCTCTGAAAGATGCCTGGGAGACAGTGCCGTTCATATAAAAATACTGGTCTGGTCTGCACAGCAACCCAAGGGAGAAGAAGAACAGCAGTTCCTCGTTTCTAATACAATGAAACTAAAATTCTTTCCAAGGAAGGGCATTTGCAGACAACCTTACAAACAAGTTATGTTTTACTTCTGCCTTAGACCAAGGATGCAAGTGATGCACACCTGGCAGCTAATCCCTATGACTAGCTTCCTCATGCTCTGTACCGCTGTGTTTCTTTTTGAAACCAGACACCAGATTTCGCCCCGTCTGCAGCCAGCATTAGAAATACTCCTCACCCTCTGCCTGCTGACAAGGCACACTGGGGCTACTCATGGGAACTAATTGCCTTTAGGTGACACAAACAGATTTCCCACATAAAATCTGCAGAAGAAGATCCCAATAGTAGGACTTGTCAAAGAACAGTGCGATAGGCGACATCCTCAAAAGGACAGAGATAATACTGCATACAACTTCGTTTCTGGCTAGTGGTCAGAAACAGGCTCTTAAAGAGACTCTCAATTTTTGCAGGATGAAGTTTTTTCCCAGGAAACAGAATCAGCCCTATAACCTGGCAAAGGGACAGCACAATGAAGAGAGAACCAAAAAGAATTGTCCCAAGCCAGACAAATAAAACAGTAAAAGAAGCAAACTCAGCAATTCATCCATTCTAGTGAGTGCTGTCTAGCACAGCTTTTGCTGCGTAGTTATTCTAGCATATGTAATTGTCCTCAAGTATCTAAATCTGGTTACTCCGTTTTCTTGAATCCATGTGTTCTCTGATGAATAGCAATTGCACTTTACTGCGTTGCTAATGCTCAGTCTGTGGTGTTGTAAAAAGTAGAAAGCAAGCTAGGGAGCATAGTGAGCTTAAAAAATGGGGAAAATTATACAAACCCTTTCTCCTAAGCCATAGGTTTGGGCCTAGTTGAGCCTCATAGTGACACTGCGGGAGCCTGCTACACTGCTACCTAGCACAAAGCAGAAATGTCACGGGCTGATATGAAATACTGATGTCTTGTGGAGATGCACTTGCAGCACATGCAAATCCCACGGCCTATTTTGTCTAAGGCTATATCTAGAAGAAATTTTAATTGGATTAACTAAATAGTTGTTCTTAAATGTCAGAATTCTGTGCAGATTCTCTTAATTTGGAATACATCAGGTTCAGTAAATTTGCACATAAAACCTAAACATCTTTATCTGATTTTCAGACAATATGAATGTATCTCGCTGGGCTTTGCACAGATTTAACTGCATTGGGGTTTCACATTGATTTTAGTTAAACTGATACAATTTACATGACTAAAGGTGTCTCTCTGTTGTTTCTATTCAGGTAATAATTGCGTTCTTTATCCTAACAAATGACTGAGTCAGCTTTTGCAGCATGTAATTCCTCTGCAGCATGTAATTCCTCTGTTGCTGTTTATAGAGCTCCCAGTGCCCTCTGGGCTCCACTCTGTGTTTACTGACATTGCGTATGAGAAGGCAGATTACTCGTTCCTTCATAAACCTGTCTATGCTGGATGCTCGTTGGAGCTACCCCCAAGTCACTGCACTGGTAAACCTTCACTAAAGAGTTATGAAACAATCAATCACCACCCATAAATCCATAATTAGATAAATTTAGATTATACAGAAGTGCAACTAATCCCACCTTTGCTCTGTTGAGTAACATGCTTTGATAGGCTGAGAAGGAAGTACACATACCTCTGTTGCTAGAAAATAAAGGGATGCTTCATTGATGAGTAAAGTGTACTTGTGCTCTGTTGAGCACAAGCTGACGTTGTTTTTCTAACTGCTGGCTCTCCAAACTGAAGCATAGATTTGAAATTCAAGCTGTCTTTTTCCTGGTCTGAGAGCTGTAATGATTCTGAAAACGGAATGCAGCATTCTTATTAGAGTGTAGGTGCCAGATTAAGATTTCTTTCTCTTTCTTATGTTTTGAACAGTGCAGAGCTAACACAAATAAAAAGATAGCAGCTTTTTGGCTGGTATTCTCAGTTGTCAGACTGCCTATGGACAAAATTCCTGTGTGCACATACTACTCTCATGCTGCGACCTAAAAGAAATGCATTTTCAAGGTAAAGTTCACGAGTTTATTAGGTGCTTACAAATGTGTACTATATGGATAACGTATTACTAAAATTGTAACTATTAAGGTCTTTCTTATCTTTGAGTTGACGTAGACTCACAATGTATTTCATTTCCAGCATACCAAGGTAAAGAACATAACACTCCTCATGATTAATGCAATAGAGAGTTTTTGCTGGCATTCCAATGGACATTTGAATAAAGAAAAGACTGTCACAGGTAAAACTACTTTCTTCTTAATTTTTGTGTGCTATAGTTGCAATCATGAGATAAGTAAATCAGTTCATAAAAGACCAGAAATCTTTCCAAGTCTGTCTGTTAATAATAGATGAGATATGAAAGACAACTTTGAATATGTATTTTGGGAGCAGATCTCTGGCAGGAGGAAACTGCTGATATTTATCTCTTTAACTGCCTTCGTTATGTACGCTTGGGGTTTTTTTATTCAGTGATAATCTAATCAATTGCTTCTGGCTCACTGGAGTTCAGCAATTTCATATCTGCACTTTGATGTATTTTACATTTATTGGCTTGGATCTATAATACACAACAAACCTGTGGTGTGCAGAGACCATTCTCTGACAGTAGTTTCATTCAGAGGCAAAGTGGTGCTTTCTATTTCCATCAATGGGTTTGTAAAACCAAGCTACCTACAGAGATAAAAGATTTATGATGAGGCACTGGAAGAGGTTGCCCAGAGAGGCTGTGGATGCCCCATCCCTGGAAGTGTTTAGGACCAGGTTGGATGAGGCTTTGGGCAACGTGGTCTAGTGGAGGGTGTCCCTGCCCGCAGCAGGGGGGTTGGAACTAGGTGATCTTTAAGGTCCCTTCCAACCCAAACCATTCTATGATTCTGTGATTCTATGATTTAAACTGCTCCAAAGGTCTGATTCTGCCCTTGCACTGTTTCAATTCCAATATTCTACTGTAAAAGTTGGTGGTGCTGATCCTAGTTCATTCTAGTGTAAATGAAAGGGACTCCTGGCTTATTCTCTGTAATAATGTAATCTGTAATAATTGGTTTTACAGATGCAGTTCTGTCTAAAATTAGAAATCTCAGGCTTGGCTTAATGAATGCTGTAGTTTGTTTGAATTTTCAGCTCACCGTTGCATGCTCCTTTGATGCTGATGAAGCCTGCATTGTCACTCCCGTCCTCAGCACTCTGACATTACCAAGCCTTTCGCTTACTTGAACCCCATTTTAAACAGCTGTTTGTGCTTGGTTGTTGTTTTTTACAGATCCCAAATGAATTGGTGCAGTTCTTTGCCTTCCAGTTTGATTCCTCATGCCCTGAATAATCCTGCAAACCTCTTACCTCTTCCTGTTTTTTTCAGGAAGGGTGACTTCTCCTGTCTGTTACCTCCTGGATAAGGCTGCTTCCTCTCAAGGTATAGTCCTAAGGTGTGGTCGCTTCTTACAGCCAGACAGCCCGTTGGATATCCAATGGCTCCTGAAATTAAGTTATTACACCTCATTATTACAGTTGCTTCACAAAAATTCCTAATACAATTTCCTTTTTATGTAAATATATACAGATGTACAATCATAAACTACTTAAAAATCAAGAAACTTGTCAGCATCTATTCATACAACCTTTTCTGATCTAAATCCTACACTTCCAGTGACTACTGGAGCTATGTACTGCTCTCCATTACCAAGATCACAGACACCTCTCTGCCCAGTCTACAGGAAAACCCACTGACAAGTGACTGAGTTGAGCTAAAAAAAGTCTCAGTCTGGCAGCTCCTGCCACTTTTACAAGCAGAGAGGGACAGGAAAGTTAACCTGTTGCTCTGTCAGTCCCCGGATCACAAACTAAACCCACTCCAGACCCTAGCAAAGTATGGAGCTTGTGAAATGCATTGCTATTTGTACTTTGTTCTACAACCCTCTACATCTGAAATGAACTAAACAAAGGGAGATCACTTGTGCCATTGACAGGTTTTGAGCGAGTAATCAGCATTCTGCTGTTTGCTTTGGAGTGAACTGCATTTATAAAGGAACACTTGAGTTTTGAGCTATGCAGGAAAACAAGGCTTATGTCTTAGGAGGTAAGCAGGGTTCCTTATCAGCAAAGCATTTAGGCATCCAGTGACATCTGGGTGTGTTTGCATACTTATATAAAAAATATAAAAATTTGTGTGAACAAAGTTTAGGAAATACAGCTGATCACAGGAGGTGATTTTTCTTTAGTGTATGACTGTGATTTCATTTTCCAGAAACCAAACGCAGCTGGATAGCATTTTCTATCAGATTGAGTCCACTCAAAGTGTGACATTCTAGAAATCATAATTGTCATAGAATACATAATTGCTGGTCAAAATTCAAACTTTATACATTTCAGACCTCCATGATTCTCTCTTTGCCACTGAATCTTAAAATCATGGATGATCAAAGCCAAACACATATAGATAACTATGTTATCTATATGCTATCATATGCAACTACTATGCTACCACAAAGTAAAATGTTATCAAATGGAACACATGGATATAATTTGCTTTTATGATCTAAATTAAGAAATGAACCTTTAAAAATGATATAATCTGTTGAGAAAGTGTCCACAGCAGTGGATATGGACCCAAGAGGAAAGTCTCTGGATATGTTATTTTTGAGTTCAGTAGGTAGAAAGGGGTAGCAATGTAGCCTCTCACTGCTGAAAGAGTGAGCCTGACTGCAGGATGTGACCTGGGAAACGATCACCAAACCTAGGAAGCAAATAGTTCTTGGAAACAGGGATGTCAAAGCCATTCCCAGCCAAGTCAGTTATTTATTAGACATCCGGTTCTTGCTGAGCATCACTGATTTGTGTTATACTGATAAGAGTAAGGAGATAAGCAGATATTAACATGATTCAGAAAGATAAAATATATTGCCATTACACTAAAATCATATATCACCCCAGAAATCTAGAAGTTTCTACAGAAATGAGCATCCTTTGCATAGTTAACAATGCAGAGCTGGAAAACGCTTTCACTAGACCCCTGCAGTAATGCTTCATTGAGAACAGATATAGCTGCCACATACAACCTTCCTTCTTTCTTTTCCTGTGCGTACGAAAATTGGACAATAATACTATAGTTCCCAAAGCAGATCAATAATATCAGAATGTTCAACCCTTATTTCAGGATAGTATGCCCACATGTGTAATTGTATGAGTAAAACTATGGCAATGTTTTGATTCATCTGAAATTATATCAGCCAACATTCCCCAGCTAGACAGGTCCATGGTAATGCATACAAATTGCAGAATCATATAATGATTAAAGGAGGAAGTGAACTCTGAAAGTTACCTGGTTCACACCCTGCTTAAAGCCTAAGTAACTTCAAAATTATATTAAGTTGGTCTGGGCCTTGTCCAATCATGATGGAAACACCATGACCTTTCTGGGTCCCTCTCTGATTCCTGTGTTTGATCACCTCCGTTGTAAAGCTTTTTAATACAATTAGTAATATATACTGTCATGGTTTAACCCCAGCCAGCAACTAAGCACCACCCAGCTGCTTGCTCACTTCCCCCCAGTGGGATGGGGGAGAGAATTTGAAAGGTAAAAGTGCAAAAACTTGTGGGTTGAGATAAAGACAGTTCAATAGGTAAAGCAAAAGCCACACACACAAGCAAAGCAAACCAAGGAATTCATTCCCCACTTCCCATCGGCAGGCAGGCAGGCAGGTGTTCAGCCATCTCCAGGAAAGCAGGGCTCCATCACGCATAACGGGTACTTGGGAAAACAAATGGCATCACTCCAAAAACACATGTGTATGTGTTCCCTTCCTTCTTCTTCCCCCAGCTTTATGTGCTGAACATGATGTCATATGGTATGGAATATCCCTTTTTTGAGTTGGGGTCAGCTGTCCTGGCTGTGTCCCCTCCCACCTCCCTGTGTACCCCCAGCCTACTCACTGACAGGGCAGTGTAAGGAGCAGAAAAGGCTTTGACTCTGTGTAAGCACTGCTCAGCAGTAATGAAAACATCTCTATATTATCAACACTGTTTTCAGCACAAATCTAAAATTTGGCCCTGTACTAGCTACTTTGAAGAACATTAACTCTATCCCAGCCAAAACCAGCACATATAGTCATCATGGAATGAGCTTCTCTTCACACCTGCATTCAGGAATGCATGCAGAAGTGCTTGTAAATATGCTCTAATCAGGAATAACACAATACAGAGCAGACAGACCTTTCTTTGATAGCCAGACCAGACAAGAGAGAACATATAATTTACCTGGATAGTACATAGTGCATCTGTGCCATGAGCAGGACTTAAAACTGTAAGTGATGAAAATCCATCTTAGGCTTCAGAAATAACCTTGTGATGGCTTAATAATCACAAAGCTCACATCTCCGCTTTTTCTTCGCTGTCCTAAAGCTCTGAGCCTCCAGGTCACCATCAGGTTATGTTTTCAGGTTTTCGAAGAAGTAGAATGCTTCTCTCCCTTGTTTGTTTTTAAGCAAAACACCACCTGTGAGTCAAAAATATCCACTTAACTCCACAAGTTTAGGTTTATTAAAACAATTTCTTAAGACTAGGATCAAAATGGGATAATGAGTAACGACAGAGAAACATCCAAGTAAAGCTGGGAAACAGAAGCAGAAGCAATTCCCTTCACAATGCTAATGTTGAAAGTATAGACCTTCCAAGAGAGGCAAACCTGTAAGTCTTCCTGTAGTTTTGAATAAGCCTTTCAGAGATGGAGCATGTGACACCCCCAAGTCTTAGCAAATTCTCTTTATTCTAGGCCTGCCATAGAAGGAGCATAGCAAAGGATAATCTGTGAGAAAAGCTTTATAAAAAAACCTAAATAAAATTAAGTATAATAATCAGTTAAGATTTTACTATAGAAAATAGCTTTCATTTTATCCTGCAGTTCTTCTATTGCCTTGTGCTAACATGTAAATTCAGAAGAGGAATAAAATGAAAAAAATAATATGATAATATATTTAGAAAAATCTTTTAAGCAACCATAGGCTGTAAAACATTGCTCTAGGCTCTCTTTGCATGCAAACAGCTAGGAACAGGTTTCCAGACTGCTGTGCTCAAAGGACCAGGTGCAATAAATTACTCTAGTTGCATTCCCTCAGTGAAGCCACATGGGTTTGCTCCTTATTTCTGAAAATTTTTCCCCAGGCCCAGGTTTCAGAGCTGCTGGTTTGTTTCCATTTCCCAGGGTGGAACAGTATGAGATGACAGGACTTGCCAGAGGTCACAGAGTGAAAAGGAAACCTGGCCTTTCCTTTATCTCAAATATCTGTTCTGTGGAGTGAGCACTTGCACCTTGGTCTCCCACATTCCACATGAATCAGTCTGTATTTCTGGCCCAGGAGTATTTAATTTTTCACAGAAAATGAGCAGGTCCAAAGAAGAAAAATGTGAGTGAAATTACTCGGTTAGCTCAGGGACTAGAGCACTCACCTGATCTGTAAAACAAAGTTTCACCAAAGTGAAACAGTGGCAGTGACAGAGGCTACTGGTACATGAGAAGATAAGCAGCCCTTAAGCCATGATCATGGTCAAACTGCATTATGTCAGCCATCTTGGAAAGAAAAAACTGTGCATTAGAAAGAGCAGTGAAGGGTGAGGCTTCTCCCTGGAAGGCAGATAGCTGAGACACTGCCAGTTTTGTAAATGCACATGTGCTTTTGGTGAGATGATGGCAAATCACTTTTGGAAGTCGCCATGGTAAACCACTGGGACAGCTGGCCTCATTAGGGACATTCCCCCGTGTCTGTCAGTGGGCTGAGATGTGTGCCAGAGATGTGGGTAACAGAAGCTGGAGGTAAGTAGGGAGTTATGTTAATCTACCAGATGTGAGTTACCCTAGGTTTGCTTTGTTGCAGCGCTGGATGCACGGGGGACAGCTCCACCAAACGTGCATACAGGTGATTACCAACACACAGGTTATATAGAATCAAAATATACATATTCATTATTTTTCTGATAAAAGGCAGTCCTATGATAATCATTTATTGGAATCCATTTCCATATTCTCCTCCCCGTCACACATGCTCAGTGATTTGAGTTGGTGGTCCTCAGGGGTCTCTGGTGGTTGTCAGTGGTCTCGCACCCGTGTTCACCGGATGACCCTCTTCTTCCAGGCATGCACAGTATCCTCGCTGTGGATACACCTGTCCATAACAACTTACTTCATAAGATTAATATTCCCGGGCCTATTGTCCGGTTGGGTAGGGACTGTACAAGGAACGTAGCAGCATTGTACATTGCCATGGTCAGTTAGCTTCATTACCTATTACCTTGATTAGAAACCCCTTTCCCACGATTATAGGTTTTAAAACAGTTCTAGGCCTTAAGCAGCTTTCTAGTTAACATAAGTTTTCTTATAGCTAAGCTTCTATATTTTTTACAATTAAGTTTTGATACTTAAAACCTGAACTGAAAAGCAAGACAATTGGTGCATCAGGGCACTGATTGCACTAAGAGATCTTACGGGCCCTGCCCAGCCTCACAGGGGCCTCCACCCACAAACCCTGCCAGTGGGCCCAGCAGCCCCATTGCAGCTCACCCTGGGGGCACCCCCGGGGCACCCCCTGGCCTTCCCCAGCCCTGCCCGGCTGCAGGCTGATGTCCTGGCCTGTCCCACAGCCCCAGCCATCCCAGGCTGCCGGGCCCTGATTCCCCTCACCGGGCCTCATCCTGACCCCCACATGCAGGCTCATGCCTCAGCCTGGGGCATCAGGAACTGCCCTGGGCTGGTCACGGCCAGTTCCAGCGAGCTCAGGGGCTGGTGCTTGAGGGGCCTGTGCTGCAGCCGGTCAGGGGGGCTGGTGGTGTGGTGCCCACGCTGACAGGGAAGAGACTGGTACACAGGTGGAAGCCATGGCGTGCAGGACCCCAGTGTCTCACACCGCCTGTCTGCTCACAGGAGGAGATTCTCCAGGTTTAGATTGTTTTACCCATTACACAGTTCCCTATGAGGATTATGCAATCAGGGGATCGTGCAGTAACGCCATAGCAATTTTCCGCTTGTGCTGGAGTTGCTCTTTCGTTTCGTTTCCAGTGTCTGGTTGGATTTTGATCTATTGTGTTAGTTCAGCTTGTGGGAAAGTCAGTTGTTGAGCAAGCACCATGGCAGTGATTTCTCCCTGGAGTCCAAACTATCTTCACCACACCTGGTGTTTAAAAGAGTGAGCTTTGATATGCACCATGTCAGCACGGCCCAGCACGTAGCTGGCTGGAGTCTGGTACCTGCTCCTGTCTGTGGACCCGCTGAATTAGCTCTTCATCACAAGCTGCTTCATCTTGATGCTTGTGCAAAGTTGTCAGCTGCTTTGATATCTGCAGATAAAATGAGTAAAATGAGAAAAGAATTATTGTTTCAGTTACCCCTCTAGATTTTAATATCGGTATTAGGTTTGGGTAGGCCTGAAAAGTATGGATAGTTTTCAAAGGTTAAGTCAAACAGCCAGCTATCATGACCTTTGCATTTTGATTAATTTCCTGAGACTGTATAAGATTGCATGCAATCTTTTGCCATTCAGACCCGGTTCAATGAGACCTTTAAGACACCTTCTGGCAGGCCTGTGTTACTGATCTCAGTGAGCCTAGCCAAGGCCTCAAGTGCTTTTGAGCTTTCTTGGACATTTTGCAGACTCCAGCCCTGGGATGCTATGAAACTGAGGATAAACCTCCTTAATGTTTGGCAAACGTTTTTGTTTCTGCACTCCTGCATATCTTTAAGCACAGTTCTCTCTTCCCTCTGAATTTTGGGGCTGAATTTCACCAATAACTTTCTCTCTTTCATAGACTGAAGCAAAATCCATGGAGTCAAACACCCTGCATCATAACTGCAGACAGTAATGGAGGAAAGACAATAATTTCTCTAGTCTACTTGTTTGATGCTATTCCTGCTCAGTTTTGTCACCTCTGCTATCTTTGGAGACCATCAGACACTGAGAAATCTGCCTAAAATGAAACAAGGTAAGGGTGTCCATTAGGACCAGTGTGCCCTAATGCCTGGATAATCCCAGCTCTGCAGATGATGGCCACAGTTGAACTGTGCTGTGGTCCTTTAATTAAAGACTTGCTGATGCCTTAGGCTGTAGAAGGGATGTCTAAGGATGTCTTCAAAGAGACACCCTGCTTCTGTAGGTCTGACATCTAATATTTCTTTGCACAATCATTCACATACTGTGAATAACTGAATAAACATTATAAGTATAGATACTTTTACATGGTCCGTGCCTGGCAGCCGGTAGAGTTTGAAGCTAATGTAATCCTCTAGCAAAGCCGCATTCTATGCGCTATGCAAAATGTTTTTCTGAGAACAAGTTTTAATTTTTGAGGAATTCCTTTTCCAGCTCTATTATTTGCTAAACCCCAGAGGGTTGATATAAATAAGGGATTATCACAGTCTGGGTGTGTTTCCCTACACACATAGTATGTAGCTTAGGCTTGGTTCTTGGGCGTATGCTATTTAATAATCTGAGCAATGATGTGGAAGACACCATAAAATCATGACTGATGAGGTGTGCAGATGACACAGATTTATGGATATATTAGATAAGGAAGGCTATAGAACAGTGATACAGAGATCTGTGGTGCTTGTAATATGCACGCACATTCACTTACGGCAAGTATAGTGGTACATCTGTTACCAAAATACAGGCTATACTTAAAGGAAGTTGATAGAGTAAAAGAAGTTTTCCAAAAGATTGGGTGTTTGCAGTGTACAATCAGCAGAATTCAATATCATAAACAGAAGAACTGATCTGATTTGGGGGGAATGCTGAGTCAGCTATAGGAGCTGTAGTCAGCTAAGCATTTTTGCTCATTTGGAGTATGTTATTTTAGTCTGGAGTCAAAGGTTCAAGAAACTTGCTGCAAATAAATCAATAATGGAAGAGAACATGGTAGAAGAAGCTTAGAATATTGAAAAACATTATATTCTTGGATAAATAATATGTGAAGATGCACTTAAATGACATAATGTCTACAGAGAATGAGGCAAAAGTGAAGGAAGTAGAAAAGGTAGTTTTAAATTCTGTCACTATGAAATTACTGAGTCTTGGATTCTATAAATTGTATAAAGGTGTGAGGTTCCTTTGTTTTGGTTGGTTGTGGCTTTTTTAAACACAGTTCTGCATGCGATGGAATTGTGTGTCGTAATTTCTACTCTCATTAGAGCACGCTAAAAAGAGAAGTACTCCCTGAAGTTTGTAATGATACCTTAAAGCTACCAGTGAGGTGGGGCTCATTAGCTCTGTTGCCTTGTGGCATTACCAGTGGCTTTTAGTTCCTCACATTTCAGCTGTTTCAGTATTTGTAGATGATCTATTTGCTCTGCTGTTGCTTTTGCTGCTGTTTTCTAGGAGCACAGCACTTACTTCCACCTTCTGTGTGCCTGAGCCATCCTGCCCTTCCCTTCACTCTGCCCCAGGCTGCTCCTTCCTGTCATCTTACCAGTTCCAGCCTCCTCTCCCAGATCCTGTCCTCACTTCTTTGACATCTAACCCCCCCATGCATTTTTCTTGCTCTTTCCCTAGAATCTATTTAACTCCCCTGGTTTTGTCTTTGCAGTTTGTCCACAATCATATTTCCAGCTCCTGCTGCTTGAAACTTGGTTTCCTTTCCTACAGCCACACTGGTCTCTGTTCCAATATGATTTTCATGTGGCTGTATGTCCAGATCTGAACTGGATGCTGTCATTCTCCTACTTGTCCATGCTCAGTGGTATTGGGGCAGCAGCTTGACAGTGAAGAGGAAGCAGGATGACAGATCTGGTTCCTCATAATTTACCTGTTTAATCCTTAGCAACACTTTGGCTTTGCTCGCATACACTTAGTCTGGAGCTTTCTGCATGCACTTAATGCAGCCAGAACAGGAAATTTCAGTTACAGGGATCTGGCCAAACTGTATTCTGCACAGAAGTCTGATTCTTCATGAAGTTGGAGAGACATGGTGTCAAAAAGCACAGTTTTGATAAATGCAGTTCCCCCCCAAACAAAATTATAAGTACCTTTTTTAAAGGGAGTGAGTACTAGCCTCTAATGAGGAAAAGGTCACTAGAATTTTAAAATACGTACCAAATAGAATTTTTGTCTCATTTTGGGGGATATTCTTTTAAATGACCAATGTTGTGGTTGGTGTACACCAGGAAAACCAAACCTGAGGCTCATAATCCTATGGGAAATGTTGTCCCAAACTGTTCAGTTTCATTAGTAACTGAAGACAACAGCAGAGTTCTACATTTAATTGCTCATATTCTCAAAAGTAAGTAGTTATTCTGACTGCCTCCATTTCAAGACATTCAAGTGCTGAGCTCCTGATGGCCTCTGAAAACCAAGCTTCTTCAGGGTAATTTTAAGCTGGGCAGGAGAAGTGAAGTGTCCTGATCACCCGACACTTTAAAATGGAAGGCTTTCAATTTCTACCAGGTATCTGTTGTTTTTTTAAGCAGCCTTTGACTATGAACTACAAAAGGGTGCCTTTTAAATGTTTGGCCATGCATAAAAATATTTTACCTCTTTTCAGTTAGCTAACATAATTTCTGGTACTTTGAAGCACTGAAAGATCCTAGAGAACTATTGTAACAGAAGCCTCAGCTCTGGAAGATGTTCATAATCTCATTTTTTGTAATGACTCCTGTGAGTCAAGGCAATTTCCACTATGGGATGAATCAGTGGTAGATTGAGAATCTCTGCATTGCACTGCATTGTGTAGACATGTCCTAAGTCATGTTCTTTAATTGCCTCAGACTGCAGCTGTAGAAAGTACAGAGATGAAAGGAATCCTCCACAGTAGCATGACTATCTTAAATGGTGCCTTTTGACATTGCATGACTGAGAGCATAGTGTAAATGAAAGCTTAGGACTTGTCTCGTTCTCAGGTTAATGGAGCAGAGTAGGGGCTGAACAGGAGTCCTATAGTCATTCAAATTGTAAAGTGATGGTTGGTGCAGTTTAGGCAGCTTAAATATTTTTAACATTTCCAGGTGTGCAAGGGAGCAGCTCTTCCTGAAACCTGTGGGTGAAAAATAGTCTCAATATGGAAGAGACATACTCTGAGGTACATATGGATGAAAGATGGTGTATAAAAGATTCGTTAGGAATAGAAGAGGAATCTATAACAGACCACCTAGGAAATTCCCTCTAATTTCTGAAACGGTTTTAAACTTTGAGGAAAATTAACTTTTGCTCTGAGGTTGTTTTTTCATCTTTTTATATCAGGATTATTTGAGTGAGTTATGTGGTGATGGATGACACTGAACAATGAAATCTATTTATCTAATATTATTGCAGTGATTGCTAAAGAAGCATCACAGTTTTATTTCCCAACTATTGCCAGTAGGGAACTTTAATTTCCCTCAGACTAAAACAAGTTGACAGTGAAATGGTTGCCACTGTCAACTCTTCAACTTTGATATACATGTCCCTTTACTGGAGGCCAACTTGAAAATTTACCTTCAGTTAGATACTGGACAGAAGACTCAGGGTTAAATCCTGGTTCTTACAGCCTATTCACATAGTGATGGATGTTCTAGTGTACATCCAGATGTTGACTTGGCCACACTAACTTTGATGCAAAGAAATTCGAAGAAACTGGGGGGAGGAGAGCCAGACTGGCTGTGTAATCACCAATCTCAGTCTAGAAGCAATCTAACCACACTGACAGAGCACAGATCTGGTAAGTCGGGACGAGAGGTGTGCTAGCTCAAGATAATGTCAGGGTGCTGCCCTTGTCTGTCCAAATGGTGGTTTTTAGCAACACCAAGCATTATCAGCTGGTTCAGGGCCCTGAGTGGTGGTGTACAATTTGGAGGTACACCTGCTCCATTATCTGTCTATAGCATAGAGACAAAAATCCTTTCTTTCTCTCATCTTCATCTGTTAGGACTGCAAGGTGTTTTGGGCACTGCCCATCTGTTAAAGTACTTTTGTACTACACCTTTTCTGACGTGAAGCCTGATCTCAGTAGAGACACACAGTCTGTGGGTGGCAATAAAGCCTTGTCTGATAAATGCAATTTTGCTGCAGCCTGTCATGACTCAATAAAATGCACTGGTTTCCAGTTTACTCACTCACTTTGACCTAAGAAACCTTTAGGACCCGACCCATTCTGCCTTACAGAGCCCCTGTCTGCCAATGTGTCATCACAGCAGAGATCAAGCAGAGTGTCTCCACTAGACCTACCCATTTGGGAACCAAAAGAATTATTGAGAGCCTCGCCTTTGACCATCAAATCTTCTCTTAGTCCAACAAGACTGTGTAGATTGGCAGGACAATGAACATCACTTGTATTTTGGGTGAGGCTTCTGTCTGAGGGTGGGGAAGAGCACAGGTCATTGAGTGCGAAGAGCTTATTTTTGCAGCCAAATAAATGTTAATGTGTAAGTTGGGTTTGTCTTATTCTATGAACATGAAAATGTTCAACCTATGAGATGACTCAATAAATAAAGTTCCTCTGCCTATTAAGAAATGATGCCAACAGGGAAGGAGGAGGTGACAAAACTAGTTGCCTAAGGATGAGGAAAGTGCTCAGTGCTTGCAGCTGAAGTTGCTGACAGCTTCTACAAATTCCTCTCTGCCCTGGAGCTGACCCAAACCAGAGATCAGGAGTGCACAGCAGAAGGAGCAGCTCTTTCCTAAAGGAAGCGATGCCAGATGAGGCAGGCAGGAACTGGTTGCTACTGTGGGGCAGAGAACTGCAGCTCTGGTATAGGCGTACTTCCATTCTGACATCAGCATGTGTGGTGGGGCTGCTCTTGGCCACCTGTCTCTTTGCTGTAAGGATTCCTCATGGATTTCCTATGTGGCAACTTCTGAGAGAATTCTGATATCTATTCAGAAAATACAAACCTTGCCATATGGCTGCTATACAGTACAAGGCACATATTGATGTTATTTCTGTTGTCTGATGCTCACCACCCCACAGCAGTTTTGCTTTTGCTTCATCCACAATATAACAAAAAGATCTAAAAGCCTTACATCTTTGGACTTCATTAAGTTGGTCTCTGTTCAGACAGACTGGACAGAAGATGCATGTTAAACAAATCAGAAAGAATGTCTGAGTGCACCCAACTGAAACAGATTTGTTTTCCCAGTATAAAAGAGTTTTTTTGTCACTCCTGGCACATACATTTCAAAAGTGTTATACTGCAGGAACTCTTATTCTAAGGCTTCTTTGTAGCAGCAGTTGAAGGATTAAGGGCTGCTTGTTAGAATATATTTTTCTCTCAAAGAAAGTTGTAATCATAAGAAAGTGTGGGCTGTATAAGCCTTTGGCAGAGGATGCACTTGTGTAGTCAGGAAATCTTCTCTCTTGGATTCCTAGTGGGAGATGTCAGTTCTCTCAAATAACCTCTGTTCTACAGCTTTTCAATTAATGACTTTTATGTAATAATAAGATAGCAAAAGCAAGCCACTATTTAAATATGGCATGTGACCATCCCAAACTCATCCGGGCCTGCCGATGCTGCAGTACAGATGCATGGTGGTGGATACCTTCCTCTGTATCACTGTGGAGAAAAAACGGCCAGAGGGATTCAGTCACCCACAGCAGAGAAATGGCGCGCACTGAACCAGCAATCTCCTCTGCATCAGTAGGTGAAGTCTCACGGTTACAATGACGTGAAAAGGATTAATGAATTCAGCCCATGTCCAACCAGATTGTGGTCTCCCCACATCCCCTGACTGGCCCAATAAGAGTATCTCTTGAAAATGCTGAGAGGGGTGGAAGGAGAAAGGAGTCCAAACTGTTGCCAGTCTGTAGCAGGCAGTGTGTTTTCCAATAGCTCAAACCTGCATAAATGCTCAGGGACCATTTGTGGGAGACCATTCACTAGATAGATGTAGCCATCATTTCTATTTGCCTCAGACAGTGACAAAACACATTTGCTATCCTGAAATCCTGTTGCCGTTTCTCTTTCTGATTGTAATTTTAGACAAATAAAAGATTTTTTTTCTTTCCACTGGAGCTCATTTAGCCCCACTGCTTTTAATGTTCTAGTGCAGACTTGTTTGCCTCCACTATCTATGATTTTAATTTAAGGACTAGTGAGGTCTTTCCCCCAGGACTTCCAGTAGCAACCAAATCACTGATCTTGCTCAGTTGCCCTGGGAGGTGGTGGTGTATAATGCCTGCTAACTGGGCTGGGACTAGCCAGATGGCAATTGGCCAGGGCTATGGGACTGCCATGAGAAATAGCCAGCCCTGGAGTTCATATCTTCCGAAAGGCCACTCCCAGAACAACAACAACGGCAGCAATAAAACCACAAACAATCTTTTTGGATTTTAGCGTATCTACATTTTCTCTGATCCATAGGATACAGAGGGCAGTAATTTTTTCCTCTCCAGCCAGAAGCCTTTGCTGTGTCTCTGGATGTTGCTACTTGTATCAGCCAGTAGCTCTCTTACGGCCGTGCCCTTGCTGGCAGTGGTGGTGGTGGTATTACTGCAGGTTTTCTGGTTGATGTCTGCCCAGAGAGCTCAATGTTTCTATTTAGGCTAGAGCCACCTGCAAGGATTACTTCTGCCTTCACACATTTCCAGATTTGTGATCCTACTAGTCTCATCTGTTCTTAGTTCCTCCAAACATTTCCAGCTTAATGATTTTACTTGTCTGATCAGTTCTTAGTGCCATAGTCCCATAGTGAAATAACACCTGCTTTGTCTGAGGTGTTACCATTACTATTTCCTGCCACAGTTCAGTGTTTATGCTGTAAAAGGAACTCGCCTTTATATGGCTTACGATCATTTGGGACCTATCTTGAAATGCCAGGGTCAAACCAACACCTAGAGACAGAGTGAACAGACTTAGTGGAGCAGGCTTTCTGCTTCTTGCCCTCCTTCATCAGCCCATACTTCTAACATTTCAGAGTTAGCTTGTTGAGAACTTTCAAGCTTTACAAACTTGTAAATCACAATTCTATTTATCTAGAAGCTTAGAGTTACTCTAAGTTAAGCCACTATATAGCTTCATCTTTGCACCTGCAATAAGGGAGAATGACATTTCTACCATCTATAAAGTCAGTCTATTCAACCACAGCGAAATTTAATTTTAAATAATAAACAATGAAAATGCACAAAAAATTAAGCACCCTTTATTAAAGCAAAGCACATCTAAGCTCAGCTCAGTGATCAAGAGGTATTTTACTGGATTTTTCTAAATCACAGGCTCCAAGATACAGCTTTCTGTATCCACCCTGGGGTGCATGCTGACTACTCTGGTGCATTTACGAGAAACAAACGGAGCACAGAAAATCTGAATGCAAATCAGGCATAGCAGAGCAGACTGAATGGTATCTCAGTCAAGACTTGTGGTTCATGCAAGGTAGAGTATTTGTAGAACACTGTCAAGAATTCGCGAGTAGGTTTTAGACACCCACTACAATTCGTGATGTCTGGGCTCAGTTTTCCAAATCTTATTTCTCAGAAACAGAAAAAGGAACACAGAGCTGGAGGGAGCCTCAAAGTGACCGAACCCAGTCCCTCTTCAATCACAGCAACTAGGCAACCTTTGAGGTACACAGTCTCTGAGTCTGTCTCTATTAGGAAACGCAGAAGACAAGGAATCACTCTTTCATCAAAGAGGAACGTCCCTCAACCAAGTCTGTCTCCTCTGACTTGGGCACCAGCTGGGCTGTTAAGAGAATGACATGGTTCTTTGTTGCTAATTTTTGCCATTGGTACTAATTGGGAGGGGGGAGGGAGAAGCAGCAGGGGAGAGCTTGTTCCTTGGCAGGGGGAAGGTACAAGGTCCCACAAGTACCTTCACTGTACGGAACTGCTTACCTTCTGGTGAAAAATACTCCTTTTTTTTATCAAAAGTCCACAAGCAAAATCCAGCATTTTGTACTCTGGCAATTGCCAGCTTCCTTTTCTTAAGGCTAAGCAGAGATCTGGTCACAGTTTTTCAAAGGAAAGGAAGAACCTTATTCATGGGAAATTCTGAAAGGAATTTCTGCAGGAAAGTGAAGGGAAGTGGTCTTATTCCTCAGCTCTAACAAATCACAGTGAGGTGATTTCTTCCAGCATTGTACAAGAAATAGGGACATTCATACCAGGCCTGTTTGTGCCTGTTCCCAACAGTTTCAACACAGAATCTCCTGTCACAAGGCATAACATCATGCAGTATATATTTATTTCTTCCCAGCAATATCCTACAGGAATTTGAGGTACAAATGGCTAATAATTTTAGTCACTGCTCTGGGAAATAAGTGTGCTCATCCCAGAAGGGCTTATGTTCCTTTTTCTTCATCATGCTGGAATTTTCTAGAGAAGTAAATGACTTTACACCTCTTGCTCGACATCTGCTTGACAAACTGGAACAGAATCTGCTTGTCCCTCTCGTGTTGCCACATTCAGCACTAGGAACACAGTTTTGCCGTGCAGAGGAGAGCACTAGTGCCTCCCAAAGCCACTGGTGCAAATGACACCCGGAGAGGAGCCAGCACCAACTCTGTCACAGCTGTCCTGGTGCTGGTTGTGACCTCAGGAAACACTGCAGGAGACTGAATGTTGAGCTGCATGGATGGTGATCTGGCTGTTTAGTTAGAAGCCACCCTGGGCTTTGAACACTGGAGAGGTAGCCCCAAACAGTAGAAATTAAAGATTCAAAATACATTTGTCAGCATCAGTATAACTAAATAATAGGGAAGAATACAGTTCTGCAGGAGATGGCTTAGGCATGCTGCCTCTCTCCTTGCTCTAAACCCCTGGCAGCAGGCTGGCTGCGTTAGTTGAAGTGGGATTTCATTATGGCCTGCCAGCTAGAGCCTCTGCTGCTCTGCCTGACTGCACAATGTGAGTGTGTCAGGACAAGTTCATTGCAAGGGAAACTCCACTAAAGTCAAGAGAGTTGCACTAAGAACAAATCCAGCCCATCATTAGGCTTTTTTTCAGGGTGAATTAAGTGCTGATGCAAGCAGGCGCAGGTCCCAGTGTGGTTGGCAGGCGTCTTTTAAGAGACTCAGGCCTGCCTATTCTGTGCTGCCCTGCTCTAGGACCAGCCAAATCATTTGGTGCTTCTTGCCACATGACATACCTCTGCAGGGGGATATATTATTAAGGACAAGTATCACAAGTGCTTATAGTTGTGGAGAAAACTTCAGAAATCTGAGAGGCATATATGTCATTGGTAAAATACTATTTTCCTGGTACTGCAGACAGTGTGGGAAACTAGTTTTGAGACATCCACATGCAGTTATCACAACCAAGTTACTACTGTTACTACCATAGCAGTGCATTTGTCAGTTCTGTTTTGCTACTGATCACATTACAGAGCATCCAGCTAATTTACTTATCATTCCAAATTGCCTTCTGTGGCACTCTGGCTAGCACTCACTGCCTTTCCTTCCCATTGTTACCATTGTCTCCAACTGGGACAGCTTCTGCAGCCCCATGCTGAGCTATCAGCATGGAGACCAGAACACGTGAAGCTGAATATGTGGGGTAGAGTCTAATAAAATCTGATTTAGAATAAATAAATAAATAAATAAATAGCACAGACACTTCCCCGAACATTGCATCATTTGTGGTAACCATTTATAGAGGAGAAACCTCCAGTTTTCAAAGATACCTGCCACTACGTTTTCAGGCGGCTTCATTCATCAGATACAGAAATCAGAGGGCATGGCTGCAAAATAGATGCTCAAATTACTCCATGAGGTCCTGAGTAGTATCCGAGGTTTTTGGAGATTGTCTTCCAGGATTATTTTCTAAGATTTTCTCCCAATTTTCTTCTCTTTTGCAAAACAATGGCTGAGGCCAAATGTTCAGAAGAACCAGTCTCACTGCAGGATCTCTGTCGCCTAACGTACACCAGCACAACTGCACTGCCTCCCCTGAGGCAGCAGAAACCAGCTCCAGGCAAATGTCCGGACAGGCGTGGTAGAAACGGAGATACCACTGGAATGGCACTTTTCCAGTTTCCAGCAATAAATTTGGTATTAGTGTTTTTAGTGACGGCGGCCATGATATTTCGCTGAAGATTAGTAATGCAAGGAGAGTCTTCTGTCCTTTGGTAATAATAAACCTGAAATATGGGTCATAAAACACACAAAAAAGCCCTTCCATTACCTTCTTTAAAAAAAACCTAAGGGACTTCTCATGCAAACACTGGCTTGAACCCATGCCCATGGGCTGTACAAGCCTCTTGTTTACAGGCAAGCTCACCCCTTGGCAGTAGTATCTCTGGAATACAACTTCTGCAGTTACACTCGGCTGTCACTGCAGTCACACTATGCTACAATTTTTTAAAGGGCAGAAATATATGTAAGTATTAATTTATAAACAGCATCGACATACCAGAAATGGGAAAAAATCACTGATGTCTCTGTGTGTGTGAGTGACTGAGATTGTCCATGCTGATGTGCAGTCTCTGCCATTTGGGATTTCTGAGAGAATGTTGTTAAAAAGGGATCTTATTATTCAAACGAACTGTTCCTTCAGAGAGCAGGGCAGGAGGGGGTGGGAGTGTTCTCTGAATGCAGGGAAATTCAGATGGTAAGTAACGTGTGATGGAGAGACCGCAAGTGGAACCCAGCCAGGTTTTGATTATGCCAGTTCAGATCAGCACAAAAGAATCAGTGACCTGCTGGATTTAAATGGTCAGCTTTAGTGGCCTGATTCTACCTTTTATGTTAAACCCCATCAATGCTTCTTTTACGCTGCTTTACAAACCCTTTCCCTGATTGAGGCTATAGAGAGCGAGCCAAGCACGCACTGGCTCAGGAGACACAACACTGCTGATGTCAGGGAAACCCTGTCCACTCCTCCTGGTACAGAATTTGGCCATGGACATCCACATCTGTAGGACAGTCCTGTGAGGTGGCAGATTTCAAAGATGTACTGATTCTTGTGTAAGCATCTTTCTTACCCATCTGCAGCCCTGGTCAGCTGTTATGCTAGGAGACATGTGCAGGTGGGCAGCAAAGAAAATAAATGACAGAAATACATTTGCTTATGCATATGAATATACAGTACCCAGCATAGGTGGAGTGCATGCAGCTTCACCTGCAGGGACTGATAGGACAGGCTTGAGAGACACTGAGACCTGTTCTGCATTGTCGCAGACATGTTGTATGACACCATTTTTTGGGGTTGTACATCGCTTCACTTTGCTTTTTCGTATTTTCATCCACCTGTAAAATGGGATGTCTGTGATCCAGTTGTGGGAAATTATGGCTAGCAGCAGGCCCTGTGTCACTGACTACAACTCCCTGGTAGAGCAGGCAGCATTAGCTTCATACTGACTTTAACCCAACTTCCAGTTCAGATGAGTAAGAAGGTCTTCAGCTTCCAGTAACCTAGCCATCGCTCCACGCACTTCCCTTGCCCTGGGCTGTGCATGAATAGGGATCTGGAGTTTGCATTATACCCTGGCTTCTCTTTTATTTTATCAACTTGCATGAAACTCTTTTCCATATTTGTACATATGTTGATGTAAGTGAAGAACAAGAAGTCTAGTAGGTTAAAATACTCATTTAAAAGGACTGTGCATTTAAATAAAGACAAGAGAGCTGGTCTCAGTGCCAGAGAAACAAGACTGAGACTCAATAGGCTTAAGCTGATTTCCTCATTCTGCTGGGCTGTATACAGAGGCTGTGTTTTAACAATTTTTCTCTTACTGTCTGGCCTTGAACAAGACAGCATTTCTGAGGCTGTTTTTGTAAAATGAGATAAATGTATTAATTCACCTACTTTACTAAGTCCAGATTGATTAATTCCCAATGAGACAGAGGAAATAAGTTAGGTGTGAGTTGTTTTACTAGCTAAGAGGGTTAGAGTAGTATGAATTTACATGCAGATTTGTACATATGCATAAGTACACACATATACAACTTCTGCTCACAGCACAGAAGGGAAGGATGTGGCATATGTGTATTTCCGCAAATAAGGATGAAGACATTTTTTTAAGCTTTCCATAAATAAACTACAACTAGGAGCAAAGAAAAAAAACCAGAATTTCATTATACAAAGGATTAATTTTCTAAATCTCTGAGGACAATAAATGGAGTTGTTCTAGACATGAGAATTAATTTTTTTACTATTGTACTTGCTGTATTAAGTGTAGTTGGATCAATATGATAGTCTGGCTTGTAAATATATGCAGTTCTTGATTGTGCTTTTCTACATTTAGTTATTTTGTGCTGTGTGGTGTTTTGAATGCAAATATATGGCCAGATATGTAGCTAATGGTGTTTAGTGATTGATCTAAAAAGCACTAGAAGCACCATCTCCCCTGTATCTGAATTATGGCTGAGTAGGTTGGAAGGATCCCCAGCTTATGAATGTCTCGTCCCCTAAGTCCAGCAGGTCTCCCAGCAGCCTTGCTGTTCATGAAATCTGTCTTTGTCACAAATAGCAAATCTTGGGCTATGGCATATCACAATCTCATTATGGGATGTCATCCCACAGCACAAATACATTCTGCTCAGTGGATTTACAAACAGCGTAGCCAACATTGCCACCCAGACATGACAGATGTACCGGGTCCAGATTTACACTGAAACATGATTTATGCTTCTCAGGACAGTGTCAAGAACAGGCTGCAGAGAAGACTAGAAATACTATCAAGAGAGTTTCTCCTTCATGGTTCCTTAGACACCATAATCCCTGTCCTGAAGCATGGAGAGGGGGAGGGAGCAGCTCTCCCTTGCTCTTTCAATTACAGCTGGATGTAGGGAATAATATTTTGCTCAGTAATTCTGTCTGCAGGCCCTGAGCTGTGCCTTCCACCTGTGGGAGCAAAGCATGTTACCCCCCACCAGTAAATAAGCCTTGTAATGTCCTTGTCAGCCCAGTCCATGGATCCTAGATATGTATCTTAGAGGGTGAGAGTCTGTGTCTGTCCAAGTTGCATGGACTTCAGTGCAAATGGAGTAAGGATTGAAGATGCACTCTCCAAGGCCTCTGCAGCAGCCCTAGAAGCATGTTTGTGTCTCCCTTTTGATCTACCATTCCTTGCACCCACATCCAGTGAACTTCAGTCCAAAGGGCTCAGGCCATGCACAGAGGACAAGGAGAGAAAGGTGTGCTGGTCTGTGCTGACTGCCTACCCCTACGCAGTTCCACCCTCACAAGCACATCTCCTTCCCCAAGGCTTTGCAGCAGTATCCAGTTCCCGTTACCCAACTGCAACCAGCAGCAAAGCACTTCCAGTGCCATGTAGAGAATGACAGGCCTTCACGACAAAAGGCTAGAAGGTGAGCTCTCCAAAGGAGAAACCCTATGGATTTCTGCTCCTGTGGGACTATGGGAGTGGTTTGGAAATTCACGGAACTAGTTGCTATGTTGGGTTGTCAGAGGAGCCAGATTAGACAGGAGACAGGATTTTTTTCACCCAGGAGGCCTCAAATTGCACTCTGTGTGGAATGGGTCTCAGTACCACCCTGCACTCCCTGGGGAACCACCCTTGGTGGCTTTCCAGGTGCTCCTTGCATGCCAGGGCAAACATGCCTTGGCCACACTATCTGCTCCCTGCTTGAAGGCAGGGTTGTTGCCTTTGCAGATGCTTGAATCCATCGCCCAGCTCAAGCTCTGTAGGAGCCTACAGGCCGACCTGAGCTGCACAGGGAGCTAGTCTCACAGCATGTACATCTGCATAGTTAGGTACTCTTTCAGTCCGTTGTCAGTTCACTGATGGAGGCAGGCTATCCAGCATCCCAGTGAATGAGGAGCAAAATGCTAATAACAAAAATAATACCAGTAAGAACAGGTTGATTTTATTTAATCCAAGAACTGGCCTCCCTAAGTAGGGGAAATATAATTGTCCAGGAATGAAAGGTAAATCAGACTGAAACAGGGAAATCGGCTCCACCAGACCCTAAAATAAATGTGAGCAGACCTCCAGGGTTCTGTGAGATGAGACAAATGAGAGAGGAAATGATCCACTCAGAGCTAGAGAGTCCAGATATCTTATTAGCATAAAGGGGACAGCAGGAAAGGCCTTAGGGGATGTCTGCAGAGCTCTGTCACCACCGAGCGGGCAGGACTGATGCTACTCAATATCATGGCAGCCTGTAAGCCAGCAGGGACTTACTGTTTCTAGGGCACAGGGAGGAGACTTTCACTGTTTCTTAATGAAGGAAGCAATCAGAACATCCTTGTGCATGCATACGGGGCAGGAGTGTGGGGTGCTGTTGGGAAGAGCACGTACGCTGCTTTCTGGAGGTAGGATAAGCAATGAAGGCTGCCCTGAGGGAATAGGGAGGGAAAGGAGTTTGGCTAGGATATAAGCAGAATTTGGAGAAAGGAGTGTGAGTCATGGAGCTCACCCTGCCATCTCGAATGGGACCTGGTCCCCAAAAAGGGGGTGCTTGTCAACCTTTGCCTAAGGTTTGGACTACTATGCATCCCTAAAACACAGTACCCTTTCACATGAGCAGCAGGCTGCAGTGAAGTGCTGAAGTGAGCTCTCGATCCAAATTCAAGGCCACCCTGTGTCAATGATCCTCTAGCCCAGCAAAATGGAAGCAAAGCAGAACAGAGCTGGCATATCTCCAACCAGCAACTTACAACCTAATTTCCATTTCTCAACTATGGGCATGTTAAGCCCAAAGCCTTTCTGAGTAAAGTGTCTGTGAAAATCAGGGTCTTTCCAATCCAGAGAGTTTGTTTATAGCTCAGGCCTGCATGAGTCTAGTGCTTGAATTTCCCATCTGTGAAATTTTAATGGGTGAGCTGTAGAAATAAGAGAGTTCTGCATGGTTTTACAGTAAACACACAGATTTATGTTTTAAATATGAGATATCCACTGTGCAAAATCACAATCAAGTACAAGGTGAATAAATGAAAAAGTGAAAAGAAAATGAAAGTTAAATTAAAAAAATACCTGCATGAAAGTGAAAATCTGTTGACAGATTACAGTTATGTTCCTGTTGTCACCAGTGCAACTAATCTGTCTCCTTGGATAGAAGTTAGTAAGCTAGATGATCACTTATCTCATAATTTCTACTGGGGATACCTTTATTTGCAAAGTTTATTCTAGCACTGATTCATTCTGGACTTTAAGTACAAAAAAAAAAAGAAATAAATGGAAATGACTCTCAAAATGCTGGAGAAAAAATTTATGCAGAGGGTAAATTGATAGTGCTGCCTGTGCAATGGCAATATGACATCCATTTACAAATTATGCATATCAGACACTGTCTCTCCCTAAAACAGAACAGGTTTGAATTCAGTGGAATATTACTTTGTTTTTCTAACCCAGGGAATGGGAAATCACATGCCCACCTGGGAAACGAGCGCCTCTAATGACAAGGCAGCTGCAGAAGCCACACGCAGACATTGCTATGTCTCATTAGGTCAGACTTGTGGGGGAATTTCCCAAGATTAAATCTCTACAGCCAGTGTTGCAGCATGATTGATATGGATCCTGGTGTAGGGAACAAAGTGGGGCTCCTGTCCAGCCAGTCCCCAGTACTCAGCTCCCCATTTGCCATCTTCTTAGGCTAGCACCCAGCCTGCTGCACTGGGGCTCTTTTTGCTGTGTGCTTTATGGCTGCATCCTCCCACACAGCTTTGAAATTTATCTGGACCCGTTTCTCTTAACAGATTAATAAAATTGCTTCTGAATGCAAAGAAACAGAAGATACAACTGTGAATAACAGCTACCCCAGAAATACTCAGTATTTCATCTTATTGCCTAATCAGTTGGAAAGAGAAGCAGGAGCCTTCTTGATGGTTGAAGGACTGAAATATCGATGCTTCTGTACTGAATTCACACTTCACCATAGCCTGTTTCTGAGCTCAGGCATTTCTGGTCACCCAAGATGTACTGACATTTACCTTCTTAAATCCATTACTCTTTGGCTGTCTGTGGAAGCAGCACCTCTTGAAATTCAGATGATTTAAGTAGGTATCCAAGTATGAACTTTGATTTGGCTTCACAAAATGGTTTAGGGTTGCCCAGAGGGAGACACTCTGCTTTTTGATTACCAGCACTTCCACCTAGAGTGAATCAAGAATGGCTTTTCCATTTTCACTCTGCAACCTACCATCTTGCAGAGTGCCTTTCAAAATCTCACTGACTAGCAGTCCCTGAGGTCATACACTACATCAACACCAGAACAAGGGCAAAGACCCAGAGCAGGGGGAGAGTCCTGTGAAAATGCTTGGCCACGAGGCCGTAGGAAATGGCTGCTACATTGGTCAAGGCTATTGGTTAAAGTGCAATTTCCATCTCCAAGCAACTCCAGTCTCACCTACATCCTGCCTTCAGGGTTTTGCCAGGAGTCCCATGTATCCTCTTCTGTTATGCTCTCTCGATCATAAAAACACTCTGTTACTTCATCCTGGGTTCTGCCTCATGAGAACCCATCCACGGCAGAGTGAAGTCAATAAATGGATTTACCTTGAGGTCTTCAGTGGGTATTAGATCAGCTCCAAAGTGTACTGGTGGCTCTTCCTAAATAACATGTGTCTTAATTTTGCCAGGCAACCTTTCCAAGTGTCTCTGCTTAAAGTTAGTCTTCTAAACCCTCCTTTTGGCATCTGGCTGAAGTGCCAGAGCCTTCAGAGAGCTCTAGCTGACTGACATTAGTGATACTGCCGCCATATCTCCAAGGTGTCAAAATACACATTTTGTTTGGAGAAGGAAACTGTTGGGCTGAATTCATTTGCAGCAGTAACAGAATTTTGCTATGAAGATTGTTGTCTGTAGTACAAGCAAAAGTTGTATTTCATTTATGGGTGATAGACCTGTGAATAAATACATCATTAGTGCCATAATCCCAACACTTACTTCTGCACTACAATAAAAGTGAAGCGTTTCATGGCAAAAACATGACAAAGCCAATATCAGCCTTTTGAGACTCTGGGAAACTTCCCAGGTCTTTCACTCTGTGTGTATGTGTGTGTTTTCACTGGCTGTGGCCAAAGCCTGGCTCTGTTTCTGTAGCTTTCAGTATTTGGCTTTGAGAAAAGAGTTATCCAGCTTAGTCAAGGGTAATCAGACTTAAATATGGTGAGACTGCAGGACCATGCTTACCATGTCCCTGATGCCCTGAGTCTCACAACAAAAGGTTCAGATAGGTTGAAGGGTCCACTGAAACCATGTCAATCAGCCTGTGACACAATACAAATCTGAGATTTCTATAGGCCTTCCACATGAAGGGAGAAAAAGAAAACCTTGTGATTTTCACTTCTTTGAAAGTGTCCTTTCCTGCAACACCAACAGGAACGTGATGTTGGGTGAGCGTGGGTGCAGGACTCTCCATCTGTTGTGCTGGTCAATATTGCCTTGTTTCTGTGTTTCTTCACAGAATTATGCTTGTGTGAGAGCTCTCTGAGGCAGAGATCCTCCTTTTTTTTTGATATAGTATCTGACACAGTAGGATTTGAATTAATAACCAGTTCTTATGTGCTAGCATAAAACATTTCTGACATGAGCACTATTTAAGAACAAATCAGACCTTCAAAACTGCACATTGCTCTTGTGCTAGCTTTCTGTGTACAGGTGAACTACATCCTTTGAGATCTCATTATGGGGCAGGGTTTCATACTCTGAAGATGTTGCAAAGGCAATGATTTAGGGAATTCTCATGCCCTACATCTCACCCCACCTAACCACTTGGTTTTATCAGTGCAACTATTTCTGAGGCCCATGTTAAGAACCAGAATAGGGAACTGATCTGGCTTTATGAAGAAGAAAATGGCTAAAGAATGAAACTGTATATTCACAGATGGACCACTAAGCAAAGTCTCAGAACCTTGTACAACCAAGGGACTTCACTGCAGCAAGTGAATGGGTACCAGCAATAGTACTGGGTTGAGTGTGGGAATCAATATTGCTCCTAATTGCTTGATATGCTGAAATACAGCCTGGAAGTGATGTTCTGAAGTCTTGTCTTCCTTCCACTTTCTCTTTCACCCCATTCAAGTAATAAAACTTCCTACCCGCTTATTAAGAGCTAGCCATCTCTGCTCTTAGGGGAGATGCTGGTTAGGAGAGAGTAGGAGCACTGAACTGATACTCATTACCTGAATTGGCAGGGGTGCAAATCTGGGTCAACAGGGACCAGTCAGGCCAGGCCAGGGGTGGTGCAAGACTCTGTTCAGTGCTACACTTAGCTGCTCTGCTTCACAAGCACTGATCTACTTGCTTTTTCTTTCATCTCATGCAGAGCACAGAGTGCAAGGGGACAGGTGCTCTGATTCCTGTGATGAGCTGAAGTTGATGACTTCTAGTTGCTCATCTGTGCAGCACAGAAATCAGTCAGTTGAGGTAACACGCTGACATGCAATTTGCCCCAAAGCCTCTCCAGCTAGAACTGTGAGAATGGCTTTTGTTCTCCCACAATAGAGAGGAGAATTCTCATGTATATTTTAAACAGCATGCTGAAAGCAAGGACTGATCTTCCTTGCTAAATCCAGAGAAAGTCTATTGAACTCAGTGAAAATTGCATCTGAAATCTCTCAGAGTCATAACAGGATCAGGTCTTGCAAACTTTCTGTTGTGCCTATAGGGTTAATTTCCATTAGCAAATTAATTTTCATTTTTCTTCTGTCTAAATGAGCCATGATAATCCAGCCATCATTACAAATAAGTGTACTAACACTGGTAGCATTGTCCTTTCCTGTCTACTGCTTCTCTCCTGTCCTGAGTTGATTTGGACACAAGTGACATCAGTTGCTTCCAGAGCAATTGCAGCCAGCTTAAGTGGATGTGGCAGAGAAAGGAAATTGCAGGAAGACCTGACCCAGCAGAGAAGCAGGGAGACACTGCCATGAATCAGTCCAGGAGAGGACTGTGCACATCTGCAAATCTAATGGAAGAAAGGATGTGATTTTTTGGTGTCACTTGTAATGCATCTATGTAAATTTGTCTGTAATCCAAAGTGGACTAAAACCTTCAGCAGATTGTTGACAGAAGATGTGTCCACTTACTCATGCTCTTACCTCACATATAACTACAGAACATCTGATGGCTCCTGGGTATGAATAAAATTGACAGGTGCTCTTGTGTTGTCATTGTATGCCTCATCATTATAGCTACAGTTCCATCCATCCTTAATTTTATTAACTGAGCAGGTACAAATTCTTGCATCTGCAAGGATTTGCACACACAAAATTGTATTTTAAATTTGGAGGCCTCTTTTCACCCTCTGCTTTCACTGGTGAGTGCATAGTTGCTGACTATATTCCCTTCTGGGGTGACGGACCCTTAAGTAGACAGATAAACAAGTCTGAAATTTCTTTACCCTGGCAGGCTCACACAGGTCTGCTTGAGGAAGTCACACTGCAGTGGAATGTCCCAGCACAGTGTAGGGTGGTTAGAAAAGGCAAGCTGATGTAGTTAGAGAAACCTGCCAGCAAGAAAATGGGGTTTAACTTACCCCTGGCATTTTCATTGTAGGGAGCTATATGGGGAGAACTGGTGACAGCTACCCACATTTTACAGTAAATATTGTTGGTGTTATGGAGAAGGACAGACAACTGCCTGGCTGACCAACCTTTTGGCTTTAATACACAGTCATCAGTGTCAACTCCCCAACATGCTCTGAGGCACAGTTTCTATTACAGCTTTCCTGATGGAAATTGAGTAAATAAACTAAAAAGTCACAGTCCATTAGCAATAACTGAGCAGAACTGATAAAGGAAGAACAGGATAGCTCAAGGAGTCAGGAGCTACATTACCTGCAGAGCATAAATAGGTAGGGATACACAGACCAGTCAGTATCATAGTCACCAACCACTGTGTATTACAGCCAAAATGTTGGCCAGCCAGCCATCTATCCTTCTCCATAACACCTCTGCATTATGGATCTGCCCATCTCTGCTTCCCTTTTACACACAATGTGGTGGATGTCAATGGCTCAATAACTTCTGCTTATAATACACCTGAGCTGGCCTGGCTGAAGGCACGATTTATTGTAGTTTTATCCATAACATTTTGCAAACTGTTCTTGTGTCTCTGTTTTACTCTTCCATGAGCAGCTGTTAGAATCTTTCTTCTGCATACTTAAAGTCTTCATTTTCTCCTCCTCTAGCAGCATGTTGTTTACATGCCCTGACTGGAGCAATCAAAGGAACGTGAGAGATGGATGGTTCATTCAGTTTGATTTTCTGCGGAAAGGTAGGCTGTTTCTTTAAACCTTGGAGTAACGTTATATAGGCTTCCTCAAATCTCCCTTTTCCCACAAAATGAAGAAGCCAGTTTTGCCCAGCTCAAGACACTGTTTGAAGACAGACTGTAGCTGTCTATACATCAGGGGAAAATGCAAACATCAGCACTGAATTGCTATTACACTAGGCTCACAGCCACTGGCTAGTTTCATCCACCTGCTTCATCTACTTCAGAGCTCTGTGGATGAGGAAGTCATTTGATTTCCTGCGTACATAGGGTCTAGCTGCCATACATTAATCTAATACAAGGCATGAAAACACAGTACAATTTACAGCTAGGTTGCTGAGGTATCTAAACCTGTTCTAGTGCGTTTCCTGATGTTGAAGCTGATGTTTTAGCAGACCTTTTGTTATGTCTGTATAAAAGCATCTCTGCACTATGACAAAGGAAGTTCTAAGCCTGAGACTGTTTCCCTGCCAGGTCCTTGTTTCAGGGTACAACCACTTGAAAGGTGGAAGGATGAAGTGTATCTGGTCATACAACATAATGCCCACATTTAGGGCATGCCATTGTGCACATCTAGTTTCATAATGGAGATAGGCAAGCAAGCCTATCATATTTAATCAGACATGCATGCATACTACTGTTTTAGTTACAAGTGGGCCAAGATGAAACCATGGGGACCTTCCAAGGTGCTTTGTAAGCAGTAACATTCCTCCTTGGCAAATAGATTGGGAAGCAGTCCTGTGGACATCTTTCTTCAGCATTCTCTTGGGTGAAAGGAGGCAATTTCTCATCTCTGAGATGCCTTTTGGAATATATAAGCTGGCCATTGCTCTGTAGTTAATCCTGATGCACTTCCAGGACTCCTGTCCCACTTTGGATTTCCTCTAAGCTGCACATAGTGAAACAATGCATGAGAATGAGTGAATGCTGTAGGAAAAGACCCTCAAGATCATTGAGTCCACCAGTAAACCTAACACTGCCAAGTCCACCACTAAACCATATCCCTAAGCACCACATCTACACATCATTTAAATTCCTCCAGGATGGCGACTCAACCATTTCCCTGGGCAGCCTGTTCCAAATGTTTGACAAACTTTTTGATGAAGGAATTTTTCCTAATATCCAATCTAAACCTACCCCAGTGCAACTTGAGGCCATTTCCTCTTGTTCTATCACTTGTTACTTGGGAGAAGAGACTGACACCCACGTGGCTACAACCTCCTTTCAGGTAGTTGTAGAGAGCGATAAGGTCTCCCCTCAGCCCCCTTTTCTCTTGGGCTAAACAACCCCAATTCCCTCAGCTGTTTGTCATGTGACTTGTGCTCTAGACCCTTCACCACTTTGTTGCCCTTCCTTGGACATGCTCCAGCACCTCAATGTCTTTCTTGCAGTGAGGGGCCCGAAACTGAACACTGTACTCGAGGTGTGGCCTCACCAGTACCGAGTACAGGGAGATCACTTTCCTAGTCCTTCTGGCCACACTATTTCTGATACAAGCCAGGATGCTGTTGGCCTTGGCCACCTGGGCACACTGCTGGCTCATATTCAGATAAAGCAGCGGGGAACCAGGCTATGAAAGGGACAAGATCACGCTGGAGAGGAGGCATGTACAACCATATGCAGGCAAGGCACATGGACAAGGTATCAGGCTTGGCATCTTGCATGAATGGGACAGGAAATTTTCTTCTTAGTTTGCAACTTCTCTCCTACCCTTACTGCTAGCATTGCCTGCTGCCTTACTGTGTTTCACTGGTGGACAGGGTTATCCCTTCCCCTCCATATTACATCATCTGACTTGAGCTGCCACTGAAGGAGGACAGACATGGGCTAACCCACTGCAGACCTGTGCCAGGCATGGAATCTGTGCCGTGCAGTGGAAGGCTTTCCTGTGCTAATGCCCCATGTTGTCAGCTGAGGACTTCATCTATCAAGGGATTCTTTATGTTCTAATGCCAGGAAGTAATGTGGAAAAAAAACAATTAAAATGAATACTTCTCTGAGATACGTTGTGCAAGCCAACCTGGAGAGGACTACACTGTAATCTTTTTGGTATTATTGTAACATATTGCCCATAAGGAATAACAAATATCAACTTGAAATTAACTGTGATACACACACTGAAAGCTAAGTGGAGTGAATGAGAAGAGACCAGAGATAAAACAGACTGCTCTCCAGATATTGTTCTGAAAATTAAAGTGGGTGGATGGAAGATATACATCACGAAAATAATCTATTATGCTCAGTGTACTAGAGCAGAACTTTCACCCTTTTAAACTCTCATTAAAATGCAGCCATTTTTATTTCAAAGGATTAATATGTTGACTCTAAAGACAGAAGAAAAATGTGATTCATGGTGTGCTTGGAATTAGATATTGTTAATTGAAAATAACCCTAGGCACTTACACAGTGCTTTTCAGCTTCCCCCCCCCCGAATGAAATTCATTCATGTAAAGGGGCTGCTGAAAGAGTTGTGTGCAGGAAAAATCTCACCAAAAAGTACTGTGGGAACTCTTGTATGCTTATGCTGTGCACGAAGGCAAACATCACCTTTGGGCAGAAGGCTTTTGAAAATGTGGGGACTCCCTGTCACATAGGAACAAAATACCTGTCCGTAAAAATAGCAGGAAATGATTTGTGATGGTTTGGATACAGCTGAATGGATATTTGTACAGCTAGCTAAAACAAGCCCCTGGAAACTCTGGGAAAAAATGCACTGGTGCATTCTGACTTCTGGCACTCTGAACATGGAAGAATATTCATTGTGAAATGAGGACTTTGTAGCCATGTGCAAACTCCTAATCAAAATGAACATAGAGAAGAAATTGCTAGTGGTGGTTGTTGGCCACAGCAGAATTTCTGAATCTTCTGAATCCTCCAGTTTAGCAGAGGGGCTCAGAGCATCATAAAATTCACTGTGGTCAACAGCACAGCAAGGTTCCCCAGAGGACTTCCACAAGAGCTCAAAGGTAGGCAGACTGTTAAGGGAATTGACGAATTATGGTCAGCAGCACTCGACTCACCTGCATAGCAAATAATGTTTTTGCTTGGCAAGTGGAGGAGCAAGTATGGTGGCTTGCCTAAGGTCATAGAACAATTTAGTCTGGAGTAATACAAAAAATCCTTGAGTCATGCCCTTTCCCCCACCCTCCCAGTGTCAAATGAAGAAGGAGCACCATTCATGAGTTATGGTAATTTCATAAAGCATCAAGCAAAAGCCATTAAAATTAATAAAAGCAGAAACAGCTAATTCAGAGAGTCCTCTGTTCTTCTTTGGTCTCTGGAGTATTACAATGACATTCTGTAGTGGTGCTCTGAGGATTTATGGTTTACTTGCTTGTACAGTGCAGGCATTGATGTGTTGGAGTGAAGATTTAGCTTTGTAAGCCATTTGTTTCTGAACTTATTGTGACCTACTTTAAGTTTGCTGCTAAGTGGTTGGGATTTAGAGTGGCTGGGACAGTGATGTAACCAAAGTCACACTTTGGTATGTGGAGGCAAAATAGGTCATTGGTACCAGTGCTAGGCCAGGAAATTTTGCAATGCGCCATCAGATGAAATAAATCACTCTGGAATAAAGATGAAGAGGGCACCACGCGCTGAGAGGAAGGATCTGTTTGAAGTGGAGAGAGCAGGAAGACATTTTTCATGTGGCTAATTGATGCAATAATTCCAGCAGGAAGTCGTGTTACTGATGAGTGTATCGAACACCTCTGAAAGCCCCCTGGGAAGCAGAGGTGATGAACATCTTTGATAAGCCATTTTCTGCAGGCTGCCACAGTCCTCCTGGCCCCCAATGACCTTCTTATACCATCAGCTGGGGTCTGCCATCTACAGCTCCTGGAAATAGAAGTAGCTTCCTTTCGCACTGCATCTGGGAGGCAGATAATGAGAAAGAAAAAGATACAGATAGAAGAACCAGTGAAGACCACTAAATCCACAGTGCTATATTATGTACCCAGCTTCATCTCTGGCTTCTCCAAGGAAGAGCTAGCTGTAAACTGCATGTAAAAGGCCAGTGGTATCAAAACACTTGGCTCTGAAGAGAACTGGGAATCAGAAATGCCACACAGAAGAAGCTATTGCTACTGTCATTTTACTGTGAGCAGTTCCCTGTCAGCCTCAAAGAATGGTGGAGAAGGAGGCTGGAGGAAAAAACATTGGGATGGGCAGAGAGGGCACTACCTGGAGTGGGCTTATGATAGGGCTACGGACTAATCTTTCATATCAGAAACCCAGGGAAGTCATTGAAAAAGCTCTTATTGTTGTCAGCAAGGTCAGGATTTCACAGAGGCCTGACCCTCAGCTTTATGTAGTCCAAAGTACAGGTCACAGCCTCACAAGGGGAACTCCAACAAAGCATGGCACAGGAGTGATTTTTGTCTTTAAGCTGTTCGATATGTCACCATGGCTTTTATGACCCCTTCTTCTCTCAGAGTGTGACCTCTTCCCAAGGCTCTGCAGTGATTTCTCTGCAGAGGTCATTAGTGCCTCTCCTGAGGCAGCAAACATGGAGACAAGGGGCAAAGAAACATTTGGGTTTCTCAGGAGCTCAGCACAACGTTCCAGAATCATTGCCTCTGCTTTCTGGACAAGATATAGGTAGGCACAGAGCTAAGTTGGTCCTCAGACAGCTTTCCAAGCACATGATGGGGAAAAACACTAGCAGCGTTTCAATTAGCACTCTGCAGCTCTCCAGACATGCCACGGTCCTCAGAGATCTGAGTTCCTCGCAGCACTGAGCTTCCATGTGTTAATGGAGCGGGACCTGCTGCTGTGTGTAAAGCCTCCACCAAGCACACGTTCCCTGCCAGCCCAGAGGGAAGAAGTGGAAAAATCACTGAAGTTGTTTGGCTCCAGCAGAAGGTGGAGTTTGATGTCCTGTTATACAAATCACAAACAGGGAGTCTAATCCTCGGCCCTCACTGTCTCCCCAAATTAAGTAAATTTCCCACAGAAATGAAAGGAAATTTTATCTGAACAAACCTCCAGCATTTACTGGCTTTACTTTGCTTAAGTAACCAAGGAGAATTTAAACTGATCATTTATTTTCCTGTGGAAAAATCCCATGAACTGTAAGAGAGGAGACACTGAAAGGCTTTTATCTTAATTACTGCAGAAATTACAGAGAATTAGATCCTTTCTAATGGTTTTCTGAATCATCCTTTGGGATTTGATAGCAGGAATATAATTTACTATTGAATTGTATAGACTAGTGGAGAAACAATGCCTATAGAAAAGTGTTCACTATCTATTAATGTCTATAGGGTTTCCGTATAAAAGGTTTCTAAAAGCCTTTTATTTACAAATACTTCCAGGGGGTTCTATTATGCTCTACACCTCTGTTTATAATGCACACTCATTAGAGTAAGAAAAGCAAAAATAGACAGCAGAGACTAGTGATCTGGTTTCTGGGAAAAAGGACAGCATGAAATCACAGGAGACCATCCTCATAACCCCATGAAAATGCATCACATAGCCAAGAAAGGCAGAAAAAAGCTAAGGTTTTGATCCTGCATTGAGTTCCTGCTGGCAGACCCTTGTTCCCATCTAAACTTTGCAGTTCTCTGGAGATGCAAAAAGCTTTACTTTGGGTTACAGCTTCATAGACTAATGCTGCAAATTGATAATGGAGTTTGATCATACCCTGGAAGCTTGCATGTAAGAAACCATGACCGCATGTGTAATGCAGCAATAACTAATCAATTCCTTGTTTACTTCCTTTAGCTGAGCAGCCTGGTCTTTCAACCGCAATTACAGACCCCTCCTGAGCAGACCGTGCTGTACGCAGCCTGTTTCTTTCTGCCCTACTACTTGTCACTCAGACTCCCTGAACCCTGCTTGGCACCCTCACTCCCACCTCACAGACATCAATACTGTCACGTAAATATAAGGAGAACTGGACCTTACTTTTGCAGTCATTTGCCACAGGTCCAGTCTCACAGTTACATGCTCAAGCTTCTCAGGAATTCTTGCATTCAGAGCATGGTGGGGTGCTGTCATACACTTAGTGTATTTAGGGGTGATGCTAAGCTCCTCTTCCAAACTGTGTTGTCAACAGGCTTTAAGTAATGGCTATGCAATATCTGCTTTGGAACTTTTCCATTTCTGATGGGCATTTCTGTTCCTTTTTCTGCTTATGCTAAATGCTTTTGCTCTGTTCTTACAGAAGCTTGAAGGAAAAGACCTTGCTGAGTGTAGCTGTATGCTTTTCAACAGATTTGTTGTTCCACCACCTGATGGGGGACATGCTGAACAGTGCCTGACACTAGTGCTCTCTGCCAGAGTTCCCCTGAGTTTAAGCAGCACAGCTAAGGCTGCCAGATGCAAACGTTTGCACAGCCGAGAACAACAGAAGTCATAGCAAATGTCTAGGCATCTATCCTCATTCACCTCTTACCAGTTCACAGCAGGGAAAATGGAAGAAAGATGACAGCAGCAATGTCAGGATTTGCCTGTGTCTGCAAAAGAGCTGAGGAGGGAGGAGGAAACACAGTGACTTTCTTCCCAGGTGACAACATACCAAGCTTTCAGAACAGGAGTCACAGAAGGATTCTAGCACCAAAGGATATTGTGGCTATTTTGAGAAAAAATAAATCAGGAAAATGTTACAAAGGTCCTTCTGTGGCAGGTATCCCAACATTGCATACCCACACATTGAAAGTCCACATGACAAAAGGTGTTTGATAATCTCCAACTAAAGGATGTTTTTCATTTCCCAGGGACCCATTTACATTTCAGGTATTTCTATGCCAGCTGCTAGCACAAAACACTTAACAGTAAATACAGATCATTCTAGCAAGCAGAAAATAGCATGCCCAATACTGGTAGCAGAAAATAAATTATTTTAGTTATTAGATTTATAAGTTAACTAAAGCTAGAAAAACACATTCATGCATGTTGCAATTCTGGCCAGGTCCTGGCTCACTAATATCTTTCTTTTGTGAAAAGCACAATTCCCTTGATTTTCCATAACTTTCCTTCCTCCCTGCCTCCCATTTTTCATTATTTTTCATTTGCAATTGTCTATCTTGGCAGACAGACAAGTCCTGTGTTCAGGACACAAACTCCTCCTCCTTATTATAGACCACTGAAGTGTTTTATCTGACACATGTGCAGTCTGTCACAAGCATTACAGGAGATTTTTTCATTATAGATTGTTTCTGCCTTTTGTTTATCCATCTCAGGTCTTCCCTTCCTCAGATATAAACCTATCTACCAGCCAGAGCTGTGCTGAATGCTGCTTCTCAGCAACACAAAAAACAAGATCTTAAAAATCTGTCTGCAGTGTCCAGGGGACATCCTTTTTGCCATCAGATACAGACAGGTTTTTAGTGAAGTAGGGCAGTTAAATACAGTACAGAGCTCAGGTCTGCTGGATTTCATTTTATGTTAATGTATTTTTATAGAAAGACACTCAGCAAGCTCTTAGATCTTCATGCTAATGAAAGGGAAATTGATATAGAAGTCAGTGGTTTGACAATCAGTTACAGATTAGGATATTCTAACAGGAAGCACAATGTAGGGAAAGGCAGAGGAAAGGGACTATTGGCTTTCAACACATGCCCAAGGGACTGTGTTTTCTCTTTGTGTGGATGCTACCACAGGGAACTGTAGCATCTCCTGCAAACCTCCTTTTCCCTACTGCTTTCTGACAACTTGTAAGAAGTGTGTTCTCCAGGGACATAGGAAAGAATCTGGAGGCCGGAGCCTTTCTTGTTTTCAAACTTGGAAAAATACCCATCTTTTACAGTTACAACTACTACCCAGTGGTCTGGAGAACTGAATCACCTGTGAACTCAGTGTGGGATTTTAAATAACAAATGATGCTGGGATTGGTACATTAAGAGGCTCCAAAGAAGTAGCAAGTATGTCTGAATCACAAGGACAGTTGTTATTTAACAGAGTCTGCATGAAAAGTGGCATGTTGAAATCTTCTCAGGACCTGCAGAGGGTGATGTGAGGGTTAAACTGCTGCTGGTAGCCACCTTGTGAGCAGAGGGTAGGCACAGGAGAAATGGTGTAATTGATTCTTCTCACCCCTGATCTATACATCACTGCAGGCACAGACCCGCTGGTTTTTCTAAGTTCCTGAGTAGGAAGAGAGTTGCTGAGTGAGGTCTCTGTGCATACAGTGAAATGAAACAGAAGTGCTAATGACCAGTTCTTCATTATGTTTATATCTGGTTTCCAGTACAATAGAGCCCTGATTCCCATTTGTGGCTTTTGATATTACTGTAATACAAGTAATTAGCTACAAAGAACAATAGCAATGAGTGTAGTCAAGCCATACATAATGCATGTACATGTGTAAGGGAGCATGCCTTGCTGTTTGTATTCTCCAATCTGCCCCACCAGAATTTATTTATTATATATGGAACCAAACGCAAACACCAAAGCTGTATCCTCTCCATGTAGGGGGAATTTGCACATAGATCAGGGATTTCATGTTCTGGCCATATCCCTGTACCTGAGTATTAGCTCCAGTGCAACACTACAACACTCAACACTGCTCAGATCTGAATCCAAATGTTACTACTTGAGATAATCCCAATTTCAAAACAAAACTAATGACAGAATATTTACATAAGCCTGGGAAATGAGCAGCAGAAATATTTCCAAACATGGCTTACAGAGGCCCTGGGACAACCCCCTTACAGACTATGAGGTTTATCAGATCAAATTCAAAGGTGTCTGTGTACAATCTAATTACACTTAACAACAATGAGATAAACAGATCACCAGTATATTTTCACCAAAGAAAAAGGACACTGAGGCAAGAATAGTAAATGATCTGGCTGGGGTATTTCAATAGTTAGTGTGTGAAGCTGGTTGAGAATCAGGAGTCTGCTGCTTAGAACCTTACTTCAAAAGCTTTGGTGGATATATGAGCAAGATACATTTCTAGCTTGGGATATGCACTAAGCATCTGCTATTCTTTTAGAAAATGTTTTAAGCATCCTGAGTATGGGTACTTTGAGGCTGTCTACAACAGATGCAATGCCATTGTTTCAAAAGATTTTAATGAGCACAGCTCCACTGCCATGTGGACGGCTGGATGCTGTGTTCTGCTGACAGGATGTAGGAGATCACACCTCTTCACAGGGGGAGGCATTTATTTTTTTTTTTAATCCAGAGGAAAAGTTTAAGTCTGTCAAAGAGACAACTTACTCCTTTTTACAACTGTCTCAAGACTGTGGTGTGTGCTGGGTGATATTGATCTATCATAATCCTTTGCATATGGAAATTGTGCCTGTAAATCACCCAGATTTTTATTTATAGACACTAACTTAGACAAAGTCTCTAGTGACTGGAGGGGAAATAAGGGCAGGCAGAGCTTCTCATGGTCTCTGGGAAATATCTGGGACATACTAGGTATTTGAAGAGGCACAGAGTTGGGTATAATCCATGCTGCTTTGGCTGGCAAATCTTGCAGCTGATACCACACATGTCCCCATGTGGAGACAGCTCCAGGTGGTGAAATTAATGAGATCCATGGGCCAGAATGGAACTGGCTTTCCTCTATAAATGGGGAAGGCAAGGGGGAGCTCTGGGTACAGAGCAGGAGTCAAATTTCTTGCCAGTTCCAGATATCCAGAGTCTGGGAGTGCTTTGGTGGAGCTGTGTGACTTTATGTTCACTGCAGTTCCTTCCAAGTCCTGCCCCTTTAAAGCAAGCAACTTGAATAGCAGAGCCAGGTAGAGATCATGAGTCCAAACATCATCTGAAAGACTTTCTTTGCCCTGAGTCTACACTAAACTTGGGCTTTGTTGATCCCAGCCTTGTGGAGCCTGAAGTCTGCTACCTGTAACTGCTGTTTTGAAGACATTTTTGGGGTGTGTGAAATAGAGGCAAAGTTTCTGGCACCAGAATGAGAGAAAGTCCTGATGCAGAGAAGCATAAGGAGTGCTTTGGTGGTGTCATGGCATGATGTGACATTCCAATCTTGTCCAGGAGTACCAAAATGCCTCACCCCAGAACCAGACTAGGGACTGCTAGTGGAGGGAAGGACCTGAAGAGCAGCGAAGCAGCTGAAGTACATAAGGATATCGCCAGGGCAGCCAAATGAAAGTGAGGTCCTGATAAATGTGAAATGCTACTCGGGGCTCCTTCCTCCTGGGACTGTCACAGATCTGGAAATTAAAGCCACACAGAGAAAGTGTGCAGGCATGAAAAGGGAAAAGAGGGAAATCTCAGCCTGGATTCAGCTATTAGTGGGAGGAGCAGAGCTGGGTGCAGAGCCAGTGGAGCAGAGGGAGGAGGATGGCACAGCAGGATCCTTGGTCTGCCACTGAGCGAATCCCTCCCTGTGCATGGCTCACTTCCCTGCTCTGTGTCACTCATCTTATCTGCACAGACAGCTTGTTCTATAGGCCAAGACCAGGTTTCTGCAACACAAGGCACAAAGGGCCCTTGAACAGCTTAGAAGTAGAAATTGCAGCGACCAGATTGGAAAAATAGAGCGCTTCCAGTCAGTAATTTTGTTCTTGGTGAAGCCCCTTGCCACATGAAACTTTGAGCTACAGCTGCTTCATGCTAAGTACAGAAAGGGAAGATGTTTCTTGAGTCTACTTTTAGCCCCAGAAAATCTGGGTACAATTTCTATGAAATGAGGGATGCATCTAGCTCATTCTGCTAATTACCATATAGTAATTATAGTGAAATATCCTAAGATGATGTATCTGAGGCTCCATCTTATTTCTGGATCTTGTTCCAGTTAATTCTCTCTACCAGTTTGCAGCGTCTAAATGAGATGCACGGAGCATCAGGCCCTGGGTTGCCTGGTCTTTCTCCCTTGGTATCCTGGGCCAATTGCTTTTCATAGCTACTGCAGAACTGTTCCACCAGTCTTAGGATGGTGGTATTAATACTCACTTGCTATCCAGCAGGTTTTTTTGAGACAGCCTATTCAAGTGTGAAAAGCATCTTGAGGTCTCAGGTCATGCTACAGAAGTGAGAACAGTTATTTCTTCTCTTTCGCTTCATTTCTCTGTGGCCTGTTCTATTTCTAAATTCTGGAAGTGGCACTGAGCAGAAAAAAGGATATCTGTTCTGCAGGAGAAAAAGAAGAGGAAGTCTGTTTTACAGGAGGAAAAGAGGAAGACACTTTGAAGGAAAGAGAAAACACATGGGAGAAAGTGCATGTGAGAGGGAGGGCAGAGATTCCAGTGCAGGTGAGAAACAGTTTAGTAGTCAGGGTGTTCAATCCCTTTCCCGACTAAGGTTAATGCCCTTTTTGGTAAGTCTTGCGCCCAGTATGGCAGAGGCAACAGATTCCTCCTAGGCCCCAAATAATGCTCATAAGAGGAGCTTTGAGCATGCTGTAATGTTTCCACAGAGAGTTCCATTTCAGAAAGAAAAAAGATTTGGTAGAAAAACTCCTGGTCAGCCGTACTTGCAATCTCATTCTCATTTATTTGCTCAAGTAATCCCCAGTGCTTGGTTTATGTAAGACTTGAATTAACTGTGTATTTATTTGGAGATCTTAAATTGCACTGATATGATGAGGTAAAATTGCAAGCTGATGCAGTTTCAAGGGTATTAACAAGCATGTGACAGTGCGGCAGATCCCACTTGCTACTGAGGAACCCAAGCCCATTCAAAGGTTTCCAAAGAAGGTAGCAAAAATACTCCTCCTTTTGCAACTACAACTGCTTTTCATGCAGAAGAATTTCTCTTAGTGCTGAGGTGGGGCAGAGAGGTATGGTACCTGTCAGAGACTCTTGAAGAAAATTAAAACTGCTTGTTCGATGCTGCTCTTCGTGAACAGTATTGGTTTGAGCTCAGACACTAAATAAAGAACATGCTTTGGTTCTAAGCAATTTCTGAATAATGCATGGTTCCAGGAATAAAACAAACTCCAGATGAGCAAGAAGCATGAAGCAGTTAACACCCTGATCTAACGAAACTTTCTGCAAATATGAAAGTGATTGTATCTTCAAGCAGAGGTGCCATTAAAAAAGGCAATCAAACTGAAATCTCCATTGCTTCTGGCATTAGCTGTTTCTGAAGCACTTTATGTTTCCAATAGGTGTTTAGTGAATTCCAGCAATCAAAGCTAGCTATGAAGCTGTTGCTGAATGGGATTTAAACATTTTAAATGAAAAGGGGGAAAAATGATAATGTAAGTCTGTGATTGATGTAGGTGGAGAGTCAGTGTGACCATTTGGAGGCTCACTGAAAGACAGAATCTGAGACAAAATGCTCATGAAGAAACTACTAGAAGTCCCGGTATTGAAATACATTGCAGCAAATAAGATATGGTTAGGAAAGCAAGCTACCCAGTCCATGAAGCCTGTGGAGAACATCATCTTGAAAAAGATGAGGCAGGAGGGTTAGGGATGAAAAGTGTGGCTGGTACCAAAATGTCCAGGTACTTCGCCAAGTGGTGCCAGTGATGCATACATCATCATAGCTGCTAGCAGTTGCACCACACGAAAGAGAAACAAGCATGTCCACACAGCTAGAAATGATATGGCGGCGCACAGGGCACTTACAGATGTCCAGAGACGGACAGGGCAAAACAGAAGGTCTTGGAAGTGGTTTGGGGTTGGGGAGCTAGTGTGACTTCCGTGGGAGCGGTGTTATCACAAGAGGGAGCTGTCCGCCCGTCTGAGATTTCCACCCCAGACGAAAAGGCACTGACGAGAAAGAGCAACAGGGCTCTCGACCCCGGAGAGGGGCAGGAGGCGAGAGGTCCCGAGTGCTCAGACAGGCAGTGGGCACAGCAGGCGAGCGTGGGAGGCCATGGGCTGAGCTGGGTTAGCAGAACTAATCCTGGAGGGCAGGCCACCAATGCTGAACACTGCCAACTGCTCTTCTGCAAGTGAGATCCTGCATTATGTTAAGGCTATCAGTTAATTGTCTTTATTTGTAGACTTTCCTGGGGAGGGAGATGAAAGAAGGGTGCTTGGTCAAAGTCACACGTGGTGCCGGTCGGAGGTTCATGTGACAATGCAGCTGATCACCAAGGCTCAGACGGTGAATGAAGTCGATGTGTGTCGGAGTCAGCTGCGAGCAGTATCTGAACACAATAGGGCCTGTGTACCCAGCAGAGGGCATGTGCATGCACACACACGCACTCCTACCTTTACCTTTGGGACATCATTTCTTAGATAATGAGTAGATCAGTGCCCTCAGAAGCTGTGTAAGTGGTTACAGGACAAAGCCAGAGGCATCACCCATTCTCCTTTGAATAGGCTGTGGTTTCTGTTACAGGGTCCAAACCTACCCTCCATTATCATTCTTGTTTCAGATAAGGTCCCACTGCAAGGTGCTGAACTCCCATTTCTGATCAAGATTGGTGGTCCAGAGGAACCAAGCCACATGCCTAAGCTCAGGTCTAAACACTAGCATCTGTGTTTACTATGCATCAGAGAAATCAGCCTGTAACTTCTTCACACTGAGCTTAGTTTCCCCTTCCTGTTTTTACTCTGAATGCCTCATGTCCAATTTTGGTAGACACATTTTACCGTAGTCTGGGACTGAGCTGAAAGCTTTGTTTCCTGCCAAGAATCTTGAGAGGATAATACATATCCAAGCAGTTTGCATCAATGCCATAGCATCTGAAATGCCCTGTAGAAGGCTAACACAATATATTTGTACGCTCCCTGGGCAGGAAGACAGACAGTTCTTCCAGTGGATGCACTAAGGTAAATAACGGATTGTGCTCTATATGTTCAATGATGGGACAAGGCACAGAAGATCAGGCTAAAAGGAGAAAACCACTGCAGGTTGAAAAGTTAGAAGACATTAAGAATACATACAGAAGAAAAGCATGTAGTCTTGATGATGGGGGAATGGATGGAGATCAGAGGTCTGGGCTCCTTGCCGCAGGCTGCTTGACCTCAGGCAAGTCTTCCGAGATCCCTATTCCCCTCCTACCCTTTGTCTATGTAGCTCCCAGGAGCTTCTAGGCAGGGTTATCTCAAGTGCAGCAGCGAGGATACTTTATCTTGGTCATTGCTTCTAAGACATATGATAAAATTACTTCATATATATGTGTGTGTGTATATATATATATATAAAACAATCTTCAGGATGCCTTATGGTGCAAAAAAAGAATAAAGGCAGAATGCCTCGGGAACATATGGGAGAAGCAGAGTTCCCAGCTGGTTATTAATCCACTTGCAGGACAAGGCTTTTGCTGAAGTTTAAAATTAAATTTAAAATTAAAAAAAAAGAAAAAAGGCTCTGGCTCCAGCCTCAGCCCCCGCCCGCCGTGACGCCGGCAGAGGAGCAAGCCCCCCCGCGGCCCGCGGCCCCCGGCCCCGGCAGCAGGCGGCTCCGCGCCGCTCGGCTCCGGCCCGGCCCCCCCAGCGCGGCGGCGGGCGGGCGGCTCTCCGGTGCCGCGGGCGGGGGCTCAGCCGGCGCGGCCGCTTGTTGATCGCGGCGCCCGGCGCCGCTCCGCGCTTCCCGGGCCCCGCTCCGCGCCACGCAGGCAGCCCCCGCGCCCGGGCTTGCCGCTGCGCTGCGGCGCCGCTTGCATTCTTCCATTGCAACAGTACAAACCCCTCCTTTTTTTTTTTTTTCCCCGTCTCTCTCTCCCTTTCTTTCCTTTTTTTTTTTTTTTTTTTTTTTTTTTGCATGAAGATGGCGGCGCCTCTCGCCAGCAAGGCAGGGTCTGCCGGCACCAACAGCAAGCCTGCCTTCCCGGAGCTGGATTTCCGATCGGGAGCCAGGGTGGAGGAATTGAATAAACTCATCCAGGAATTCACCAAGCACGACCAGAGGGAGTACGACGACCAGCGAGCCCTGGAGATCCACACGGCGAAGGACTTCATCTTCTCCATGCTGGGTAAGGCAGGGACCGTGCGGGGCGGGGGCACTGGCGATGCCGGCCGGGGACCCCGAGACAGGGCTCCCCGGCGGTGCGGCACCGGGGACCCTTTCCCCGCGCTGCGGGCGCACCGGGCTGGGAGTCTTCGGCCGCAGGGCGGGTCTCACCCTCAGAAAACTATTTTTTCCTATCCCATCCACCTAGTCTTTAGCAGCGATGTATTTATAAGCACAGAGCAAAGGCTGGGTCTCAGAGCTGGCCGGTGCCCGAGAAAGCCAGCAGGGCTGGAGGCGAGGCGAGCCCGACCCTTTATTGTTTTTGCCCTCAACTATCAAGGCTGTAGGAAACACAGATCTTTTTTTCTGGAGCGCTTATTTTGGTTATTAGACCGGCTGATGCTTGTACAGGAGCATCCGCTGAATTGCGTTTCTTGCTTAGGTTGCAAAACTTGCTGCGAGTGGAGCAAGTCCGATTGTGGCCGGGGAGTCCTCATCTGCGTGAAACTTTGAATCACGGGCAGGGATCCTTAAACCAGGGTGAAACATGTGTTGGCCCTTGCAGAAATCACCTAGGCTCTGGCATGACTAAGGCTTCTTAAGATTACCGGTGGAATGACTAACGACTCTGATTCTCTAGGTAGTCAGTTCCTGATAAATATTTACCTTGTTTTGACTAAGAAATCACCCACACGAATGAGAGCCTTCAGGATATGAAAGGATGCTCTTTAATGTGCAGGTTGGACCTTGAAATCAGTCATCCAGGTTTGAATCAATATCTCAAACATTTCTGCATGTAAAATAAGGACATGGGTAAACAGCAGGTGTGGCAGTGAATGGCTCTTTGTAGCTCAGAGGTGCACATACACCCTCAAAGCATATGTGGCACAAAACAAGTGTATGGTCTACATGTACACTGTGAATAAACGGCATCACTTTTCTCTTGCAGAAGCACAGAGCTGTCCTATTTCAATACTAATTATTTTCTATATTGGGGGGTAATCACTATAATAGACTTCTTCCTCTATAGCCGTGAACATACCTACACTCACTAAACAAGAATCTACCTGTCCATCTGGTTATCTGGTAAGGTACCTGGATAAGTATAACTGCCTGCTGTGGGATTTGCACAATTTTGAATGTGTATTGCTTTTTCATCAAGGGCTGGACAGGATATAGCAGACTAAATTTAGCTTGAGAACAAGGACAACAAGTTGAAAAGTCAGTAGCATGTATATTTATAGTTGCTGTTATAAATATTTTTCCCTTCCTGTTTAAAAAAAAATGATGTGGTGAAGCCATGGTTGCATCAAAGCCTGTAGGATTTTTGTTACTGAAACCCTCATCCTGTGGAAGTCATCCACTATTATGATCTGATACATTTTTCAATCAGGGCTTTAAATAACTGGCTGAGGAAGCAGGGCTGGATGGGATGAAGCAAAGAAGAGTGGAGAGAAAACAGCCAGAGCAGCAGTTCTGGGTGTGTGGCTAGCAAGTAGAGAAAGCTTTGTATGATCCTGTTTAAGCATTACTAGTCTTTGCAGGGGACAGGGACCGCAGCATTTCTTCCTGCCTCATGCAGGAGACGGCAATAGAAGACAGACAGAACAACAGGCTGGAACATGCCTTGTATTTCTGCGAATGCACCCTAATGCCTTGCTGTTCATGAAAACAGGGAGCCTTAGGCTGTTTAGAAATAATCATAAATTAATGTGGCTGTCTTTGTTAATATAATGGCTAGGAGATGAGCGTTCTTCAGTTTTAAATGTATAGACTAAAAACAGGGTTTGAACAAAAGCTATATTTCTATTTAAGTTATGCCTGGCAATTTTAATGAGACTTGTTTCTGAAAGCAAAGAGACTTAAGGACCAAGCCCAGGACAGAAATGAAGATGGGGTGTCTCATTTGTCTTTATTAGACCCAGAAGTTGTGTTTGTGGATCAGAAAGGCTCTTAAATCTAAAAGGACTTAACTTATTAATAAATAGCTCTTTCCCCTGTGCCTGATCCCTCCCATACGTACTGCTCTTATCTCATCGGGTGATGATAGGAAAATTAAACGTAGCTTTCCTGATTTAATTACACTGGTGCGTAATTGGTGGATGAGTGATAGGCAAGGAGACTTTGTGCGGATTCTCAGATGTTTGTACTCTGCATGGCTTGCCCTCTAGGTCAGATCTTTTCTCTCTGTTTATATTAACTCTTTTTTGTCTGTGTTGTCTTGCCCTGGCTATTAGCGACTGAATTCTGGGCAATCTCAAGAGTTGGGCTATGATAAAATTAGGGAGAGGTACTGCTTGTTATGCCTTTGTCCAAAATCTTGTGGCCCAAGCATTAGCATAGGACTGTAAGTGACCTACCTATCTGGTGGGGGAAGTGAGTATGTTCTGAATGCGGGCAATTCCTGGGCATCCTTTGTAGTCACCAAGACCATATGGTCTTGCTAACAGCCTACTCTGAAACAACAGGTATCTTTTGGTGCCTCTGTGGGGTAACTTCCTGTACTCACACTGAGCTGTGCCTGATCATTACTTCTCTTTTTGACACAGGTGTAACTGAGCCTCAAAGGAGGGGAAGACTATATTTATCAAGAAAATGGGTGGAGAAAAGACAGTCTTGTGTTCTGGGCAGTGGGATGCCTGGGAGTCCAAGCCTCTGCCTGCCAATCATTAAAAGAGCTAATTACTTACTCTCCTGGTGACTCAGTTTTGGGGTTTTTTGTGCTTAAAGAGTGATGAAGGAGTATTTTTGTCAAGTAATGATATTACAGTCAATGATATTTTGATTTTTAAAGCACTTGCTGCTATTGTGATAAGAGGTGCATAGCATTCATATTACAAAACCTTTTAGGGGTCCCTGGCCTAGAGAGTATTGTTCCTGCAGTACAAGTACTTCCAGGAAACTTCTTTAATAAATGCTACCTGTCTCTTTCTGTTCAGCTCCTAAACAAAAAAGTGCTGTAACACACAGATGTGCTAGGCTTAGAAAAAGCCATCTATTATGCTCTTGGGAACTAGAACATCGCATATTAAACAGACCCTTGAAATTTCTAGTGCTATTGCTGCCTCAAACCAGATCATGTTATTAGGGATACTGACTTTTGTGTTTTACTTTTTAACGAGGAGAAGAAAAGAAAAGAGCAAGGAGGTATGAGTAAATACAGACGATACAGAGCTATTTCCTCCGCTCCAGGCACACACTGGCACATTGGCGTTCAGTCAGCTAGAGCAGTTTTCAAGCTCTTCAGGTTGGTATTTTGTTTCCCTTTCCTATCATGAGACTTCTTTTCTGTAGAGTCAGAAGAGGGATGCTCAGGACATTTCATGCCACCCTCTTTCTTCTCATTGCCCTCTCCCCCCCGCCCCCCCAAATCAGGGGAAGGACTGTTTTAAATTGCTGCTAAAGTGGCCTTTTTTTTAAGGCCTCTAGTGTATCTTTTTGTCACTTCAGTGGTTGCATCTCAGTTCTGCAGGAGAGGACTGGAGCTGCCCACCAGGACAGGCCACACTTTGAGGATTTGCAGCCAGCTGTGACTTAGAGCTGTTGACAAGACCTCTAGAGAGCTTGTATCACCACCTGATACAGGAGAGGTGGTGAGCCTATTCTGAGAGTATTTCCCTTTTCTCTGGTGTCTGCTCAGTGCTGAGCTGGGTGTGCTAACAAGTGTTTGTGATAGAGGCAAGTCTCATAGTGGAGGCAGAGCTGACATCAGCAAAAGATTTCTGCTGCCAATACCAACTTCCCAAATGGAGTGAGTTACCCTGCTGGACCTCTACATCTGTAGCAAGGCTTCCAGCTGTTTCTTGGACTAACGGGCCCTTAAAACATGTGCAGTGGAGGTGAAGATTGCTGAGCTGAGAACACAGGTGTCCTGACAACAGCTTGCTTTTATTAGCATCTTCTACAAGAGGAGCATTCCACAGTTCTCCCCTGTACCTGAGGTCTGTATAGCTAAACAACATTGGTAGTGTGAGTCTTTTGTGTGGGTTTGTGCAGCATTTTTTCTCCCTTTCCCTACCTGGTATAACTTGCTGATGAAACCTTCTATTGTAGATTAGATTTCAGGCATTGTAGGACATGTTACCTGTTTGTCTATGATACATCACAGAAATTCTCTGGTTTCTGTTGTGGTGTCAAGCGGATGAAATAGCAACAGGATTGGAGTGATCTCCCTAGGGTTAAGTCTTTTGTGTGTGTGCGCCTTTTCTCAAGAGAGGCCAATCATGATAGGAGCACACTGTACTCCGAAGCCTATGTTAATAAAGGCTCCCTGCTGGCATTCCCTGTGCTGCTGAATGCATAATGCACAGCTGTTAAAAACAACCGTACTGTATTGCAGATTTCATTTCTGGATTCTTTTGGGTCTCCCCTCTCTCTTCAGGCTGCATGTTTCTGTATTTGCATTTGACGTTGTGGGGGTTTTGTGTTTTTTTGTCTTAAGGGACAGGGTGCTATGCTAGGAAAGTAATCCAGCAAGGCATCGGTAGCTTCTGTTTGGTTATAGCTACCAGAAGTCAACCAATTTCATGTAACTGGGGATTCTTTCTGTGTAACTAGTTAAAAATGATCAGTAGCCTTCTCTGTCTCTTTGTTCAAAGGGATCGCTGCTCCATGTATGTGTGCAGTGAAAATAGCTTGAAAATCTTTTTTGTCAATTTGTTTTAAGATGCTGGTACTTCACTTGCTCAACTACTGTTTTGAAACATTAGGCTGTGATGCAAAGTATTTAGTGTAATAGCTAGGAACATGTCCTAAGGGCACAAATTCTCATGGCAGGCTTGTCAGACTGCCCACCGCCTGTTCCTTCAGTCTGTGGAAATATTTGTAAAAGATTTGGGTGAATACTTGCCAAGTCCAATTATGCAATTATGTGTTAAGGGCAATTTTATAATTATAGTGGAGGATGGTAACCAGGATACGTGAGTTGTTGGGTTTTTGACTTTTCCTTTTTTCTTCCACATGACTTTGCATGAATGCTAAAACATTTGGAACAATTCTAGTCAGAAACCAGTTGTTCAACTTTCATTTAGGCAGCTGGCTATTTTTGTAGGTGAAGCTAAATTAAAGGCAAATACAACATTGCTCAGGAAGGCTGGAGGACATGTTTTATTATAGCTTTGGTGATTTATAAGATAGACGTGTACTCAGAGACCCAGAGCAGCCCGTAGGCAGAGTCCAGTCTAAAGGAGACTAGGGATGTAATAGTCCTGCCTGGACTTCTCAAAGGGAATCTCCAAGCTGTGCAAGTCTGTTGGATAGCTGGGATTGTCTTTCTTAATTTCTCTTTGACAAATGCCAGGTTCCTGCTGGCTTTAACCATCTCCTGTACAGCTAAAACTTTTGCATCTGTTCTTGGACCTTGACATGTACACTCTTGCCCCTGTGCATGTCCCAGTCCTTTTGCTGCAAAAACGGTTTTCCAAGGCACATCTCTGAAACCCTTCGCTGTGTCCCCTGCTCTGTCCAGATTGGACTCCAGCTGTTTGTACTCTGCAAGATCAGTTAGGTGAGAAAGTGCCAGGAAGAAATGTGGTTAAGGCCAAGAGATTGGCTGTCACCTCCAGCCAAGGGGCCTTCAGTTGCCAGGGCTGCTTCAGCATGACACTGTGAACAGTGATAGAGATGACAACTGCACCTCCAGGCATGTCTGCGTGAGACCTTGTGGTGGCAGCTGCAGGTAGAGACTCTGGCAGAGACCTCTCCATTCTCTTTGAGTCTAAGCAAATGACCTGCCACTGAGTCCATTACCTATGGCTGGGTGATTCTAGTGTATGAAACTAACTTGAGAAGCAAGAGCTGTAGCTTATTTCTTATGAAAAGAGAGGCTTAAATAATGGAATGCATTATGTAGGGTGACATGTCTCCTGAGCCAGGTTTTCCCTTAGCAACTTACAGCTAGGATGGGTTAAGTTCCATATCCTAAAAGGAAACCATTAATTCTACCCATTGGTAGCTTTCCCTGCTATCGTCTGAACAAGGAGATAAAATTCCCTGAGGGTAACAGTCCATTCATCTGCACAACATACTATATTATGTTTAGACTTTCTCTAATTTGCCTGTCTTTGGGGTATGAAACAAGCAGTAGAGTAGATGGAGTTCTGGGGAAGCAAAGAAGGGTATCATCTGCCCTGCTTTTTTCCTTGAAAAAGCAGAGGACCTATCATGGGAGCTAGAGCCAAAGGCAGATTTGGATGTTGTACTCTACAGAACATCCCTTACTGAGAAATGAGGAGTGTGCCTGCATGGGAGCAAGGGTGAGAGAGCTGAAAAATGACCTTGAGGTGGATGTCTCGAGTTATTTGCCCAAGTCTTGTTCTGATCACTAGTAGTGCGACGTGAGTTCAGGAGACTGAACTGTAGCTTTATTGGAACTTGCAACCATACTTCATAGGTTCCCCATCCAAACTATGGATTTTATACCAGTGAAGGTTTATGACTTCTGTTAGCACAAACCTGTCCTACTGTCTGGCTAACAAAAATATGATGGTTGGCTTCTTTTTTTCCTAATGCAACTGGAAGGCGGCTTATGAGACATTCAAAATAAATCTTTCAGCAGCAGCTGATGTTCCAATTGACAGATGCTGCTATGGATTTTGCTGTCTTTAATAAAGTGAACTCCACTGCTTGCTTTCATTTCTACCATTCTGTTGCATTCCTTTTTACTGCAAATAGAAATTGTCCTGGACTGAGTGGATTAATCTGCGCCTTAGTACTTCAGCCAACCTGACAGGTCCCTGAATCATGTACTTCTGCATTAGATAAACTTCCTGCAGTTCTTTCAAAGCACCATTTCAGTGACTTTCAGGTTGTAAGGGAATCAACATGTGCTGTAGCATTCAGTTTGAGGAAGATAGATTCCCTTCTCTCCAGCATATTTGACTTTTGAGCTTTTAATAAACACTTGATGCTAAGGAAGTTAGAACAATCCTGTTAATGCATTATATTTCACCTGTCAGTATGATTTTAATCTAATTTAAAGCATTTAATTAGAAGGTTGTTAATGTATTTTGTTATGAGCATGCTGGTGTCAAAAGTACAATTTGCATACCACTGAGTGGGGGTGATTAATTACTTTAAGGTTCATAATATCCATGTCTTTGAAACAGCAGCAGTAGCTACTTCCACCCACTCATGTTTAGGGCTGTGGGCAGAAGTTTGTACAGCACTGGGTGGCTTCAGCTTGTAGAACAGGAGGTGGGTGGCATCCATTTCACCCTAAGAAAATCACTTGGTAGGTAAAACCCTAAGTCAGGACACCCTAGACCTATGTTCCATTCTGAACTGCCCCCAAATTTTCACAGACCTGTGCAAGCTTCTGAATATAATGATATGTCATGGGACCTTGGTACTACCAAAAGCCCTCCTCATCTCCTGTGTTTCAGCAATCTGTGAAAGGTGGAGTGGTACCAGAACAGTGGAGCATCGTGATGTTGCTGTTCTTCATGATAGGGTGCAACCCTCTGAGGCTGAAGCTGGAAAAGGAAGTCTGTTTTTGAGAGTCTAACCTCAGAAAGTGTTTAAATAGTGAAGGCAAATAGTTGCTCTGTCATTGGGTGTTGATCTAGTGGCATTGAGATCAAGTACAGTTCAGCCTCTGAGAGAGAGATTACAACCTGACCCAGTTAGGCAGTCCTAGCAAGTAATCTTATTTTATACTGAAGGGATCCCAAAACAAAATTGGGACAAATTAGTTTAAAGAATGCATCCTGGCCACAGTCTGCATGCTGATGTAATTTGGCAGAGTCAGGCAATGCCGAGCAGTAGAAGGCAGCAGTTTGGGACAGAAAGCAATGGAAAAATACAAGACATGGCCAAAGCTAGAAATCCTGCTGGGATAGCCATAAGGAACTGGCAGAGATTTTTTTTTTTTGTCCTATGAGACCTTTCTAAGGTCATGATTTAGATGAAATGTAGAGGTTTACGTGTGGGATGTTGTTGGTCTGCTTAGACCTTCTCTACTGTGACTTGCAGTCAGACCATGCAGAATTTCTTCCACCCACTGAAAGAGTGAAAGTTCGTAAAAGATTCGGTCCAGAACAGCTGAGCTGCTAGGGAACACTTGCAGTTGCATCTAGAAATAACAAAGTTACTTTACTGCATAGTCTGTTAGGCCATGTACGTTTTCTGTTCTAAAATGTCTTAACTCTCCTTCCTGTTCCTGTTGTAGGATCTTTCGACACTGCTCCACACCTCTCAATGAAGGATGTTTTTAATCAGTGGTGCATATATGACCTTGTTTAGAAAATCAGGTGCTGAGGTGGTGAGGAAGGAGTTGTATTAAACAGCTATCAAAAATGCTAAGACAAACACTGCAATTAGCTTCTGTGCTTTTCTCTTCAGCACTTCTACTCTGCATTTTAATGGATCTCTTGAAGAGCCGATGATGCTTTGAGTGACGACTCTTGGAAATGAATCCTGTGCTAATAGCTCTGGCTGGGCCTGATCCACAGGCAGATGCTTGGAGATATTTCATGTTTGTTTTGTACCTCACTAATTAATGTATAACTTAGTGGTAGAACAGCAGGAAGGCTGCGTTTGCTGACACTTCATGATATAATGATTTAATCCTTTGTGACACATTCCTGCTGAGTGTCAAAGCTGATAACTCTAATCTCTGTCCCTAGCTCAGTGCGACAGGAACCTGTTCTAGAGGGCATTTTGCAGGAGCTTGCAAGCTCTTGTAGGTACTTTGCGACCAATTTGTGTAAACTTTTTTTTGTACATTGCCACTCTTGAATGTGATTGTACAGCATTGCCTGGTGCACTGAGGAATCTGGAGTTGAGTGCAAACAAAGAACCTGACTGTATTCAAATGAAACAAGGCTTGTCCTGTGAGGAGGGGGGAAATACCCTAATCTCCTTCTAAATACACTTCTTCCTTGCCAGCATTGAGAGCGGTGTGGTTATATTGATTCAGCGGTGCTGAAACCCACTGCTCTTTGTTACATATGATTCTGAAGCCTGGGTATGGATGCAGATGTGTACACAGGGATAGCCGTACAGCTACTCTCCAGTGGTTGTTCCTTGTGATACAACCAGCAGAGCTTGCTTCTGTTCCAGCATGGACAGTGAATTGCTGTTTATTTTAAACTTTTGATTGAATGGTATTCATAAAACAATTTGCAGCTCTGCAAATAGAGGAGGGAATGTCACTGTAATAACACTTCAGGGGCTCTGTTGCCTTCTGTCTCTGAAATTTGCCTTTTGAAAGCTGCATACAGTGTGCTGAATGGCAGATCAGGTATTGATATTGGCCCCTAGATATTACACCCTCAAAGCTTAAGTTGCTGAAATGTCTATATTTCATAGACAGTAGGACAGCCATGTGCTAAACAATCAGTAACTTGAGGAAAATAAGAGGAATGCAAGTCTCTCTGCAAGTGAATTTTTGAATTCACTTGAATTCACCTTTTGAATTAAATACCTGGGTTTTTTTTTTTCAATATGCAAGCTGTAATGCACATCTAAGTGCAGTATTGAGAAAAAGGAGCTATTACAGTTTGACTGAGCATCTGTCAGAGGCTTGTTTTATGTGCTACATTGTCTGTAAAAGCTTGACTCTGTACACCAAATTTTTCCCAATATCTCATGAATTTTGTGAATGTGCAAAGGATGCAGTTGAGGCAGCAATGTTATACTGAAAATAACCACTTTGACACAGGCTTGTAATATCAAAGAATGACTATGTCTGTGCAGTTATTTTCATTATCTTGGGGAGGGATTAATATGTGCTATGTCAACACTTAGCAAAACTATTTGCACTTTTTCAGAGCTGCAGAGTTAAGTTACAAGTTAGTCTGGAAAATCAAAGTTTAAAAAAAAAGTGATTTTGATCTTCTTAAACCTAAATTCTGGTTCTGGAAACATAAGGCACTCCTGAATTACTTTAAAAACTAGACAATCCCTCTTACTCCTTCACCCAAGTTGCAGACAGGAGGTTTAGAATCATCTTTTTATCTAAGCTGCTTCTTAACAATGCAGGTGAAGAAATTGGTGTCTAAAAAACTGCTTTTATGCTGAGACCAGTCTTGTAAGACATCGCTGGCGTATATGAATCACTCTCTTGTACTACTGTATGTCCCTGAGTTCTCAACTTTTTTTAAACTAACCCTTTCTTTACCTTGAAATGTATATTGTGCCTTTATTTTATTCAATTTTCTGTCTTACTTTGCCCCAAACAAATAATTTAGGTGGAAAATATTTGCTGTTCAAGGGCAGTGATGACAGTGCTTTGGAGCATAGGAGAGTGCTGGTGGGAAGTGATATAACCTAGGTTTGCAGGTTGAAGGTCTCTTCCCCTCTCAGCAGAGCTCTTCCACTGTGACAGGCTTCACTGAGCCGAGGCCAGCCCTGCTTGGTGAGGATTGTAGGGGTCCTATGGAAGGAATTTCTGTCTGAGGGAGACAGGAGTGGAGGAGACAAATGAACAAAATCCCCAGACCCGCAGCATGTTGATAGACCTCCTGTTGTTCTTAATTCGCGTCTGTAAATGGCACTGGTTTCCGCTGTTGTGCACCAAGACAATAATAAATAACAATCCTTAGCATTTATATACCACTTCACAATTTTCAGAGTGTTCAACACACATTAACTAATTCAGCTGAGATGTAAATATTCTGTGAGCAAAGCTACTCTTCTTGCTGCCCAGGGGAACATTTCATTACAGCTGGGACAAGGCTTTTCTTTTTCCCTTTAACTGGAGCTGTTGGCAGGAATGTTCTATACAGGGACAGTGTCTTTCTTCCTGAAGTTTTTAGGCCTTTGCATGTACCCCTGTTTGCACAGGAATTGGACTACTTCCAAGTCATATGTGGTACTACTAGGAAAATTATGCAGGAGACTTGCCTGTATGTTCTGTGCTGCAAATATGCAGACCCACAGTTAACAGATTTATGGTTTCAGAAGCTATTGAGTTAGCAAAGATGTTGATGCATTAAATACATCTTTCTGTGCTTGCACAAGGCCTTGGGGGAACGCCATCCCCAGTGAACCTCAACGCCTAGGAGGGTATAAACATCTGTCAGTTCTGACTATGCTGGATCATCAGACCATGTGCTGAAGAGAACTGAGGATGCTTGGTGGATGGCTTTGATCCACGTTTCGCTAGATCCAGCACCTGCTAGAGCACCAATCTGTCTTTTGGGGCAGGACAAAGCCCAACAGAAGGCCTATTGCCAGGTAAGAGATGTGTTTTGAGGGCAATTAAAGACATTGTGTCCTATTGTTCACAATCTTGAGTCCCAAACATGGAGTAATACATGCACTGGCATGAATCTAATTTGTCTGGCCTTTCACTCACTTTCTGCGTTGGCATTTTGTGTATGTGTATAGAGCTGGTGAGGGGGAGTTATATGCATCTCTGTCCATGTCTTTGAGCTGGGCAGGATTGGTTCTACTTTTTATTTGTGAGAATAGCATCTCTTTTTAGCATTCCACTAGGGTGACTAGAAGATAGGCATCTTTTTTCATCAGGTCACATAATAACCTGGATTTAGTGGTTTACCTTGGAAATAACTGCTTGGTAGTCTTTTTAAACTGATGCCTTGTGCTGTAGAACTGCCTGCATGCTTTGTAGTTATAACCCTCCTCCTAATCCGTGACGTTTAGTTATAACTAGGTGGTGGCACTTCTGGATTGCCTCTTTGTCTAACCTTTTGGTAACTTTCTTTTTTAGAAGTGATACCTGCAGGTTTGACCTGAAACTGATTCTGAAAGAATAGCGTAGATTATAATTTTCATATAAATGGTTGTATGAACAAGAACACCATTAGCCTCTTAGTGACCTAATTATGCAGGGAGGTAGCAGCACATTTTGAGATCAAAACTCTCATTTTGCTACAGCTTTCCCTTCAGCTAGCAGTGCATGGGAGAAGAACAGCATGTTTCTTGCAGGTGATGATTTTTCTTTCAGTGGCTTTGATATCCTCATTTTCTGTTTGAAGTTAATGTGCAGATTGCTAGGTGGTGTCACTCAAAGTGACTGACTGAGCTGCTGTTGCATGTGAAGATGTCTCCAAGACAACTAATTTCCTGGTCAAACAGCACATTGGCTTCTGCCACAAGACATTTTGAGGGAGTTGGTCAGCTGAAGGAGCAAGATATTTTAACAGTTTATTATTAGCACTGTAGCTGCCAAATACCGCTCAGAGTCTAAGGCTGAAAATGTTCCTATTCAACACTGCAAATGAATAGCTTAAAAAAGGATTGTGTGATTTGACTGATTTGTCAGAGAACTTCTACCAAATAACAGGAATTAAATCTCTACTGTCACAGTTCATTTTCTCCAATTGCTGTATGTGTTCCCATGCTGGAAGCACAGGGAATTTAGGGACCTTCTCTCACTCTTATATTTTGTTGTTTTATGTCCAGACTTCCTGCTACATTTCAACTCTGCTTTTTTAGTGTTAGTGTGCTGTATTTTTTCTAAAATATACCCCAAAATCAAATATTTGTTTCCATTTCTCTTCTACTCTAAAACTCGGAAAGGTTTAGTGACTCCTTCCTGTTCTGAAGTTAGGACAAAATAAGCTTGAAGCATTGGATTTTTTCCCCTGTTTTGTCCCCTCCTCCCAGTCCCCTTTGTCTCCAGAGGAGCAGTGTTACTGGACAGGTGTAGAGCTCTTACAAGCATTTTTCTTCTGCATTTCCCATTTTTGACTTTTCTTTATAAAATACTCCTATGCCCATCTTGTTTCAAGGGACTCGGTCCAAACCAAAGTCATAAATACCCACATTTTTTCCTACCTTCCTTGCAAGGCTTGGCTGTACTGCCTAGCTGAACAAACCCCACCTTTGTCTTCGGTTTGGAATAAGAAACAAGCAGGCTTGTTGATTCCTGCTGCATTAATGCCATCCTCCTCCCTCACGCTGATGTAGTGGTTATCAGGGGGGTAAGGGTGGAAGCTTCTTGCTGCTGTTTTCATGAGACCTCCCAGGAGGCTGCTGCAGTGTGAGTCTCCTGCACTCCGGCCCCAGAGACCTTACAGCACTTATTTAGGCTGTAATGACTGGAGGAACGCAAGCAAAAACCCCTTTGTGCAATAGTGGGTGGAGAGAGGACACTGAGGGGTGCTATGCTGAAAGCACTTGAAGATTTTCAAATGAAGGCCCAGGAGAGACAAGGAGGTGTATCCATGCCCTGACCTCCATCCCATGGCACATCTGAACCTGAACTCTCAGCTAATAACCCCATAGCCACTAAGTAGCCTACTCTGAGCATGCCTGCCTGTGCCGGGGAATTTTAGGAATGTGGACTTCAGCATAGTGTGGGATTGCTGCTGCTCACTCTCTGTTCAACCAAGAGCTTTAGAAGCTGCAGTGGGGTTGGTATTGCCACAATAAAGCCCCATTGTAGTTGTTTGCAGCATTCTTTGACTAAAGATTTATTTTCCCGGGTAAGGTTCCATTAGAACAGCAGGAGCCAACATCAGAGAGCTGGAGAGAGGCCTCTTCCCTTCCCTGGCAGAGCACAGCTTCACCCCTCACCCTCTCCCAATCACTTTGTTTTTAAGACATTAAAACTTTAGTGACTAGGATATCGAAGAGGCTGTAGTTAGTGGTGTATTGCCCCAAATTACGGGGGCAATTGATCTAAGGAGGTAAAAGGAGAAATTCTGTGGGAGGATGGAGCTGGTATCACTGATGCAAACCTCTCTCTTTTGATGTCCCCTCCATGCTAAAGCAACCCTGTCTTTAGCCTGCAGCTACTTGAGTTGTTCCTGTTGGAGGATGTGGCATGTCTGCTGTTGATCCATATGGGAGGAAGACAGGAACTAAGCCGGTCATATGGGCCCTACCGCCTGCTTGGCTTTGTCCACAGCTCTGTGTCCTGTGTGTCTGCTGTGTGTGTGTCTCACACAGCAAGGCAGCCCGAGTCTGTGGGCTTGTTTTCTAGCAGGTATGGTAACAAGGAGTGAAGGAATGCACTCCTTAGTCCCTGTCTCTGCTTCTGGTGGATAGCAAAAAGTCCTCCCATTTGCTTTGAAAACCTGCTGACAAAGGAAGGCAATGCAATCTGTTCCTCAGTATGGCAGAACATCCATGTGACCAGCATCTGTGAAAGCTCCATCTTGGAGTCCTATCCGAACTCTGTTAGCATGGAGTTCCTACACAAGCTATTTGAGATGCTAAGTGCAGTAAAAGAAGCAACCTGGACCCAAATGAGAACCCAGTGTGATTCTGGAGGAAAAGGTAAGGTTATCTTTAGGGTTCTGTTCTGCACCAAGAAGGATAATGCTCCAGTTTTGCTTGGCAGTTCAGCATTGTTCTGCCTTATTCCTCATTTCTTGCTCCCATCTATTTTAACTGGCAAATACTGGTTGCTTGAGTACCTCCTTTCCTGACCTTGTGTCTTCTCATCTCAATGCTGGACAAAGCTGTGGTTTGAGACAATCCAGGGCTTCTGTTCTCTATAAAATACACTTAAAATCATTCCTGGTCACCTTGCAGCAAATCTATTTCTGCCCTGCTGATGGCCTGGCTTGCAAGCTGCAAATGTCTGGATAGGATTTATTATCCTCTGACCATTAAATTTTAAACTGCTTTTAATGGTAGATGTTAAATCACTGCTGTCGCAGTTCCAAGCTCTGTGCAAAATTTCTGAGTTCTTAGGAAGGCATTTCCCCTGCCAGCAGCCTGTGACAACCTTTGGTTTCTGAGAAAGACAACAACAAGTTACAGAGCTGTTCACAGAACAAGCAAGCAGTGGTTTGGTGAGGGACCTGTATGCTGGCCAACATCCAGGCATCTGTCTGGCTCCAGAGAGCAGCTCCAGGCAGACCTGGTACGGCTGTGATGTGAACGAGAGATGTTTGTACTGGTGTCTGGGTGCAAGCACTCCCCTGGGACACAGTGACTGAGTGGCTCTTGCTCTTGGCTTTGTTCCTCCCCAACTGAAGCATCTTTGAAGCAGCAAGAAAACTGAAATTCAGTGTTTCAGCACTGAGCTCCTTACAGCAAGCTATTTTATTTTTGTACTTGTCTAATAAATACTGAACTGTTCAGTGTTGTCACTCAATGTGGCTTTGTCCCTTGCTGCTAGGAGCCTCTGTATAGATTTCCCTTGAGACTGGCAAAACATAGCCATGAAGTCCTGTGACTTGGTGTACAATGCAGGCTGCTTCATTGAGTATGACATGAGAGGCACACTCTTGTAGCTGAGGCTGTTGTCTGTCACCTTTGCCTGGAGAGCGCTAAAAGCACTAAACCAGAATCTAATGTTTCTCAAACCGCTTCATAGTCTTAAAGCCTTTTTCAGCTACTTGCAAAAGCAGCTGTGGCAGGTGGGCAGGAGATGACTTCCTTGCCAAGGAAAGGGAGATGCCTTCTTCTGCGTTGCATGTGTTTGCAGGGGAAGCAGAGAATCACCCAGGGCTTCCCACTCCCAGGCCTGTGCATTTCACACAGCTCTATCTTCTTCACAGTAGCCTGGCACAGGGCTTTCCTTTCCATCTACAGGAGTACTATTTAGTGTGTTTTGCTTTCTCTATCCCAAAGTTGGATATCATACAAAATAGTCATCCAACACTAGGCTGGTGGGAAATGTTTGAGATCAGTATATCAAAAAAGGCTGCAAAATTTTACAGTATGCTGTGGCAGAATTTTCCAGAGCTAGTGCTTGACCAAGCAGGATAACCCTGGTCCTCAATACGGTGTTTAAAACTACTGTTCATAGCAGTGTTTGCAATGATGGCAGCTAGAAGCAAAGTTCTGGACCAGAGTAGCCAGAAGCTTAAAACCATCTTGTATTTGATAATTTTCCTCTTCTGGAAGATCTGTGCTCTCTAACTCTGGGGTTATTTCACTTTCCTACAGTGGGAGAGACAGGCTGTCATCAGACTGGTGATACTGGACCAGGGATTTAAGCAAAACCACTTTCAGCAAGAATGCATTCCCCAAGTGGGGAAAGCCTGTCTCAAGATGAACGGAGACTCTGACTTTTTCTCTGCTTATTCTCACACCTGTAAAGTTTGAACAGACCATTTAAACGGCACTGCCGTATGGCTTCTTCCCATATTAGAAAGGAGGATGCTGAATATGGGCATCCCAGTGTGCATGCGTCTGTCTGTCTGGACCTGTCCCATCAATTAAACAGGAGCTGACGTCATATTTGAAGGTCAGCTGTTTTATAACCTAATATTACCTTTTTTTTTTCCCCTCTGGGTTTATTATCTCCCTCCAACCTGCAGCTCGGCACCATCTGGTGCAGGCACACAAGGGAGAAAGATTAGAGGAAAGTAAAGCAGCTTTGTTCGCTTCCCCCATTGCTTCCGATGTACAGAGGAGTCGGCTGTCTCTTACAATATTGAATTTTAAGTGGTGGGAAGGGCTGGATCCTGTTAGCTGTCTAAAGGAGGAAGAAATAGTCTGTGCTTGCCAGTGATCTGTGAGGAAGTGTCTCATGATTCCTAAGGGACTTACTGTTACCACAGAGTGCGCTTTGCTGGATTTTATTTTATATTTATATAGTCTTGGGTTTTTATGACCTCTTTTTTTCCCAGCACCCATATTTTCCTTACCTGTAAATTGCCAGAAGCACTCTGAAGAAGCACTCCTAAGTGAGGTAAGCACAGTGCTAACCCAGACTACAGTCTGCCTTGGTAGTGAAGTGCTGTGGACACCTGAAGTGCATTTACACCTGACAGAGCCACCAGACTGACACACCACAAGCATGTTCTGCCACACAGGGAGAGCTCATCTTCCCTGGTGGCATCTGTCCGCACAGACCAAGGAGATGCATATTTACTTGTCCAGCCTCAGCCTATGGTGAAAATGCACCGGTTGTTTCCATTTCATAGACAGGGTTGGGTTTGCACCCAAGCTTCACTTTCTCTCCCATCCTCCCTCCTTCTTTTTCTCCATCCATCTGGAGGTGTGATCGCTCGCTGTCCAAACTGCATGATGATTATTTACTGTAAAAGCAAAGCTCTTTTCTTTCCAATAATAAAATGATAGTAATTCAGGAATGCTGATCTCCTAGGCCAGCAGGATTACTTGCAAACTAGTATCTTGTTTCGCTTCAATGTTGCAAATTTTGCATCCGGCTATTTTGAAACAAAATGTCTCTAGCCATAAATAGCTATTGTATTTAGGATGGCTAATTGGTGCACACTGGTTGGATACAAATATACAAGCTGAGTTATGTACATGGCACTGTATCAAAAGGCATATAATATGCATATAGACTCTTTTTTGTCCACCTTCTCTTTGCTACTGTGTAGCATTCTTCTAAACTTTGATTTTTTCAGGTCAAGGACGCTTTGTACAAATTCCTAATTCCTGGAGAGAGGGTAACCTTGGAGGCTTTTGGGGAGGTTTATTTTTATTTTTACTTTTTTTAAGAAAAAATAAAATCATTTTCTAGTCCCTCCCATTATAGAAAGAATCTTGAACTAACAACAGTAGACATTCAAAAGAGGAAGATTTATTTGGAAACAAGGAGGGAGTCCAGGGTTTTCCAGTGCTTTAGCTCCGATTTGTAACAGAAAAACGTTTGTCTCCTTTCACACATGTTCTGATGCAGTTCTTTCCACTGTAGTCTTTGAGGATGGGATTGGACTTTTTCCTTTTCTAAATCAGTGCAATGTGCAGTGTTTCTTCAATATTTGATTCAGCTTTTCCTGTCCCCAGCATCTTGATTTATACAAGGTACTTCCTAGGGAAGATCCTTAGTAAATGGAGCAATGGTTCCTGCATTTCTTGACAGGTTTTTAGGTTTGTAAAGTCCACTTTTCCAAGTAGTGAGACAAACTGAAGTCTCTGCACATGACAGTGAAGAGTTAAGAAGACAGATGCACATAACAGAGGGCCTGACCAAGTCATCATAGTCTTCTTAATGTGAAACCTTGCCACCTTGAACTGAGCTTAAAAATGGTACTATAGATTCTCATTTGCAGCTTAACTCTGAAACCAATTGTGGTATGTCCTGTTAATTGCCTAGAAAGGTGTTTGCTCTACCTCCCCCCCCCCCCCATTTTGTTTTTAAGATGATTCTCAAAGTAATTTTGATCACTCTGTCCACAACAGTTTACAGCACATTTTGTTTCCTGTCCAGACTGGCTCAGTTTTCTCTATACCTTGGCACTATGTAAGTTAAAAAAACCCCTTCTTTGTGCTAACTTGCCACGAGGGAAGACTAGATCTGAGAGATACTGAAATGGAGGGAGAAGGAAAGCAAATGGAAGGTTTGGCTCTTTTTTGCAAGTTTATTTAGTTGTTTTTAGTGCCTGTCTGTGGTTTTACCCCAGCCGGCAGCTGAGCACCACGCAGCCGCTCGCTCACTCCACCCCATCGGGATGGGGGAGAGAATTGGAAAAGTTAAAGTGAGAAAACTCGTGGGTTGAGATAAAGACAGTTTAATAGGTAAAGCAAAAGCTGCACGCATAAGCAAAGCAAAGCAAGGAATTCATTCACCACTTCCCATCGGCAGGCAGGTGTTCAGCCCTCTCCAGGAAAGCAGGGCTCTGTCACGCATAACGGGTACTTGGGAAAACAAACGGCATCACTTCAAATGCTGCCGCCCCCCCTCTTCCTCTTCCCCCAAGCTCCTTATAAACTGAGCATGACGTCATATGGTATGGAATATCCCTTTGGTCAGTTTGGGTCACCTGTCCTGTCTGTGTCTCCTCCCAACTTCTTGTGCACCCCCAGCCATCCCACTGGCAGGGCAGTGTGAGAAGCAGAAAAGGCCTTGGCTCTGTGTAAGCACTGCTCAACAACAGGTCCATAGAACAAAAACATCTCTGTATTATCAACGCTGTTTCCAGCACAAATCCAAAACATGTCCCCTTACTAGCTACCATGAAGAAAATTAACCCTCTCAGCTGAAACCAGGACAGTGCCCAAGAGAAAAGGAAGGAGGGGGTTTTTATTATTCAGGTCGTAATGTGGCCTTTGCAACCTAAAATGCTCCTAGACATATCACTTTTGTACTTCTATTGCTCTCTCTTCCCATTTCAAGGACAGCGTAAGACAGCAGTGCTTGGCTTCGATCATTGCGAAATCCCCTTATCTGCCTGTTCTCACTTTATTTTTCTTCTGACTCTTGTCTTCATTGGTATTGAAAGCGTGCAGCCAAGGTTGATGAGGACAAAACTTAAGGTATGGTCAGTCTCTATGTAACTCTTTGCTGCTTTTCTTTAAGGAGGAGTGTGAATGAGCAAAGCTATTAAATATCTCTCTTTTTTCTTTGTTTTTCTTTCTGTCCTAATGCAACAAGGAGTTTTAATCTGCCATTTGAAGAGCTGAGAGCTCAGTCACTGATCTGAAATGGTGTACTGCGCCTGGTGGCACTGAGCACTCTGCAAGGAGCTCGGGTTCCTCCATCTCTTTGTCTTTTCTTCTGGACATCAGGAGATGCATATACCTCATGATTACTGCTGGCTAGGTTGTACATGGTTGTACATGCCAGATTTCCAAATGTCAGGCTTCAAAAAAGAGGCAACATGATAGCTGGCTTTGCTACCCAAGATTTCTGCCCCAGAAGAATGTTCTCTTGACAGACATCTTCATGTAGCTCCTGGTGGTGTGGCCAGAGAGGCACCCACACTATCGGGTGAGGTCTTGGCAGGGAGTGAACCAGCAGTACTGTTTCATTTGATACACAGCCAGCAAAGCCATCCCACAAGTGTCAGGTTAATGGTTGGCAGTGATACTTAAACTAGCATTTTATGTTGAAATGGAGGCTTTTGGTTTATATTGCTAGTAACTCTAGAAGTTCTTGGTTAGGAACAGAGCCCTGTAGTACTCAAGTCTGTGCAAAGATTAAGGGAAAACTGTGATCTTTGCTTTGAAGATGTTTTTAAGATATAAATAGCAGAAGATTTTCAGTAGTCCTCTTCCTTCTGCTAGTTTGTTAACTTTCACTTTCATTGAGTTGTTTTACCCATTGAACTGTTTGCAGCTGCTTGGTTTTTTGATTGCTCCTCTTTGCATCTCAGCAAAAATCCCTGCTGATCGCCTTTCGGGGTTTGTCTTACTTGTTTCTGGAAGTTCCCCTGTTGGGGCGCTTGGCAGGGTTTTGCTCACTGTCTTGAGCTGGTTTAGTGAGTTGCAGAGAATAAACTGGATTGATTTCCCTTTTGCAGCCTGGACTAGAAAAGCTGATTCCCTTGGTCTGTTGTGTGCTCAAGGCCACAAGCCAAGCTGCTATCAATTTTACCTTCTCCTGTGAAATTGCTAAAGAAAAGATGCTTTCCAGATCAGGTGTGTGGAACAGATGTGGCTTATATTACTAGATGATTCAGCTAAAACTGTTGCCGAAACATCTTCTAGAACTCTTAGTGGACTGTTGGGTGGAGAAAAGGAATAACTTGCTAGAAATGCTGGGCTGGCTTTGCTGTCTGTGTCTGTAACTGCAGCCATGTCAGGTACAGTTCCCTTTGGTTTAGCAAAGGTCTAACAGACTGATGGGATGAGAGAGTTGCACACAGAGGTCTTGTGCCATGAGGCACTGGAAATGTGTGTCCAAAACTGGGTGCTGCCAGCCTGGGAGCATGAAAGGAATACAGAAATGCGATTGCAATAGGCTTGGTTAATATGTGGAGGTGCTTACACACAGCCCGTGCCCAAATTACACACTACTACTCCCGCTCCAAGTGTTTCTTTATTGTCAAATGCCATCAGGATAGAGATCGCTGGGGTCTTCTTGGCCAAATGTATTTCCTTCTACCTTCTGCTGAGATGGAGGAAATTCTGTTTTCATAAATAGGAATGTGATTAGCTCACCTATTTTTCCCTTTGCAGTCACACTTGGCAGTCACCCAGAGAGCCACTGGAATAAGCTTTTTTGAGGCTAGATGTGTACACAGACAGAGATGGGACTGGGCAGCTAACTGAAAGTCTAGCTATGGAAATGTACATTTGTTTGTTTAAAACTTGCTTATATGTAGACTGAGAAGTGCAGAGAATGAGCAGAAGTGCTTGATCAAATACAGTCAATATGTCTTAACAGTGCATGGACTTTACTGGTGATGTTGTAAATCGGAGCACTTTAACCCTAAATCAGGTTAAACTTTTATACATGGGTGAAGTCCAAGTGAAGTGTGCTGCTGTTGGTGCCTGGGGAATCCAGCCCGAAGAGCAGAAACTGCCTGTTTTGTAACCCATAGTAGGGAATTATTAAGCCCGACTGATGAACAGCTGAACCAGACATGGTTTTTACTGCTCGGAGGACATTTATGGTGAATACAGAATAGCAAGTCTTGGCACTGGAGAATGTGGAGTCTACAGTGTTGCATCTATGACTGTCAGAAATCACATTTATGCAAAATGATTGCAGGGTACCAGCTGCCCCCAGCAGCCAGGACACGGGGTGCTAGTAGCCTCACTCATGAATGCATCGAAGGGAAGAAACGTCTACAGGTGGTGGTGGTGCTGGGGATTGTCTCTCCTCCTGTTCCCAGAGAAACTTAAGCTCTGTCAAAGTCTTCTGCTGAAATCTATGCTACATTCTGCCTTAATAAAGAGAACTAACTACAGGAAAAGCTGTGGTTTGTTTCTGTGACTGCTGAGTCAGGAGGGGGTGGAGATGAGAAGCGTTGGGTTGTCATTTTGTTCCCATGGGAAAGCTGTTCGCACCTTGGCACAGCAGTTCCTCTCAGTATTTGTCCTCTGGGAGCGCTCTCTCTGGTTCAGCAGCGCTACCTGCCTTCCATTAGAAATCAGGATATCTCGCTATTGTTGCTTGGTTCTGGACTGCAGTCTGTAAACCAAATCTCCTGTGTCAGTGAGCAGAGCAGCCGCAAAAGCAGTCTCTACTTAGTGCCTCTGGTACATCTGGTAATTTCGGAGTGGTCAAGTGTGGCATGTGTGGGCTACTGCACACTATTGGATGTAACCTTGGTGTTCCATGTGAGATGGTGATCCTTTAAACAGTGGGTGGTGGTCCCCATGCTCTGTGCCTGTAGCGTCCTGCTGCTTGGGGAGGGGGCAGTGTTCACACAGTCTGACTTGCCTCTTTCTGTGTAATTATTAAATAAGGCAATTGGGGTCCCAGCTGTGCCTCTCTTGTTTCTTTTGTGTTTGATGTTGTGTCTTCTGTTCTCTAGCCAGCCACTGAAGATTTTCATGCAGCTCGAAGTGCAGGGGCTGATGCTTTCAAAGCAGGAGGCTTGGTGTCCTTTCAGGTTAGTAAGGGCAGGCTCTGTCAGCAAAATCTTGCCAAGATGCTCACAGTTTTTGCCAGGAAAGCTCTTTCCTACCTTTGCCTGTGTCTGAGCAAAAGGCGTCACCAAGTGGCAAATAGACTGGGCTCATACTGCAGAGTTTCAATGGCAACACTTCGCTAATCATGAATTGCATCTCTTCTACCTTTTGGCAATGCTGACAGAAGAGCTTGCAGTAGAGGCTGGGTAAATAGCACCTTTGTGTTGCTACCAAATTTTCTTTAATGATAGAGTACTTTGTGGTCCCTTGAATTTCACTCAGAACAGCATGCATGCTTTGGTGCTAAACAGTAAAATGCTGCATATTGCAGACTGAGGTGTGTCTTGGTAGGTTAAAAACCACTCAGTAAACACAAACCCAAGCCCAGGTGGATGCAAAGATGAAGTAAAATGTATTTACTAAGCTTTTATTTACTTTCACCACATAGATTTTAAATGGGAGCGTGGGTGCTAGTTGGATAAAAAGGCTGTTTTGTGCATTCAAAGTGTAAAAGTTTTGAATCACTCGCACTCTGAATAACTTGCTGCAGTATGAGAAGTTTGCAGTTCCCTCCCTAGCTCTGTGACCATTGAATAGTGGAGAGGATAAAGTAGGCTAAAAACATAATTTGGAGGAAATTAATTTCTGTCTGCCCCACCTCTTCCTGTGAGCAAAAGGAGGGGGAAGGCACAATGAAGACATCTGTTCCTTTGAACCCACTCACCGGCTTGCTGGGCAATAAAACTGGGGGAGAGGAGAACTTCTTGCTGCTGTTCAAGTGGTTGCTAATCGCTGATTGTTGAGTACCGAGGGGGTGAGCTTTTATCATGTTGACCTTCTTAGGGGATATTGAAAAGTAGCTGGCACTGACCTCTGCCAGGATTTAAATCCAGGAGACTCAGAATCCCTTTGTGCCCCTTTCAAAGAGGAGGCAAATCTCCGCGATAGCCACGCTCTCTCCTCTGCCTCAGGGTAGGAGCCTCTGCTGTACTGACCCAGACGCTGCACTCTCCTCTCCTGGGTGAGACCAGTATGCGACCATGGCCTGGCCTGCAGCAAACTAAACAGGAGCCCTGTAGAAAAAGTAAAATCATCTTGTCCCCTGGACCTAAAGCATGCCCGCCTCCCATCCATGTTTTGCTCATGTTATGTGTAGCGCTTAAGATCTTGTGGCCATAAGCACAGGGCTGCGGGGTCCTCCCCACCCCCCCCGCTCCTCCTGCCTAATCTCATTGTGCTGCTTAGTCACAGCGAAGACCACTCTAATGGGTTTAAGTGGCCCTGCTCCTGGCTGGGTGTGTTGTGCTTTATCTTCAGCCTGGGATGCTTGATGTAAGTAAGAGATCAGGTTGCACACATCTACTGCTTCAGAGTCCTCCTGTTGTGTCAGCAGGTGCATGCATGAATATTAGGTTTCCCTCTAAGTATCGTAACTGGAAACAAAAGCTGTGTAGTAACCAGCATGTTAAAAGATGCCAGAGGGGTGATACATTGATCTCAAACTAATAAAATGTGGCCAACAATCCTTTTGTGAGCTCAGCCACAGAACACAGGGGCAGATAGTCCCCTGAGAGTTTTCCCAGGCCCTTAGAAGTGTCTTAAGGCATAAACCAATGGTTGTGGCACCCACTGGCACTAGTAAGGTTGATGGGGAGCATTCTTAAGTTGTGGATTTTGAGTCTCCTGTGTATCCTTCCATGACATTCTCCCTTAGCTAGTGAGGAGCTGTCAGAGAAATGGCATCTGGAAGACAGCATAAAGTCTATAAACTTCAGATGTTTGTTCAGAGTGGGAATGGTTCTGCCTTAACCAAAAGTAACAAGCAGGCAGCTGCTAGAGAGAAGAAAGATGGCTTTGTGCAATGATGTGAAAACTGTGAGCCAGGAGCCTGCTGGTAGGTATTTGCAGAGCTGGCTGGGTTGGACAGGAAAAGTCTCATAAGGGTGTGATGGACACAAAGGTATGTCTGTATTAGTGAATGGGATGGAAACCAAGGCTGAGCTGAGCAGAAGCATTGAAGATGAGAGAGAAGTTCCAGGGCATTGAGTGGAATGGCTGATGTCGTCTTTGTGAATGCATGCCTAGTGATTAGAAACATAGAAACAGTTAGAAATCTCTCTGGCCTTTCAGTTTCTCTCCCAAGGTGCAAGTTTGATGAACCCACACAGTGGAGGAGAAATAGGGACTTTGTTATTGTAGGCAGCACTGGAGTGTGATGATGTGATTTAAAGTGATGGGATTCTCTAATTTGTGGCTATAAACCATAGGGACAGACATACTATGTTACAGAGGTGAGAAAGGAGTAGAGGATTCTCCAAGCAACTCCCTAAACTGTAATGGGTGACATAACGTGAAGGGAAGAAATGGCACCACAATTTAACAGTACATGTAGTGTGGCCTGTGAAGTTAAACAAGCTAGCAGGGCTAAGCTGCTGCAGTGGCCTGGAAGAAGAATGTGGGAGCCAAACACTGACAGAAGAGAGGCAAGTAAGGCTGGTAAAGCAATAGGCAAGAGGAGAGGCTGGTACTGAATTAATCTTATGAGCTAAATAAGAGTTTGTTCCAGAATTAATCACTTGAAATATTAAGCAACGGAGACTGCCAAGGCATTGAACGCAGTGTCCCTAGTAGGCACAATTGTCCCACACCTCAGGGACCCTCTGAGTGCAGGACTGAAAAACAATAATCACCAGAAAGAACTCTTATGGCATGGAGCACCTTGAGGTGCTGGGAAGAGCCTTTGGAGACAGATTCACCCTTAGCAAGAGGAATAGGAGGAAAAACCCGGCACTCATACATCACTAAGCTCCAGAGGAGGCAACAAGTGCCTTTAAACAACAGAAGACTGCTTGATGCTGGCACAAAAGGGTGTAATACGTGCAAGAGCTCATCAAGGGAGAAGAACACAAAGCCAAGGATGTAATTGATGGGAGGCAGCCCTCAAAAATAGCATGTATGTACTAGTCTGTGGGTGAAGTGAGCAGCTGAGTGGGCGGATGATGCTGCAAGAAAACCTCATGAGGTTGGGGTTGGAGCTGCTCTTTCATTAAATATGTGATAGTACCACAAGCTGATCTGATTGTGCAGGTGGCTACTCTAGCAGTATGTTTGCTTGGTTTCAGTGCAAAGCTATAAGGAGAGACAAACAGGAAGGAAAGAAATGAAGGTCAAAGTAAGTTCCTTTATAATAAATACATTAAGTGGTTAAAGGGGAGTGGCAGATCTCTCAGTAATAGGTTGCAGCACATTCCCTAGGCTGGGTTAGTTTTAGTTTTAACAGAGAAAAGAGAGCAAAGAACACAGGTTAGATAAAAAGGGATACTCTGTCTACCCAGTGAGAAGGAATCAGGCTGATAGACTTTGATGGGGTGTCTGGGAAAGGTTTGATCATATGTGCTAACATCAGGAGCTCTCCTCATCCTTGAAACACGTTGCTTATCTGGGGTAAATGTGAACATGAAAATGCAAAACTTAGCCAATTTTACTCCTCTGTCAGGGCACTAGATGGAAGCAGACTTTACAACTGTATTTAGAGGAGGTTACAGCACTGCCTAGCAGAGGTTATAATACTGCCCAATCACCTTCACGGGAAAGAGATTTTGACACTGCAAGGTAGCTTGAATAAATTATTTGATTTTTTTCACTGAAGCAGCTTTTCTCACAACACAAACGCTGTGCAACGCAATTGTGCAGCATACGATACTCTATCATAAAGGCAGAGGAAGAGCCAACATGGATTTGGTTAGATCATGTGGGGGTCTTCTAAGTTGACAGGAACACCAGGAATGCAACCTGTACTGACAGTTTGTCTTGAAATAAGCCAGGCTTGTTCTTTCTTTTCTCTATCAATCCCTAGCCAGTACTGAGTCGGTAGTTAAGATTTGTATGCAACACTAGTAAGTATGGACTCCACTGTGTGCTGGGACTTAGAGGACACTTGAAAGGAAAGGCTGGAAAACAGAACCTGTGAAGTATTATTCTTCTCTGTCCTTTTCTTGAATTGCTAGCCTTGAGCCTGAAATGTCCTGGATGGAAAAATTGCTTCTAATAACCCACAATACTGTTGGCTTTATGGAAATGAAATCTCTGTGCAATACCACTCTTTCTTCACCTTGGCTTTCAAGACAGTTTGGTGCAGAACCCTGTGGTGCTGCTAGGAAGAGCAAACCAAGGGTTACAGTAGTGTCCTGGGAGCCACTGCTTGGCCCTCTGTGGCCCAGCAGGCTGAAGGGAGCAATCTGAAACCATTCACTAAGGCTCACTGTGCTCTCAGGTGTGAGTTTTGCTCTTCACACTAGCCAGTGTGCGATGGGCAGAGGGACATCTCAGCACCTTGCTTGCTATTTGGCTAGCTCTGTGCACAGGATGGATGATTTCTAATTTGAGAGTTGCACTGAGCCTTGAGTTGTTTCTGGAACTGCTTCCCTTTGCTTGGCCTGAGCTGTTCAAGGAAAGTGCTTCTGCACAGGTAGACTTGTTCATGAGCCAGGGAAATGGAGCTTGAGAAATTGACCTTAAATCTATGATTCTGCTTCAACAAAGAAGAAAAAAAAATGTTATGAATGTCCTACTAGGGCACAGATTATTGTCTACAAATTTCTCTCTAGATAGAAGCAGAGTCCACCCTTGGGAGCTTGCAACCAGATTCCCAACGAGACCCATGTCAGATGGTTCCTCAGGAGCGTGAGTAGCTGCTATCCTGCACAAAGCATTGGATCCCAGCCACCGCGTAGGGAACCACAGAGCTGTCGTGCCCTGCTTTGGTCTTGCATCCTCTCCTGAAGCAACCAGATAGCTGGTTTTAAAGGCAGGGTGGTGGACTCATAGGCAGTTGCTTCTCCTCTGGTGGGTTCATAGCTCTAATCTGACTAATGCATAGCTGTCTGCAGGGTGGGATGGACAGAGAAAGTATTTTTTGCTAATAAATCCCCATATCTTCCCTTTTGCCCTGACAGCATGCTTCTATTACAGCTCTTCCTACTAATATCCCATACATCAGCTTTAATTTAGCAGTGCACAAACCAGACAGACTGAGTTTGTCAGTTCTTTCCCTGTAGCAGATTTATTAGCCAGCGGTGCTGGAAGGGATGCGTGTGCCCTGGTGCCTTCCTCTCTTTGTCCCATTCTCTGTTATGCAATGGGATTTGTCCGGACTGATAATATTGATATCACTTACAGAAGCACTCTGCTGAGACCTGTCATTGGCTGGTAGAGAAGTTTGGTTTTTCGATCATCAGGCCTGGGCCAGAACATAATCTCTGTCTTCCTTCTAAAGCAACCATAGAGTGGCCCAAACTGTTGAGATAATGCTCTAGGAAAGAAGGAGCTTAAAATAATGAACTCCTGACCCATGGCATTTGCTACTGCGTTTTAAGAGGAGTCTCCTCTTTGTGCTAACCTCCTTTTTCCCCTGATAGGAATGGCAGTGAGTGAGGTGGAAAAGGTGACTATGATACGAATTCTGGCTGCCTTCCATGCTGCAGAAGAATTACAGACACCAATAAACTTACCAGGTAGCCATTGAAATACAAGCATTTCCCATGACCCATAGTTACAGCATGGAGCTCGTTGCTCCATGACACATGAAGGCCAAAATACAAATGAGTTTAAGAAGAGTTTTGCAAATTCATAGAGGATTTGTCTGTCAGTGGCTATGTAGCAATTATGAGTCTGCATGCAGACACCTCTAAGCCACACACTGCTGGAAGCTGGGGAAGGTGTATCAGGAGGTATTGCTGTAGGCTACTCTGCCTTTCTACACTTTCCCCTGAAGTTTCTACTCCTTGTCACTGTCAGACAGTCTGTGGGAGGTGAACTGACCCAGGATTATTTTTCTACTGTTGTTGAACACTGACTGTGTTGCTTTGTCATGATCTCTCTCCCACCCCTGTCATTTTTGCCTTTTGCGCAGAGACTTGTCACACAGACATCCCAGTTGGAGCCTGCTTGCGTGAGGCATCGTCCTAATGAGCGCTGGAGCTCAGAAGTTCCCTTTTCACACAAGTAGGGCAGCTGCTCCAGTGTGGGTGAGAGAGGAAAGGCAGACGCAAGTATCATGAGCAATGAGAGTGTTTAAAAATAAATGGCACAGCAGTTCAGTTGTGCAGACGGATCAGCTGTTTTGCTTTTTTCACCTATGTGAGCTTCTCTGATGTGCCTGCCATTGTGTTTTGCAGCTTGATACCTTCTCATTCCTCCTTGGTTTGCTGAGCCCTTGTCTGTGGCACTTTGACTCCAAGGATCTCAAAGTGCGTTAAAGAGATAAATGCATCACTTTTCTGGCGTCTTATACCACCCTTGCTCATAATAGTAGAATAGAAAGTATATTATCCCATCCCCTTTTCAACCCCTCTATTTCAAGGGGCCTGGATATGAAACTCAAGAGTTTTGCTCCTGGGAAGGTAATGCTGCTTAGGGTTTGACTAGTGTCTGGATGGGTGCCTTGTACACCACAGGTCCTTCTCTCTGGGACCAGCTAGGGATGTACTCTGTAGCAGACTGTGGGGCACAGGCTTTCTGAAGGATTTTAATCCAAAACATGTAATTTACAAAGTTTATCTTGCTGAAACAAACGTTATGACCAAACATGAATAGCTCTTACTTTGTGGACCTGATTGGTTGTGTGTTTTTCTACCTTCTCCTCTGCTACCCACTATCCCCTCTCCTAATTACTTTTCATCAAGTTTAGCTGATATTTCTTAGCAGACAGGAATATCGTCAGCCATTCACTAAATGCTTTGGATCTCTGTTGGAATGGCTTCTTCCTAGAGGGAGTTCAGCCTTTGGTGTCCATCCTGCAAAACTTCAGGGTGGAGAGAGACTTCCCGTGTTGGAAATGGTGGTCTGTGACCTGTTATCTGTGGCAGTTGGACACCTTTTGGCCTGGGCTGCTGGGCGAAGGTATCCTGACAACGTTCAGTGCCGGCTTTTTTCCTCCTGCCAGACTCTTCACACAGTGCTCTAATGTTGCTGGCTTTCCATTCCAGTTTTCTTTCTGATGCATGCATCTCTTTTCTCCAGCCCTTGCTCTGCTTCCTATTGCCTTCTCACCCACCCTGGGGCTTTGGGTGAGAGTTTCAAATGCACACTGGGTCAGCCTCTTCCTCTCCAACAGTAGGTGAGACAGAGACAGATGTCTGGGTTGAATTTTAATGTCATACTTCTGTGTTAGGTTACCTTACTGTGTTTCTGTGACTTTAGGGAGCCTGTGTGCTCAGAGATAATACAATGCTAGTCTATCTGCTACAAAAATTTGCAACTTAAAGCTCTCTCATTAAGAAGAACTGTTGCGTTCCTTTAGGACTACTTGTCTGTTTCATCTAAACTCCCTTCTCAAAACATCCCAGTAAAGTGTGACTGTTCTCAAAAGCTGCATGCAGAGCCTTTCTGGCATATGCAAAAGAGGTGGTATTGGTTTTACCTTAGCTTTATTCCCTAGCTAGTCACGAGTTCATTTATTTATTCATATTTATTTATTATTTGCAATGCCCAGCTATGTAACCTCATTGCTGACCCCATTCTGTAATCAGTTCTTCCCATCTAGTACGAAAAAAAATAAACACATACTGCAGTTTGTGTTACAAATTGCTAGAGTGCTTGTGTATGTCAGCATTGACTGTGTAGCTATTCTGCACCTTCATATCTCATGAAAGCTTACACAGTTAGTGTTTTATGGGATCCAACCCTGTTCCCACTTAATGGAAAAAATCTTACTGGTTTCAGTGGTATATGGATTAGTCTTCTAATCCTATGAAGGAATGTAGCTGTATTCTTCTGTGGATTTTAGCATGACTATATGCTGAATGCCATAATGAGTGCTGCAATATTAGCCTGCATATTTTCCATCGGGGTGTGAAATCATCTTGATGTTTGGAACTGCTCAGATATTTTTCTAAACCATTGCTTATCCCTGCATGGGAGCACTGTGCTGTAATAGCCTTAGGACTGATTGAACATTGCATGCTACTGGACTGTGAGTTCCCTCTTAATCCAGGGGATTCCTACAGTCTTTTTGAAAACTAGGATAGGGAAAGGGGAGGAGGATGTGAGAAAGAGTTTTAAAAGGAATTTGTAATGAACCTTTGCAGACAAACAGTTATGTATTACAGGTCTGTTACTGTGGTTTTCTGTATAAACTGACTGATGTCTTACTTTGAAGCCACTCTGCAGATTTCCATCATGTTTTTAATCTTTGAAGCATATCTAACTGCTACCCAGAAGTTTTCACTGACTTATAGATATGTGGGGTCTCTGACAATGTTTCAACGTACTATTTAAATATCTTTGGAAGGTGTTATGGAGTGCTGCGTATACGCAGAGATTTAGAAAGGAGTTTTACAAATAATTTTTTTTGTGTTACTAACACTTCCTATATTGATACACAGAGTAGAATCATATACAGTGAGTTTTCTTTCTTTATGCTGTCAGGTTTAACTTGCTGCACTGGATTCATCCTGAAGAGCTCATCAGAAACTGGCTACTTTCTGTGCTTCTGCATTGAGCCTGTTGCTTTCATGCAGTGCCAAAATACTGGCTGCAGATACTAACGTCACATTTTCTGTAAAGAACATTCTTAATAGAACCAAGACCATACAACTTCCCCTTCCCTTTCCTCTGGATGTAGCTTTTCTTGTTCTGTCTGTAAAAGCTGGTTAACTTTTAACCTCATTTAGTTTTCCTTGGAACTGACAGCTCCCACTACTGTTGTGCTGTTTTCTCTGAAACAGCTTTGCAAAACATTTCCTTTTCGTGGCAGAGTGGATGCACGTCTCTTCAGGGTGGTGGAGGACACAAGCTACAGAATGCTGGCTGCCTTGATTTGGTTCCTGTTTCAGAGGGATTTTTTTGCTGTAGTGTTGCATTTCTGCAGACAACTTGTCAACCTTCTATCCTTTTGCATGGCAGTGGGAGAGCCAAATGCCACCGAGTCAGAGGGTGAGGATCAGCTGATTGTGAGGATCAGCTGCAATGGCTGAGTGGGGCAGCTGAAGCCCTTGGCTGATAATTTGGTACCCTGAAGTCTTATCGACCTTGTGCAGCACTACAACAATTGTTTTTCAGAACGGGACCTACCATTTTCCTGTGGTGAAATACAGCTCCTTTCACGGGCTCATCCCAGTATGCTGATAGCATCAGGACAAGAAGATGTGTCAATAGTGTCTTCCCAGGCCTTGCTGGCAGATGAGAGCAGACCTTCCTCACGCAATTCCTGCTTTTTCTGGCTTTTGTTGCTCTGAGAGACTCATCTACCCAGCAATGGCAACGGGCTGTAGAGCCCTGCCATCCATCCTGTGTGTGGATGTGGAAATAGCAGCTCCCAGGCCACCGAAGGCGACAGCTTGGGGAGAATTGTCTTGGCACCAGGAGTGCAGAAGTGCTTCACTCACATTTGGTGCCAGATGTCTACTTATTTCTGGTGACTGGAGTAATGCCAGCTCTGGGGTGGGTGCGGAAAAAGGGATTTGGGCAGTTAAAAGCAGGATGGGGAAGAGGGGTCAGGCCTAGCTGCTCCTCAGTGCCTTACAGGATCTTCTTACAGCAGAAGCCTTAAAAGGCTGGGTGTCCTGCTGCAACACCCATGGGCCGCCCTGTGATCTGTCCCCAGTCTCACTCCTAACTGCTCTCCTTTTTTAACATCCATGTGAAATATGGGGGGTCTGGCCTCACACGTGCTTGGCATGAACAGAGCCAGAAACATGCCTCTGAGCATGGGAAACGTGCTCTTCCTGGGAAGTCTGGCTTGGAGCACAACTGGAACATGTCAGATATGGATCACAGGGTGAGGATAACGATTAGTCCTCCCCTTCCCCCTAGCTGTAATTAACTGTGGTGATGTCACCTTCTGTTCTGACTTCTCACTGGCATTAATTACAGAGCTGCAAATTTCCTGCCTTTCCCTTTTAATCGCTTTCTGGGAAACCCAGAGTTTACACCCTCTGCTACAGACCCTAACCTGTGGCTTGTAGCACTGCCTGGAAATAAGCTTGATCAGGGTGCTTGCTCAGCACCGAGGGTGCTGAGGGTTAGGGATGCTCCCTCTGCTTCTCTTGAGCTTGCGTCCTTCATTTCAGTTTGGATTCAGTCCCGAGGAGCAAGAGATGTTTAAAACCCACAGCAATGTTATCCCTTCCTTTAAGGGAATTCTGTCCCCTCTAGGAAATGCAATTTCTCCAGCTAAGCTGATCTACAGCCTTAGTGCTAGTAACTGAGGAATTGGTGTAGGAACTGCTAGATGAGCCTGTTTCTGTTGGAGATATCCTCTCTGCTGGTGGGACAGGGTTTGGGAAGTCTGAACTGGAGCAGTTCTGCATAGCTTGAGTGGCCTGGGATCTGTCCTAGTCCTGCAAGGACCTTACAGCTCTCTGCTTGGACTGCACTGCTGATGGGCTCTGCCTGTGCAGCTTAAACCTTGCTTCATGGGCTGTGGCTTGAACCCAACCAGTAGTGGCTTGTAGGACATCCCTGTCACCCGTGGACCCTCATGAGCTCTATGCAGCCTCTAATCATTGGAGTCAAATGGGAAGGGTAGGAGAGTACTGCTAGAGGGATGCGGGAAGGAGGTAAGAGTGATTGCACTAAGAGCTGTCAGGGGAGAGAAGGACTCGGGATGTTGAGGGCAAGCAAGATCCTGGGGGCCAGGAACGTCAACTTGAGCTGGCTGGATTTATAACCAGTTCAGAGTGGGTAATCCTGGTTAAGCACTGAGACTCCAGATTTGGTCCATCAACCCCTGAGCCAGGCTGGTGCTGAGAGCAGAAAAGGAGCCTGTCTCCTCTGTTGGGGTGCTTCTCTTAGCATGTGGGTGTGCAGGGCTGCCTGTATCCCCGAGCAGACTACCCTAGCCAGCTTCTGTGTTACACCTAGAACGTGATGCGGGATATGATGAACCAAGGTTCTGCACTAATACTCCATTTAGAGAAGATCATAAAAACATGGTTCAGATCCTGTTCTGAGGAAGATAAATTAAGAGCATATGTAGTGGCATTTGAAGGGTTTATTTTGGTATTGCTGGATGATATTTGCCCCTAATCTTCACATTTGGTTTGCAGCCATTTATTTTCCTGGATGACTTCTCAGCCTTGCGCATGTTGCTCTACAGGCCTCAGCGAGGTGGCCTCATGGCTCCTTCAGTCAAGCATCTCCCAGTCAATCCTCCTTTTGTTTTGGGTGTTTCTCCCCTTTGAAGTGGGGTGCATCTATCACAATGGATTCGTCAGTAACATGAGGGGGAACATATCCCATAATCAGGAATGTTCTGTCTAGAGAGAAGTGTTTATTATACACAACTTGTTAGGGACTGTCAATCAACCAGGCTCCCTTTGTTACTCCATAATGCATCATTAATGATGGCTGCTGCTGTGCATTTAATTTCATTGCACACAAGGGCCTTGTCTCTGTCTCCCCAACCCCTTCCCCCTCTTTATAATCACCAGCACAGAAGAAATTAATAAATCGATCCAGGGAAGGAGAGCTACAGGCTTGCTATAGGCTATGTGCGGTGTCCTTGCTCTCACTGACTTGTGCCTTACTCTTGGAGAAATCTCTTGGATGTCATCAGTAGAGCTATTTTGGGATTACTACTTGCTCTGCATCCCAAGGAAGGGGATCGGTATCTGCCTGCACATATACATGAGCATGAGTAACTGGCTGTGTAAAGAAGGGCCAGAGGTATCTCATGAAAGTGATCTGTTGAGTGCTGGGGATGCATATGCTGCATCCTTTCCAGATCTTCATTTCTGCCCCCACCCTCTGGATCTTTGAGCCCTGAGAACATGCTGATGCTTTGCTGATTGTCATTTTGCTCATTCAGCCCAACTCAATTAACTTAAGAATATTCAACTCCTCCAGGGCTTGTGAAAGGTGGCTGGGAGAAACAAGCTTACTGGAGGCTATAAACTCACTAAGAAAGTCTGTGCTTCCCCTGGAATTTTTTAGGAAACCACAAATATAAAAAAACCCAACCCTGAAAATCCCCAGTTAAGACTGGCAAGAGAAAAGGCTAGTTGTAGTGTGTTTTGTTTGTTAAATAAACCAAACTATGTGGTTTGAGATTGGCCTGTTGGAAGCCCTGAAGCTGATTTTCCCCTACTGTCAAAGTTTGCAGCCTTCATCTGCAACTGAAATTCAGCACACAAGTAATGGCTAGGATAATTCTGCCCTCTGGCTGGAGTCTGCTAATTGGTTTTGGTTGGTCTCCCTGTCTCGTTTCTTTCTCTTTGCGTATCTCTAGGGCTTTTTCTGAGCAGAGAGGGCCAAGCCCTGGTGTGAGCTATGGATACCAAACTCTGTTTTTGTTGCACTTTCCAGGATTAGAAATGACTCAGATTTCCTGGGTCCTTTCCTGCTCTGTGGAAAATCCAATCCTGTTTTGTGGTGCTGAACCAGCTGCCTGGTGTCTTATCTCAGCACTAAATCTTGCATAAGTCCTTATGTGGTGCTGCCTGCTCATATTATATGTCACTTAGATGCGCAAGACACTGACATGTTTGTTCACGTGGAAACGGTGGTTTGTGTGGTCTTTCCCGCATGAAAGCAAGAAGTGGCTTGCCTTGAGGGTAAGACACCCTCACAGATATTTCTACTCCATTCTCCTGGGTTTTTCCAAAGGAAGTCCCCTCCTTGTGCTGATACCTGTTTCACAGAAAGACCTGTAGCTACTTCCCATCAGTCCTGAGGACACTGCATAGCAGTTGGAGGAGAAGGAAAGTTGGTCAACTTCAGATGGACTTCTTTAATTCTGTCTCCCCACATCCTTGGCTCCAGGCCATAGTCTTTTGGGATTTCCCCCTGGCAAACAGCTTTGGCAGAGTGCTCCAGGCCGGGTTCCAGCTTGTTCGCCTTTGTCCCATGTGTGCTGGGGCAGCCAAGCCTGGCTGTGGGTTTCCGGTATTGCTGGATGGGATCCCACCCCTGTCCATCTGCATGGGCACAACCTCTCCCTTGTGTAAAAGCGAGGGAAGAGGAAGCTATGCACGTGTCCTCCACTGGTTTACAAGAGGGAAAAGCTTGCCTCTACTGCTCATGGCTGGCAGTTTGGCCTTTCAGTCAAAAGAGCATCCTGTTCTGGAAGGCAAAGGCCACGAGCAGATCTGTTTTAAATACCTGATAAGCAGAGCTGTTGGAAAAACCTTTGATCATTTTCCAGCTGAAGGGAGTAACTCACAAAACTGCTTTGCCTCAATTTTCCATTGTAAAGGAAAAATAACAATATTTGACTTTTTTTTTTTTCTGGAACAGAGCACTTGAGATTTTTTAATGTTTTGCATATTTTCTATTTGCTGTTCCTGTACCCAACTATCTGAAATATTTTTAGATTCTTCCTCTTGTGAATAATTTCAGAGGTTTTCTGGCCTTTGTTTCAACTCAAAAGGAAGTCAGATTTCAGAATGTTTAAATCCTGGTCACAATGGATTTCTGTCTTCTGTACTGCTCTGTGGATTTGTTTCATATTTAACAAACACAGAATTTAGCACAGAGGAGGACAAATCTTACCTTATGTTTCCAATTTTTTTCTAAGACCCATCATTTCACTGCAGTCATGTTTCTGGAATTGCTTTCTCCACTCTAAGGTTACTTTCTCCCTCCAATCAGCACTAATTCTGGGACCTCCAGTGGCCCACCAATGGAGCCAATGTCCTTTTGGTGCTGGGCTGTGAACCCATTTTCCCAGGATAAGAACATGCCACTTGGGTTAAGGGAGTCACCATGCATTCACCATGGTGCTGAGGGTATAAAGTGGCTCTCAGTGTGATAACTTGTAGAGTTTATACAATTTGGCAGAGATCCTAAATGTATGTTACTGGCAGGAAAGTGTGAAGATGTAGTGACCAGTCTTTCCTAAAAGAAAAAGAAATTGTTGGCTTAAAATTTTATTGTACTCTTTCGTTTGACCCTGTAGGCTGAATTCAGTCCTTGGATTTCAATAAATGTATCTAAGTAAAAAGGATTTACCAATTTACCTGCTAATGCTTTCTTCTCCTTTAGTGGAAGGTTCTTCAGAGAAGACCTTGCCATGCGATAAACGGGTGCTGAATTTCATCTACAAGACAAACTGCATGAGAAACTTAACTGTCTGAGCAAAAAGTTGGTATGAGAATGAAACTCTCAACTTCACGTTCTGGGTTCTTTGCTGAATTTTGTTCCTTTACATCCAGTGAATTTTCATGCCTGCTTTATCTTGAGGATGAAGCTATAAACCTTGGTACTTCCCCCCTCATTCATGGCTAGTGTAGAGCAAATAATTAATTATGGAGTCTTAAATCACTGCTTGAAGCCGTAACATCAGATCATCATTCCCTTTAAATGGCTCTGGCACAGGTTCACAATCTCTGATTTTCATGTCTCACCAGTTGCTATTTTTAAGTGTTTTGTATGGAAGAGGTTGCACCAAATAAAGCTATGTGTTGTGGTAAGTGCTTGCAGACTTTAAAATGGCTCCCACTCTGCTGTGTGCCTTATAACTGGAATTCCCAGCTCAGCTTTTTCCCCATGCCAGGAAATGTCTCCTACCTTTGAAACCCCTCTCAAGAGATGAAAGATTAGCTTTATGCTGTCAGGAGCTGTCATTTCAGGCAATTAGAAATACATCAGCTGACGCCTGGTAGTTTTGCAAATATCTTGCTTTCCTGCAACTGCTTCATTTCTGGCTGGTTTTTGAAGATTACATGCAGGGTAACTCTTCCTGATTACCCACATGCACTCTTTGTTTCTGGCTGTTATTTTCTGGCTGCTTTTTCACTGTTGATGAAGTTTTTGGTAGCTAGTAACGCCTCTGTGAGGTAGCTTTATTTGTAGTGTAAGAGGAGTGGAAATGGCAAATTTCTCCCTCCTAGTTAACCCAGTCTCTGAAGAAAGAAACAGAGAAAATAGAAGTTGCTTTTGCTGAAGGCAGAGGCAAATTAAAAAGCAGCTTTTATTGCCTGGGAGATCTGTGCTCTACTAGGACTGGGAGGAAAGATGCAGCAGGAGCTAGAGAATTGCATCGATAGAGTGAAAGTCTTTGCATGCCCTTCGGCTACATCTTTCATTAGGAAGTGCCTGCCAGCCCTCTGCTGAGCACCAATCCCAACCCACCTGTCTGGTATTGTGATCTCTCCACATAGGTGCTTCTGCTTTCATGTGTTTCTGGGTTAAATATTGCCACCTGAAATCTGCAGTTCCTAGAGGAGACACCATCCGTAGTAGTGAAAGGCTAGGATGTGTTTCTTTGCATTTTAGATTGAATTTGGATTAGAAAAATCAGTGTGGGAGAGTGAGGAGGAGGCTGAGCCACAGCACTAGGAGGAGCACAACCCTCTTTGGTGACCTCTGCATTGCCTCCAAAGCATCCTGTATGTATGTGAAATTACAGACTCTGGGGCTTGGTTATGCTGCCAACTCCATTTTGGCTTTCTCCTCTGTCTCTGAGCCTGTATTTTAACTGAAGTAGAGCTAGCAGGCAGTTAACCTGAGTGCTCTACCTTGGACATATGCTACCCTAGATAATAACATAGTCTCTACCAAACTGTTGTTTGAAAGAGATCTCCTTGACAACTAAGTTTCTTGGCAGGGATCTGTTATCACTGGATGGAAGCTAAACAGAGAGCCTGGAAGGTAACCAAATGCCAGGAGCTGGCCTGTCTGCTATGTCAGACATCTTCAATGGCAAGGGCAAAGGAGGGTCTGCCCGCATCCAGAAATAGCGAGGCAGTGAGGCTCTTGGCTCCCTGCGTGTACATACAATGGGGGGGGAGGAAAAATGAGTGCTTTCAAGGAGCATCTTGTTCAAAACTTTGTTTTGTCACAGGCTCTGAGCCCTTGGGGGAGCCTTTTGTGAGTGAGTCTGAAGGGTGGAAGACTCTGGGCTCTGGGGCTGAGTGACTGCATCCCTGATGCATCAGCTGAGTGCTGAAAAAGGCCAGGACTTGGACAGATGGAGTAACGGAGATTGGAGGCGGGGGAGCCTGGCCTTGTGCCAGCCTGTGGAGTGGGGTGGGCAGATCACAGAGAGGAGCTGGAGGGGGGTCAGAGGAGGATAATCCTCAAGCGGCGATGAAGGCTGCAGCTGTTGGTGTTAGAGCATGGCATTGCAGAGGTTTTCTGCTGCTGTGCTGTGGGTATCAGCAGAAATCTGCCAGCCCTGAGAGCTGGGTGAAGTGGGTGCTGATGGGCTTGTCCCCTTCCTTTGGCCAGTGTTCCAGAGGATGTTCTGGGACATTCAACTGAAGGTGGAGGAGTGTGGAGGTGTGCAGAGCACTTGTCCATTGTGGAGTGGGGTTGTAAGACCTATAACAGTGGCTGGAAGGGAAGGCAGTGTGCTGCTGGAGCTGGCATTTGGATATGCTGGTGTGTGTTGCCTTAGTATAACTACTGATTTCAACTTGCATTTTTGTCCCCCTTTGCACCAAGTCACAGCACTCTGCCCTGTCTGAATGCTTCTTCCCAGATGTCCCCGTGGGGTGAGCGGGGCACTCTGGTGGGAATGATCAACTCGCACTCCACAGGGAAGCAAGTAAGGAGCATTTCTAACTCCTCCAGTACAAGTGTATGTTGCTGCTGCTTTGCTTTGAGACTGCAGAGAGTTTGGCAGGGTGGAAGTTGTGTGAAGGGATATTAGAAAATCCAGCAGTTTCTGGTGTGAAAGTGGGCACATAGAAGATCACAGCGAGGCAAGGACCATTAGGTGCTGGGAAAAGATGCACTGCATCCCTGTCCTCCAGAGGAGGGGGCTCTCTGCCCTGGGAAGAATTTGCCCTGCTCATGCCATCCCTAGGGCTGCAGGCAGATCTCTTTTTGGATAGTTTACACAGGACATCACTATCCCAGGGAACAATAATGGGATCCTTCTATCCCTTTCCTAGCAGTGCCACCTTTCCACCTCCCTATATGAGGCCCAGTGGGGTTTACTTTGCCATTGTTTTACCCATTAAATTTGTTGAGAGCTGATGCCAGACATCCAAGGGAAACCTCAGATGGAAGAGCAGTGAGCTGGTTTGCTAAACTTGAGGCACTCAGAAGCTATGAGTTGGACTCTAAAAATAAAAACTCTTGGTATATTTTTATTTCTGCTCTGTTTTCTTTAGCTTTTTAAGTCTTTCTGAGTCTCATCTCCTTCAGGATATTTTCAGTTATTTGCAGCTGTGATGGATAGAAATTGCTCATTTTTTTCATAAATTTAAGCTGAGACTTTTGCCCCATCTTAGGACTCCAGAAACTGTGGTCTTCAGCAAAAAGACAGTTGCAGAAGACAAGTAAGAATTGGCAATATTGCCAAATGCTGAGTATCAAAAACTTGTCAAGCATCTCCAGCACATCTTTGTTTAGTGCCAGGACCTGAACACAATACAAACACTTGTTTATGGCTCAGGATTTAGAGGCTTTGTGAGGCACAGGTCTGTAGGCGTCTATTAGGTTAGTACGTGAAGGTGATGAGTGAGAATGGATCTTCTTCTGTATCATAGCAAAAAGTGGTTTGTAACAAAACATAACAGTCATTACTGTCCAGCTGGCAGGGGCTGTTGATGGCTACTGTCTCAAAAGTGCAGACAGGTCTGTGTTTTCCTCTCTATTCACTGTCAAGTTTGAGATCTGGCTCAAACTTTGCAAGCAAGAGGTGTCTAAGACCAGCCCCAGCCCTGCTTGTTCTCATTCCGCAACTTGGGATGCGCTGGAGCAGGCAGATCAAATAGTTATGAAGGGTGTGAATAAGCCCTGGGAAAGAGCAAGCAGGCGGCTTGTTTTATGTTTGCTTCCCTGTGTTTGTGTGAGTCACGGAGCTGGCGCTAGTCCTGCTTTCACCTCGCAGAGAGCAGAAGTAAGTGTGTAAGAGCCCCACGCTAATTTGCTGAAAATAGCTGAAAGCCAGGCTCTTAAGATACCCACAAGAGATTGCAACTTCTCTATCTATTGATTCTTTTTCTTCCCCTTTCAGCTTAACAGTTTGTAAAAGGCAGTAAACCGGGAAGAGCATGCATGCAGCCCGCAGTGTCTGGCTGTCTGTCCAAGCTCTCACCTGGATGGCACGTGTGTGTGCCCTTGCAGGATGTGCACGAGTGACTGTACGGCAGTCAGTGGGATGGTGTGTGGAGACAGACATTTGTAGCAACAGAGGAGAGGTAAAAAATGTCTTCCCCTATTACCCTAGAGGCTGCTGGCATGCCATGCCGCTGTCATGGCAGCAGAGGGGCTGGCTCTGCACCATCACGCACCAACTCTGCCCGAGGCAATCAGGGGCCAATGTCGTTTACACCTGAGCTGGTGCAAGTCTCTAGTGGTTGTGGCATGCCCCTGCCATTCTCCCGTGAAAGGGGCAAAATACCAGTGGCGTGCCTTGCAATGGTGCCAGCTCATAATTGCATTTTTTTGTTTCTGTTTTTAATCAAGAGTGATGCTTCTGGAGCCAGTAGATGATGCTGTGAGAATCCCAGCTTTGTTTCTGAGCGGGGGAAGGAAGTCTAGTAAAGGACTCTGGGGGCAAAGGTAGCAACGAACCCTGTGTTCCTTCCATGTTTCCATGGGCCAAGCCCATACGTGAGCTCCTGTTACAGTTTTGAACACAAGGGTTGGCAGAGCAGCCTCTGATCTAGCCGGCGTGTTGGGAACAGCAGGAAGAGGGCTTTGTCTTGCAAGGGATACAGGGCTTGCGTGATGGCCACGTATTCAGGTCAGCTCAGCTGAGCAGAAGGGGAAGTAAGGGAGAGAGGCTGCTGTCACTTAAGCCATTGGTGTGGGGAACACAGCTGTGGTTTGGGGGCTCACTAAACCAGAGCTGTTTATGTGCCGAGCATCTCAAGCAGGCGAGAGAGCCAGCTATCTCCCAGCGTTTGTCCTTCATGCAATCAAGAGCTTGCTGTTTAGTGACATAGGCTCCCCTGAAGCCCAATTCCTGCATTTCCTCTCTGCCTTAAGCAATCTTTGCCTCACTTGTTTCCACATTTGTTTCTTCTTTCTTCTGTTACACAAACTCTGGTCTTAGGCCTCTGAGCTGAAATATTTTGGGCTTTCAAAAGCATGACTCTGAATTGCAGAGTCTCTGGCTCCTCTCTGCTGCTTGCCCAGCTCATCTTACCCTTGGTAGAGTGTGCAACAAAGTCATGGAGCTAGTGAATGTTGCTGTTCACTGCTTAAAACCCATGTGCATCTTCTGAACTGCCACAATTTTGCTTTAAACCCAGCCCACTCTCCGTTAATTCAACAATTGTTCCTCATGGAATCTGCAAGCTTTGTGGCCATGTGAGGGCTCTGCCACATTCACTTCCTCTGGTTCCCCTGCTGTTTTGCAGATGTGTGCCTGTCCTCAGGACCTTTATCATCGCTACTACCCTGACTCCCCCAAAGGAGAGGATTTCCTCCTGTGGTCTGTAAACTACCCCTCCACCCAGGCCCCTTACAACAAGTGAACTGCCCCTCTTGCTGCCTGACTGCTGGGGCTGGGCAGACATGCCCTACACACCACCCCTTTCCTTTTAACTGGGATGGAAGGGGAAAATGGGTGTAGAGATTCAGGGTTATCCATCCACCTTCCTGTTTTTCAGACTCCTGACTGAGGATGCATTGCAGGGGGAACACCCTGCATACTGCCCTGGAGCATCAGTGAACCTATGCCATGTGGAGTGCTCTTCAGGGGTTATATTCCAATTCCTGGAAACCCGTTCCGGAGCTTGAAATGTGCTCGCTGGTGGGTGGCTTCTGGATATGTTTGTCTTGAGCCAGCAAGAGAGGTATCCCAGCAGTATCTCCCATGAGACCCTCTGAGTGGTACTCCCAGGGTGGGAATTGTTCTGGGGTACGTCTGCTAATGAGAAAGATGTGTTTGTTTCATCCATTAAGGTTTCTGCTGGCTTACACCTAAGGTGTGGGTGTGACAACAGCTATTTAAATGCAGCTCCAGAAGAGTTTGTAGGAGATGGCCAGCATCTGAGAGCCGATTGCTTGGCATGGTGCTATAGTGTGTGCGGCAGCGGCGTTACTAACACATTGCTTGTGGTGGCTAGTTTGTTATTTCTGTATACTCAAAGGATACTTGGTTTTGTTCCTTTGATGCGCCCTTTTCCCAGATGTGTTATGCACTGCCAGATGTTCACAACTGTCTGTGTTAGAGCACACACATCTAAGGCTGCATTAAGTGCACCCACTAACCACTCTGGACTTGTTCCTTTGCTTGCCTGTAACTCAGCTGACATGTGGACAGTTTGGTGGATCTCGGTACTACCGGTGGAGTCGTGCTGTAACCTCCTACCTATTCTACAGCACATTGCTCACAGCAGAGGATCCGTATCTTGAATCTCTGAGGAATCACACTGATAAAATAGGAATAAAATTTCTTTGAGTAAGAAGCTAGTTTTGGCTTCCAAATGTCTCTGCTATTTAGGTCCATTTTAAATTTATTTTAGTCAGAAATTTTATACACTGGATTAAAACATGCAAATACCACTTTACAAGAACACTGTTGTGGTTTTTTTTTTTTTTTTCTTTTTCCTAGTGCTTTCTTCCCCATCCCATCTCCAGGTAGGATTTCCATTTATTGCCCTGAAACAGCTCCAAAATCCCAGTCCTGCTCCTCAAATATATAGCGTGGATGTATGTGCATTCCTAGATCATCCCCTTTGCATTTAATTTGGAATGCTCCTAGATTACTTTTGTTGAGTTCACTCTGTTCTGAAGGTGCAAATAAGTAAGGGAAACTGATTAGTTAGGCGTTGATTTTGCCTTGTCTATGTTCAGTCCGAATGACCAGAGAACTCTCCGGTACCTGCTTCCATTGAACATAGGAACTGCTCCTCCGCCTGTGCGCAGGTGTGTGCTTGCTGTGAGTTTCCTTGCTTTTCAGTGAAGAAATAGAAAATCTAAATTTTGAACTAAATTTACCTGCAATGATCCAGAGCACTGCTCTTTTTGTAACTTTTTAAAATGCGTTAGCAATAAATTGTTAACAGTACTTCTATAAACAGCAATTGTTCTGCTTTGAAGCCATGATGCACACTGCTTGCTCAGTTATGCTGCTCTGTAAAGTGGTATAAATACTCAAAGAGAAATGACACAAAAGGAGCACTGTACAGATGGCTTGGACAAAATGCTGGCCTTTCTCTTCAGTCATCACAAGCTGGAAATCTGGCATTAAATAGGATTTGTAGACAGTTTTGGTGTCTGTCTTCTGGCTTATCCCCTCTTAAATTTACATCTTGCTCCCACCCTGTACGGTGTATACTATCAGAGGGCTTCTGACACACACTAGATGAAAATTATGTACCAAATCTGGTTTGACAGAAGATAGCCTGGTACTGGAGGTCTCTTTTCTCTCGTAGCAATAATTGTGTCAGAGCTGGCTTCCTCTTCGCTGTAAACCCTGGCAGGTGCCAGGGAAAGATGTTTGTATGCCTGCATGTGGCTTCTTCCCGTGCCCATACTGCAGTCTGAAAACTCTGTCGCCTTTTGTTTTGAACGGTTCTTTTTCTCTCTGCTCACAAATCCCATAGGCCTGCTGAGCTCTGCAGCCCAGACACACTGATGCGTTCGTGCCATCTGCTGACGGAAGAGATGATTGCATGTACCAGTTTTGCTGGAGTTTTTAACAACTTCTGTGGGGATCTCATACATGGAAGGGCAATGAACATGCCCATAGCAAGGGGGAATGTTTCCTGCCTTAAGGTGGCTGGGTAACTGGCAGTAACGTTTAAAATAAGATTTGAAGCTCAATATTATGTTCTAAAGAACCAGCAGCAAAGTAGAATGTCCTAAGCTCAGGAAAGCAAAGATATGTTTCAGTAGCATCATGATTTCATAAGCCATCTTTCTGGAAAGGGGTAAAATGGGGCTTCTTCCTCAAACCCAAAGTTCTGTGGAATATTTCTTGCTTAATTGCTGAGTACTCAGAATATAATTTGCGGCAGAGAGTCATGGTTTAGCAACCAATTCCGCTTTACTTGGTCCTCCTACTGGTGCCCCTGTCTATAGGCAGAGAATGCCAGTGACATGTCTGAGCACAAGCAAATGTTGCCTCTTTGGGAATCGGCATAAGTTTGTCCTCCTGTGGGCTATTCCTGTGGATAAGGGCTGAGAGGTCTTTTTGCCTGATGGCAGCACTCCTTCTGGTGAGTTTTTTTGTGAGCCATGGAGAGCTGAGTAGCGAGTATTTGGGTAGAAGAGCTCAGGTCTGGGCCCAGCCAGTCATACAAGGTAGGTCTACATGGGCACAAGCAGAACAACCCCAGCCAGGAAGGCAGTGCAGCTCAGAATACGACTTGTGTTTTGTGGCTGATCGGCTTCAGCAACAAATCAGTATTTCTCTGCCTCTGCCAGCCCCTTCCCCAAGTGCAGCCAGGAGCAAATAAGTAGGATTGTGCTCAGATGTCTTCTGGGCATGAGCTGTACATCAGCTTTGTCTGACCTGAGGGATCAACATCCTTGTTAAAGGGCCGGGTCACACCCTCATATTCCTGCTTCTACCTTGTGCAATTAATTCTATAGACTGTGTTAGCAAATTTAGGAGATCGGTAATCTTCTTTGTTTGTCCATTAATCATAGGGTGGGGGGCCAGCTGTCAGTGGGAAACCAGCGAGGATGGTGTTAGCCATTGCTTTCTGTGTAACAGGACTGTATTCAAACAACATCCATTCCTGTCATGCTGGGAAGTGTTTTCATGCGAGGGATAGCAAGCCCTGCAGGAGCTGAGCGTCCACCAGGAAATTTTACAAAGTGTTTTCACAGCAACTTCTATAAAATATAGGTGAGATTTCTAATTACTGAATTCATTTGAAGGGTCTGTATTCTCCAGGTACCTGCCTCTTCTAAGCGTAACTTCATCAGCACTTGTGAACAAAGCTTTTCAGCATTTTTCATTATTGCTACAGATATATTAGGGAATTTGTAGGATTAAAATTCAAGATTATGCACTGTGTAAGACAATAAAGAAGGTAGTTTAATTTTTGAGAGAAACTTCAAATGCAACAGACCTGCTAGGACAAAATCTACCAGTATACTGTGCTTTTCCTTAAGGCTTATTACTGGAGTGATGTGAGGTTCTTTATGAAAGAAAGCAGAGTGTAAAGAGAGCATTTCTAGTTCTCACATTTTCAGGGGAAAGCTAAGTGAACTAATGAACTTACTACATTATTGGCTTTGAATTTTCAGAGGTAGCTGCCTTTCCTCTGTCCTTGCAAAAACACCTGGAGAAAATGAAACTTGAAGATACTGCTATGATTTCATGGCCTGTCTCTTACTTCATGGATGTTTGGGTTGGGGACACTGCCTCCTAAACCTTGGGGGGATTGGTGAACAGGATCCTGCTTCCCTGAGCTTTTCAGAGTCACCAGGGCGAAGCAGCCCTGATAAGAGATGAGATTTGAAGAATGAGCTTTGATTGTCATCAGCTTTCCATTGCAAGAGAACTTGAGATCCTGCTCCATGAGGTCTTTTGTGTAAGTTTCTGACAGTTCTCTGGACCCAAACGTTGTTTATGTCCATATGCCACTAGATTTTTAGATTAGAAAGGACTTTGGGACTAGACTATTGGAGAGAATGTCTTCCTGGAACATACTTTGTGAATTTTATATTTGATCAGCAACAATTTTGCTTTCTCTTCCCTCCTTCATCTCACAATGTAACTATCATCCTGATGAGCCGAGAGATGACCAGGCCTCCTCTAAATGAATGTGTGTGTGAGGCTCTGTTTCATGCCAGGTAAGCACAAAAAGGCTTGGTGACAGATGCGGGGCTGGTCTCCTGGAATTTCTCCTGAGCGAGCAGAGCAGGCAAAATGGGATGAGAGTTCTGTGCAAAGGGCCATGGGTGCTTCATGCCTGAACTGCTACTAGCATTTCAAGCTCTGATCCTGGTAACAGAGAACTGCTCTAAAAGTACAGCCCTCATCTCACTGCAAATACTTACAGGGCATCAGCTAGCTGTGAGCACTGCCAGCCCCTGCATTGCAGCTCCACCAGCTCCTCTTGCCCACCAGCCAATTCACGCCTTACACAGGAAGGAAGGCAGCTGCAATACCTGGATCTTGCAGGGCCGCCTGGCTATGTGACTTCTTACTGTTGCTTTCTTAAGATCACAGTGCCTTTCACCTTTAGGGTCCTGTGCCACAGTGGCATTGACAGTGACTCGTGCCTTCATACAAGGTGACCCAGCTTCTGCTCTGTTGTAGCAGCGGTTGCTTTTCCCTTTCTCTCCTGCTCTAATTGTTCCAGCTCCCATGCTTCCTGGCCACTGCCTGTGCTGCAGGCATGAGATCCTTGACAGCTGCTGGGGCCGTGGGCTTGGCACTCGATGGAGACCAAATCCACGCAGTGCTTCCTGCTACGCTCTTTAACAGATGACAGTGCTCAGCTGCACATAAATGACTATGAAATCTGAGAATTTAGGGACTGACAGTCCCTGTTAGAAACTTCTGCTGGCTTTTCTGCGCTGTCAAATATGACCTCTGCAAGATGAAGCAGGAGGGTAGGAGCAATGGGACATGGGCAGGCAGGTTTGGAGGGCTTTAGGTTTTCCTCTGTCTGTCTCCCATGAAAAGGGAGGAGGAATGCCCTTGAAATTTCTGCCAAGATTTGCCACTCATTTCAGGAAGTGCTTCAGAGACGTTCTGTTTTCTGCTAGCAGAAAATCTGGCCTATAACTTCTTCCCCTGGCGATGTGGACAAAGGGGAATTCTGCATGAATGTCAAAGCCAGCCAGCACTTTTCATACAGCTGATGCTGTACATGGGGCCTTAAGAAATATATTTCATATAGGTGACTTGATCTGGCTCCACATGGCTTTGGCAATGTTCTTGGTGGTGGGTAGGAAATTGGTTAGTATTGCAGGATATCTTGCTCGTAGCTTCATGATCTCAGACACAGTTATATTGTTTAAGCCTTTTTGATTTCAGCACTTTCTGACCAAGGGTCTCCATTCCCTGCCTCATCTTGCTCCATTCCCATGCTCATCTGCAAGGACAGAGAAAAATGATATTGTGATTCTGGCATTGGGTGTCTCAGCTGTATTTGGCCTATCTGTCTTGGCTTCCCTCAGTGTTTGGATATAGGATCTGTCAAAGGGTCCGGGAGAGGGCTCTATGGATGGAGTCCAATGAATTCTGGGGGCTGGAGACAGGATTCACTTCATGTTTTCATCTCTGCCAGATGCCTCAGGACACCTGCTTTCTTTCTACACTCAGAGAACAAATTTCCCATGTCCAGCACTCTTTTGGGGCTTGACTGGTTTCCTGGAATCATCCTTCATTCCCCCTTTTTCTGACCTGTCCCATGGTATAAAGCTAAATAGATTTAGTCATTGGTAGATGAAGAGAATGAAAGTGATTGAAGGGGAGACCATTCTGATCATGTCATTGACCCCAGGAGCCAAGTTTGATGGATTTTAAGGGAAAATCAAGACCATCAGATTGAATTACAGCTGTGGTTATCCATCAACCATCTGACGGCTGTTTGTTCCCATGTATACTCCACGTGTAAGTTTTAGCTTTGCTGGATGATTTAGTGGAGAATTTTTGAGTCAAGGACAAATCTCCTGCTGCTCTGCAGTGAGGCAGAGCTGTTATTACAGAATAGACAGACACTGAGGATGGGCAGTGTTGTTTCAGGGCAGTTCCTAAGGAGTAGTGCTGTGATTTGCTCTGGCTGTGACTTGTCTTTGTAGAAAACGACTCTGCCACAGGAACAGAAAACAAGCTGGTGGTTAAGCAGCTGGGGAGAAAATTTGCAGCATGTTGGATAACTGTAAGCAGGAGGTTTGACAGAAAAACTCAAAGTGTATTTATGATGGAGACTCTTGTGTTCTTTACAGGATGTGAGGGTGTGGTGGCATTCCTCTGGGCATAGCCCTCTGTTGGCACCTGAACATGAAGTTGTGTAGCAAACAGATACTAGACAGTAACTAAGAACAGAAAACCATCCCAGAGGAGCCCAAAGTGCTTTTGCAACCGTGGAGTCAAGTTCTGCCCGACATGTACACGTGCCCCTCTGGCTGACTTGGAGCGAGAGGAGAATGTGTTCCCAGGTCTGGAAGGGAACGGCTTTGGTCATTGCTGGAGACATGCCACGTGTCTTCTGTGAAAGGCACCTGGCGCTGACTAGTCAGATTGGGATGAGAGCTTGAGGGAGGCTGGGGACTTTTTTCTCCTGCACAGTCTCTAAAACCTTCTCCTGTCCTATTTCCACTCTTCTTTTCCTGTGTCATCAACACCCTTTGTAAGGTGGTGGGATGGGTGTTGGCTTCCTCAGGGAGAATATCCTGAAGGTGAAATTAAATTTTGGGGAGGAGGACGACTCCATTACATTGAGCAAACCAGCAGTGGGGCTAATTTAGCAAGCAGGGCTGCTGAGGTATTTCCAAGGGGGCTGTGAAGACATCCACACAGAAGTCACCTTTTTATATGACATGCAATGTTGACGACCTCATCTCACCTAGGGTGTAGCAATACTAGGGCCCACACAAGCGCTGAGAAGGACAATTGGGTATACAAAGTTTAAATAAGTTATTCTTTTCAACGTGGAAGATCGATGACTGACTAAGCCATGTAAAAGCTTGAGTGATCTGTGGAAGGTGCCATAGTTAGGTGAGTTTCTTCATTTCCTAGCAAGCCAGCAAAAGGAAATACTTTTTGACACAACATGCATTTTGTGAAACACTGTGTTGCAAGGCACTGACTTTACTAAAAATATAAATGATTTAGAAAGCAATGAAAGACATTCCCAGCAGATAAGTCCACCAGTGCTGTTAAAGACAAAGGTGCAAATACTGCCTCTGGTTTGGAAATCCTGAAGCCAGAGACTGCTTGGAGGTTGCACAGGGAAAGATATTATGCTGTACTCTCCTTGCTCTTATGCTCTTCCCCTGAAAGCAGTCAGCAGCAGTTGCCTGAGACAGCCTGCTAGGATAGATGGACATGCTATGTACCTCACTGAGGTTGTTATGCTCTTGTAAAGAGCACAGTAACAGTGAAGGGACTAGGAAAACAAGGACAGGACAGTCTCTCCTGCATGGAGCTGCATGTTTGCACTCAAGAAACTCGACCTGTTTTGTGTCCACTGTTGTTACCTTGTAAGCAGATCCAAAAGAGTGCTGGTGAGTCTCCCTCAATGTACCATCATGCTGAACACTTAGCAGTGCTTCGTAAGGCTGTGAGCAGAAATGGCCCATCTAGACCCCATGCAGCCCTTGCCAAATGTGTGCTCTCAGTCCCAGAGGGTGAACTGATAAAACAATCTGTCCCCTGGCAGATTTTATCTCTGGGGTTGCAGTTCCAGGATAAATGGCACCTTGCGCCGTTTCCAAAGGGAATTTTATGTGTTATGCACACTTAAAAATATGGACACCGTATGGACAGCGTACAGTGTTAAGCAAGGTGTAGCAGCAAGCTGTTCTTATAAGCACGCTTTCTTCCCCTTCTTCCTTCTGTTCTGCTTGTCGGCTGCTCTCAGACCCTAAAGCACCTCCTCAACTTGCACTTCATATTCTTTGTAGACTTTCAGCTTTCAGACACTCTTATCTTACTTTGGCTAATATGATTCTGGAGTAAGTCCATTGGATAAGCAGACTGGCAGGCTGGAAACCTGACATCAGTTTGGAGGGTGATTCTTAAACTCTTCGCTATCCAAAGCAGAGTTGCATAGCGATGTAGGGCCTCCTTCTGGAAGTGCAGTTCCACCTTTGGAAGCAGTCTAGCCCTGATATTGTGGTCTCTGAGACTTGAGTATTTTAGCCAAGCAGGTCACCGCAGTAACACCACTGCTGGTTTTGGTGCCAGAGTGGGTTTGGGTGTTTGTGACAGTACTGTCTTTTCCTGCATAGGCACGCCCTGTGAATCTGGGCTTTATTGTTTTTTTCTTTTCTTTTTTCCCCTTGCACCATGAGATACCCCTCTGCATTGGCATACAGGATTTCAGCTAGGTGGGTGCCTTCCACCAGGGCACATGGGAACTGGAAAAAACTGGGACACTACTTTTAAGATTGTTTTTAAAGACGGCTTTGGAGAAAGAAGCTGATTTCTTTTACAAGGGGGTGCTGGGTCCCTGCAGTGTGTTCTGTCACCATGTCACAAGATTTCTAAAAGGAGCAGAATCAGTAGGACACTGATGTATCAGCCTGCAAAGAGCAGCTTCCTTCGCTCACCTCCCATATTTGACTAAACTGGTATCACACGGTTCAGTCTCCCCACTCCCTTCCCACCCCCTGCCTGCTTCCGCCAACAGTCCTCTCAAAAAGTGCTTTGTAACTAAAGACTCTCCTAAAGAGCTGACTCTTTCAGTTCTTCTACGTAACAAAAAACTTGTGCCCTGCTCATAAATAGATTTGCAATTACCAAGGGAAACAGAAGAATAAGTGCAACCCAGCTGCATCAGAGCCGGCCTCCCATCCTGTCTTAAAGAAGCCCCTGAAATTCAGCACACGTCACTCGGGCATAGCTGGAGACCTCTGCCGAGATCTTTCCTTTGAACAACATTCCTCTTCTGCAGGATCTGCTGTTTGCAGCAGAATTGTCAAGGAACCGCAGAGTGCTGTCTAGAGTCTTTACGAAAAATGACAAAAGCTTTTTCTTTTTTGTCTAACCTGGGATTTCATGTATTTCTTTTAGCAGTCAAGGTAAGAATTACCCAGCCAAAGATGAGAATCCTGAGATTTATCATGAGCTTACAAATTGTTTCTCTGCTAATAACATCTGGTGTGTGGTTAGTTCTGTTTGAGCAATTCCAACCACTTTCTGAGCATCCAGGAAGTCAAACTTCCTTAGCTTATGGGGCTTACCGGAGGGTAATGATTTTATACAGAGGAAATAAAGGCATGCCCAAGGTTATGCATCAAACTGGGTAGAACTGGGAGGAAAACTCAAGAGCCCTGACTATTCTGAGCCCTGTGGAAGGATTAAGCAGTAGAAAGGAGGGAGGCAGTGGTATATGTGGGTGATCCCTAGCCTTCCCTATGGAAGAGATGACCTATACAAGGATCCCTTCTCTATATCTTCTCCCTTGGCTGCCAGGGGGCATGATGGGAGCGTACACCCATCATAGTGTTTTTTGGTCACCCTGGTGAGATGAATGGGCACTACCCCTGCCTTCAACAGCAGATATGTCAGCTCCCTGCAAACCTGGGTGGGCTCAGCTTGTCTCAGATCCTGGACTCAGGCTCTCCATCCCCAAAAAGTGCAGTTAGTTTCCCAGTTACACATTTCTGCATAGGCCAGAAAACATGCCTAGAGCTTGGGCAAGCTTCCCTACAAGGGCTCTGTGCTGCTTCTTGCTGGAAGTGCTGAACCAATGAAGGCAAATCAGATCTGTTGAATCAAAAGCAATTCCCGGCAATTCTGGTCTCCTCAGAGACATGACTGCTTCCTGGAACTCCTTTGGAGAGCTTCACTGCGTGGGAGTTCACTTGCCCCAGAGCCTCGGATGGGTCTATGGAGGAATTTAAATATACAGCCCTGTTGATGTCAGTGGGGACTTTCTGATTTCTTTTATGAGGGGTATGTACCTGTGCTTCTTCCCAGGTGCTGGGGGTGCAATAGCAGGGGCACGATGCTCACTTTCTTTTAATATGATTGCTAAAAAATGTTGCTTAAGACAATAGTGAGGTTTGTGCAAGACTGGCTGCAAGTAAAGAGCTAGAGCACAAGCTAATGGTTTGGAGAGGACACGCTTTAAATGCAAGGTCAGCTGATGATCGGTGCCAGAACATCACATCATTGCTATTGATTGAGGAAATGAGCATCCAGACCTCTTATTTTGCGGACATTAAGTTACCTGCAAAGTAAGAAGGAACAGGGAGAAGAAGATATCAGTGAGAATGCCAGTTCAGGTGTTGGATTTCTCTAGAGAAAATCTTAATTTTAATTCTGTAGGCTTTCTCCTGGTGTGTGAGGGAGAGAGAGGAGTGGGGAGAAGGACATTTCTAATTTTGTCCAGTTCTCTTTTCCCTCCCTTCTGTCCATGTGCACGTGTTGAAGTGTGTAAAGCATCCGAGTGTCCCAGTTCTTCTGACCATTCACAGACAACATTCTGTCCCTAGGCTGAACCCACCGTGCTTTGGGTCTTTGAGCAGGGTTGGAGAGGGTTCTCTGGCATCGTCTGAACTCCAGTATGGGGCTGAAGGGCAGGTACCAGGCATGTTTGTTCTGCGCTGCAGCTATTTTTAACAGCTGACGTTACACAGACTTGTGCTGCTTCTCAAATCAGATTAGATGGCAAAGTCGAGAGGTGAGCAGAGAAGCTCGGTAATGAGGAGCAGCAGCTAACATCACTTTTACTTGCTGAATTGCACCGCACAGCTGCCTGCAGGCTGCAGCCAGCCCCTTGCCATTAACCTGGGATCTTTTCCTTCTGGAGAGAAGGGGCAAGCTCCTGGCTGTATACCCCACAGATAAGCTTGTGTGCATCGTTTACACACGTCTGGGGATCATCGTGCCCCTCCAGGTCTTCAGCAGTCTGGCCATGGTATCTTTATGGTTTAGTAGCCTCTTGCTTGCTTCCTGTGCTAGTGATGTATAAATACATTTGTAATCTTAAGAAATTGAAGATGATCTGTGAGGGACCACATTAGCTTTTTGAGCCAGCTTGCAAAACCCTTCCTGGCACAGAAAGTCTGCAAGGAGAGGGGTGTTACAGAAACTCACAGTCGCAGCAGCTTACAGGGAGTCTTGCAGGCTGTGCAGGAGGAGTGGGTGATGCAGAGGTGAAGGAAGAAGATCAAGGCTGTGCGCTGTGTGGACTATATCCTCCCCAGCAGTATGGTATGAAATGTGAGCAAGGAGTTTGCTACTGCAGATGCTGGGGTCTGAGTTGGAGAACAGGAGCAGTGCAGAGCTAGTACTTGGGTCTGGCTTGGCTCCCAGAAAAACTCCCGTGATATGCTTCTGCATGCAAGGTTCTGCAAATCTTCCTTGGTGGAGTATTTCTGAGGACCCCACTGCAACTTTGACCTCTTTTTAATTCCCATGCAGTGGCAGTGTCCCTTAATTCAGTGACTGCCCTGAACATCACCCCATTTGGTTTGATGAGACCAGGTTAGACTAACAGAACGGCATCTTTCTTTGCTCACATTTTCTTTTGGTGGCAATGGTTGTGTATCTAAGGTATCAGGAAGGAAGGCTTCAAGAAGGAACACCAAATTAGGAAATGCATATGTTAGCAATAAGGTTTTTTGTGATTTTTTTCTTGTGGTCAGTTTCTTCAAAGACAAGTCTGTAGGTTCCTCCTTATTTACACAAAGCTGGTCATGAAATAGCAGCAGATCCCATCATGCACTGTAATGGTCATGAAATCAGTTCATCTGAAATTCTGTAATGGATGGAGAGCATCTTTGCATTGCCTTTTTTTAATGGGAAGAATAGTCTCTGTGTCATGTGCATCAGAGTCCCAGTTCTTTCAAGGATGTATCCCAAATGTAGGTGTTATGTAAAAGTAAAATCTGTTTTCTCTGTCTTTATTCTCCTTGTATCACAGTGCTTGGAGTGGAAATAAATCCTATTTTCCTGCTACTGAGGGAACAACAATGGAATGAAATTCTGCCTCATTTGCTCACCTGTGTTACTCTGAACTGACTAGTAAACTAACCAGCAAGCTTGACCTACAAGTGCTGCTCCTAATTCTCACATTCCCTGCTTTTCTCATGCTTGTAAGCATACTTACCTGTTATTATGTCAAGTTTTATAGCTTGGGAAGGTCTTAAACTATTTACACAGCTAGGAAAACAGAACTTCTTTAAGGTGCTTTAGACAGAAGTGGTAACTGAACACTGATCTCTTACTTAACAAAATAGCAGCTTTGCCAAACAACCTTTTCAAAAGAACATGTTACACAAGATACAACTGCAAATTATGTGTTTTGCCTGGTTGCAGCAAAAGACTTCTTAAGTATCAATGAACCTACTTTGATGCCATGAGACCTGGTCCTTCACCTAAATTATTTTTTTTTGTGTGTTTGACCCTACAAGTTTTGGGTTTGGTCTTTACAGACAACTCCACAGGGCTTCTACAAATTTCACAAGGTAATCCCTATTCCCTCCTGCTCCCAGATGGAGGGAACTGGTACTGGAATGGAAAGAAGAGAATTCAAATGGCTCACTGGTGTAATTATCTTAAGTACTTGGGTCAAGTACCAATCTTGATATTTTTCTTCTTTGTATTTGCAGTTACATGCTTGCAGAACTGGAGTGCCTGCTTCTGTTGTACGTACACGTGGTTCTGTCAGCTTGTGTTTGGGCTGTTGAAACTTGGGATGCAAGCTTTGTGCCAGGGTAGTGTATGCCATACAATGTTGGCTAATGGGATTCCTTGAAATCCCTTCATATTTCAAGTAGATTTATGAATAAGGGGGGCAGTTTGAACACATTGCAAACCCCTAAAGCCGTAGCGAATCCTGAATTTGGTCATCTCAACTATTTATAGAACACTCTATGCCTTTTCTAAATATATTTTCCTCAAGGGGGCCTCATCTCAACCCCCTGCTCCACAGCTTAAATTGGATCAGCAATGCTGCTGTGATCTATTAGCAAAAATTCTTTCCCTAGCTCTGTGGCAGAGTTGGGAATGTTGCTGGTCCAGGCCTTGAAGGGGAAATTCTGTGCCAGGCAGAGCTCAAGGGTTTGGATTTAAACTCTGCAGCCAGCCAGGTAGAGAGGTATTGATGATATATTGGATTGTTTCCTGTAGCCATTGCCTCTTCCTTAGTCTCCTTGGCTCTTCCAAGGAATCAGTGTCAGCATGGCTTTAGATTTTGCTCCAGTCATGGCTTACCTGTGTGCATGCAAATAGTGTTTCCTTGCCCCTGTCCTAGCATGCAGGAAAGGATAGGTAAGTCTGTCCGACAGCACTGCAGTGCCACTGGCTAGTGCAGCACCTAGCACCTTGGGGTGCTGCTGCTGCTGCACTCTGCGAGGGAGACCCGCTCAGTTCAGGCAGTATCTGTCATCCCATGGGGATGCATTAACTCAGGAAAGGCTCTGCAGTACCTGGGGCTGTGCCAGAATGGGTGCTCAGACTTGGGTGCTGATCATTTGTGTAGCATTTCAGTAAAGAAACACTCCTGATGTGTGTGTCTGTGGTTCCTGGTCTGACAGTGTGATTGGCAGCTGTCTGGCTCACCTCATCATGCCTCTGGCTAGTTATTCCCACTTTTGTCTCTCTAAGACTGGCTTCCTCATAACGGAAGGTCTCCATCTGACCGCTCTTGATATAAACAAACCATAGTGCCTTTTGAAAGGTAGCGTAAATAACACATACCAACAAAACTGGTACCTTTGTGCTTGTAAGAAGTAGTGATATATCCCTTCTGCAGTGCTTATAAGAGATTCAGCTTCTCCATTTGGAGTCACTGGCCTTAGTTCCCTTGTGGCCTGGGTGCGTGGTCTGAACTGAGGCTGGGAAGGAATCAAGAGCGTTTAACCACAAGACAAACACCAGGAGTGAAACAGCCCAGATAGCAGAAGCAGACTACAGAGCAGTCGAAGTGCAGAGCTCAATTTTAAGCCTAATTTCAACATTGATTGAGGTGCTAATATCTCAGCTACTGTGTGGAATCTCTTCTCAGTCTGCTGTTCCAGTATAGAGTACAGTGGTATATATATATATATAGCATACACAGCGAAAAACTGGCTTTGTGCAACTGGTGCGGGCAGTGCAGGGTGAAGGGAAGTGTCTGATTTTGGTGATGAAAATAGAGATCTGTCTTCATGTCTGTTCTCTGGGGAGCTGATCAAATATTTTATGGCATGATACCATCACAGCTTGAAGAACCAGTTTCAGAGCTGGCTTCTGTAATTGCCTGATAGTTTAACCTGTCTCCATCCCCCCATAAGAGAAGGACATATTACCTTCGTTCATGTTGCCTTCTTCATCAGTAAATGTAAAGCAAATTGTAAAATCAGACCTGCTTGAACTAGCATTTGTAGCTATTCATTCACTTACACACAAACCAACACCCCGATGCCCGTCCAGCTTTTTTCTTACATCAGTGAGAAAATAAGAACAGTGAGTCAATTAATATTCTATTTTCTTTTTGAAGTGTCAGAGAAGCATTTGGATACCATGGAAATGAGTGACAATATGGTGAAAAACTGGTTTAGAAGGTGTTTAAGAAGTTAAATTTAGTCCTGGAAGTAGCTTTGCTGTGTTTTACCAGACACTTCTGCTTTTTTCCATTGCTTCCAGTATGATATTTAGGATGGAGTTCACCCATTCCCAGGAGTGCAGGAAAGGCCCTGCCCTGAGTCAGGTGGGACTAAAGTTTGGCTGAGTGCTGGGCCTGGTGTACGTTTGTGTTACACAAACAGTGATAGATACCTCTGGTTGCATTTTTCCTGCTGGGCATGGGATGGGTTTCAATCATGGTGAAATCCTGTGTCCCGGATATGTTGGCCTTCTCTTGAAAGGAATTCTCTCTCTCTCTCTTTTGCAGGCATGGTTCAGAAACTTGACCAGAAGCTGCCTGTAGCCAACGAGTACCTGCTGCTTTCAGGTGGTGTGCGGGAAGGTGTGGTGGACATTGATCTTGATGAGCTGAATGTTTATGCACGAGGCACAGACTATGACATGGACTTCACCCTGCTTGTGCCTGCACTGAAGCTGCATGACCGCAACCAACCAGTCACACTGGACATGCGCCACTCAGCTTTGTGCCACTCTTGGCTGAGCCTGCGTCTGTTCGATGAAGGAACTATCAGCAAATGGAAGGACTGCTGCACGATCGTGGACCATATCAACGGAGCTACTAATTATTTCTTCTCTCCGACAAAAGTTGCAGACTGGTTCTATGACTCCATTAGCATTGTCCTCTCCGAGATCCAGAAAAAGCCTCAGCGAGGGATGCCAAAGGTGGAGAAGGTAGAAAAGAATGGGACTATCATATCCATCATTTTGGGAGTGGGCAGCAGCCGCATGCTGTACGACATTGTCCCTGTGGTGTCCTTCAAAGGTTGGCCAGCTGTAGCCCAGAGCTGGCTGATGGAAAACCACTTCTGGGATGGGAAGATCACAGAGGAGGAAGTTATAAGTGGGTTTTACTTAGTGCCTGCATGCTCCTACAAGGGGAAGAAGGACAATGAATGGAGGCTGTCATTTGCCAGAAGTGAAGTGCAGCTGAAAAAGTGCATCTCCAGCAGCCTCATGCAAGCCTATCAGGCCTGCAAAGCTATCATCATCAAATTGCTGTCCCGCCCCAAAGCCATTAGTCCATATCACTTGCGGAGCATGATGCTGTGGGCTTGCGACAGGTTACCTGCCAACTACTTGGCCCAGGAGGATTACGCAGCCCATTTTCTCCTGGGTCTCATTGATGATCTCCAGCACTGCTTGGTCAACAAGATGTGCCCTAACTATTTCATCCCCCAGTGCAACATGCTGGAGCATCTCTCTGAAGAAACGGTCATGCTGCATGCGCGGAAGCTGTCCTCAGTCCGCTCAGACCCTGCCGAACACCTTCGAACTGCCATCGAACATGTCAAAGCAGCCAACCGGCTAACACTAGAGCTCCAGCGGCGGGGCAGCACCACCAGCATCCCCTCCCCACAGTCAGATGGAGGGGACACCAACCAGCCTGATGATCGATTAGCCAAAAAGTTGCAACAGTTAGTGACTGAGAACCCCGGGAAGTCCATCTCTGTCTTCATTAACCCAGATGATGTCACAAGGCCCCACTTCAGAATTGATGATAAATTTTTCTGAGCTTTCATCAATATTTCTTGGGATTTTTTTCTTTTGTTTCATTTTTAAAAACTCTTGCAGTGTGCAGGTTTTTTTGTTTGGTTTTCCCAGATGACCTAGTCTCTTGTTTTTTACATATCCAGCGTAGATTGGATCTGTTGAGAACAATCTGAATAAATTATAATTCCTGGTTCTGCAGGACGGTGCAGATTTTGAAACAGTATATTACTATTTCATATGCTGCTTTGATTTTTTTTCACCCACCCAGCCCCATTGTCTGTGAGTAGTTTCTAAAGGAGAACATGCACCGTAAACACACATGCCACAGTGTAATGGAGATTTTTTTGTCAAGCTTCTATAATTTATGTACATTTTTGGGCCTGGGGAAGGGACAACTCACCTTCCATTGCTTCAGAAATTCACTTCTTTTTCCACGAGCTTCCATCACCCTAAAGAAATGAGGAGAGACTCTGGGTTGGAAAGCACTACTGGTAATTTTGACGAGGCCAAATCTATTGGGCTGAAGCCCAGTTCATCTGTTCTTCACACTTCTCACACTAGGGGAGAAAGTTGACTTCAAAGAGGATGATGCAGCTTTTGGGAGAAATAGTTGTTTCTGTTTTGATCTACTTTTTGAATGTAATTGTTCATAATTGGACCTTGTACAGTCCAGAGGGTTGTTTCTGCTGCTTTTCCATGCGGAATAAGGTTATGGAATGTTAGTTTTAGTGTGTGTAATTATTCAAAGCCTTATTTAAATTCTATTAAAGAACATACCATTATAAATGTGTTAATTGCACTAATGAAATCTCTGCCATTACCTCAGTCCCACTGTTTGTGTTTCTTTCATGAAATAGCATCTATTATTAGGTCTCAGTATTGCAGATTGCTTGAGGCCCCTTGGGTCTCATGGTTTCAGGTGATTTCTTGATTGTCTTTTGTAAAAGGCTCTTCCTTGTTAGCCCTGCTATGTGTGAGAAGTCAGATTTTTGCATTGGCATATTTCTTTGGATGCGTATTGTGTGTTGCAGTGCATATTGCATTAATATGTATTGCATGTTGTTGAAACAGGTTTACCATTAGATAAGGATGTAATGCTAAAGCAGTGGTATGTGCAAAGTGAATCAGCCAGACCTCGAGCAAAGGAGCTACCTTGCTTCTGTAATGCATGTATTAGGCCTGATCCTTTATGGCAGTTACCATTCCCTTGACTCCTGTGGACTTTCTGACTTACCCTGGGACATATGAGATCTTACTTTGGTCTCATGTTTGCAGAAGTTGTGTTTGTATGTAAACTTGTGGTGCAACAGTAGCCTTGAAAAACACATACGCTTTCCTTTTGTGTGTAGGATAAGATGTATGGTAACAAGGGTTAGTCTGAGCCAAAAATAATTCCAAGAGTTCAAGGATAGAGTGGCTTTTTGTGGCTGGCTGGCCAGTGACTGATATTTAGGCCTTAAATCAGCAATTTGGGCTTACTGATTATCCCAGAGAAGCTGTTCTGATCCAAACTTGATGCATGTTTTAAAATGTGATTATTAGAGCAGGTTGAAGTATTTTTAAAATATTTGCCAGACAAATGAGGCGCATATCTAGTAAATTCTAACAGATAAAAATTGTGTATGAAAAATGTGTCACTTTTTTAGCCCAGCCTTTCTGGTAAAGAAACCGGGCTGGTGGAGCAACACACCAGCAGCTTTGGAAACTGCTTTGGTAGATGGCAAGGAGGTTTCAATACCTGATCTAGTGCCCAAGTCATGTCTTAAAACAAAACTTTGGCTCCTCCATCTCTTGGGCATATTTGAAAACTTCACCCCATTGCTGTAGCCAAGATGTTCACATTTACCTGAATTTACTGGTACACACTTACACGAGCCTGAAGAAGCTCTCAGAAGTTGCTGGCTAGGTGGAGTGGATGAGGATTTAATTTAAAGCACAATTGGCTAGTGATCGTGAGCCCCGGTGCAGCTGCGGTTATGGTCCGGGGAAGGACATGTATTGACTTCAGTGGAAGCAGAACTGGGTCCTACCAGTGTGGCTATTGCCAAAGATGAGTCTCCATTTAAACCAGTGTAACCTGCCAGGGGAGGCAGGAGAACCAACTGGGAATCCTCTCCAGAAGTGCTTGGAAAATGCAGATTCATTGAAATGGTCTTTTCCCCAGTCTCCGGGACTTCTGCCTGTTCGAAAAAGAGTCTGGGCTCCAGGATGAAGTTTCCCATCACCACATGAGAGAGATCTGCTCAGCAGAAAGCAGCAGTAGCCTGGCAGGCAGACTACTTTCCTGGGAGTCCCAGTGTCCATGCCGGCGTTCCTGGGTTATGCAGAAACACAGCCTTCCTCATGCCAGTTCAACATCCCGATGACCAGCAGTTTGGCTAGCCCATGTCAAGCTCTGGTGTGTGCTCCTTTTTTTTGTTTTAATTAAAAAACATTTTGAAAAGTATCCATCTTGTTCTTCCTGCATTTTGAGGAAAATGTGTGTGTGTTGTCTTGGGGTTTTTTTGTGGGGGAGAGGAGTCTTGGCTTTTTACTGGACTGGAAAGCAATTTCCCAGGTAGGTCTGAGAGAACGTTATATCCTCTGCCTGGACTGTCTGTCTTCCAGGGTGGCAGAATCCTAATCTCCAGTAGGTTTGGAATCTCAGTCTAGTATTTGCTCCTTTCAGCATACTATAGCTCAACTTAATGAAGCAGGTTGCCAGCCCAGAGAGGGGCTGTGTGCTTTGTATATTAGAGAATACAGAAGGCTCTATTTTCTTCCTCTTCTATTTTCCCCTCTTGCCTTTGAGTATATGCTGCAATAGACTTGCAAAATGCATAGGTCTCTACGTGGGACTTCAAAGTAGTGAGTGGGTTTAGATACCAATGACCTATTATTCTCCACTACCCCTTTCAAGTTTCAAGGTGACCGCAGTGCTTTTCCTATTGGGGAGTTCCTGAAAGTCCTTCACACAAGCGTTATCGAGCACCCAACCCCATGGGGTTAAAGACTTGGCCAATCAGACAAACACTGGAGTAAGAGGGGGTTTGCTTTAAACTAGCAATGTAGTCATCTTCCCTACTGACGTCAAGTAGGAGGGAAGGAGACAAGTCAGTGCTGCGAGCCCGTGTCTCAATGGGGGCTTCAGTTCTGCACCCACTGCTGTGGGGAAGATTTTTTTTTTTTCTTCTTTTGCCCATTAGCTACCTCCTTCCTGCTGGCTTCTCCCTCTTGGCGGGTGATGTTGCAAAAGGACTGGGACAATTAGTGAGGAGCTGGCTGCTTGTGTAAAAGTGTTGGAGGTCTCCTTTATGTGTCTGCATATTACTGCCTCCTACACTGTTAAAAGAGAGGGGAGTCCCAGCCAGGAGGGTCTGGCCTTGAGGCATCAGAAAGGTAGGGAGGAAGAAAAAGTGCCCCTCAGAGGCTCCACTTCATTTCTCAATGTGAGCCTCCTTGGGCATCCTGGCTGTTGTCCTACTCTTGGGTCAAGCTTTTGCCTTTGCTCTTTCCATAGGGCTTCTGGCCAGCAGCACGATGAGAGGAGCAGCTAATTTGACTGGTTCCAGTTGTCACTTCTGGGAGACTCTGAAGAACCTGTCACTTCTTCAGGGGGACACCTGAGCTGCTGCAGAGCTGAAAAAACCATCAGCCAGTGGGAGGGTACTGTGCTGTGTTGGGGGGAGGTACTCAAATTAGAGCAGAAGGGAACAACAGCCCAAGAGCTTTGTGAAAGCCTGCAGTCTCTGCTCCTTCATGTTACGTGAAGCCTCAGTCACTTCTGGCTGGCTGTGATAAATTGGTTTCTCTACGTTTTCCAATACTCTAGCCTGGAGCAGTGTTGGTGCTCTAACCAGAAAACTACAACTAAGCATCAGAGTCACTCTTTGCAGGAGATTCAGCAAAATACCAGCAGGAATTTAACCATCCACTGCCCAAAATAGAAGCCAATCCCCAAAAGCCATTGAAAGAGCTGTTTTTTAATGGTCTCTGTTTTTCTGTTGTCCTTCTGTCACTGTGAGAAATAGCTCTAATTTTGATCTAAATTCTCAGACTTTACCTGACTGACTAGTTAAATTTTCTGGTAAATCTGGGGGTACAGGAAAAAATGACTACTTAAAAGCCTTAGAAGGCCAGAGATTCCTGAAGGTTGTGTTGCTCTGCTGTCCAGAGGCCATGACTGGTGCTTAGACCCAGCTCCACTCAGCTGCAGCCTCTGAAAATATTTCTGTAAAGAAGATTTATTTAGGTGTCTCACCAATCTGCTTGCAGTATAGTGCTGAATGCACATGGCAGTGGTGGCTGGGGCTGGAGGGTCACAGGGCAGGGCCCAAATCCCATTAAAGTCCATTGGAACTTGAAAAATGTGCTTGAAACTAAGTGTGTGCGCTTTGCTGGATCAAGCTGATTGTGATCAGACCAAAAGTAAGCAGACGCCTTTCATATTTTATTAACCCATGCATAGGACAAGTGACCATGCATAGTGCAAGTGAAGGTGGCAGAAGGAAAGGGGAAGATAGACTCTGCTGATTATTTCTCAAATTATTATTTTTTAAAGGCGTGCATAGTTGGTGCCTGGAATTGCTTAAAAACTTCCATCTGTCCCTTTTTGCAGGTTTAGTGCTGGATATGTTTCGCCACTTTGATTTGCATTAAAGCGAGTCTGTTCGAAAGGTCACTGGGCAGCTGAGCGCAATAGCATTCAGATTCTCCTGGTGTTGCTCAGTGATTAGAAATATTCAGCATGCAAATAGCTTGTTCAACTTCAGCAAGTACATCATCTCCCTCCTGCCAGCCTTGCTTGGGGTGAGCTAATGGACTTTTAACGTTATACAGCTTAGAGAGTGACTGTCACTAATAGCTCCCGATTAAGCTCTCCAGAAAGGCAAATAACCATCATGGGGCAAAGGCTAAACAAGGGAAAGGGGGCAAAAAAAGCACAGATATTGAAAAGTTGCTGGCCTGTAGACTCTTGCTAACGTGTTTTGTATTTAGGGAAATTCAGCATTATATTTAGCACATTTTGGCTTTTGAGAACTGTCGGATCCCAATTTATTTCCTCTGAATGCTTTTAGAATTGCGATAAAATAGCCCTCCATCCCTTCTCCTCCCCCTTTGCCCATTTATAATCTATTATTTTAGGGCTGCTCTGAGGAACTATTGTGTTTTCCTATTATCATTGTCCCTAGCTCAGCACTGTGCTTCTAAGCTGAATGTAGGCTTTTGGGGGGTTATTTTTATCTTACTGACCTTCTGTGGTAGAGGAACATGCTCTCATTCAGTCTCCAGACAGCCTGATTTGCTGAGCACAGAGATGTGGGTGCATATCGGGGGCATCGGGCTCTCTTTAAACTCACTCGGCCCTGTCTCTTCCTCTCAGTTTTTCTGTTAGGAATATCAGTGTGGAAGACATGGCTGAGGTCTCGCTAGGTACAGAGAAGACATGATACGTGATTCTGACATCAAGCAAGCTCTAGTGCAAAGTGAAAACTGAGCCCAAACAGCCACTTTTCTCCCTGATTCTCGACCCCACTGACCCCTTTGTTTCAGCTTTCTTTTGGGGGAGGTGGAGAGAGATGAGCTGCTTTTGTCCACTTCAGTGGGTACAAATCATAGCTTTGGCTTAGGATGTTCGACACTTCATTCATTAATGGCTCTGTCTCCAGGGCTCCCTATTGCGTTACACCCTATCGTGACATTGGCAGGACAGGGAGAGGGTTTTATGATCTGTTTAGCAAATTCACAACAAGACTGTGCAATGAAAGGAGCGGGCTTTTTTCATGAAGGGCTGGCAACCTTGTGTCCTTCTCCCGCCTCCTGCATGCTGAGGCTCGCACACAGCATGTTCATAGCCACTTCTGAGGGCTTTAGCTGATCAGAGAATAAAGGCCAAGGTGCTACTGTGCAAACCAGCCAGCTCCCCTTCCTGGCCTTGGGCATCCCTTGCCAGGCAAGTCCACCCCTATCTGAAGTCAGTGCTCTCAGACTTCGGCTGGTTGTGCTTGCAGGGTACAAGCCGGGTCTGAATCCACAGATGACGGCAGGCCAGGGGACAGCTTCCCACAACTGCCACGTCAAGAGATAACTCCACTCGGCTGATCTGAAGCAGCATGGAGGAGAAAACCTTTCCTCCAGGGAGGCCACTGCAAAGTCTACCCTTTCCCACCAGCAGTGTGACCAGGAGAAGACTCCATGACCAGTGCTAACATAAGGGCACCCTTGTGTCTAGCAGCTCACAAGTGTCACGCAGCAGCCACTATCCCTGAGAGGTGCTGGGGCTCTTCTGTCTTCTGCCCTGATGTGGGAGGGAGACCAGGACTGCCTTGGGACTCCCCTGGCAAGCACAGCAGAGCGGGGAGCTGGAGTGGTTGAGGACACACTCCCCCCTCACTCTGACCCCCAATCTCTGCATCACCACCATAGCTACATCAACTGGTTGCAGCGTCTATGACAAGATACCATTTGTGGAGCTTTCAGGAAGAGGGGCTGCATCTTACCTGGCAAAGACAGCTCTCCAGGGAAAGTCTGCAGCCAGCCCAGCAATTCTTGTGCCTCTCTACTCACGAATGGAAGTGCTCGGCACGTGCAATGCTCTTCATGGTGCCCTACACCTACTTTGCAGCCATGTAAACTAATGCAGAAGAGTTGGGGCAGTGAAGAACAAGGACCACTGCAGGACACGTTTCCTCTCTACCTCCCATGGTGTCCAATACCTGTGCATTTGCCTGTGATTGTTCTGTGAGGATCCTCCAAATCTTCCTCAACTATTAATTACCCATACAGGGCTCAGAGGAGCCATTTCAGTCACGGAGTTCAGCCCCTACCACAGTTAAAAACACCTATACTGGTGTTTTTGATGTTTAGGCTCCAGAGAGTGTCTAGTCCACTCCCAGCCCCGCACTTCTTAATGTCCTGTAACAGGCAAAAGGGCTGTAGCAAGAAAAAAATCAAAGCTGTAACCTTCATTTAGCTTCCCTCAGAGGTACCCTCTGTTTGCCAATGGTTCTGGCTGGTCTTGGCCAACGTACACAGTGTTATATTCATTACATTTTTTTGTTAACCACTGGTGGCAAAATTGGGATTGGCAAGTGTTGTCTTTAACCCCTGTGCTGCTATAGGTACATACAGATGTTATATTGCTGAATACCTGAACTGGTGGCACTGACATCATCTCTGCTACTAATTAAAATGGAGGGAACGATGACGGGAAGTCGTTACAGAAAGCCTCCAGAAAAACTCTAGAAACTGAACCCGACGGTCCTGAATCCCACCAGCCCGTTGTGACCGAAGGCCTGATAAGTCTCCCAAGGCGTATGTTACCAGGTCAGTAGTACAAAGCTAGCTCCTCACTCATTCTTTCCCCAAGGCATGGCTCTATTCAGCACCAAAACCCACTGAAGGCAGAATGTGAAACCCAGGCACCAGGAGGCATGGGAAGCAAATGCTGCTCAACTGGTGTCTCCACTCTGTTTCTGTGTTGCACCCTGCCCCATGCCCCCCTCCAAAGCATCTTTAAATAAACTTGCCAGAGATGTTCTGCTACACAGTAATGAATTAAAATGAAATAAAATGCTGCTGAAAGGAGCTGGATAAATGCATTGTCATATTTTGTTATAATCACCTAGAGCAACCTCACCGCCTATGTCGTCTGTCTCTCCCGCTTACTTGTGGAGCAGCAAGCATCATGGTGACTGTGCAAAAAGGAAGAGAAATGCAAGTTCATGTGAGTTGGAGTAAATAATTCAGAGGCACTGGCTTGTTCTGATACACAATGCTACCCAGGGTGGCCAGGGCATACTGGTCCAGCACGCACAGAAATCACGCTCTCCCAAGTAAAAGCAAGCTACAGAGGAAACTGAGTGAATCCTCCAGCCTGATAACTTTCCAGCTCATTGAGCAGGTGGAAACTCAGCAGTGTGACTGTGTGGCGGGCTGGAGCGGGGCTGCAGGGTGTGAGAGCAGTGTAACTACGCTCAGGCTGGTGCGCTCTTCAGCTGGGGCTGCTGAACGTGCACATGGGCACCTGCAGTTGCACTATTATACATCGTTGTGCAACTGACTGAGTACAGTCAGTGCTTGAGTTTGAAAGCTGTTTCTGAATACCAGCTCAAGAAATAAACTACCAAAAAAAAAAAAAAGAATATTTATGGTGATTTCTGGAGAAGAGAGATGTCATCAAAATAAGCCAGCAGCCTGCTTTAGCTCTTTGTAGCCTACCATGCTCTGTGGTTGAAAAGAATTGGTATCTTCCCCTGAAATCACAGGCAACAGTAGACCAACAAATGCTGATGGGAGCTGATTTATGAATTACACTAAATATTGGAACATAATAGACATGAGTGTTCTTCCAGGCTGGGCCCCTCTCAAAGGACATGGCCTGTCACATGGCCTGTTTCCGAGCCCAGAGAAGTCATATGTTAATGAATAAAAGAAATCAGTGCTGGGAAGAGAGCAAGCTCTCCACATGTGAAAGCCAGGCAGGCTCCTAGCTGTAGTCTTTACATCCTTCATGCATTCCTGGAGATTTCTGCTTCTTACAGCAGGAGGGACACCATGGCTCTGTCCTTGAAGCAGCTGAGTGAGTTTGGACCCTACTGCAGGACACAAAAGGCTGTAGGAAGCCCAGACCTCTGCATATCTGGGCAGTGCTGGAACAGTGCAAAAGAGTAATGAAGATTATTTTTCCCATCCCTGCAATCAGCTTCAGAACTGCATGGCACGAACGGAAGCCATTGGGTTTCTTGGGAAACAGGCTGTGCTGTGAAAGCTGAGAATCAGCTCAGATCTTGTCTTCCCTTTTCAAGACAAAGTGCAATTCTCCTACCTGCTCTCTGATGTAAGCCCACACAATTGTGGATGCTTAAAAAATACACTCACAAAAATTTCTCCTTTCCCTTGAAAAAAACTTCCAACCACCTAAAAAGCAGCGCATCATGCATAGCCCTTCTGCAGAGCAGAGCTGAGAGAGAAAAGGAACTTCATGTGCGCAGTGTTAATTTTGTGGTAGATTTGGATTTCCTGCCCAGTTGTCAATTCACGAGGGACCTTACTGTATTGTGCTCTGCCTGGAAGGGGATTTGTTCTAGATAGACAGCCCTGATAACTTTTGAAAGATGCAGTTTTAGAGGCAAATGCAAACCCGTGTCGCACCGTTCCAGCTCAATACTGAGCATCAGGCACAGCGGTGGTTTGTGTGTGGCTGCATTTGCCAGACACTTGAGCTTTTAGTCTTCTAGTTTCTTGCTATATCAGTGTCTTAGAAGTTCTCCTGAACAGTGAAGATCTCCAGGAAATGTTTCCCACCTTGATATCTCTGTCTAAAACTGCAATGAAGACAGTACAGTGCAACAGTGCAGGGACAAGGCATGTTAGGTAATTCCCATATGTGCCAGGGGATCTTCATGGGTTTTGTAGAACAGAGTCCTGCCTGGTTTGCCTTTCCTGCCCCTCTGTGCCATCACACCCTTGCACACACAGGAGAGGTCTCAGGTGTGGGCTGGAGGTGTTGGGGACAGCTGCAGCTCTCCCTGACTGACTGACCAGCTCTTGGTTCAGCCCAGGGGAGCAATTGGTAGGTCTGGATGATCACGTCTGTTTGGACTTCAACTGTCCCAGTGGGCAAATCCTGTTAACTGCTCACCTTTTATTTCAGGCATGAATAACTCGGCTATACAGCTGCGTATGCCTTGAAGAACTAAACATCTTCATACAAAGCTGGGGGGTTATGAATTGCTGCGGTTTATGACTGGGGGTGGGATTTATTTATCACAAAGAACTGAGTTAATTTGATTACTTGTGCAACCAGATCTGAGGTCTAAGGGACCAGCAAGGTATTTAGACATCTGAGTCATGCCCCTCCTGCATTGCTGGTCCTTGCTGGCACAGACCTGGTCCCTCAAATGCTTGTTTAGTGGCATGATGCCATCATCGTATAATAACTTGCTCCAGCAGCTGTCTGGGTCCACATGTAACCACATGAACTCCTCTGACCTGACTGCAAAAAGGTCCTTCAGATCCAAATGCTGTTTCTCTCTCAATAGTTAGCACTCTCTCACTGAGAACTTCCCTCAACAAATGCATCAGCAAGGCATCTGCGAACCCAAAGAGCTCTGGCTGGCTGTAATACAGCCAAGGGCCATCACCAGCCAGGAGGAGACGGGATGCACCTTGCCTCCCCTTCCCAGAGCCCCGTGCTTGGCTTGGAAATAAGACCCAGGTCTTTAAAGATGACATCCTGACATCCAGCAAGCAGAGCTGATGTGCCTGCACAGCACAGCCCCGCACGGGACCAGCCCTGCGCTCGCAGGCAAGGCAGTTCTGCATACAGGCTGATGTGCCTTTGCCTTCAGTGGCCCTAATCAGACCCCGTGCAGCTCCTGTTTCTGGGAAAGGCTCTTTCAGAGCCAGCTCGGGTATTTCTCAACTGCACGGTATTCACCAGTTTGGAAATATCCACTCTGCTTAGAAAGCCAAATAATGTCTCACAGCAGTATTGCAGCCTCCCACTTCTTACTGGAAATAACCTTCTGGTGTTGTCTGCCTGTGGCCTTGTCCTTTCACACCTCTGGCAAGATAAAACATTATTTTGAGGATCAGGGTGATGATGGGGAAGATATCTGCTGTGTTCAATTTTACACGCAGTACTTCAGCAAATGTTCATGTTTGCCAGCCTGAGAGTGGGGTGTGAGGGTAGAATAGCAACACAAATTCATGAATGTGTTTGTAAAATACTCTCTTGTATGCATAACTCACTTTTAGTACCTGATTTTCAGTCTAGTCACAGAGAGATTATGTTGATTTGCACTTCTTCAACCACTGAAATTCCTTTGCAGTCAGTTAGAGCGAGGAATTTCTGTTAAATATATGTATAGTATTTCTCCAGGTTCATTTGAAGAGAACGATAATATATCATTGCTCCCAGTGGGGACATAGCTGCCTCCTAGCTTATGTCTGCTGACATGCATTAGAACTGGGCTTGAACGGTTGCAATCAATAGTGGGAAATGCAGCGGCTGAAACTGCTAAGTGCAGCTCTAATGTTGCTTATGCAAACATTAACGCTCACCAGAGAGCATGCCTGCTCAAATGAGCGAAGAAACAAGATTGACTGCTCTGTTTGCTAAATGATTCCCAATATTTTCTGTTGTCTTTTTGTGGTTTGCATATCTTAAGAAGAAAACCCCAAACAGTTGCTGAAACTGGATCAGCCAAAATTAAGAAAAGAACACCTCTCTTTTTGGATCAAGTGTGGTCCCACATACTCGAGGGCAGGTGGGCTATCCTGGGCTACCTTCAAGCATGTCAGGACACAGCTAGCTGGGTTCTGCCACCCTCATCTCCTTAGTGCCTGCCAACCCCTATCCTGACGCAGACCAAAGCGAGCACACGTGTCCCTGACTCAGCTCTCGGGCAGAACTAGTGCATGGGTGTTACATCCCTCTGCGTAGCTCCTGAGCACCCCCATGCTCCATCCGACATTGTCATTCACTAACCAGCAGCTCAGCCTGAACCTGGGCCCAATTGCCCTGTAGGTGAGCACCAGCTACTCGCACCACATTAACAGGAGGTGCGTGTCCTCAGGACTGCCAGTGGCTGCACCTGGAATTCACTCATGCTACAAGGCAATTTGTTTGCTCTGAACACACAGCTGATGCATGGAGGGAGACCACTGTTATGACAGGCAGGCCCTGCGGGTCTGGGATCACCTTCCTACTCCATCTGCAAGCTGGAGTAATTGCAATGATGACTGAGCTTCACAGCAGTACTCACCTCCTTCCCCCTCCGTAATACACAGAAAAGTGGAATAGGAGAAGCAGAGAAAAAAACTTCAGTTTTCTTATTTCTTTCTGCACGGTAACCCTGACCTTTGTGGCACACCTGGCCATTGCTGTGTCTGGGAAGGGTTACACTTCCCAGCTGGCCCCAGCACAGCTAATTTGCTGCTTAGCAAGGCTGGGCACAGCAGCTGCCCAGGTGAGGGGAATGTGCGTTAGCAGCCATTTGGCAGAGCAAGGTTATAAGGGAGGGAAGGGGGCACAAAGAAGGCTGTGCTGATGGGTCTCTGCTCTGAGGGAAGGTTGGATGGGCACTGCAGTCAGAGGAGGGTCAGCGATGGACTGAGAAGTAAGTGAGCTTTTTTGAGGGATTACTATGAATCTGTGCATAAAGTAGGAAGCAGCTCTGCATCCTGGATCTGTCTCCCTGAGGAGTTTTGGGCAGGCCCTGCGGTCAGGAGGGGGCTGGACTCTGAGCTGTGAAATGGTGGAAGAGGTGATCCCTCGTTTTGGGGGATGTGTGCACTCACCTTTTCATTTCTTATCATCTAGAGATAACAGCAAAGCTGTAAGCAAACTTGTGAGCTGAGTAAGGTGAAAGGCCAGGGTTCGCTTGTGTATGCCAGGAGCTGGGGTGCCTCGAGAGTCTGAGGGAATGTTTTGGGCATTTGAAGCAGCAAGTGTCCTGCTGCCTGCTCTTTCCCTAGGAAATGATCAAGGTAAAAAAAAAAACAAACAACAAGGAGAAGTTGTTAGTGTGACTGCCTTGCAGGTGTGCTGTCTAGAGGAGTTTGGTTTGGGAAGAGCTGAGCAGGAGAGATCTGTGTGATCTTGAAGGCAAGGAGCCTTGGAAATGCTCAAGTTGTCTGAAGCTGTTGTTCCTTGTGTGATAACACTGCCTCAGGCAGCAGCGCCTGCGCACGTTCATCTGTGGGGAGGTATGTGGTCAAACTGTAAAGAAAGGACAGATCCTGGCATGTGGTCAGCTTTGTTTACTACTACTGCTAGTAAGCTGGACACCAGAAGGTATTTATCAGTGGCTGTAAAATCTTGTGAGGTGTCATGGAGGGAAGGTGAAAAGTTTCCTTGGCTTATGCGACAAATTGCTAGGAAGGGTGTGTTATTTAACACTGAGTTGAGGGACCATAAGCCTGCTAAGCCTTGTAGTCCACATGCTTTGTATCTGTCCCACAGGGTGCTCACCTAAACACGGTTTGGGTGCAGGTATGTGTGAAGAGCCCTGTTTCTGCTGTCACTGGGTGCAGTGGGCTGCAGCACTGTTAGCCTTGGTGGTGCCTGCTGTGAAGCCAGGAGGTTGCCCCGGCTGGAAGGACAGCTAAGCTCTCTTGATCAAGCAAATTCAGTAGCTTGGTTAGATCCTTCTGTGAGGAGTGTGTGTCTGCACGTTGACTTTGGATTATCCCTGCCTGAAATGCTTGTAGTAGTGACTTCACTGACCGAAAGTGTGAGTGCCAGCAGCAGAGCACAGGTGTACTTTCCTAATGCTAATGCATGCGTGTCCCAGGCTGTGTTCTCAAAGTCCTTATTGCCTCCACAAAGTTTCCAGCTTGTTAAAAGCAGAAACTGTGCAACAATACGCTCTCCAGTGTACCACCACCACTGAGCGCTTAGCCAGTGCAGCCTGATTGTGGCTTAGTGTGTTTTAGAGGTCATAATTCCTCACCATGCTACACAACCTCATTTCTCTAGCTTTTTAAAGCAAGAAATATAGCCAGGAAAAGCGATGTCCTGCTCTTGAGAAGGAGTAGTGTTTAGACCACAATTTCTATCCCATTGTTACACTTTTACAGCTCTCTTTGTCTATGGCCTAAGGGGTATGATTACACTATCTATCTCTGCTGACCCTAGACATGGAGATGAGGGTGGTTTCTGCCTGACTTCATAGTGAAGCCTTTATGTGAGCTGTCTTGAGGGTGTGGACCCAAGGCAGAGCTTTCCTATGGGTATGGACTTGTTAAAAAGGCAACAAAAGCCCAGAGAAGTAAATCCATCAAGTGCTGGAGAGGCTGGTTCTGTTGGTCCTGAAGAAAGATTTTCAGGCATGTCTCAGCCACAGGTGGCAGCTGCATTTTCGTTGCTCTCTGCAGAGTCCGATTAGCACATCAGTGGAAATGGGCAGAAATCAGAGTTCTCAATTTCAGAGTTCTAATGATAGAGTTTGAAAAGAAAAGCCACTACCTTCTTTCTCCTGTACCTTCCCTACTGTGAGGCTCTAGCGGCTGCCTCTAGACATTTTTGGGTGAATTTTTAATCTTTCTTATGGGTATTTCTCTTGTCTACCAGTTTTCATTACAGGTGGTAGAATGGGAGTTTCTCTTTTCTGGATTCCAACCTCTGAATGAATCTGAATCTAATGGGAAGGGTGTTTCTTCATCTGCTCTTGCTTTACCCAAAGTGTATAAATGGATGATGAACAGTCTCACTGTAAATGTGCCCACTTGTCAGTGGCTGACTCCAGCCAGCTGCTGTTCCTGTTTCCTGTCCCTGATGCTTAGTGATTGAGGGCTGTTGATTTCCATATGGAAATGGGCTAAATCAGTCAGTGATGCTCCAAATATTGTGGATTTTCATAACTACTGAAGGATTTGGTTATCCTGGGTAACAAGTCATCATCTCGGGTGGGAGATAAGATTGTTTCATGTAGCCATTTATATTCTTGAAATGATAGTACCCTTTTACCTTTGAGATGTTTAACAATGCAGACAGATAGTATTGCATGACCTTGCGTTTGGCAGTGAGTATGAACTGATGGCAGCCAGCAACATTTTGATCTGTTCTCAGCTCAACTCCTTCCTTCCCAGTCCTCTTCTCCCTGTTTGCCCTTGTAACTGGAGATAAGCTTGGACCCATATAGTTATGCAGCATCAGAAATGTAATCTAGACATCTCTTCTGTGAATTGCATTTCTAACGTGCCCTTCAAACAAAAGTCAGATGCCTACAGTCTATTTTCTGTGAGCTGCTTGGAAAAAAATCTGAGCTGCAACTATTGATAGATACATGTTTGAGGGACACCTGGAGGTGTCTGGTGTTCTCACAAAACCAGCACAATACTTCACTGAAGCAGCTTTGCTCAAGGACGGTTTTATCCTCTTCCTAAAAGAAGATCAAACCCTTCATGGGAGGGCTGGCCACTAGGGACTTTGATAAGGTGATGAAAGCCTCTAAGTGATTCATTTTCTGAGCAGAACAGGAGTTCAGGCTGTGCAGGTCTGCAGAAGAGATTTTTAAAATACCCTCTCATGCTGTCTGGGAACAATGGAGGACTTGGTGAAAGATCAGGTGCATTTTCTGTCTTTGTCCCCTTCCAGGCCATTTTGAACAGCAAGCAGGGGTTTGTTCTGCAACAATGCAGCAGCAAGCCAAGGTTCAGATGCCCAAAGCTGAACCTTCTTTTCAGAGCATCGCTGAACTCCTACCTTCTCTTCTGTTCCAGAGTGACAGACTTGCAGAAACATGGGGAGGAGAGTCTCAGCTGAGGGGAGGCAAGATTGGGATGAGCAATTACATGCAGGTGATAAACAAGAGATTTTGACAATTCTTTTGCTGAGATATTGAAGTCCTCCAAGTGCAAGATAATCCTTACTTCCAGATCTTGTCCCTATCAAGGATGTCCTCAAGATGTCTGTCTTGGGAGGCCTCATGGCTGCTTACAAGCACATATGTTGTTTGGCAAAGCTAAGGCCAAGAAAATGGAAAGCTTGGAGGAGGGTCAAGGGAGGTATCCAGACCAAAAAGCTATTTGGACAATGCCATTGCTTTGAGACAGATGAATCTGCACCTACCTGCTCTTGACAAGTGGGTTGAGATCTTGAGGCTTTATCTAAAAAGTGTATATTCTGGACCCTCTAAATACACAATGAGGTGCTCAGATAAGTGGTTGCTCTGAACTCCTGGTTTTGCTGGATCTGGGGGCTCTCAGAACCACAGCAGTTAAGCAAACTATTGCATTTGACTGTAACTGTGTTCCTTAGCCTTCCCCTCTGCACAAGTCTCTCTGAATCCTTTAAGTGGTGGAAATGAGATGTAATGCTCTGGAATGCCCTGGCTGGGTGGTCAGTGAAATCCTGTGTTGTGGGGCCCAGTAATGCTGGGTTATCCAGATTAGACACTGCATCTGATTATCTTGCTGATAATCCTACCCTCAGCAATTTAATCAGGATGGGAATTGCAAGGCCAGGATCAGGCAGAAATAATGGGTGATTGCCCCCTTGCGCATCTGTGTACTCGGAACTTCTTGTTCGTGGCAATATCTGTAATGCGTTTAAATATACGTGTGTGGTAGTGCTGTGCTGCCACTGGCATTGCAACTGGAGTCTCCTGTTGTTTCTCACTGTTTGTAGGTGAGAAGTCACTTACTGAGTAGCTTGGGGTGACAGATTCCTGCATTTGCTTTCTTTGAATTTTCACAAAGTGTGTGTGTGAGGGAACTGATATGTGATGCCAATTTGAACAAATTGGGATGGCAAAGAATGATTCAGTCCAGTAAGAACAGATGGTGTTAACCTGCCTGTCAGAGGCAGGACTCCTTGTCTACTGCTATGGGAGGGCTGGGTGAAGTGATCCATGTCCTGATCCCATCTCTGCAAAAGGCTTCTCCAGTGTGGGTTTGGAATGAGGCTGCTCAGGTGTGTGTCTGTGGAAGTGCCTAAAGGGGGGCTGTGTTTGCATTATCTAATTTGGTCCAAAAGGCAGTGATATAGACTGCCTGACACCTGGAGCACCAGGTCCTACAGAAAACTGGTACTCAATGTGTACTTCCCCAAATCTCACATGAATTCAGATCTTATCATGAGACCCACCTAAGCATGTCCACATGGGAAAAAGAACTGCTAAAGGGTATGTAAAAAGGCAACTTTTTCTACGTACTCTGTGACCTGACTCTGGCAGAGTCTTATTCGAGGATGATTGGTACTGCCTTAGGATTTGGGATGTGTGCTAGAGGATAATGGGTGCACTGGGAGCAGCCCCATTCACAGCCAAGTGTCACAACTCATGTAGCACTTTTACCACAGTGCATATGTGATCTGTTGGAAACGCATTTGAGCAATGCCAATATGCTTAGAGCTATAAAATATGTATCCTGTGCAGACCTGCAACTTTGCAAGGGCTGTTGAGATAAGCCTAGAGTCTAAATGTTAACTTTCGGGAAATGCTCGTGCGGTGTACAGTGCGGAGGATGAGCGGGGGGAACCGAGCTCCACATTTCCCGTTCCAGCCAGGAGAGGGCAGAGGTTCATACGCAACCACGTGTGGCCTCGGGAGCCTGCTGATGCTTAATGATGGCATTTAATCGTCACTGCCACGGGGCTGAGCGCCTACAGCTGAGGTGGTTTCCCCTCCTAGATCCTGACATTGGAGGAAGCGTGGGGCAGCTGCGAGACAGGCAGAATGCTCTGCCGTGTCTGGGGAGCGGCTCATCCTAGGGCGGGGATGAGCAGAAGCGAGAAGCTGAAAGCAGGGGAAGGAGGAATGAAAAAAACAAGGGAGAGAATGGGTGCTGCAGGAAGGGGAGAAACAGCAGGTGGCAATGGCAAGCTGGGTGCTGGGCAGGGAGATGAGAGCTTTCCTCCATGTGGCAAACGTGGCTCGTGTCTGTGTGCAGATGCCAGAATTGCAATGCTTTGTGTGTGTAGGAGGCCTGCAGCTGGGAACGGGGGAGATGGTGTAGCTGGAGCTTGCAGACTGGAGGGCTGCCTTGGGAAGGAGTCTGCATGCACTTGCCCAGGATGTTTCAGGTCTCCTACCCGGTACTGTCCCCTTAGGTGTCACACCCTGAGCACTGCACTGAGGATGCACTTGTGTTGCTCCCATGACATGGGGAATTTTCAGGATCAAGCAGTAAGTGATTCCAGCAAATGCTTTTAGTTTGGAGCTGTTTGCCAGTTGGTGCTTTCTTGATGCTGGCAGGAAAACATCTTCCCACTGGAAAACAACTCCATTGCTTTTCCCACTTGCTGTTGCTACTGGCTTTTTTTTTTGCTGCTGCCAGTTGGCTGCACATACCATCACTTGGTGTTTCTGCTGCTCTCAGCCTTGATGCTGCATCTTCTTTCCTTGCTGTCTATGCTTTTGATTGCTACAGCTGATCCTCTGGCACTCTGAACCTCTTGCCTTCTCATCCCTCTGCAATGTGGAGCTTGTTGATTCCTGGTCCTGGTTTGCTCCAGCCTTGGCTTCCTCTGCTCCTGTTACTTGGAGGGTCTCAAACCCTATTGCCATGCTGATTGTGCTGAACTTTTCCAGTTTTGCCACACTGCTGACTAAATAGTTTTACTTCCTGAGCTTGCTTGCTGGAATGGGATTCAGTCACAACTGGCTTCGTGCCACCTTGAGTCAGTCCAAACCTTCCTCCTCTGCCTTAATTTCTTTTTCTGACCAAAATCTTATCTGTTTCTTAAGTTTAAAAAGAAATGCAAGATGATATGGTCTCCTTTCTTGTCATTGCCTCCTGGTTGTAAGCATAGGCACCTTCTATTTCCAAGACTCCCTGTATCTATTCCTATCCATGCTGTTGTTATTCCCCTTCAGTCCACCCTCTCTTCTGGCAGCTCTTACTTACAAAACAAACTTGCTATTCAAGCCCCCACATTTCTCTAAATACAGCCCATCTCTGCACCTTGACTTGCAAAGTGCCTTCATCAAAGTCAGCCCTTCTATCTCCTGATGTCCTTACTCTTACCTGGGTTATGTTCCTCCTCTACTCTTCCCTTCCTTCCCTAGGCTGTTTGCAGCAAAGTTGCTTGGAGCATGCTGTTCTTCCCTTTGGCCTTTTCCAGCCTAAATTTGTGCAAGCATCCCATATCTCTCTGTCCTTGGGCCCTTTCTCTCCTCCCTTTACATGTTGTTTGACTGATCTGATCCAAGCAGTGAATTGCCTTTGTGGATGCCTGGTCACCTCCTCTCAGCCTGAGAACAGGAGGAAACAGGTGTATCCTGAAGACTTCTGTGCAGATCCAGCTATCTGCTCAATCAGTCCAGATCAGAGCTCTTCACTTTGCCCTCACCTCCAGTCCATTCTTGCTTCCTGCTTTTCCAGTGACAATGGACATGGCCATCAGGCCCTCAACCTGCATGTCACTTGCCTTGGGTGTGCCACTGGATTCTCAGGTCATACAGTAGTATGCATTAAATAGCTGTAAGGTTCCCTCTCCCATACCACACAAACTCTCCCTGGCATCTCTTCCATTACTGGCACAGTTTCTTTCCCCCTAGATGGCAGTGATCTCAGGCTCCTCCTGTCTATCCAGAATGTTGCTTCCAAGGTAGTCTTTTCCCTAGCTCAGGAAAGTATCTCTTGGAGTTGGTGTTTCTGCAAAGCCAACCACTAATGCAGCAAATACTGTAAAACTGCCCAAGGAGCTGGGTTTTTTCTTCCCACTGCTCATTCTCTGTGCAGCTGCTCCTCTGACAAGAGAGGAATGTCCCCTTAGCACTGCTTGCTAAAGCTGCTGCTTGGTTCTGGTATTTCAGGTTTGAAATATAACCACTTTGACTAAAACAAATACACTTTTGCCTCATCAGTCAGCTAAGAAAAAGGTTCTAGAAATGCAGGGGAGGAAAAACTAATTTTTATATGCAGTAGAAAATGAGATCTTGGGAAAGGGCAATGGTGATTTCATGCTGACCCTCCTGAAGCACATGGAGATCAGCTTTGTGCATGGCTGGGTACTAGCAGGGCTGTGCTCCTTGATGTATCCTCACAGCTGGCTGTCGTGGCCAGCTCTGGTCTGCATGGCAGATGTGTGCAGCACTGACACAGCTAAAAGCTCTGCTGTTCCAGGGCTTCTGAGCCAGAGCAGGATCTTGAAGAGCAAGGCTGGAAGATGGGCAGAGAAATATGAGTCTTTCTGATCCCATCTACACAATAAGTTGAGTGCTTTCTGGACTCGGTTCTCAAAGAGACCTCTGAAACCGAACCTGGACAGTTCTCCACGAAGGGAAAACCAACCTTTTAAACTTAACATGTGTTGGACTCTAAAATAAAGGAAGAGTCTGCATAGGAGCATATGGTTCTTTCAACTCAGTGCTATGCTTGCTGCAGTCCATTTGAACATCTAACTGGCAGCAGGTTACAAATGCTGCCTGTGATCTCAGTCTTGCTTCATCACTTGCTGAAAGGTCTGCAACAAAAGCAGAGATGGAGAACTGCTGTAGAGTGTAGATTTAAGTAACTTGCTGGCAATACTGAGAGTAATCCCTGATTCTTCCTTGAATCTCCACTATTTTCTACATTTGTATTTACCTGTCACTTGAAAGATGCCACTGCAAAGTTTAGAAAATGCTATAGGTTGCTATGTATACTCCACCTACGGCAAGGAGGGTTGTGCTTGCCAGGTAGAGCTGAGTGCCTTCTAAGCTGTCATGCTTTGCAAGCCTTGGGTTAAAGGTGTGTGGTTTGGTTGTGCAGATGGGTGATGCAGCTGAGCTCCTCTGCACCTCTTGGTCATGCTACTAAGGGAAGAGCAAGCAAGGGTCTCCAAATGGTGTTCATCCTTTCAGGGTCAGGCATGCTGATTTTCATACTGCTTGGGATGGTTGCAGCCCAAACTTCTGGGATGGATTCAATGAGATCCTGTCAATCAAGGAAAGCAAGGCTTAAAGAAATTGCTATTTATATAAGTAAAACAAACAAACCAACCATGCTTTTCTATAAGCACAACCTCAGCAGATAAGAGCAGAGGCAGGCAGTATCTTGGCACACTTATAAGCCATTGAAGACTTCCTGTGCCTAGTGCCCAGCAGACTTGGGGACAGGTGGCAGGTCAAGTCCATTTCTGGTTGGAAACCAGGGTTCCCTGAGCTTTAAACTGGAGTCATTGTACATATTGGGGGCCTGACTGCTGCTTTCCTGTTGGTGGCAGACCCCTCTGCCTCCAAGGGAAGTGTTGTTGCAGCTCAACCTGGGTTGTCATGAGGGTTAGTATTCTCACCACATAGTTTATATCCCACTTAAAAGACACTGGAGGAGAAAGCAGTGTTACCTCTTTGTACTACAGAGCTGCTGGAAACTGGTGTGGGTTAAAATGGCTTTAGGGGTCAGGCTTCACCAGGCAAGGGAGAACTTAAAATATTCACTTTGAGGATCAAGTTTCTGCTACAAGCATGAAGAGCTGTCTCCTTAGCTTGCAGCCTTTCTTGTCAGGGATGAAGGTGCTCTATGGATGCTGTCTGTTCCTGTGGATTTAGTTTTGGGGGGAGAACTGAGCCAGATTTTTTCTCAATTTCTCCCTGCAAAATGCATGAGTTTGTGCTTAGATTAAGCATATGAATATTTTTTTGTCTTTACCATGGCTGTTTAAGTGCTTAAGATTTGTCACTGCCTGATATAATCATCTAGTGTGGAGTTAAATAACTTGACACCTAAGGGTTGGTCTTCCCATCTTTACAGCTGAGAGTGAGCTGGTTTAGTTAGGATTGTCCTCTGCTTCTGTCATTCTCCCTTCACTCCTCTTCCTCTTGTATTCCTTTCCGTATCTCACTTTTATTTGATTTTCACTTTTCTATTTTTCATTATATTTGCTGAAAGGAACTCAAGCTCTGAACTGATCTGGTCAAATGGCTGTCAGTGTTGCTGGTATCAACCAGCACTTATCTGCCTCTTGTATTTGGACAAACTCTGAGTTGCAGCTTGAATAATCACAGAAAGATCCAATTCCAATTCCAATTCCCTGAGGCATGGGAAAGTTGCACTAGGAATACCCTCATGTTAATGGTTTTGGCTCTGCAGGTTTTATTGCATTTGTTACTTTCTAATGTTCTGGAAAATCATATAATTAAAATGAACAGGGTAAACACAGGCAAGTGGGGGGAAAAAAAAACGTTGGGGCTGGAGAGGAGATGACTCTTTGCCCAAGGCTCTGCTTGTCGCCTTCCTCAGGAACACTGGAGCAGTCTGGCACATGCTTAGGATTTTATGGTACTGAATAGCCTTCTTTGTGTGCATCTCACAGGACTGGGGTCTGCAGGCAGAGCTCAGTGCCCTAGAAATGGCTCTTACATGGCAGGAATAAGGCAAAGAAATGGCCTCCTGGGCTATGGGTCTCGACAGAGGTCAGTCTGTTGGGATTTCTTGTAATAGCAGATAAAGAATATGAATGTTGCTTGGCCCTGATGGTTGTACAGCCGTGATGAGCTAATAGTTTTTCATTGTAGGAAGCAGGCATAGGCAAATAGGATTTTAAGATAAATAGTCCATTCTCTAAGCATTTGAGCACCTGGCTCTTAGGAGGGCTGAGCTGCCAGCAGGAAGCTCCTTCCTGCCTCTGCCCTGTAAAGTGTTTTTGCTTGTGTAAAGCATTCTGAATGCATGTAATTACCTTTTTTAATCAAGTCAAAAAGGGGCTAGTGCTTAAGTAGCTCCATTCAGCAGCTTATTTTCATATTTTCTTTCCATGTGAAAGCCTTAGGCTTTTATAATGGTATAACACCCTGACTTCAGACACCTTCCTTGCTCCCATTTGGCAGAGGAGGTGACAAAGCTATGTATTAAACTGAATAACCAGGAGTCTGTGGTGGGGCTCAGAGGATCTGAGAGCTACCCCTGAAAACAAAGCATTGTCCTGCAAGGACTGAGCAGTCTCCAGCTTCCCTGGACTTTGAGGAGCTCAGGGTGCTTAGTATCTCACAGAAAACTAAAATTTGGAGTTGAGCTGTTTGGGTCTACCATTAAAGTTGACAACAATAGTCTTGTTAATGATAAAGGGTGTATATGGATGTTTAAGAACAGTAGCAAAAGAAAGCTGGTGGTGCTCTGAGCCCAGCGCTGGTACACAGAAGGACCTTCCTCTGAGTCAATCCAAGGGTGGCTACCTCTGATTTTCTTCCATAGTAATTTTTTACTTTAGTTGCAAGTAATCGCAAAACTACTCCCTACTTTTGTGACTGTTAGTGCTTTTTCCTTTATTAATATTATGTTGGCTGATTAGTCTCAACAATACTTGATCAATAACTTTATGTATTTAAACTGACTGTGCTTGCTGAAAGGGTCGTGGCTTGCTTTGGTCTTTATTCCACACACCAGCTCCTAATGCGCTTATGCTATGCTTCTAGCAACTACTTGATGTAAGGAAGTGACATCAGCTGATGTCATTATTTTTCTTGTTCATAATCAGAAGCTATGTACATCATCATCAAGGTGATGGATTATGGCTTGTAGAATGTTCTTAGTATTTTACCCTACCTATATTATTAAAAACTTCTAGTTTCTGTTTAGTCCCTCTTTCCCCCACTGCATTCTTTACTTTTTTTAGTACTTAGAGGTCCTTCCTGCTGCTGCTGTGTCATGGCCTACTTTCCCGGAATCTGCTGATTTGGCTTGTGCTTCTCTGAGCACAGCTCATGGCATGTGGACATCTTCTGAGCCTGGTGTGATACGCAGCTAGTTTATTTTCTGCCCTAAAGAAACTTGTTCTACTGGCTAGTGATGGTAGCTAGCTAATGATGCCCATTGGTTTTTGGGAACAGACACTTCAGAGTCCAAAAAAGGACTTCCAGAAGCACTTGGCTGAGTCGTCCCCCCCATTGCAGCTGGTTTCAAGGGATGCACTGCTTTCAAGGTTAGATTCACACTGAACATCAAGGTTAGCAGTTATTCCTCCCCCTTGGTCAGAACTCAGTGTAGCTCCTTTTTGATTGAGCTGTTTGTCTTTAAGGAACATTGTCTTGAGCTCTGGGCAGGACAAGTGCCTTTCTGTGACCTGCAGTGAGAGCAGCTCTGTCTCTAGCTGGGAAGTCTTCTGATCTGAGCACTAAAGTTGGCTCCTGGGCAGTTTGGGAACAGGCTGAGACATTGACACCTAGATTCACACTCCCTGGAAATCAAAGAACTGAAGCTGGCTTGCGGCCACTTCTGTGTAGAGCTTGGTATGGAAGCTATGTCCCTTGGCCCTTGAGATAGTGCCTCTGTGCCTGGGTTTGCTGTTTTGGATGGTCACCACCAGAAAATGGCACTGAGTAAATGAAATACCACCACTGGTGGGATTTTTCCCTCCTGGTACATCCAGCCTCATGCAGAAGTGCCCCATGTAGACATGGCAGCACATGTGTGGCTATGTGCATGACCTTGCAGGCTGGCTGGTGCCTCTGCCCTTGTGAATGGAGGTTCCCTCTAGAGAAGGAGGCACTGTGCCAGGGTAGCAGATGGGCAGGAGCAGCAGCAGCTGGGAGACCATGTATGATCATCACGTGGGCTTACTGTTTGCAGCAATGCCAAAATGGCCACTTGGCTTTATCACGTCTGTGTTCAGGGTTGCTCCTAAGCCAGCTGCCTCCAGAGGTGGGTTGCAGAAAGGGGTCAGGCAGAGGGGTCTGCCCAGCATTCCCCGTCAATGGAGGAAACAGCAGGTTCTTCAGTGACTGGAGGCCTGTGTAATATTGATGGCAATTAGTTTTCCAGGGAGTGCACAGCTTTGAAAGGAGTCTCTTGGTTCCTTGGTCCAGTGCCTGGTATTACAAATAGTGCCTCAGATCATGCTCTTGGTAACTAGCCTGGCTGTACCTTAAAAGTTAGGGTGTTTCTTTGCCCTCACTTCTTCCTGTTGAAAGTTGTTGCTGGCATCCAAGTTCAACATTACTGTTCACTGAGAGTTTGGGTTTTAATCCGTGGGAGTTGATAACTTGAGTCCAAGAGTGTTTTAGAACTGGCTGAGGAGTTATTGAGTACTCTGGTGCATATTCTGGTTGCATTTTGGGACATTAGTAAGGACTAATAGACCTTGAAAGAGTTATTGTTTCGTTGCTTTTCAGAAAAAGCACACAGGTTGACCTAGGAAGTCTGGTCAGTTGGGCATTGATGGTGAGTAAAAACATAGCAATGGAGAAATAGCATCCCACCAGTTGATGAAAGAAACTGAAGAAACAATAGTAATTTAATCTGACCTTCTAGTCAAATCAAAGTCTAAGTCTGCTTCATTAGTTCTCTATAGAGAATTTTGACTCAAAACTCACCTACAATACCTGAATATTCAGTCCTGAAATAAAACAAAACTAGTGTTATTCTTCATGATAATGTAGGACATGTAAATGGGTGTGAAATTTTACATGGTGAGTCTTCATCCAGCTGGGCTGTTTCTATTTAATTTTCAGGGGCATGTTCTTGCACTAATATGCCATCTCTAACTTGCGTGCCCTGCCACCTTGTGGGGTGGTAGCTGAGGCTGGAGCAGGTGTTGTTCAGAACTGCCTGGACCATGTACTAAGGTGGGATCATGTGCACAATATTTCACTTCCATAACCACAGTCAGGTTGTGCTTCGGGATGGGGTAGCCTGTAGGCAGTGCCTGCAGGATGGGTTACAGTAGCTTAGAATGAGGAGCTTGAGAGCGCCTACGTAACCATGGACTGGTTTGCCAGTGCTGGGTTGCAGGTGAGAGGTGAATATGAACACCAGGATGTATAAAGAAACAGTGAGAGGAATTATTGTTCCTGTGTTTAGAAACTTAGGTAGTACTGGGGCTGTCCATCCTCTGCATGTGCAGCTCCCAGCACAGTGGATGCCTTGAGCTGCTTTTTCAGTAGCACAAAGCATAAAATTAAGCACAGAATTGTGTTTTACATTCCCCTTGTACCAAAGTTCAAAAATCTGGAAAAACTGAAGAGCTACAGGAATAATTCCAATGTGGAGAAACTTCCTTACAGGCATGAACTTAAGGAGTTCTTATCCTCTCCAAAGAAGTGACTTGATCCTAGTATGAATGTTTTTATCAACTTCCCATTGGCAGGGGACTGCTTCTTTTTTCAAGCAGTCAAAGGGAGAACAAAATCCAGTGGCTGGATGCAAAAGCAGAAAAGCACAAACTAGCCATGAGGTGGATGTTTTATGAATCAGCATAATTAATCTTGAAGCAACATATCCAGAGAAGGCCTGAACCTGAGACTGGGCATCTCCTAAGAGATCCTCTCCATGTCTGCAGGTGTTGTGGGCTCAGCCTGGCTTATATGATACAGGGAGGCTAGGGTGAATGGAGTGATGCCTCTGACCTGACCAGTTTGAGTCTTGCAGTCTGGGGGTTTGCCTCAGACCATGTGCAATGCACCCATCACCTGCAGAAATCAGTGGGTGTGTATGCAGCAGCTGGGGTGTGTGTTGTGTTGTGCTGCACAGATGCCATCTCCGCGTACCCGGGAGATGATTTATGTGCCCAGCTTGGGAAGGAGGACTCCAGCAGGACTCCCACAATAAATAAGCGGGTGCTTGCACCTGCGTTGCATAACCCAGTGCTCCTGCTTGCTGGGCGGTGGGGTGCAGCCTCCCGGGGGAGCGGGGACGGGGCCAGCCCAGCCCGGCCGAGCAGCCGCTCCTCCCGCGGAGCCCGCAGCCGGGGGCCCGGCGGTGCCGCGGTGCGGGCCGCGGAGGCGGGGCGCGGGCGGGGCGCGCATGCGGGCGGCGCCAGGCAGCGCGGCGGGCCGCGGAGCCACTCGCCCCCGCAGCACCGCTCCGCCAGGGACAGCTCCCGCCGGCGCCCAGGTAACGCGCTCCCCCCGCGGCCGCGCTCCGCTCCGCGCCGCTTCCTCCGCGGCGGGGGTGTGTGGGGGCTCGGCGGCTCACGCCGTCTCCCCCGGTGGTTGCTTGCTTGCAGCTTCGAGGCTGTGACGGCGCCGTCCCCACCGCGGAGCAGGCAGCGGCGGCCGGCTCTGCCCGCCGGGCTCTCGGGGCTTTCGGCTGAGGAGGGAGCGCGCCTTCCGGCAACTTCCCGGCAACTTCCCGGCACTCGCAAGGCTCCGCGATGGAAGGGAAAGGTGGGTCGGAGCGCGGGGTGTGTGGGGGGGTGGGGAGCGGCGGTGAAAGGACCGCAGTGGCCGGGCTGGGTGCGCGGCACGGGGCCGGAGCAGCCGTGCTGCTGTGGTAGGTACATTGCGCACCGGCAGGAAAGCGGGCTCGGAGGCGCTTCCCTCCCCGCTCCAGCGGGTGGTATTCGGTCAGTTGCGTGGTGAAGGGTGGTGGGTTGTTTTGGGTTTTTTAAAATTTATTTATTTTCCTTTACGGTGAGACAGATGTTAGTTGGTGATTTGTTTTCTTAATGCTATGGATTTGCATAATAAATATGAGGTCTGTCCCGTGTTTTTAGTCAGTCAGTGATGGGGAGGCTTTTAAGAGATGAAAAGCATTTCATAATTAGAATGGTTTTTAAAAAAATCTCAATTTTTTTCTGAAACGAAAAGAACAGGGCTACAGAGCTCTGCCCTCATTACGTTGCATATTTAACACATCAGAACATCCTGATAGATTGGGAGAAATGCAATGAGTATGGTGCTATTGAACTATCCACCTTAGAAAGAGGAAATCATTAAATATTGCCTGCCTAGCTTGTGTGTTTGCATGCAGAGACATATCTCATCCAAATATACCCCTTAGTGTTGGGCATATATATTTTGTTTCTGTATGTAGCTATGTAGTCCTGCATGTTTATTTACCTATCTACCTCTACAATTGCATCAGACATCACACATTCAACTGGTACATGAACTTAAAATCTGTACATGTTAATTGTCAATGAAATATTGATGGTAAGTCAGTCCATGCAGAGGAAAGGCTAGTTGCCATTCTCACCTAACCCTAGCTGCCAGCTCTCCTGTATAACACAGATCTGGTAGCTTTTTAATTGAGAGACACCAAGGCAGTGGGAGAATATGGACCGTATTAATTCAAGGAAAATTATGGTAGTCTTGTATAACACAATACTACATACCTTCCAGGGAGCTGAGCAAGCTATATTTAAACCTCAGGTTTATTTTTGTAACTATCTTGTCAATCAGGGCTATAGTTCTCCTGTGTGGGAATATCTGATTATATGCTGATTAAGGAAGGAAGCTATTTCAATCATATGGAGGCAGTATGTCCTATAAAGTACAGTTTCTTGTGGGCGGTGATCAATAGAATTACCAGGGCTTGAGGACAGGTAAGTACCTTGTTGTGGTTTAGCCAGGACATACCTTTTTTAAAAAAGTGTATCTGCAAAGGCTTGACTTAGACTAAAAGCTCACAGCAGTCATGTTAGCCTTGATATATTTTTTGACTATCCACACTGTTTTCACAGTTAACCTGAGATGGGATATCTTTACCTTTTTGAATGTCCTACTGGTACATGTCCTGATGCGAAACAAATGGACTGACTTTAGTATAACACATGTGCCTTGTCATGTGCTACGCAAGCAGGCAAAAGGTTCTCCATGGAACTTCTGATGGAACTCATGCAGCTGGAGGAGTTGTACAGGGGGCAGAAAGGTAACATCTGCAATAAGAGTCCAGCTAGCTGGTGGCAAAAGCAGCATCTGGGAGAGGGTCACCTGAATCCCATCTTGTGCGAACATACGCCAACTGTTATGATGCAGTTGCTGTCTGAGTTGGCAATGAGCAGACGAAGAAGGCAGCCTTTCGGGCCGCTGGTACTTGGGTTTATTAGTTACAAGACAGGCTCTACAGCAGTCCGTGTTCCTAGGCTCTTGGCTTTGGTGGAAGGGTTATCGGGGGTGAGACAACCTCAAGCCACTTCTTTGTTATCTTTTGCAAAAAATTCTCAGCAGTTTGCTCTTACTAGAGATTTTCCTTGATGGGGTAGAGGTGAGGAACAAATACTCTTTGGGTTTCCTCTATGCAGAGAAATGGGCTGTTCAGGGCAAACCAGCAGAAATCAAGGTGCTAGAATGGGATGGGTCCAAAGTAAAGATGACCTTAAAGGGACTACACAAGTGACTTTGGCATCTCAGTGAGAAGGCAGATGAAGTCTGATCATGGCAGGGATCCAGTTGCGTTGGCACTGAAATAATTCTTGAAAATTGCTTGATGTTGGAGTAGCATGAGAAGGCCTATGGTGCACAGATCTAGCAGACTAATTTTGTGTACGTGTACACAATGCAGGATGTCTCTCCAGAGGGAAGGTATGAGCCAGCCCAAACCCTTTACATCTTCAGCTTTTGTGACTAATCCTAGATGGACTTGCAGCTGCATTGCCTTACTAGGGACTTGTTTACATTCTATTTTCAATACTAGCCAACCTCTGCATTGCAAGTCCTGTGTTAAGAGATTGCTGCTGGTATATGGTGTTTCTCTGAAGTCAGCCCTTGTTTTTGAAATGCTTCCTCCTGCAGCCCTTCTCCCACCCCTCCGGTCTTCCTTGGTGTGAATCTTGGAACATTTCAATCTCGGTGTTATGCAGATACTGGGGAAGAGTGCTGTGCTATATTAAGCAACATAAAGTCCATTTAAGAAAACATACCTTCTAGTCCCTGAATTCAGCTGTCCCTAGTGACTGCTGTGGACATTTCTGCCTAGGATTTGCTAGCTCAGGACAACTTAGTTGTCTGAATGTGGCTGGTGCTGATGCGTTGCTAAGCCTGCAGTCCTTTACTTAAAAAAAATCTAAAGGCTCATCTCTGGCACTGCTCAAAGCAGCCATAATTGATTGCACTGGTTGGACTCATTCATGAGAATGAGAGGAGAAGGACATATGCTAGTTTTGTGCATTGGGGTGCGGGGCTAAGGTCTTTACTGTTGTTAGGACTGCTGCAGTAAGAGTGCAGGCAAGAGGGTCCTGGTGTATACTGAGGAGGTGGTGGTGGTGTAGCCTGTGCCTCCTTCCAACAGTCAAACCTGGCTGGAGACAAACATCTCCTGACTTCTAAAAGAAAAATAATTGTAGCACTCTATGGATCTGCAATGTTAGCAACACATCTTGGTGGTCTAAAAGTAACATTTGGCCTTGTCTAACTTTCAGCTGCTTTGACTTAATCTGTTCTGTGCATTCATTGTCTCCAAACCATTTCCAGCAATGAGAAGCTTGAAAGTTGTAGCTGTTCCCAAAGCCCATTAAGGCAATGGGGGAAGGGAGGGCATTGTGGATGAGGACTCTGTTTTGCATCTGCTACCTGATCCCTGTTCTCTGAATCTCGCCACTACAGCAGTTCCTGTAGGCCGCAGCAGTAAGCGATACCACTCCAGGCATCCCAGGAGCTGGGCTTTGCCAAAGCTAACAATAGTTAATGTGGAGGTTAAAGAATACTTGGTTGTTTGCCAGATTCTTCAGTCAGTCAGAAAGACACTTAGCAGGGGAAGGAACGTCACACAGTGATGTTCAAACTCAGTCTGGGAAAGAAATCAGCCAAGCAAGAGTCAAGCTGCAGAGTGTGGAACATATCCCTGGGCTTTGGGGCAGAGTGGAGAGGGACTGCAGGCTGGCCCTGCTGCAGGCAGGGCTCCCTTCCTCTGAAGGTGCTATACCCTTTTCTGTAGTCCTGAAGACATAGGAAATCCCTTTCTGGCAGTGAGGGAGAAAAGACATATTACTACTATTACCTTATCTGAGGTGGGGAGTGGTGACTTGATGCATCAATGTTGCATGGGTGATAGGGTCATACTGCCTGCTGAGCTCTTCTGCAAGGGCCCAGCCAGTTCTTGGTGCTCTCTGTCCCTGGAGGTCAGTGCTGGGGACTGGTGGTCCTGGTGAGGTTTCACCACCTGGGTGCAGGGCAGGCTGCTGCCCAGCACAGGATGTATGCTGGTAGCTGGGAAATACAGCAGGACTTGCTCTTGCCAGCTGGTCTACTGGGGCAGCAAAGATAAAGCTTTGTTGGCTACCCCTCTGAGATCTGGAGGTGCTCTTGGCAGTCCTCTGAGCTGTGGTCCTGCCTGGTTGGTTAGTAGTGTCAGGTTGGAGAGGCATCCTCAATGCAGTGGGGTCTTTGCTCTGGAACACCATCCTTGTGTTCAGAGGGTGGGGTGGTAGGAGCTGGGAGATCTGGCCTTATAGCTCTCTGCTGCTGCTTTGGGATTCTCCAGCAGGGCTTTGAGGAGATGTCTGCAGAGGACACCTCTGCATAGTGACTGTCCCAGGCAAATGCTACCACAGTGGTGCTATCTGAGTCATGTTTTCTTCCAGCATTTATGACTGGAAAGAAGGTTTTTTGCTTTTGCAGGAAAGCTACAATGCTGCTGTTCATAGACATGCAACATTCAGGCTTTTAAGTGAGGTAGAACAGTAGTAAGGTCCAGTTTACCTTGGGTACAGAGTTGCCCTTTCTGGGACTGGCAAACAGGTCTGAGCTCTTTGCATCCTGCTGTTTTGTGGATATGTGAATGGGCAGGGTGGTTTAATCTGTCTCACTACTGGTGCTGCTCTGAAGCCTTCTTGGCCAGATTCAGTGTCATGGGCTAGCTTTCTCTGCGCAGCTGTGTGTGCTATGCCTGTAAAGGACAGAATCTTCACCTTGAAGAACTTGTGATCAAAACCCAAGAAGAGCTGATGAATGCTAGGATTGCAGGCAGACTTTGTGGAGAAGGTGAGAGCGGGTGGCAAGTGAGAACATGCAGTTCTGGAGATTACTGTGCACTGTTCCCACCTTCATGGCTTTCTTCAATGATCAAAGAAAAGATCCTGGTGATCCCAGCTGTAGGTCATGTCCTGAAGCTGCTTGGGAAGCTCATGTCAAAACTTATCTCATCAAGCATTTTCCTGACACATTATGTATTTGTTAGAGGTGAGTCTGCAGCACACATTACCTGCTTAAACATTTGTGTGTGAAATAATGCAGATTGCATTGGTAAAGACTGGGTCACGCAAGTCATCTTGGTCACTTCTTTGTAATGGAAATCAAGTTGTGGCATGGTCACTTTTGTTATGAAACTGTTCCTTTCTTTGGGAATATTTGCATCTCTGTGAAGATGGTCAGAGGCTTCTCCAAGAAGCTCATTTCATTTAGACAAGGTAGCTGCATGGTCTCTGTGTCTCATAGCGATGTGCTGTGTGAGGTCCAGGATGTGCTACTGAGGCCAACAGTTCTCAAACTGGCTGCTTGAAGTCTGACAGAAGTGTGTTTGGGGATGTAAATAAACAGCCTGATTTTTTTTAGTATCTCCCCCTGAGTCCCAGGATGTTCATTTCCATATGGGTACCAGCTTGCTGTATAGCAGGGGAACACTTTGGTTGCCTGACTCTAACACCTTATCCCTGAGACAGGAGTGGGGTGCTGTGAAGATTGCTTTGCTCCTGTGCCTCAAACTCAATCTCTGCTGAAAGATGCAGGAGGAGAGTTAAGGCACTAAGCTAGCACCGCATGCATGCTTTTCTTTAATGTGTTTCAGAAAGCAAGTGAAATGTCTGTTCCTCTTACATTAGAAGTCATGTTAAACAAACAAATATGACTGTCCTGGGAGGGCTCAAAGATGGTAAGAGCTCAGGTTGCTGTGTGCGACTAGCAGGTGAGCAAACCTTGGCTATGTGCTGCCACCTATAAAAGCAGCTAAGAGCCTAATAATGCCTTTAACCATCAGTTGGTAGCTGCTGAAGTACTGTAGGCAGGCATCTGCAATTTCTGGATGAGAGGATGACCCAAGCCTATCCGATGCTGGGGGACATGGTACCCTAGAGTGCATTTGTGCTCTAATGGGCCTCATAATGAGGAGGGAAAGGTGGCAGTGCTTGTATTTCTTCATACCTACAATCCTGCTATATTATTAAAACAAAGGGGAAAGAGGACCCTAGTGATAGGCTTAAATGTTATAAAAATGGGAGGATGACTTAGTCATCTGGCTATTATTAAAATATCCAAGAAGCAGACAAATTTCTTCACCCCACTTCCACAAGTTACATGGGAGCTGTGGAAGTGCATTTAGCCTGAATGAAATACTGGAGTAATTTAAAATTATTTTTAATGCATGAAGTTGTTCTACCATACCATTTATACGTATAGTGGCTGGAAGCGTAATCTGTGGATACTTTGAGTAATGACCTGCATACAATTGTTTCATCCTTAGTTCATTTAGGGTTCAGAAACTAAAAAAAACTTGATTTTTTAAACAGGTTTTTTCAAAAGACTTAGCTTACCACTGGATTTTTCTTATCTGCTCTTATCTTTCCCTCTCTATCTACTCAGCTATTCAAATTCTGTTTGAATTGCATTCATTTCTAATATGCCATAAAAATTGATATGCAAAAGCTAGTTATTTAGGGGGAATTGCAGAAACTATTTTAGTCTGTCTTTTGACCTATAAATGAGAACATGATTAATTTTTACATGCAAACCTTGGTGTTTATTAGCATGGTAAAAGGCATTTTGACAATGAAAAATATTACTGATGGGCATAATTAATGCTTTCACTCAAAGTATAAAGATTTTAATAATACTGTTATACTAAAATGATTGAAAAAAAATTTACTATTTTCCTGTCAGTGATACAAGGAAGTTGCCTTTTTTATAGCTCCTATATCCATGCTTTTTCTAAGTGTTCTTTATACTCAGTAAGAGTACGAATCATCATGCTAATTCATTGAGTTTCTTCTCCTGGGTCCCGGGTTCGGATGAACCTTATGATTTGATATTTATGCAGGCTAAACGTTGAAAGCTATGGCTTTTTTCTTCAGATTGAATTAAACTATTTACCGTGTCGTCATGTTTCAGTAGAGATCTTGTGGCTTGAGATGATGGCTGTTTGCTCAATAGAGTGCGGAGGGAGCAACACTGTGGTGCGCCTTGAACGACACGGCCGAGGGAGGGCTGTGCATGCATCGGGATGCGTGCTTTCAGAAGTAAGGCATTTCACGTGCTATTTTTAATAGCATGTGCAAAGCAAGAAATCAGGAAAGGATGGGATAGCATTTCTAATTTGGAAAGTTGTTTTTCTTGAGCTGTGATTCTTCCTCTTGTTTCATCCCTCTGTTGGAGGCTGATTTAGATTGGCTTTATCCCCATCAGCCTTCAGTAGGTAAGGTTAATTTACTGAATGTAGCTACTTGGAGGATTTAGGAAGAAAAGCCAGAAGTGCTGAATGTTTTATTGGTATAATGAGGGAAAGTTGCCTTGCTTCTCAGTCACTGAGAATGTATTATTAATGCAAAAACACTTTCCTTGAATTTAATGCTATCTCCAAAAGAGGGTGACAAGCTTCAGGAAGATTGCAGTGTATCTGGTTGCTAAATCTCTTATGCTGTGCTTATTCCAACATAAAGTGCTATCACTGATTTTTATTTTTACTCTTCTTTCCAAGTCCAGCCTGCCAAAGGTTATTGGTAGGATGGGTGTGCTTGAGTGTTGTGATAATCCCTACTCAATCAAATGTTGGATTAGAGACCTTGAGGCCTCTTCCAGCTGACATGGGTTTCTGACATAACCCTGCTGAGGAACTTGAAGCCTAAATCTGGTTCTGAATTCTGTATCCTCCCTTGTTCTCCTCCCATTCACATGCTGGTCTGTGCTCCCTTCTCATATTGGAGTGTTTCTCATTACTTGGGCCATGGAAGAGCTGGATCTGGATGTTGTGGCTGGAATCTGGCTGTGATTTATTGGGGGGGCAGGGAGAAAATTACAGGTGGCTGTGCAGTTTGAAAGATCAAACCTGTATGAAACTCAGCAGTGGAATAAACTTCCTCCTTGAAGTGCAGCCCTTGGAGCTTCATCCTTTATTGATGTGCAGTCCTGAATGTGTATTTTGGGGAAGAGCTTTAGTGACTATAAAACTTGACCTTCAGTTAAGAATATCTTGCAGCAATGGTGCTAGAATGGTAAGAAGCAAACACAAACCACCAAAATATTCCAGATGTCCAGAATTATTTAATTTCATCGCAGGCAATATTTTGAGATTCACCTTAGTTTCCTGAAACTTCGTCTAGGAAAAGACATACAGTATGAATTCATTCTTTACTTGAGGACTCTTGCACATGCTGTGCCTGCTAGGATGCAAAAGTATCCATTTCACTGTCACTTTAGAATAACCCCAAATTCAGTTTTATAAATGCTTGTCACTCCAACATACCGTGAGTGGGAAACAGGCGGTAATGCCAACAAAATGAGGAAAAACATAGAATCCAGCACCTTTGAGTATATGGAGGAAGAAATTGTGCATAAAGGAAGTTTTGGATTTCCTAATTTGATACTAACAAGCCATTGCAATATAACTGGGTTGACAGTAGAATAAGCTTTCTCAGCAAGACCTGCTTTCTGTAATATTTCCAGAATATTTGATCTCTTTGAAGGCTGAATCTGAGCTTTGAGATATTTTTCTAGCCTTAAATTCATATTCCCTTTTAGTATTGACCAGTACCCCTGGTATTCTGAGATTTGTCAATGCAATTATTTGATAATGTATGGTGTTGGTTAATAGTGTCAGATGTTAATTTTTAAACTTTTTATTCCTATCAGTGTATCCCAGTAGAGAAATTACATACTGTGAATTGTAGCCATTTTGTTGCCATATGAGAAGTGAGGGAGAAATCAGAAGAGAAGTTTAAATATTACTGTCCTGAGTCTCCTCTTCCAGTCAAGATTTTAGATAAAGCCTGTGGAGCTACTCTGGATTTGTGCTTGTGTAGGCAAATGCATCATTTGGTCATAGGCAAAGGCTAAGTCTTTAATGCCTTACCTAGCTTATTTCTGTTGTGTTTTCATATCAATTATATGGTGTAAGATCTATTTAAGTGCCTTTAGACCTTAATTAGTAACTATTTAAGAAGTAGTAAAGGTTTGAAGAAGTCATTTTATATTGGTTCAAGGGAATGTCAAAATAACAAACAGTTGTAGCTTGTTTACCTTTGACTTTCTTCGTGCTACTTTGAAGGCAGGTATTTTATTGGTTATATAGTTCTGAGGCTTTTGTCTTAGCAACTGCTATTAAAATTGCTATATAGTATCTTCAAAAGTCAGAATATCTAACCCATCTTAAAAATCACTGTTAAGTACACTTATAACAAGTGGCTCTGTGCGGAGACATGTCTCTGCCATTACCACTGAACATAGCACCAGGTATCAGAATTACCTGTCAATTTTATTTGTGTGATTCATCTCTCAGTAACATGCATTTCAGGCTTTCCTACCTAAACTGTATTTATAGTGCATTCCCCTCCCAAAAAAATCAACATCCAGGAATAGCAAGCCTTTGGTATGTTTTTTTATTTAAAAAAAAAAAGCTAGGGTTGAATTTTCCACCTCCTTTGATTAGAAGATTCCCAGAAATAGTGAGGACAAGCCTGACATACTGAAGCAATGCAAGCATGCAGCCGTGGGCAGTATACAGAGACAAAGAACAGAATGTGTTTAAAATCTTAATTATTTATAGTAAGAAAATACTGGGTTTGGTTAAATTGTCCTTTCTGTGGTACCAGTGTAAGGTTTACAGCAGCAGAACCGAGTGCAGAATTTAGCCTCATGTTCTGCTGTCTGTGAAATTGAGAACAAGGTATTGGGGCTGATGCTGAGCTTTGCATGCATGGGGATCTTCTAGTGCAGGCAATGCTCTGTGCTGTTCGAATCAGTCAAATGGTGGGAATTTTGGGATTGATGGCCTGTTATAGACATACTGCTATGCATATGAAAACACATGCAGTTCCTTTTTTATTTAAAGGTTTTCAGGAACACTGAGTCCAGAAGAGTCTCACTGAATCTCAGCACCATTAAAGCTGGCATCACCACCACTGAAATGAGTTTATGCTCATGTGGAGCATGAGTTTATATTCAGTTATCTCAAAGGAAAGACTGGTTCTCAGCTGCTTTACTGCTCTTGTCTTCCTCTAGTCATCTTTATTACCCAGAAGCTGGACAGCAATTTGGTCATCCCAACCAAACAAAGCATGTTCCTGAATGAAGCTTTCAATCTTATCTTGAAAGTGGCTGTGGCGGGCAGTTAGCTTGGACAATATTGCGAAGGACCATGTAGGTTGACATGTCCCACTTCTGTCTCTCTCATGTACCTTCATATCAATTCTGTAAGTTGGACTTGGGCTTGAAGCCCGGCTGGGGCACCCAGGAGGTGTTTAGTGCTTTGCTCTTCTCCCTGGCTTCTCAGATGTGTGAAGGCTTTGTCTCCTGTAGAACACCTGCTTGTGGGCAGCCCTTCTTCATGTCAGGACTTCTGTTGGGGTAGTAGTCAATGGTCTAGCAAAAGGTAATATACAACATTTCTGGGCTGTCTGCTGCCTGTCAGGAACACTGGTGTAAGCATCTGCCTCTTCTTCCTGTTAGCAAAGGAGCTGCCTAAATCAGGTTTGCTATTTTGCAGAAAATCCCATTTCTTTATTTTTTTTGTGCTGAATTGTATTGAACCCAATATTTTTTACCATTTGGGCCACTCAAGGGCTTCCTGGACTCTGCATTTACTGATAGAATGGAATATTTTCAGTTGGAAGGGACCTACCATGATCTAGTCCAACAGCTGTCTTCTGTGGAGATATTCAAAACCTACCTGGATGCCATCCTGTGCAACATGGTCTAAATGATTGTGCTCTAGCAGGGGGTTTGGACTAGATTAGATGATCTCTAGAGGTCCCTTCCAACCCCTACCAATCTGTGAATCTGTAAACTGCCTGACCACTTCAGGGCTGACCAAAAAGTAAAACACATTAAGGGCATTGTCCAGATCCCGGGTCCTACCTGGGATCAATGAGAGTTTGTCAACACCTGAGGTATCATGAACAAGACAACTGAGATTAGAGACTTAGTTTTTCTGCAAAACAATTTCAGTGTGGGCTGTTTTTGTAAGAAGGTATCACAATACTCTTACTGATCTGAGGCACTGTGGATTTCATGTGATGCTTAAGGCCTTTCCAGGTGGAGGTACATATGGACCATAAAGCTTTATAATTGTTTTTAGTTCTTTTATTATTTCCCTAATCAACCTTATAGCTCTTCTATTTGTTGAAGTATGGAGGTTAAATTGATGGGGGAAATGTTGTTTTCCAGCTTGCCATTTTAACTTCCTTTGTAAAAAAGAAACAGTGCTGTTGGCCAGGAAAAAGCATGCATATTTTTCTTTTAAAAAGACTGTATTTCAGTCTTAAGTAACATGTTTTAAATTGAATTTGTTTTGAAATTATTTCATTTAAAAATAATTAATGAACAAAACACACTTTAAACAGAACAAACAGTAATGCTTCATTTAAAACTCTACAGTTTGTATTTTACCATGGATTTTTCCCAGGACAGTTCAACAGAACTGGTCATGAAATTGCGTGTTACAACTGACTATATCAATATTTCTGTGCAGAAGATGTCAGCTTCAAATGTTCTGCGTGTACTTTGCCAATGGTTATTGGCTTGAATGCCTTGCCAAGGCCATGTGAAATTGTTTAGTTCTGTGAAGATGACTGATCTGGCCTCACCTGGATGGATTATCTTGTAGCTTACCAAAAAAAAGCATCACTCAAACCAGATTGTGTTGTATTGGTTTGTGAACCACATGGTTTTCACCCCATGTCCCAGAATAGCCCCAGTTGGCACCATGAGCTATGAACTATGTATATTTATAGTGATGCTGCAGGGTACCAGAACTAGTGACCAAGGTGGCTATTGGCCAATGGCTGCTGAATGCCCTGAGTCTAATGAATTGAAAAGCTCACATACCTCCTTGAGGGGGAAAATGCAATCAGATTGTCTCTAATTATGACCCCAGATGATGATAGAATAATCCAGAAATAGGAAAGCATGGGCAGTGGATTCCCTTGATATAAAACAAAACTGGATGGGTCTGGTATTGGATCCTTCCTTTTCACTGAAAGACCTTTTGGACTGTTGGTTCTGTTCCTGGAGAGGCTAGTTACAACTATGAGGCAATAAATCAGCTCTTACTCTTCTGGAAAAGAAACCCCTTGGCTCTGAACTCAGCCCCTGTTGGCAAAAAAAGTGTGGGGATGGAGAGCCAGAGCTTGACACAGCTGTACCAAGTCCAAGACACCAGCTTGAAAATCACCTGGGTTCAGCCCCTTATGTCTGTACTCTGCAGTGGGAGAACAGCTACAGAAACCTCTGGTTAATGGAGTTACTGTGCATGGGGACTGTGGCTCTGTACTTTATGTGAGATGGGAGGTTGGCTGGTGCCTGGGCAGTATGTGTTTATGTGCATACTTTGGGGTTGAGGCATGTCTTCGTTACCTTACGTAGGAATTGTATTAGGAACCAATGTGGTTTTAGTGTCTTACCCTCATCTGAGACCTTGCTTGGGTAGCATTTGCAATTTGGGAGTGTTTGGATCTGGATATTGATGTTGTGTTGGCTAGAGAGCTTAAGGGGCTTTGGAAGGAGGTCTTGTGGTGATAAGGAAATGGATGATACAGAGCAGCAGGGCTCCTGGATTAAATCCTACCTCTGAATTTTCATGGGTTGAAATCACTTCTAAACCCTCTCTGTGCTGCTTAATGGTATGAAGATTGATAAGGTAACACAGCCCTGAAAGCAGGACACTGATGTTTTGTTTTCTCTTGCTAATGCAAAAGGTTTGCAGCCATTTTACTGCAAAAGCATCAGTTTTACTTCTAGCTTAGTGGGGTGCTGTTAGCTTTCCTCTCTTCCTTTTTCTGAAGTTCATAGCTCAAAGATGCTCTCTGAAACATCTCAGATGAGTTTAACTGGAGAGATACGTCTCATGCCAACTGCTATCATGACTAGCGAAGTTAGTTTACCAGTTATTTTTTAGATGATGGATGCTAATAGTTTTTCAGCACTTCAGCAACAAATAGAGCAGCAGTGTTTAGTAACAGAAAGTAAGAGTGTAGTGTCAGGCCTGGAGACACACTGTACTGCTGCAGCATCCTAAATGGTGGTCCAAGATTGTAGAAGGATCCTGTTTGGCAGGATAGGCAAGGACATTAGGAAACCTCTGTTCTGTTTTTTTCCTCTTCCAGGTGATTGCTACTGTAATGTGTTGTCTTATTCTGTGCTTTTTTCCTCTTAGCTGTTGTCAGGCCTGTATGTTTAGTCAGTAGTTTGAAGTGGATGTATGGTAATGTCCCTCCTGTGCCTCAAAGGCCCTGATCTTGTCCCTAGTAAAGATGGTGATGCAGGAAGAACTGGGGAAAAAAATAGAGGTTTGAGAACTATTTCTGTGAGTGTGCTGCGTGCTATAGACTGACCTGTGTGCTGTATCCCAGAGGGACATCCTTATAGAAACAAAGATGAAGGGACTGAAGTAGCAGTCCATGTAACTGTTCCCTTTTTGTTACAATTGCTAATCATCTGGCATTTCATAATTCCTTTTTCTGCTCTTGTGCTGTCAACTCCAATACCCTCTTTACAGTCTCACATTCATTGGGATGGCAGAAGATTGGGATCCCATAACTGCTTTATAGTTGGTTTGTTGAGAGACCCAGCAGATGGAAATTACCTTGAATGGTAAATGAAGTTACAAGGGCATGTGATTGAATGCCAGTGTGCATCACTGCCCTCTTCTCATTTTATCCTGCATATGTAACGTTTCTGTTAGTGATAACTGAAGGACTTGTTCATTTGTTTGAACCATTTTACAGGATACACTAGACTTGTGTCTAAAAGATAGTCCTAATACTTTTCCTACTGATAAGGCCTGATTGATATGTACTTTCTGGTGGGATCTAAGTCCTTCAGTATAAGAGACATTTCACCTACATAAAACATTCCATACCTCTAAATATCAGAGAATCTTTATAGAGCTATGAAATGTTATTAATCTCACATATAATCTGACTCTTAATTTTAAAATCTACAGATGTCTTATAAAATTATTATAGTAACCTTATTTTATTAAGTTCAAAATAGTGTAGCTGGTTTAGAGTAATAGTCTGTAAAGTTTCCATGCACAGTACATCTCATTTCTAAGCAGAAAAAGATCTTCAAAGACAAATATTTGCAGTAATAGAAAAGGCAACATGGAGAAATGGTGTCAAATAACATTATTTGTATAATTGTTTCCTTTCTTTTCCTTGTGGATCTTCACTGGAGGAAAATAGCCATGGCTGTGTGTGGATGTGTGTGGCTAGTTTTAATCCCCTTTCTATGAGGGGAGGGGATTGGGAATTTTGAATAGCAGGGTTTAGAAGAGTTGTGCTGCTTTAATGTTTGAGGTCTCTCAGGTACTAGTTGGCTTGGTTTTGTGGGTGGTGGATGCATTTGAGATCAATGGGTCCATGTTGCCAAACCCTGCTGAGGGCACACTGCTAATTAGAGATAGTTGCATGAAGGTGTGTGTCCACCATTGAGGACCAAGGGACCCCACTCAATAAGGATCTGTATCAGTGGGCATTTTTCCTGTATTTGCCTTGTCATGTTTCTTTTGACTTCTGCTGTGATACCTGTGCTGGCACACCTACCTGTGCCAGTCAGCGCAACTGGCACATCTCGGGCTCTTACGTGTTTGCATTTAAGCTGCTGGTGCTTAAGCAAAGATGCCTGCAATGCTCTATACTCGATATTGTCTGTTTGAATAACATAGCCATTTTGCCGTTACAGGATAGAGCCCCAAGAAATCAAAATCCTTTTCTGAAAATCTTCCATTTTGTTCTCTTGCAAAGGCCGGCCAGGAACAAGCAGTGTGAGCTCCTTATGGTGTTAGGGTGCTTTTGGGGTAATGCAGCTCACCTTTTATATTCAGTAACTGTCACAGCCAATTAGAACTATCAGCAAAGGCAAAGCCTTTCAGGCCTGATACAGACTTGAATAACTTTTTGAGGACCAATATCCTGAGAAGTTTGAGTGTTTCAATATTAACTTTTGTCCAGACTAAGAAAAAATAGAATGGGAAACTTGGATATGGAAAAAGTCAGTTCAGCAACATTGAATTGCTTTGTTTTGATACTTCTGCTCAAAACCAGGTCAACATATCAAGGATGTTCAGGTGATACATGTTCATATGACATTTGATTATTTTTTTGCCAAAAGAGTCCAAAAGCTTCATTGTACTTGACTTCAGTATTTTCCTTTGAGACATGGCTTCTGGAGCTGAGTCTGGTAGCTGGACTCCACTCCTTCCTCCCCTCAAGTCAGTGAAATGCCAGCCTCTGTAATCTACACTAAGTTGTTACACAGCTCTTTGCATTCATGGCTATCAGTGCTACAAAAAGGAAGCCAAGAGTGTTATCACTGTTACAAAGGAAAATGAAGTGCAGAGTAGGAGCAACTTGCTTTGAGGTCAGAGTGCTAGGGCAACTCTAATTCTAGCATAGTTAGCAATAAAATACCTTTTCCATGATAGAGCTAGAACATGAGAAAATTCCCATCATTAATAAAAGACAGGGGCACTCCTTATTGCAATGTGGAAGATGTAGTTCTCCAGGAACTCTTCTTCAAGAAGAGAATGGGGCTATGGGCCACAAGTCTGAAGCATTGTTTTAGCAGGGAAAGGCAGCTGAACTTATTAAAAATATTCTTCAACTATTTTGGGTTAGTTGAACATGGCAGAACATTCTTATTGGGCCCTGTATGACACTTCACTGCAGTTACCCTGATGAGACTGTCTCAGTGTGAAAATGCTTTTTTTTTCTTGCATAATGGGGAGAAAAAAAATCCAAAAAGATGATTCTCAATGCTGGTAATGAAGGAAGCCTGGGGGCTTGTTGAGCAAGCATCTGTGGACCTGGTTCATAAGCAGATGATTCCTCTCTGAGTGAGGATGATATTGTTGCCCTTCTTTGGCATAAAGAAATAATAGGAAGGTCAGCTTGGAACAGCAGTAAGTCAGCACAGTATTCATGCCCACTTCTAGCTCTTATGATTCCTGAGGTTTAGGGGCTTTGAGGAAATGGGATGTTTCCTGCTGTTGACCCAGGTATGTATGTATCTCAGTCTATACATAGAGAGATTAGAAGCTGCAGTTCTTAAATGAAGATTTTTTTTTTTGCAGACCTAAGTGAAACCTAGGTCTCTAAGGTGTTCACTTTCTTGTTCCACCTGCCAGCATCCTAACCATCTCACAGGACTACTGTGGTCCTTATAAACTGGAGTTCAGTGCCCTACCTGCAAAGCTTTTGACTGCCTCCAAGCATCAGCTTCCCCCAAGGAGTAACACTGACAGAGGAGTGTGCTGAGGACAAAATGATGCCTTTGTTCGGGGTGGCGAGTGTGGGGGTTGTGCTCTGAGACATAACCCTGCCTTCAAAGCCAGCCTTTGAACTGCAACTTCAAAAACAAGTTACCTGCTGGAAAATCAGGGAGTCCAGGGGAACAGTTACATAATTCAGACTTAAATGTGTATTTTTCCCAGGTGGGTGTGAGCTGCCCAGCAATTGAGGTGAGTGCATGTTCTTTAGGATGTGTCTTTCAGTAGGTAGGACCTGGGATCCCAAGAAATTCATAGAAATGGAAACCTACAGAATTAACTATATGTAGGTGACGCTGCTGTCTCATGGAAAAGGATATATCAAAATACATAGTATTTATTACTGTAGCCTACACATATAAGGATATACTTTGTAAAAAGATAATATAGCTTTCCTGGTCCCCCAGTTTTTATGAAGTGTAGCAATTTAGTAATTTGTTAGAAAGCCTGGACTTCATTCAGAAAATAACAGATACATCTGGGTGGGTTTGCTTTTTGCTTTTACTCTAAATTCAAACTGTTCATTCTCAGTAGTTTGGTGTCTCATGGTTGATTGCTCTGTATGGAAGATGGATATTTCTCAAAGATCTATGTGTAGTGTTCACAATATCAGCTGTTGTCTAATCTCTGCTCAGATAGTATTGAAAAGCAGCAAACAAGTGGGAAGACACTTCTCAACATTTGAAGAAAAAGGCTCAAGATAAAGACTGTTTTATAATCTGTACTTTCTTCAAAAAGCAATGCATGCCAGAAGAAATGATTTGTTAAGTTTTATATAAATCTTTCCTGCCTGGTTATCTTCAGACATTGCACCCAGGTGACAGACTGTTTCTTGTAAAGTCTAAAAAAAAACTGGTTGAGTGTTAAATTCAATCTGGAAACTAGTCAGAAGCTCGGGGTGGACATGAGAATTTTATTGTAGTATATTCCCTGCATGGACTGTTGGTAGGTTGGCAGGATGATGGAGTATTAGTTTAAGCCCTGGATGCTTTCTTTGTGGTGGTATCTTAAAACCAAAGGGTAGTGCTCCACTCTGAGTGTGGGTGGTGGTCCTTGCTCCACAGGGACAGATGAAACCAAGCAGGTTTATTCTGGACTACAAACTGAGGTACCTGAGCCAGTGCAGAGCTCCAGGGTGCTCCTGCTGCTGCAGAACTAGTCATGTGTATGACATGGTCCCAAAGCTGGTGCAACCTCCCTTTTTTCTAGGCTTTTGCCTGCCTTTTCCCAGCCCAGAGTCTTGTGAAACAGTGGTCTGTGTTTAGCTGCTGTGGAGATGTATTGCACTGTGGCAGCCCCCTGTTGCTCATGGGAGTACCTGGTTGGGAGCCTCTCCAGCAAAGGTTGGGGTGTGCAGGTGGAGATGGGGGTGCTGGCTGGGTTTTGGAGTTGTCTCACTCTTAGTTGGGTGGGAGAGCTGGATCCAGGGTTATGCTGTGGAGGGCTTGCTTCCTCCCAGATCTGCAGTCCTGGTGAGACAAACCGTGGCTGCTGTGCAGAGCAGTGGGAGAAAAAGCTATCAAAAGTGTCAGCTCTGTGATATGTGCTGTGCTACAGTGGAGTCCTGCTTCCATTGCTGTCTTGCCTCATGCCGGCACTATTTCTGGAAAGCTATTTAACCATGTAGGGACTGACTTAATCTCCTACCTCATGTGAACAACAGAAAAGAGGGTGCTAGCACTCCAACCACTGGACACTAGCATTACAGATTAGCTTGCCTTTGCACTTCATCCTTGTGCTTATTTCTGAATATGAAACACTACGTATAGCTATTTATAGATTTGCCAAGCCTTTTCTGAAGCTCAACTGACAAGACATTAATGGATGTTTCTGTCATCAAGAAATCCCTTCCTCTGCTGGTTACTTGGGTTTATTGATTTATTTTGAACCACTGCTTATTAGCATATTACATGGAAGGATTATATTGAGAAGTATCTGATAGATCTAGAAGTTCTCTCAGTCTTTGCATAGTCATTTGAGGAAACAAGCGTGACAACCCCAACCATCACTCATCTGTAGGCCATCCTGCTTGCTAGTGTGTCAGGTGATAGCAGGGGTGCCCAGTGGAGTGGGGGACACAGACATTTGGTTTCCTTATCTGTCTAGTCCAAGGCAGTTTCTCCCCAACTCAGGCTTTATCAAAGTGTGGGAACAGCATGGCTTATTTTGGGAGAGCCAGAGCCCTTTGGATGTTCCAGAGGGACCTGAAAGTTACTGACCAAAACCAAGCTGAGTTGAGGGTTGTAACCAGCAGGAGAAGGGACATTTCCTTTTACTGTATATGAGAACCTGCAGGCCCTCACAGAGCAGCAGTGCTCATAGGTCTCTGTGCATGTGGCTTTCCTTCTCTCTCTGCCTAAGAGAGGAAAAGAAACTCCAGCTTATATGTCTGAGTGTCCTAAGGAGCTTCCAGTGAGCTGTTAAAATGTACTTGGGTTTGAATGCACAGAGAAGAGAGATCAAGTTTTGTTTGCAAGGGGCAGAAATTACTGCATTTTCTTATTTCAGGGATTTGAGGGTGAGAAGGTCAAGCAGGTGAGATTTAATGGCACACAAGTCATTGCAGTTAATGGTAGGCTGGACAAATTAAAAAACCCAAACCCCATGTATTTGATGCTGTGCACCTTGAGCAGCTCACGAGTTGCTCTTGGATGCATTTGGCTAGCAGAGTTTTAGAAAAGACTTTCTGACCATTTGAATCCCTACCCTGAGTGTGTATTGCCTATAAGTCTTGTATGCACACATCTTAAATCCTTCTCAGGTGCCTTAGAGGAGCTAAATGATCAATGTACAGCTTTGAGGAGAGTGGTGCTGAGTGTTTAGGAATAACCCTTGCTAAGGCAAATATATTTTAAGTAGAGTCTCAAATGTCTGCCCCAGCAAGCAACTTGCCTAAGATAATCTGATGGGCAGGTGCTGAGCTCCAGTAACGTTTTTGTGTGGATATGATGAGACTGCTTAGGTCTGCTGCAATATGAAGTAGAGCGTGGTCAAAGAAATTACAAAATCATTGTTTGTCCAACAGAATATGCGTCTTTGAAAGCTTATTTTCCAGCTAAGCACTTTAGACTTTTAATGTGGATCTGGAAATTGTCTTGGCACTGTATGTGTATTTATGCTTTTGCACCCCACATTCTCATTTGTCAAATAGATTAGTGTCCCACAGGTGACTCTTTGGAAAGTGAAATCATCCCTGAGTGGTCAAAACCAGCCAAAGATGCCCTGAAATACAGGAGAAATCTGTCCTCATTATTCTTGGATGCTTCTGAGTTTCCTCTCCTCAAACCTCATTTTGGGCTCTTCTGGAAAGTCCCAGGGACTAGGGTACAGCATTATTGATGGTGACAGCTTGGCTCTTTTCAGAAGAGGGAAAATAATATTTTAATTGATTTGTTAATTGCAGATCAGGGTCAGACACTGTCTGTGGAAAAGTAATTGGCTTATCTTGATCTGATTCTCTGTTCCAGCATTTATTAGCTGCTGGTACCCCATGTTACGCAATGAGACAGTGGCTTTGAGGAACGAAACTGGGAGGGGTGCATGGGCAGTGCCTATTGCGGATGGAGTACATGGTACCTGCTCTGGCAAGAGGGGATGGACTTCAGTCTCTGCTGGCTGCTGCTCAGGCTTTGCCAGCAATGGATTCACATGTTGCTAAGGTGTTGTTTAGAGGAGTCGATCACCAGGGATAGGTGTTGCTAAGCCTGTGCAGCTCTGATTTAAACAGCTGATGTCAGGACTGGCAGTTACTGCATAGCTATAGAGAGGAATATAGAAGGAGGATGGGGAAATATGATCAACTGATTCCCTGGTTTGAACTCCCAAAATCAGCCTGAAATCTTTTCTTTTTCTGCTCTGAAAGAATAAACTTGCCTGGGAATTAACATGGTTGTGATGCTATTCCAGCACCTCAAGTCGGATTGAGGCTGTGATGTTCTGTGCCCTGGAGAGTCACTGCCTCAGAAATCTGCCAGAGCTCCGCAGTTGCCACTTCCACATTGTATTGGTGTCCTTGACCTCATCAGTGTTTCAGTTTGAAGCAGCATGGGCTTTTGATCGTAAACCATTTCACTTTCAGGATAGCATGAAGGAAACTGCGTTATGCTTTGCTTGGAGGAGAGGGAGGACTGTGGCTTTGTGTGTGTGTATTTTTGCAGCACACTGAGCCCAAACCTTCTAACTTAATGGGACAGATTTGCAAATTCACACCTGCAAATTCTGCCTTCCCAGGGTTTTTGTGTGCAAGCTCTTTATTCATGCCCCAGAGAGCAGCCTGCACCTGCTTCATCTTGCTTGTGAGACGGGCAGCTCAGATCAATTGACAGTTTGCTCTCTGGTTAAAAATGCCTCATCCTGCAGCACTGACCCCCTTTAGGGAGTAGTGAGACTTGCCCAAGTGAGCAAGGGCCAGAAACACAGCCCTGTCTATTCATACACTTACTGCAAATACTGTCACAGCACAAGTGCAATAGAACATGTAAAAAGCGCTGCTGCTAAGCCCACAGATCTCCAAGCTGTCAAGAAAAGCTTTTTTTTTTTGCTGGTGCCTGTGTGTAAAATATCAAGGAGCTGTAGCACACAGCTGCCCATAAGTCTGGCCTTGTTTCTGCTTCTTCCTAACAGTGGTTTGTGCATTGCATTTTTTCCCTGAGATGGGAAGCTCAGGCTCCCATAACCATGGAAACCTGGTTTGCCTTCCCTAATAGCTTCAGCTATACTCAACATCTGTCTCCCTGGGAAAAGGAAGGCAGCAAGCTACAGGTTAGCTGTGTGTACCTCTGGGGATGCTCAAACCCTTGAGCAGCTCCAGCAGGCTCCTGGCCCACCACAACAACACAGCAAAGCTGGGGTAATGCTTGAGGGACTCTTAAAGATTTGCCAGGCAGGAGGAGGATGAGGGAGTGAAGGAGGGCTATCCAGAGGCAGGAAAGTGTTATGAAGCTGAATAAGAAAATGCTGCATTTTGGCTGTCTTGCTCTGTGCATGGTGGCTTGATATGCTGGGTGTGTGAAGCTTTCTGTTGTGATTTTTAGTTAATGCTTCAAAAAAAGCTATTTTCCATTTTGAGTTAACAACCTTTTAAACAGCTTGTAGCAGAGAAGGAAATCTGGGTATAAGCTGGTGAGCATAAATGAGCTTTGAGATGTGGTAAGAGCCTCTCTTTGGTAACTGCATGTCTCCATACAGCCCCTCAATTATTGAAAGAATGATTGTTGATAAATGTCTCATGGCTCTAACTTGATGTTAGCAGTGTTGCCAGACTGGTTAACATGGGGAAGAGTGTTTGAGAGGCTTAAAAGCTAATTCAAGAGGGTATTTTCTGCTGCATTTCTGCATAGACATGCATGCATCTTCTATGGGCTGCAAATTAAACTTTCCTTTTTGACTTTGAAAGATAGATATGTCAAAAGCTAAGCACAGTCCTGGACTCCAGGCTTCCAGGAGAAGCCCTGCAGACTGCCAGAAAGGCATTGCAGGAGCTGGTAAGGCTGTGCCCCTTTCCTGATGTGCCTGCTCCCATGTCTCTGTTAAATACAGGGGCAGCCCTGGTGTGCGAGCTTTTGGAAATGCATGGAGAAGTGCTTTCCTGCACCAGGGAGGTGTTTGGTGCAGTGATCTGTGCTGGGGCGCTCTGTAAACTGGAGGCAGAAGCAGAAATAGAAGCAACCTTGTCCACTGTCAATTCACAACCTCAGTATGTCCATCTGTGAAATGGAGGTGGTAATATTGTGGATGCTTTAAGACTTAGTGCTTACGAAATGTTCTGAACTTTTGGATGGTACCTGCTGTAGAGGGCACTTATGGTCCCCAAGTGTCTTTGCTGACACAGCAGGTGCATGAAAACACTGCCATCTTCCTAGCATATGGTATACAGAAGTGCTGGAATTGCTCAGAAGTTAAAATTGGATGTTTCTAAACCAAATCTATAATAATCTGATAGCTATCAGCTGGAGGTGTCATGAGCATGAAGAAAAAGAAAATAGCAGGTAAACTGGTAAAATCCAGGGTCGAGGTTAGTGCCTGAACAATAAAATCTACTTGGGAAATGCTTCGTACCTCTGCTTAATATAGCTGTTGATATTCTACATCTGAGCACAGAGCCACTGATGCATGTGATGGGTCCACATTTCTTCGTGGACATGACAAGCATAAATCTTTCTCCATAGCAGCCTGGTAGGAGGCTTTTCATGCCAGTTGCTGCAGTGTTAGAAGATTGGACCAAATCAAGGAGCCAGTACTCCAAACTTGCCCTCTCAGTAGGGACTCTGGCCAGCACAGCCATGCAAGCTGTAGCCTCGTAATAACAATATGCTTCATAGAAACAGCTTTTAGTTTTCTGGCTCCTTGAGTGTTTGAGCAGAGAAACAAATGCCTGTCTCTTATCTGCAAAATCCAAGTAAAGATCTTGGGAACTGATCCTGCCTGTGTGTGTCCACATACACAGCAACTGCTGTATTTTATTTTACTGGCAGTTAGAAATCAATGTGGCTTTTTCCCCATAGCTTTTTTGGTATTGTAGATGCTTTCCCACTCCTTGTTTACACAGAGTGAAATGATCTTTGATCAGGATACCTGGATTCACATCTGTTCAGAGTACTAATCTCTATTTCCAACCTGGACCTGAGGAACCTTTTCCTCAAGTAAATTTAATCATGATTGCTTCTTCTAATTAAGCTTCAATTAAAAGGCTTTTTATGACCAACCCCCCCTTTTCAATGTAAGAGCCAGCTGGGAGCACTCTTCCCTGTAGGAGCTCTTGGGAGCCAGCAGTTCCAGCTGTTGGCTGTGTCAGATGCCAGAAGTGCACCACAAGTACTGAGCTGTTTGTGCTCCCCACCACTGCAGGAAGGTACCCTGAATTGCTCTGGGTTTGCATTTATTTTGTCCTCTTGTAAGATTTCTCTGGTAGTACCAAACAGCAGCTCTATTTGTTTAGTGACCATGGACTAGAATATACATACTTTGTGCATGCTTATTAATTTTGCCACAACAGCAGCCATTTACTACACCGTCTCTGCAACCAGTGTGATGTAGTGATGGCAAATGTTATGTGAGCTATCTCTGGTAGCACATTAGCCTAATTAGAGCAATGTTGCAAATAATGCCTTTTTTTGCTCTAAGTTGACTCTGGCATTTATAAAGTAACACAAATAAGTTCAAAGCTAATAATCTCTGTATCAACATTGCAGAGTTGAGATTGCAGCTGTAATGATATTCAGTTGGTCTAGCATAGACATTGGTGTGTGTGAGAGAAATAACCCCACTTGGAAGTAGACACAATGTTAGACCTTTTCTGAGTTGTGCTAGAAAATATCCATTTTTCTGAGTCTGTATTTAAGTCAAGATTTGTACAATGACTTTGAGTTGGGTCTTAACAATGGAGATGAGATAATGAGTGGAAGCGCATTCATGATGTACAAGTCAGCATCAGGAACCAGGCAGGTGATTCTTGTAGATCCATTGAATTGAAGTTGCCAGAGGTGACTTTGGTTTGTTGGGGCTAGTGATAGGTGCTGGTTTGGTCTGCTGAATTGCATTTTCCTGGTGACCTGTTTTTTGCCAACCCAAGTCTATTTGTGGATCACATGGTGAATGAGTGACTACTGTTTGGGCTACATTTGTGGAGCTGAGGATCCCGAATGAATGTGAATGCAGAAATGACAAATCATTCTGTAGCTGCTGAGGAGAATATCTGATGATGACTGCAGCTGTGGTGCAGGCTCCACTTATTGATGCAAAAATATTAACAGTAAGAGATCTGCAAAGAAGTTATAGTTAAGGGTCAAGTTCAGCAGGTTGGCAACTGAGTTCGGGAAGGAGAACAAGCTGCTGGAGTGGTTTCAAGAGACCCTGGTAATAATCTTGCCTCTCCGCTTACTTACTCTGACTTAAGTCTTGTCCCTTCACTATGCTTTTGATGTGCAGTCAGGATTTTAATTTATGTGTTGAGACTGTAAATGCTTGACAGGCACTACCCCTTTTTGTGTCTGTGGGTGATATTAGTGCTTTCAGTCCAGATTCAAATCATTCCTTCAGGGTACTGCTGAGATGGAGATGATCTAGTAGCAGTTACGATACATCAAGGAGCTGAATGTGACCATCTAGGGAAAGTATCCCCCCTTCAGGGGACATGTCTTTAGAGAGGATGTTAATGGCTTACATGTTTCTGTAATGTCTAGTAACAAGCTCTGTAAAGCTGAGGGCAATCTGGAGGTGGCGGGTTGATTTTATTAATGCATGAAAGAAGAGAGCATAAAAAACAATGAGGAACTGGACAAAGCTGGACACCTGTATCTTCCAGAACTGGTGCAGGACTTGGACCTCTTCTACTCCAGAAGACTGAGGCCAGGTAGAGGTGGCTGTGGCTCATTCAAAGTAGCTTGAAGCAACAGCGGTTTGTAAAGCTCTGTATGTGGCTCAGCTCCTCCTTGCAGATGTGCTGTGCCTCCCTTCAGTGTCTTTAGAGCTGCAGCACACAATTACACTGTGGCAGCCTGAACGCACTAGCCAAATATTTGCTATCTTGAATTACTGCCTCCTAAATCATCCGAAGAAATTTTGGTGTAGTTATAGCTGCTAAAGCAGGTGTCACACTAAGCCTAAAGCATGCAGATGGAGCCACATGCAGAAGTGTAAAGCTGATATTGTCCACATTAGCGATGACTGCAGAGAGCCAAGCAGGTATGTAGGTTTACTTGCACAAAAGCTAGTGCTGATCTCAGGCTAATGGGATCAAAACACAGCTTTCCTTAAATATGTACAATCCAGAGATGCTGCACTATGGTCTGTAGTGCAGGATAAACCAGATTACTGCAGTGGCTTCTTTAGGACTCTCAAGCTAAGAAGTGATGATCAGTTTGGTGTGTGTCACAGGCTTTCCTGCTAGAGGAGGATGTGTACTTACTATGTCAACATGCTATCTTAAAAGAGCATCCTTGAGTTGCTAGCAGACCTTTAGCTGGATTCATGATCTGGCTGTTCAAATGATCAGTCTTGATTTCAGAAGAGTCAGTGACAGACAACTTGTACAACACAAGGCAAGGAGAAAAATGTGAGAGCTTCTCTGCTTTTGCTCTTGGCTCTCAGTTCCCTCAGAGGTTGGAGCTCAGCTGTGTCTGAAGTTGCACCTTTCCCAGGAGTGAGATGCCACCGATGGGCTGGTTGCCACTGGCATGGGTGCATGGCTCCTGGCTCCCACAGCTCGGTGAGGTCGCATGTGTCCCAGGGCCTGTGCTCAGCAGATGCAAAAAGCTGCTTCTCTGAGCAGACGAAGTCAGGGAGTGAACCAAATGTATGAGTTGTGATGCCAAACTGTTGGCTGTTGTGAGGTTTGAATTTTGGATTTGGTTCCAAATGTAGAGATGCTTTTTAAGAAGCAAGTCTGAACTACCCTTTCTTAAACTACCACACATGTCTCCATAGGGTTACTTCTGTCATTGCTGCCCTGTGTGACCTGGGTGTGAAAATGTTCAAATTGAAAGGTGGCAAGGTATGGGCAGGAATCTTCTAGTAGATGGGGACTGTAGTGCCTCTCTTTAGAAATGAACTTGAAGATGCTTTGAAAGGTAACAGATTTGATAAATGATTGCACACTATTTTAAATGCAATTAAAAGCCATATGAAGAGTCTCAATTTAAGGCATCCTCAATCACCAGTCACTTCTGGAAAGTAAGTAATGTTTCATCTCATTAGCAGTGCATACAGAGCTAGAGCTATATAACTGAGTCTGGAAAAAGGCCTGATAAAAATCTCTGTATTGCTTCCACCCCAAATCCAAAAAAGCCAGAAAAATGTCTAAAATCAAAAGGTTCCTCAGCTGACCAGATTGCTTGTGTGTTCTTTAAAATAATAGATTCCTTCCATCTCTTCCTCTGGCAGATGTCTCACTACATGCTGTCAGTACCTCCCTTGCTTTAATCTAAGATGCTTAATATTGGAGAACTAAACCCCCATTTTCCTGTTTGAGAGGGCTCCTACAGCACTTGAAGTTAATAAAAGTGAAGAGGATGTAAACTTGAGCCTGTACAGCTTCCACAGCTGGATAAAAGCTTAGGGTCTATGAATTTTGAAGTATATTTTGCTTGTGTGTTTTAGAGCTTCTAATAGTTATATTGCCCAAAGCAAAACAGACCCTGAAGGCCCTGGATTTCCATGGTTAGTGTGGGGGCTTCTGCTCAGACCAGCACCTAGAGGTGACAAGCATCCCGTGCAGAAAGGAGGTCTGTCTCATGTTCTGTCCAGCCCTGTGGGATGTGATAAGGTGTTGCAGACCTGCATGGATCTCAGTCAGTGGAGGGCCAAGTGGGCTCTAGACTGCAGCCCTGCTGATTCAGACACTCATGAGTTTAATTGGAGTTATTTCTTCTGGCCAGGTTGGGAGTAGGAGTTGGTGATTACTCTAAAATAGAGGGAAAAGGATCAGCTCCAGCTGATCCAGTGCAGCCTTCCTCTTCCATGATGAGCTGAGAGTTGTGCTGTTTCAGATGACTAACGGGCTCACATGGACTGATTGCAGAAGCTGAAGCTCATGTGAGCATCCAGTGAGGATGCTCCAGTTTTGTTATTTATGTCTGGTGCTTTGGAAACATCTTTGTGTGTCTTGGCTACTATGGAGTCTTATCAAGGAGACAGATTTAAGCCTAAAAATTCAAGGGCTCTAGAGACTGAAGTCAACCTCTAAGGGAAATGCAGTTTTCCTCAGCTTAAAATAACTTTATAATGTCCTTTACTCTCCAATGTATCTTTCAAGGCTCTGCCTGGGTTGCATTTTGACTTGTGCAGAGCAAAGCTCCTGTGAGGAAGGAGGGCCAGGAAATTCAGGGAAGGCAGTTTGGGGCAGGCAGGGGAGGGGAAGAAAAGGGGGAAATGCTGATAAGGGTGACGAACAGTTTCACCTTCAGGAGTGATGAACTGTGGGAGAGTTGGCTGCATTGAGGGTCTGGCAGAGCTTCAGCATGTGCACGTGGGGATGGATCAGCTGAGAGAAATGACTGCATTTATTCAATGAATTTACATGAGGTGCCTGCATTGCCAGAAAGGGACAGGCTCCCTCCCCCTCCAAAACATCAGTGGCTCCATACAGGAATGGTAGGAGTGGAGCGGCAGGCTCAGCAGAGGGATGGGGCTGGGAATTTGTCAGCAGAGCCTTTCCTGTGCAGGCTGCTGCATGAGGCACCCACATGCAGTGAGGAGTTCAACTTCCCCCTGCTGTTCCTGGGGCCTGGCTATTATAAACTGAATAAATAAATGGTTACACATAGCCAGCCTGCTGCTGGCTGCTCTATAGGCTGCTTCTGCCTCTAGCCGAACCCTCTCCCCTTCCTCCCCAGGCTCCCATCTTTAGAAATCCACTTGCAGCTTCTTGCACATCTGATTTGAAGTATCAGCTTCTGCTCCATAGTTGTTAAGAAAACATGCTGAATAGGTTAAATCACTTATTCCTTAACCCTGCTGAGTTATTAACAAGGTGACTGTTACAGGCTGCCCAGGCCTGTGAATGGGATGTGTTTATCCTAAAGGGTCCCCCAGGGGCTGTTGTCAGCAAAGCCTATTGAGGCAGAAACAACTGGTCCACACTGGGAACTAGTGGGGCTCCTGCAGTTTCCAGAACAAAAGAGCATTTGAAGGAAAGCCATCTCCCCCCCAGTCCTTCTAAAAAAATTATTACATAATAAACAATGACTATTTAATCTTAAAATGGGATTTTCTTAAATAAGGATTAGATTCTTCACTTAATGCCTGGTTATAGCTGTTGCCTTGCTACATGGTCCAGGGTCCTGCAGGATGGGAGCTGAGCTGAAGCATCATGGGGTTTGGGCTCCATGCAAATGTGCATGTTCTACCCCAATAGTCCTATTTTGTGGGAGATGCTGAGGGATGAGGTACTGTGATAAATACTAGCTTGTCAGGGGAATGCTGGCCAGCCCATGGTACAGCAGAGATGCTTCAGTCTTAAATTTTCATTCCTGAGAGCTGCAAGAGTGACAGAGCCTGTCCCCAGAGGTGTGCCACAGTTCCCACCTTGGAGCGATGCTCCCACTGTAGGGGCCTCATGGGACGCACAGAGCTGCTCATGTAAAGTCTGTGCTACGAAAATAATTCCCTGGCTGTGCTGAATTAATTCCTGTTTTAGCTAGAAAGTTGTATCTGAGTAGGAAAAAAAATAATCCCATCATGTTTTTGTGTGATGGACAGCTTTTACTGCCCTGTCTCCAGCCTTACTGACAGGTATCAGTACTGGTAATACCATCAACATCAGCATTAACTGATAGTTAACCATCATAACCATGTATTGTATTGGGCCTGAGTTGGTCTGGTTTTGTATTGCCTCTTGTTAGACTGGATTTGCTAAAGGACAGAGCTCTCTGATAGAATTTCTGTTCCTTACGTAGGTACTTGGAAACTGTGATCAGATTGTCCTATTAACCTTCTCCCTTCGTTAAGGAGAACAGATGGTGCTTCTGGAGCCTTTCTCTAAGCTGAGCTTTTGGTCCTTTAATCATCCTCTTGGTGGTTCTTTGCACTGGATCCAGTTTTTCAATATCCTTCTTGAATTGCAAGCATTAAAACTTAAAATTTTGACAGTATTAATGTCTAATGCCACACACTGATCTTTTTTCCATTTGAGCATCCCCCATCCAAAGCCTCTCTGAGCTCTTTTGACTGCAGGACCATTCCAGCACAGTGTGCTTAGCTGCTATTTTTCCATGTTGGCCAGGAAGTTCCTGCCAAAATCAATGGCTTTACAGGATGCTGTTCCCATCATTTGTGTTGCTGTGTGTGTCAGTACTGAAGTCTATACTGTGTTCTTTGGTGCAGCTTATTCAGCCATGCAGACCTGTTGATATCTTCTCAGTTATTTAGCAGTCTCACACTGTTTGTCATCTTCAGGTTTGATAAGTAATGATTTTAGGCTCTCTTCCACTCATTAATGTAGGTGTTTACACCACAGGGCTGAAGATCAGCCTCTGCGAAGTCTTCAGGAGGAACGCACGTGTATACATGTGACTAGTCACCACTGCTTCAGATTATTTGCATCTGTTAATGCATGTCATGTTATTTCCTCATCTTAATCAAACCATCATGTAGTGTGAAGCTAAATTCTGTATGGAAAATCAACAACATAATTTTAATGAGTAAAATAATAAGTAAAAGTTTAATTGCTGTTTTATTCTTTAAGTCAGTAATGTCTGTTCTGGAGAATTTCCAGTTTATACAGGTTAACTTTATCACTTAGTTTACTGGAGATCGTTTGCTAGGATTTTCTATTTACTTCCTAAAGAAGTTGGCACATCAGCAGGTTTTGTTCCAGCCTTTGCAACTTCTGTGTGCTCAAGATATGTTTATAATTGATACCAATAATACAGAGCGTTTCAGGATGTTCTTTTAAAACTGTGGTGCGAGTCATCCAAACCTGCTGAATTTAGGTTCTGCTTAATTAGCTGTGCTTTAAGGTTCTGCTTAGCTGGTAGTCGAGTAGGGTGCACAGAATTGATGCTATAACATGCATATGCCACCTAACCACTGTCCCTGTGCAATGAAAAGTGCTAAAAATATCCTGTAATTTTGACCCCTACCATGTGGAAATGATTGAAATAGCATTGGAGTAATCTTTAATTACCTCAAAACCCCTCTATATAGTTCATAATTTTACTAGCTAGATTCACCCCTCTGCCTTATTTATAAACTTATTGTTCCTAGCTCTTGGCTCCTTGTCATCACCTTTCCCTTTCTCCAGGGTGATGTGTGTTTAATCCTGTGCCTCTAAGTGGCTTAGTGCTGGGCACAGCACTTTTGAGTTAGTGCGTTATCATCTGGATGGTGGTGGTAATGTTTGGAGGGCATTTTGGTAACAGTTTTTTCCATGCTGAATTCCACTGCAATATCTCAGTTTTTATTCTTACCTATTCTTGCTGATGGTTAAAGAACACGAGTAAAGTCTCAACTTTATCTTTTTCTGAGTTATCATTTACTCAAGGACAAGAAATATTGAGATTTGTTCCATTTCTTCTCTATTTACCATTCCCAAATAGGTTAAACTCACTGATTTCTCCATATTCCCGTTGTGTGACTGTCTGCCAGGATGCAGCATGGTTGAGTAGCGGAGCTCTCAGAAATGAGCAATCCTTGCTCCTCTGATGTGTTGTAGTCTTGCTTCTGCTGTGTACACAGATAAAACAAATTAACCTAACAGGAGACATGCAGAGAGGAAACAGATCCTGGGGTTTATTTGCTTCAGTGTTGGTTTGTGTGGGTTTTCTTTTCCTTGGGTTTCAATGTTTTGCTGTTGGTTTCTCACTTGGCTGGTCAAACCCAGAAGAAAAGACCTTTCTTTTGTGAAGACATACATCCCACTTCTAACAGTTGGTGGAGCATTACTGCATAAAGTCAATGTCCTCTGTGCCCCACAGGGTCCCTGGTTGAGCACTTGTGAACTGAGAAAGATACTTTTGAAGAACAGCAAGGAGTTGTCTTCCAGTGAATTGCTCAGATATGGCTGTACGCAGTGAAGCACTGCTATTAGTCCCTCGGGATATTTGCCAGTCAACTTCAGATGCCCTGAAATTTGCATCTTGTCTTGGATCTGGGAGGACAGCAAGCTGGCCTGTTCTTCTCTTGCCTCCCTGAAGAACACTTCTCCATCCAAGGTTCAAAAACTGTCAGTGTAGAGGGCTCATGGGGATGAAAATCCCTCCCAAATGCATATGTTATGAAAGGCACCATTCATAGCTGATAGCTAAAACCAGAATTTTTAACACTTTCACGAGGACCGAATAGTGTGTTCTTCTCAAAATGTGGAGCTTGAACTCACCTGTATGCATAAGTTAGCATGGTACATGGTGCAAAAATCGGCTAATCCATAGCATCTACTAAGTGCCTTTGGGGGCAGAGCAATTCAGGCAAGCTCAGCTTTCTTTCACTGAAAGCTGAACTAATTTGAGTTGTCTTGTATTAGGCTTAAGCTCAAGATTTCCTCAGCTTGGTGTAAGCAGGGTTCCTTGATTATCTTGCTGCCTTGCTGTGCCTTATTTGTCTCAGTCTTACTCTTTGAGAAAAGAAGGAATTCTTTAATGGTTTGTGGACTACTCTATGGGATTCTTATAACAAGAGTCAGCTGATTTGTAGAAACAAATGGAGAAAACATTTTTAAAAGGCTTTCTTTGAGAAAGCAGTGTCTAAGTGTTATGAATGACCTTGATATCAAAATAATAGATACATCACACGGCTTCTAAGTTAGCCTTTCCGAAATCTCATCTGTACTCTGCTTTTGAAGTAGTTCTTTCAAGGATTATCTCCTCCACCCTCGGCCTCTTCCCTTCATAATTGAAAGTTTATACGGCAGCCATGTGATTTCAATATGGGGAGCTGGCAAATGTGACATCTTGAATTCTCTCCCTGTGCTGTGGGAATGAAGATGTGTGGTGTTACACCAGATAACAACTGTGCAAAGAGTGTTAATGTGGAACAGTGCTGTTGCCAGATGCAACGAGTGTTCAAAATCACATGGGATTTTTTCCCTGTTTTGACCCTCCCACCTGAATTGGGTGGAATTGAGATGAGATGAGCTCAGTTATTAGGCCTATCTGCTTTTAACCTGCTTGGTGTTGCAGAAGGCTGGCTGTAAGTCTGAATGTCCCAGGCTCGGAAATTTGAGTGCTTGCATGTGGCGAGTGGCAGGTCTCGGTGGGGTGGTTAGTTCTGTATTATTGGTATGTATGCTTTCAACATGCACTCTGCTGTAATGTGGCTTTTAATCAGTAAATATATATGGAATGAAATATGGCCCTTGTCCATGCTGCTAGTAAGGTGCACTTGCAAGTCAGAACCCTCGAGAGTAACTGCAGGTGTCACCAAGCACTTGCTGTATGTGCAAAAGGAAAGATGTCCTTTGGAAAATACAGCTCAGATTGTGGGTGGTTAGGAACTGATGCTTTAAATCATGGTCTAGTGCAGGTGGAAGTCATAAACAGTGTTTTTCTCTCCTCTTGCTCTTTACTGTTTTTTCTGTGTTGTAAGTCTGCTTTATCTGCATGTGCCCTAGACATTCAAAGCAGTAATGGAGAAGGTAGCTACAACTGTTCTGTCTCCTAGCCATGGACTGGAGGTACTGAATCTTTATTAATTAGAGCAGTGTGGCACGATATTTTCTTTCCCTGAATAGCATCATGCACAGTAGTATGCTGTTGGAATCTCTTACCAGAGACATAGCTGCAATTTCTAGCCTTAATGTAGCAAAACCAGGACTTTAAAGATTCTTTGGAGGTCTCATTTGTTATTGATGATGATGCCTCTGGTGTATGATGATTTCTGTGAGATGGCTACATTCTGCTTCAGAGGAAGTACCCTGTGCCCATAAGCGAGTCTATCCCTGGCATGCTCTTAGCAGTGGGGTGTGAATTCATTGCAGGGTAGATGTTATTTAAATCATCTCAGAAGTGACTTATGGTGAATGATCTTGACTCAAGATCACCTTCAAGAGCTGTATTTTTCCCATGCTTAATGTTATGTTTGAGATCAGACTTTTAGGATGTTTCCTGCTGGAGCTGAGAGCTGTCCCTGTGAGCAGGGTGGAGGCAGAGTGGTGGTGTGTGCAGGACTTGCCTGGGGGCCAGGAGCAGGAACGATGGCTGTTCCCAGGTTCTGTCTCAAAGCTGCTGTGTACTTGGTGTCAAAAGCTGCCCAACACTGAGGTCCAAAGGACTCTGTCGCTGGAGCAGCTATCAGGTCCAAAGATGTGTCCTGTCAGCAGAGTGGCTGACTTTGGGGGTGACGCAGGTTTGTAATCCTATGGATAGAGCGGATGTCTCCGAGCGTCACCAGCACTCTCACTGCAGACCTGTTCCAACTACGACCTGGAAACTTTACTCCTGCATTTTGTCTCTGCTCTGCTTCTAAATCATTGATACTGCAGAGTGATGTTGGAGTTGAGATCCTGGTCTGAGATTTTTCTGGGAAATGGCTCAGGAAGGAAATTTGACGTACCCCTGAGCTCCTCCACAAAGGGATGTGGGGCTCACCTGTGGGAGGTGATCTGGTGGTGGCTGCATCTGTCCCAGGGCAGCTGTGTTGACAAGGGAGATGTGGATGTGGTTAATGAACACTGTGGATCCTTGAATTCCCTGAGTGTTGTTAAATAGAAATAATTGGCTCAGGAAACCCTGAAAAGTAGAATCAGTGAATATGAGAATATTAGGGGCAAGTAGCTAATATTTATGGTGTGCACCTAGATACGTTTCCCTGGCTCTCTGCTAATACCCTGTAGGAGATGGGATACTGGTCTATGCAGCCCATTGCTATGTTGAGAATGGAGAAGCCTAAACAAAGATGTTTGTGGCAGTTCACACTTTCACTTAAACCTCCTGCTCTTCATGTGGTAATCATTAAATCACATACCATGATGCCAGCTCTATATTTTTAAGTATACCAATATCTCAGTTCCTTCTTAGTGCTTCTCCTCTTTTGTTCAGGAAGACAGTTCTTAGTGTAAAAGATAAATGTATTTGTTCTCATTGTTAATAAACACCTAGCTGTGTTCAATGACAAGACAATGAATCAGTGCAGCAATGCACTGAATAATCTGAGGCTACTTCTCAGATACGTGATGCTGCAGTTCACTGTGGACCAAGCACGAGTTCCTCATGGGTGTGTTGTTTTCTGCTGTCCAGCTCAGTGACAGTTAATTACAGAAGATAAAGGGAACTTTTTTGCAAGCTACACGTGCTGTGAGCAGAGATGAATGGAAAAAGGATTTTGAAAATACCTGAGTCCTCACTTTGGAAAAGGTGGAAAAATGATGTTGGTTAATTCATCCCTGGTGGGATTCTGCTGCTATGGAGTTAATCACAAGACAGATTTGTCCTTATAGTGTGATATTTCTGTAATAGCACTAACTTGCTTATTTAGTGCATAAAAAGGTTTTACAGCTTAGCTATTAAAGAGGTGAGAACCAACCTGGCTGTGCTATGGAAGAGACGTGCTAATGTGATTTCTATGTGAAATGATCCCAGACACTGTGCTCCGTGAAAATATTTTAAAGTTTTGAAACAGTTTGTAGTTTTAGGATTTGAGAGGAAAAGGTGAAATTTTTTCACCTAAGTTCCCCTTTCTTTCCTTTTTTTGCTTTTCACTTGAACTAGACTGTAGAAAAAATTAAACTTATTTGCTTTGACAGACAAATCTCTTTGCAATAGACTTTTTGTTGTTGTTTGGAGTAATTACATTAATTTATTTTTTTGTCTCCAGGCTAAGAATATTCTCCTGCTGCCATCACTGTAGATAAACGTAGGTCCTGGAGTATGTGTCTGTGGTTTTTTTCAGCTTTTTCCCTATGGGCAGATTAAGCATCAATAGGCATTTCCTCCCCTGTGCTACTCTGATCCATACACAGGCAATGATATCTAGGGCTCACCTCCCTTATAAACTGGAGCTTCTCTCTTCACAGAGAAGAATCCAGAGAATTACTCGTAGTAGGGAAATTCTGTGGAGAGTTTCATGTCTGATTTCTTTTCAGCTGTGCAAATTGTTATCCTAGCAAAATTGAAGTGAATATAATTTGTCCTTAAAAACAATTACTTTAATTATTTTTTGCTATGCTGCACTCTGCTGATGGCATATGTGGCCAGTGGGACTTACTTAAAATATGTATGCTCTTAATATCAGCTCAAAAAAAGATCTCAGCTGGAAAAAATTAATGTAATGTAAAAAATTGGATTATTTTTTCCATCTGACCTTGCCTCTATTTAGTTATCTCTGCTTTTGATGTTGAAATTTACAGATTAATAATTGTAGCTGCTTGAGCAAAGTCAGGGCAGAGAACAATTACTGACTGCAAACAAATCTCTTCTGCTCTGCCTTTCCCTCGGTTGGAGCGCAGTGTCTACAGCACTGCTAGAACTGTACATGCGATTACTCACTTTCCTAATAACTCAGGGAAAACTAATTACTTTTCAGGGCTGTTTGCTGCCAAAGGAGGGTTTTCAGTTATCTGCTGTAGCTGAGGTCTACAGGGTATGTTTACGCTGCATCATCGTGATGTCAGACCCCAGTTCATTTTATCAGAGCTGTCTCTGGTGGCAGGAACAGCGCAGCCCAAGCAGCGCAGAGGTGTGGTTAGGGCTACACGTGTTTTCCAGGCTGGTTTTGCAGTCTGTGCTGAATTTGACTCAGTCCTGGCTAACCTGCTATCCATGCCTGAGCGTGGTGCTTTGGACCTACCTTGTCTTGCTCCGTGATACATTGCAGTCAGGCTTGCGGCGCTGTGCGAGCGCATGTCCTTGCTGAGTTGTGCAGTACAGCACGCTGTGACGGTACTGGTGACGTCAAGCCTGCTTCATCCTCAGAGGTGTGTGCTTTGTTGTTATTGAGCTCTCAACTCATCTCCACTGGGCTAAGTTTGGCAAATACTCTTGATTCAGGAACGCTATGAGATGGTCCAGTTTGTAGAATTAAGTCACTATTGCAGGTACTGGCGTGCTGTGGTTGAGCTATGCGTGGATAATGTTTAGGGATTGAAGTCCAGAGATACTGCGGTTACTGAGGCCGAGTAAGAGCTATAAAGGTCAAGTTTGTCAGACCCATAACGGCTAATTGCACGGGACTGTAGGCATGACTTCTGGAAGGTGGTGTTTCAGACAGTCCTTGCAGTGTGCAGCATGTTTCCAGAGTACATGCTGTTCCTGGAAACTAAACTTGAAACTGGCTTTGCCTTTAGGGTTTTGTAGTAGAACAGCCTGTTACAGCATAACTACGTGAATTTTGGACTTGAAAAGACTCTTAATCATCTCAAATCTAATCAGTGCTGTAATTTTCTGAAAACTCAAGATTCAGTTTGGAGCAGAAGCAAAGTCATCTTAGAGAAGATCTAAATCTGTTGGAGAAGGTGGATCCTTAAGCTAGAAGGGTGATAGTCCTCGCCATTGCTGACAGCAATTGAAGAGCTGTTGCCCATGCTAAGCTGTTTTTGTTTTGCATTTGTAGGTTTGAGGGTGCTTTTAACTCAGAGCACTGCCCACCAGATCAAAAGCATGATTGGGAAATTAGATGTTTAATTATTGTCTCATTAGGTATATGGACCTACTGTACAGACCCTCCCTCCCCTGCCCACAGAGTTGTTTGTAAACCTCAAACCTTCAAATATAGGGGTCCTCTGGCTACTTAAGACATTTTAAGAATTAAAGATCAACTGATTTGCCTGTGCAATTTGCAGCCCAGCTGTCTGTTCAAGGCTAGGGATGTTTGAGAGCTTAGTGCTCTATCCAAGCAGGAGTTAAATGCTCTCTGAGTAAGGGGACTTCTCAGTCTTTCATGCCTGCCTCGCCTCATCTCATCTCTCCCTGGATTTCCATGACACTGAAATATCTGATGAATTGTGGAGCTGTGAAGGTGTAGGTGCAAATAACTGCAGTGCTCTTTGAGAACCTTTCCTGTGGAGTGGTAGTGAAAAGGGGTTATATGGCTGTGGCTCCTTTGCGCACACCAGTTACAATTACTGTTACACCACAGATAGCTGCAGTGCTGCTATAATTAGCTGATGACATGGTGAGTGTTGGTGAAATAAACTTTCCTTGGGAATACACAAGCTACTTAGCCAAACACATACTGCCTTTTAAAAGACATCGTTAAAGGGACTTACTCAGTCATTAGCACTATTTTACATGTTCTATATGTTAAAGGATTTCCATTTTCTAATCTAGTGATATAGCCAATGAACCACCTCACTAATAGAGCAGAAGTGAGTTAAAGCAGTGAATTTAAAATATCCTTTAAAATTATTTTTGTCTTAAGTCATTCCAGGAGCTGGATTTTGCCATATGCCCATGTTCCTGTTCCTACCAGCAGCCTGTTCGATCTCACATAGATGTGGCTTTGCATCACATCATATCCTGTCACAACATATGACCCTTCTCTATACTCAGTCCTATCATTGAAGTCAATGTTGCTTATTCTTTTTGCAAGGGTGAACGGCTCAACATGAAGGAAGTCTTGGGGATGGGGACAAAACCTGAGCAGAAGGATGCCCCCTTTCTTCAGCTACTGCCAGCCAAGCCATTAGAGGAAATACAACCATTTTTCTTTGCTCCTCTATTTGCTCCGAGTTTGCCTGCACTATTTCAGCACAGCTGATCCCTGTGCTGGGCGCGCAGCCCTGCCCTGCCTGCATCTTGCCTCATGCTGTTGGCTGTGTGGGGTTTTGGGGCTGTGGAAATGACTGAGCTTTGCTGGGGGGAGGCGTGGGTGCTGGCACAGGGACAGCACATCACCTGTGGAAGGCTGGGGGTTCAGGAGGATAGAAAGGTAATGTCAGCCCTGAGGATCACAGCACTGTGCTCCCCAGGGCCTGGGAGGATTCCCCATAGTCCTGCACTGTCCACCTTGCTCATCTGAAACGGGCCCTGGGCACGAGCAGCAGCTCTGCTGCCCCTTGACTGGGTCTGAGGGCAGAAATGAGCTTGGGCATGAAATTTGGGTGGGAAATCCCAAAGTGCTCATAGGGCAGTTAGCATAGCTACCTGCACCCGAAAAATACTTGGTATTCACTTTGATCTACTTCAAAGGGTGTTTCTTATTGGAGAGATGAACATGTACAAAACATTGCCATCCTGGTCAGAGGTCCCTTATCATATGCAATCAGGATGTAACACTACACATGGGATAGGATCCCGTTTCTGTCAGGAGCTGCTCAGTTCTCAGGTCTGTATTACCACCCCTGTTTCTGTAGCTTCTGCAAGCCCCAGTGGAGGCAGGAACTGTGGGATGCAGGGGTGCTTGTGTTGGCAGGCTGGTAAAACACTTGAGTAAACACTTGTTCCTTCGTATGGTCCAGGAGAATCTCTAATTTAAATGCTGGTGGCTGCAGAAAAGATGCTAATGAAGCGAACCTAGCAGCCTCATTTACCCATATGAAATCATTACCAGTGGATAATTCGTTCTCCTGGAAAATACAATAATAGTAATGTAATATACAGAACACAATACTATCCTCTAATAAGTCTGACAGGCAGATTGCAGTGTCTATTTAGACTGCATTAGCCAGCCAGCAATTTCAAATGCTTTTATGTGCAGACCCTCATTGTTCAACTCCTGCTCTTTGCTGGTTGAACTAAACTGATTAAAGAAAAATGTACTATAGCTGAAAAGTCAAAAAAAGCTAAGAACAACCTTTCTAAACAAAATAACCCTCCCAAATGAACAGCTTTCAGTTGCTTTTGCAGAAATGAAAGTTGCTTTGTTTTTCTTTGGAATGGACAGGGCAATTATGTTTAATTTTGTCCAGGATCTTGGGTTCATAAATGTGGACCTTTATTGCAGGCTACAAGCACTCAAAAAGACTTGTATTACCTGGCTTTTTTTTTTTGCTCTTAGAACATGAGGTGACAGGTCTGTTGAGACAAATGGTACTTGCCATTTAGTGGATAATATATGGACTGTAGCCTCTGAGCACCAGCACTTCCGACGCGTGTTTAAAGCTCATCATGGCTGAAGCTTGCAGTGCCCGAGGGCTGCCTTGATAGAATACTTGGAGCATGTAACTTACGGAGGGCTCTCCTGCTTCTCCTTTGATGTGCATGCAAACTGCTACCCCTCTGCTTAGGCTGATGCAGAGGACATCTGTGTCCTTGATGGCTGTGGTGGAAGGTTCAGGTGCTGGAGTGCTGCTCAGGATCTGCTGTGCTCCAGGCCAGCAAATGTGTAAGGGCTTTTGTGAAGAGTGTGTTGCCAGTGAAAGTAATGCCAGTTGTTGGAGAGCTGTATTTACAGGCTGCCAATCAGTTCGAAGCCTTTATGACTGTGGGAGGTAAATAAGTTGTAGACCCTGAGGCTTTCCTCTCCTCACTTGCATAGCTTCCCAGGGAGCAGATATAGGTAAGAAGCATGGGTGGGGTTGGAGTCTGTGCACCAAATTGCTCAGCAGAAGCGCCGTCCTGATCAACCTATTTGTGAAAGAAGGTGGAGGTCTCACTGGTGCACCCACAGCCCTAGAGGAGTCCTTTCTGTGTCCTGTGCTAGCCCATGGGTTGGAAGAGAACCCAAAAATCCTAATCTCATCTATTTACATGAAGATTACTTGTTTCATTTTTTGATATCTTGATCTGAGGAGCAGCTTATCTTTCCAAAGCAGTGAACTTGTGCTTTTTGTCTCTCCAGATTGCGAACACTGCATGTAGCTAGGACTGTCCTGATGCATTCACTGTTAATCTGGGTTAAACCATTGCAGAGAAACTTGGGTGGGCTCAGGCTTTCCCTTGGTGTGTTTGAATTTGACTCCAGTAACCTGTTCTGATCATCTCAATGGTGAAAAGTGGTCCCGAGTGGGAAAACTTTTTGTCTGTGTGTGTAATGTAAAGCCAATAACTGGTTACTATCTTGAGCAGCACTTGAAGCTGAAATTCAGAAGCTGCAGTATTCAGCCTATTCACTCTACAGCCCGAGTTTGAAAGATGCATACCCGTTTGGCGTTCGAAGAAATACTGGCACAATGTGCTGTTGAATGCTGGCCCACTTCAATTACTGACAGAAAGATAAAACACGTTTTGCTCTTGGCTGGCTTCCTTGCTTGCTGATGCTAATAACATCACGAGCTCAGCGTTTCAGGGGTCATCTTGAGCGAAGCAGAGAGCTGAACCCCCCCAGTCCTGCCTTCCCGCTGCTGTTGCTGCTGCAGGGAAACATTGCTGGGTCAGAGACCAGCATTTGCACTTCAGCAAAGCAAGTGCCAGGTGACCGTAAGGGCTACTGTGCAGTGGGAGTCATGATCCAAAGCGTGGTGGCGGTGGTTCTCCTTCTGACTGGCAGGTTTCTCCATGCACATCTCATCTTTTGTTTTGCACTTGTGCTAAGGTCAGTCTGAAAACCTGCAGGACTGCAGCTTTTACAGCCACTTTGTACACCTTTGTAGGATATGAGGCTGAGGAATACGTACTCATGTATGTGTATGTACATCTATCTTGTCCTTTAGGAAGTTTTATAGTCTTTTCATCATTCTGTAGCACCCCAGGGAGCTTCTGTCTCTGCCAATTAATTTGCTGTGGTTATTTCAATTTTGTTCACAACCTGCTTGACAAACTCTTTAAAGCTAGACTCTTCACATTGGAGAGGGGGAACATGAAGCTGGTCTGTATCACAAGTAACAGTAGGAGACATAATGCTTAGCCATAAAAACTGCACACATGCCTATAAGCTGATGCATGGAAAACTCAAGTGCTTCCTCAGCTGCCTGCCACTATGAATGATAAAGATGATAGAAATAAACTTTAACTTGTTCATTAGTGTGAAAATCAAACAACTGCAAAGCCAGCTTTTACTCTACCTTACTCAGAGTGATTTTGCTGCAACTACTTAATGCTAATTATTTTCCCACATGAAAAAGTGGGACATCCCACATCCCCTACATGTTATTGTCCTGCACAGAAAAGTGATGGTTCTCTTCCAGTCCAGTCATGGGAACTTGTGCTTTTAGCACCTGATAAATGGAGATTGGGTTTTTTCTGGATACCCAAGCAAGATGGAAGGGGCAACACATGTGGTGTAACCAGTGGGAAGAGTCTGTTCCTGCTGAAGTATGGTGATAATTCTGAAAACATTTTGTTGTGAAATGAAAACAAAGAAGTGTCTAAATGTTCAACTGGATCTGTCCACTGTCTCCCTTTTGTCCCTGAAAGAGGAACATTGAATAAAGAATTACTCAGGAATTCAATATCTCTGTTGCTTCTAGCTGCTCTTTAGCAAACTGCATGAGCCTGCAGGTAGCAGAGAGCTGAGGATGAGAGCTGCTGTGCAGTGCTCCGACTGACCTCGGAGAGGCTGCCTCCTCTCTCCCTGCTCACACTGTCAGGCAGGCTTTGACTCATGGATGTTAATTAACCCAAAACTGTTTTTTCATCTTCCACCATGGAATTGTTCTTTCTCAGCGCTTAGACTTTTGTGTGGAGTTGGTTTGTTTATCCCATATCCCCCCAGAGTGGAGAATTTTAATTGTAAGCACCAAATGTCTCTTCCCCTGGCCCAACATATGGCCTTTTATTAGCCTGCTGCTGTAGATCAGTAATTAGCTACACAAGTGATGTTTGCAATCATATTTTCTACCTGGGGAGGTTACGGTAGGCACAGGATGGCAGTGATTCAGCCAGTCCATATACAAACATCATATTGCCAGCTCTGCTCCTGCTAATGCTCCATCTCCTGGCAACTGCCTTTAAGGGTGCTGCATAATTGCTCTGCTGGAAACATTTTCATTAATAATGGAATTTAACTTCTTAACATGCTATTTACTAGATTTCCTTTTTTTAGGTTGACATTAACTATAGTGTTCCAGGGGGTTTTCTGTGCACACAAATGTAACTGTGTGCAGAACTTGGTCCTGTCACCCAGGGTGATGATTCCCCGGGCCCCCAGTGAACTTGCCAGCTGATCTGAGGCAAGGAACTTGGATCCCGCAAATCTAATTTCTGCAAAAAGACTTCATGTTGTTGAACTTAAGTGTTGGAAAAAGCTGCTCTGGGAAAGGGTGGATGTCTTGCACCTCAGTTTCCTCTAGTTTTAGCCCAGTTGATAAAATAATCTCAGTTGTCTGAAAGTTTTGACACTTCAAGCTAATCATAGTGATTTAAAATTATATCACCTCCGAGGATTCACTGTTATACAAAGATCAGCAAGCACGTCTCCTACAAAGAAAAGCTGCTTTGATAAAGTTTTCCGTTGCAGACCCGAGGAATGGTGAGGATGACCTGTGAATCCAAGGGGACCTTGTGTCCCTTCCTGGGAGAGCAGCAGTAGGGGACTGTCCATATCTCAGCTGCTTGGCTCCGTCCCTCAAGGGAGTCAGTGTTTATCAGAGAGCTAAGAGCCGTATCAGCTATGTTTATCAGAAAAGGGATTTTGACTGGTTTTAAATTCCTTAAATTTATTAAAATGTTTTCTTTCTCCTGGTTGTAAATTAAGGCAATGCTTTCAAGACTTTTTAATTTGGGTTGTAACAAGGCTCATTGTACCTGGCAATGATGAATAAAGGGTTTGACTGGAGCATATGCCAATGCACAGAAGACAACAACACTTAAAATAAATGCCCCCAAAGTGCCGTGTTTGGCAGCGACTGCAGGAGAAATGTAGTTAAATGATGCAGTGTTGCCACTGTGCTTATGAGGGACAACAGCATCTTCTGGCTGGTTCAAGGATTTAATTCTGCTGAGCTCCAGCAGTTGTGTGGGCAGTGACCTGCAATCAGTGTCTTGCAGCCACTGATTTGAGCTAAGAGGCTCGTTGCAAATCTCCCTGCAAAAGGCTGTGAATGCAAGGCACTGGCAGCACCAGATGCAGGGACTTTGGAGCTCTGGGGGCTCAGTGGCTTTGAAACCTGGGCTGGAATTTTATTATTTCTTTAAGGTTTCCAGGCTGAATGTGGTCAAGGTGCTGAGTGTCTATAGCTAGAATACAGATCTCATCTCTGCCCCTGCTACAGGATACTACTTACCAAAAGGTGACCCTGCATATTTAATTGCATGTGTGCTGTGTAGCTTAAATCATTTGGATGGAAGAGCAAAGTGCCATTTGCACTAAGACACAGCTTTTGCAGTAGCTGGGTGATTATACCACAAACAGAGCTATTTAAGCATAGCAAATGATACTTCTTTTGCAAGATTGCTCTCTCTTCTCTTTTGCTCTTATGTCTTCTGCCTTAACCTGTAACTGAAACAAAACACAAATATGTTGTCATTTGCAAGAGTTTTGGTAGTAGCGGTAAGATGCCCTGGAAAGGCACGTGTAGTAAAAGCTTGAGGAGTTGTACGGTTTTTGATTAGTAAAAACTTATTTCTTGCCTGTGGGCACAAGTTTTGTTATACCAGCTCTATTAATAAGCTTAAAGAAAGCCAACGAGGTTTTCTAGCAAGCATAGTGCTGTTTTGAAATGAAATGAGGTTGGGGGGTGCGCAGACAATTAATTTATGTAGTAAGCAGCCTGTAAACTTCACCAGAAGGCTTGTGCTTCCTAGTGCTGTTTTCATTTTAGGAGACAAAAAAACCCACAACCTCCAAACACCTGAAAGCACAGGTAAAGCCTGTCACCTCGTGTTTCCAGAAAGGGGTTAACACAGAGGACAGGGCAGCCCAAGGTAGAGAGCAGTGCTGATTCAGGTGTGCAGGAGCAGTCACCTTCTGCTCAGAGAAGCACGTGGGCCTTGCAGGCTTCCTGGCCAGTGCATCTGGGGAAACATCTGGGCACCAGAGCTCCGGGGCTAGAAGCTGAGCCAGGGAGAGTGCTGCACTGGATATCTTGGGGGTCCATGCTATGCAGCAGCTCCATCGTGGTTGGTTTTGCCTTTGCATAATTGTGTGTTTGTGCTTGCAGCGTGACTGAGGCACATGTTGGGCTGGACATGGGCAGGCAGCTCTGCCGTGGTGTTGGAGCAGCTCCAGCATGCCCATGGGAAGTGGCATATGGGACAGCATGTTGCTGGATGCTCTCACACAGGGTGCTGCGGCTGGGCCAGGGTCCCATCCTCCCAGGGAAATAAACATTGCAAACCGCATGCTGCGGCTTAAACCGAGCCTGCTCAGAGCTTGTGTTCACTGGTGTAGTCAAGCTTTTAACCAGACTGTGCAGGGGCATGTGTGATGGTGCTGAGAGCCAGCTATGCTTCTCAAGCAAGCATATTGTCATGGTTTAACCCCAGCTGGCAACTGAGCACCGTGCAGCTGCTCACTAGCTATCCCCCAGTGGGATGGGGGGAGAATCAGAAGGGTAAAAGTGAGGAAACTCATGGGTTGACATAAAGACAGTTTAATAAGTAAAGCAAACCAAGGAATTCATTCCCCACTTCCCATCGGCAGGCAGGTGTTCAGCCGTCTCCAGGACAGCAGGGCTCCATCATGTGTAACAGGTACTTAGGGAGACAAAATACCATAAATCTGAATGTTCCCTCCTTCCATCTTCCCCCAGCTTTATATGCTGAGCGTGATGCCATATGGTACGGAATATCCCTTTGGTGAGTTGGGGTCAGCTGTCCCAGCTGCATCCCCTCCCACCTCCTTGTGCACCCCCAGCCTACTCACTGGTGGGGTGGGGTGAGAAGCAGAAAAGGCCTTGGCTCTGCGTAAGCACTGCTCAGCAACAGCACAAACATCTAAAACATGTCCTTATACTAGCTGCTATGAAGCAAATTAACTCTATTGCATCCAGGCCTTGTGGCAGGAGTGAAAAGTGTGGCAATGTTTCTTCACTCTGAGAAAGCAGGGCCGTTGCAGATGCTGGGGGAAGCTGGGTGGGAGAAATGTCTGCGTGTCTGTGCCGGGGAGCCCTTTTGCTTAAAGGAGTCGGGGTGAATTTTTACCTGAAATGTCTACAGGTGTAAATTTACAGAGTTAGGGAAACAATTAGTATCATTACCTGAAAGAACTACTATGCTGTGGTTGAGAGTAATGGCAACTTAGGATATTGTGAATAATAGAAAATAAAATAATCAAAAAACCAACCTGGCCGGTAGAGGGATTTCTGTTTCCAAACCTCAGTTGAGTGTGTTTGCACTGTCTCTAGTTGCTCCATGTTCTGGGAGGGCTTATTAAACCAGCGCAGTGCTGCAGGAGGTCTGGCAGACAGGTCAGATCTTCCTGGACTTGTTAACTTAGGCCAAAAGTCATGACAGTTGTGACAAACCCTGCCAGACCTGAACTAGCCTCCCAGGAGGAATCGGGGGTGCTGGTGTCATCCGCCTGCAGCCTGGGGAGCCTGCCCATGGCAGCGGTTGGGTTTCTCTAGCATGGGTGTGCAAACACCGAGGAGACAGAGGTGCTGTTGCTTAAGATGATCTAGAAAAAGAGACGACTTTTCCACTTTTCTGAAAATAGATCTTCCCTAAACAAATTCAGTAGTTTAAAGCACACCTGACAACCAGCCTGGCTTTTACAGCGCACTGGGATTTAATGCTGAGTTGAAGGCTTGGTTTGCTTTCAGTAGTTGTTTTCTCATTAGAATTGTGCTAGGGAAACACACTGTCAGTTCAACAGGGAGAGAAATTAGACTAATCCTTTGGGAATTTTCCCATTTTTACTCCAAGATACTGCTTTATTAATGAAACAGAAGAAAATAAGGGATTTCAGAATTTCTTTTACAAAAATGTTGATAAAATAAGCTTGTAACAACTTTTACTTTGAATGAAGAACTGATATGAATTAACCATGATATTTGTTCAATAGTCTTGATTTTTTGATCTGTGTGGGAAAGGTAACACATATGGACCTATCCCAAGGCTAGAAACCTGAGCTGGAAAATCACCTTTAAGACAAAACTAATTTATTCCCCAAGTTACAGCTTCCCACCCACCAGGGCTAATTAATAGCAGAAACATGAAGATGTGTTTGTACTTGCCCACCCAGTTGCCTGTCACCTGTAGGTATGACATCTGCTCCCAGACAGTTGCTGTAAGCTTAAATCTCTGGTTTTCCTCGTGCTGTTTCTAGCGCGTAGCTTTAAGCAGGCTTCAATGTCGACTTACGTGTTTAAAAGCTTTTGCTGTAATTTATCTTCAGTTGTATTAATTGACAAAGTTCTTTGGGCTCTTGCTAGTGTTTCACTGAGCCTGGGCTGCATAAGAAGGAAATGAATGTCACTGCCTTCTCTAGGACAGCGGGACTTTGCGAGCTCATAGTTGAACTGAGACATCCCTTGAGATTGCCTTACAGGCAGCAAAAGTCCTACAGGCTGCATATTAAACTTCCTATTTTTAACTTTATGTCAAGTTTGGAGAGCATAGCAAAACAACCTGACTTTCCCCTGAGGATTCAAGTAGAAATATCAGTCTGTCATTTCAGTTCACTACTTGGGGATTATTAATTACTGCTGAGGACAATTAATCATTTTAAAGAAATTTTCTTGAGAAGGACAGGGACAAATATAAAAGTCTATGGCTGACCCCACACGAGGCCAAGCTAAGGCACTGTGATATGTTAAATCATAATAGTTATTTGCTGCCCTGAGCCTTAGTGATTCAGAGTGTCTTTGGTGGTGTTTGGTGGCTTGGTCCTGTCATTGATGGATGAAACCATAACTTATCTGGGATGGAGGTTTTCTGACCAGTTTGTTCAGTAGTGGTCCCTGATTTTGGGTGAGCGTGGAGAAAGCTCAGCCTGTGACGAGAACCAGCAGGGCTCAACACCGTAGGAATGACTTGTTCCTGCCGTGCTGTGTGGGCAGTTGAGGATGAATGGGCCTTGTGCCTCCTGGCTTTCTTCTCTGTCAGGCCAGCACCACGCGCCCATCTAGGAGGAGGTGTGAGCAGCAGAGGTTGGCTGAGTATCATTTCCTGTAGGTGTGATTGGCTCCGAACTGAGAGATCTCCTGAGTGCTTAAACGTGCCTGATACCAGCTGCTGCTCTCCTACCTGTCATCCCAACTCATACTGATGGCTAGATGCTCTGTGTGTTGCAGATCCAGCCTCCTAATGATGTGGTAAAAAAACAGCTTGATGTGAACTGATTTTCCCCAAGTTTAACTGTTCTTTCTGTGGTCTTGGCAGACCTCATTGCCATGATGTTTATCCCCACCTTTATGAAAACAAGGGAGTTGATTCTTTTCCTAGGGCTCTCAGCCATGCCATAGGTGTGCTGGAAGTAGACACCAACCTTGAGAGATCCAGGTCCCTTCCCCGCACCACCTCTGAATGTATGTTCGATGTTGGCAAAAGCATCTTCCACTGGTTTAATAGAGGATTTACCCAAGGGTGATGTAAAACCGGGAGCATCAAGAGCTACGGTATACATAGAGGAGAATGGAGAAGAGGAAGGGGTCAGTGAAGCCAATAGTATAAAGACTTGTTTTGTTAAAGTAATATTATAATTTATATAATTTTCAAACTATTAGCCCAGCTGAGCACTGGTCTGATCCAGTAGTGCATCTACAGCGTTTCAGTGCATGGCCCAGCTCGTTGCTCCCAGCCGTCCATGTTGTGAGCTCATCCCAAGCCTCCTACTGAGGAAAAACATCCTGTCTCTCAAGCGGGAGAAACCAGGTGCCTGTGGCCCTTACCCAATAGGCCTGCCGTGCCCGTGGGTGCTTCTTTCCCTCAGACCGCGGTGCAGGTGTTAACGTAAAACCGCAAATCTCTCAACGAGTGTAATAACAGAACTTCTGTAGGCATGTGCAGGGCAATTATATGTATTGATTTCCAATAAACAGATGTTTCAGAGCTAAGTGGAATGTATTTTGGAAACATATCAGATCAAGTATGCTTTATAAATAAATCATAGCTGTGATGCTATGAGACTATCTTTATGAATAAATTGGACTGCCTGGGGTCAAGCACACTTTCTTTAGGTCTTTGTAAATATGAGAGAAAAGTCACTTTTATGTCTATACTGTAACTTGTCTAGAAAAGTGGGGCAGACTCTACAGTGGGAAGGAGCACCAGCAAGTTGCTAGTTGTAAAGAAAGTAGTCGGATAACTCTGCCCCGCCTTTTTTTTTTTTTTCAGAGAAATTTCTCTCTGGAGTTAACAGGCAATACTTTAGTTTCTCACCACAAGTCCCACAGGCTATGTCAGTGGTCAAATAAGCTTCTTTATCAATTCACTCTGTCCCCCGTTAACCTGGTTTTGTCCCACTCTGGCTTGTCTTAAGGAGCATTGAAATGGAGCTGTCTGATGGTTTAAATGTCTTCTGCAAGTGAAGACTGTTGTGCAGCGAGATCAGTTGCAATGGATATTTGGGGTTTTGAGACCCAGGTGTTTGGAATTGTTTCCTGAGGAAGTACAGAGAATAAACATAGTGTGACAGTGTGTCTCCCAGTGGAAGATCCCTCATCTCGCAAGCACTTAAGTAGAAAATATGACCGCCTGCGTGCCCAGGCGTCTGTCACGTACCACGCAGCTGGTATCCTCTCTCTCCTGGGGAGTTCTTGGTAGACCAGAGTGGTGCTTTAGCATCTGACCTGAGTTAGAGGTGAAGTGCTCCACGGGCAAGGACAGTGTCAGATCGGGGTCTTTGTTTCATTCATGCAGCAAAAGGCTGGTGCAGCTCTTCGTGCCGCAGATGACTTCCTTAGCCATGGCTGCTGTGCTGCTGCCTGCCTGTGTTTTGCCCAGAGCCTGCAAATACCGTGAACTCGATGCAGCAACACTTTTTTTTTTTTCCTGCACAAGGTTGTTGAGGACAGATGAACTTCTACATAAGTAAAGTTTACTCCTGCAGGCATGCAAGCCCCAGTGCTGGCTCTTACTTGAAGCTGGCAGGTTTTGGTTCTAGCCTTCCATTAATCAAATTTCTGAGTTCCTGGTTTGTTCTTTTTCCTGTCAAACTTTCACTGAGCTAAATGGGCATTTAGCAAGAATAAATCTGTAAGAAACCCTAATACAGAGCAGCTGTTGCTATCTTGAGAGAAACATCAATGTGAATTTTCCCTCAAGGTATGTGTTTCAAAACAGAAAATGTTTTGACAGCAGCTGGCCCATAGGTGGGAAACTGAATCGTGCTTTAAGAGAGGGGACTGATTAAAATCCCCCTCTGCCTTAACAACCTGCCATTGTACCAGACAAGGAAAGGCAAAGACCTCCTTGGCCGGTTGGTCTGGCTTCCTCCCGTTGCGGAAAACCACCTTGTACAGCACGTTCATGAACTTCAAGTGCCCTCTTAAAAGCCATATTTCTGCTGGGAAACTGTTCCAGAGCCTCCCTGTGCCCATCAAACCTTTCTGATTTCTAGGTTATGTGTATTCTTGGCCATATTTATCTGTACTGGGCTCCAATGCTGTCCTATAAATACCTCAGGGATGATCATATTCCCTCTTGCATTTGGTTTTGCTAGGTTTAAATGGGCCAAGCTGCTTTAGTCTTTGTCGCGCACAGCTCCGTTCGTCGGCCGATCCTGCTGACCCCGCTCTGTACCTGTTCCAGATGGACTTCATTTCACTCAAATGCTGTAATGCAAGCAAGCCACTTTCTTTAAATATAAAAATCTTTCAGGTTGACAAGCTTAAAGATCAACATCTTGTCTGGCATAAGGCTGGAGTCTGCAAATTCAGCATTTGGACTTAAATAGTTTTTCATTTTTCACACATTTAAAAAAATGCAGTATACACACTAAACAGATGATGCTCAGCAGGGCACTGTATAAGCTGCTTTCTGTTGTGTATTGCTCTCAGTGATGGATGAAAATTAGGCTTCAGGAGTCACTGGCAACCTTTCTTCTGGATGTTGTGTATCCAGATCTATGGCAGGGGACATTTTTTGGTGATTTCATTTTCAACTCTTGTGCCAGCACATCTTAAAGTGCCTGTTTAGCTCTGCCAATCTCCAGAGAGGCTGAGAAAATGTAGAAACATTTGGATCCGCATACCTTGAAGGGTTTATGAAGTTCGCACCCAGCTATGAGCCTGGCAAGTGCCAACTAATGGAAGCTATCACACTAGCTAAGACTTATATGGTTGGTTTTGTCCGTTATCTCTCTGACAGTATCCCAGGGCCAATGCTTCACAGGGACCTCTCACACAGCAGCAGCAGATCAATGCTTCTGTAGGAAAAGCTTCTTCCCAACCTCCAATAATTGGCTTATTCCCTAAAGAGGGAGTGTTATATTCCTCATAAAATGTGTCATCCAGTACCTGTGGATGGTTTTTTTATTATAAATAGATGATCCTTTGTGGATTTGTCTTTTCCAATATAAGGTACTTTTACAGTGAGTTTCAAAGGTTTTTATAGCTGAATTGTGCAAGGAGAAAATATTGCGAATTTTGGAAATGCTGGGATCCAGTTATGTCAGGCTTCTTTTTATGAATTGCATGGAAAACACAGCGCTATGCAACCCGTTCAGTGAAGGTTGAGATTTTTGTAATACAAGTTTTTCTCTGGTCTTCTAATAGTAAGAATTACATGAATTTATTAAGGCTTGTATTAATATCCTTAGTTCCACTTCATTACTGAACCTTAAATTAAGCTCAAATAATTGGTAGAATAAAAGATTACCAGGAACATGGGAGTTAAATGATTTCTGATACTTTTTTTGGAATGAGTATGGATGTGAATGAAGCAGCAGAGCAGCAGTTTTGAGGTGACTGGTTCCTGAAGCTGGTGTAACCGTGCTGTTAATTAACATTTTGCAGTGCTTTGAAAATGTAAATTGCTCCAGGAATGTTAAGTATTATTATTATGGCAGTCTTGAAAAGTAATAACTTAATCTATGAAATTATGAGTCCATTCTTCAGAATTACAAGTGGGACCATGATGTGGCAGCTAGAGTAGCAAACTGCAATTTGGAACACTGGGTTCAGCTCTCAGGGCTTTATAGTGGGGTCTGTCTGAGGTCAGCTCATGGCTGTTGGCTGCTCAATGATGAGTGACCTGGAAGAAGGGTAAGGAAGATGAGGACAGGTCATTCATGGAGAGCCATCAAGTTGCTCGTTGAATTAGCACAAGCAAATGGTATGTAAAGTGTTACTTGTAAAAGCAGGTATTTGGGTACAGAGAATTGAGAGGGTGGCCTATCTGAGAAGCAGCAAGTCTGAAAAAGTGTAGGGCTACTGACTAGTCAGCTGAACCAGAGCTCTCAGGATTTACTCGGAGCAACTCCTTGTTCCCATCCATCGTGCCCGCACTTATGGGTGCGATAGGGGTGTGACTGCTTCCCCAGCAGTGAAGATCCAGCCCGGGCAGCTCCTTGCTGGTCACTGAATACAGACAAGTGCTGTCTGTGGGAGGCCAGACACAGAAATTTGGAGAAATAGTAAGGTGATTATGTTTTGTCCGAAATTAGCACTGGTGTGGTCTCTTGTAAAATATGTGAGGCAGTTTCTGATACCTGTAATCAAAAAAAGATATTGGGGGTGGAGGCGGGGGGGACGACACGGACCATGCTATTCTCTGACTTATCTCTGACATGAGAATGACCAGAAAATGTGTCTTTTATAATGAGAGGCTCCAGGAATTTGATTAATCAACGTGTGATTTGATCTATTTAGTGTCTAGATGGAGAACAGCTCTTTAATGTATAGCGAGATCCAGTGACTGGAAATGAAAGGTGGGCACATTCTGACCAGAAATAAATTGAAGTTTAACTGTGAAGGTAATTAGCCATGGGAACAGTATCTGATACTGAGGATTATGGTGAACTCTCTGTCACTAGGAGTGTTGAAATCAAGATTGAATGCTTCTCCGCTCCAGCTTTCATGGAAATTGATTCAGGACTATGTCTTGGTCTGTGTTATGTAGAATACCCAAACAGGTAATAATAGCGGCCTTATTCATTCACTGTGCGACTTTGGGCGGGTTTAGTGGCAATGTTGCAATTCTGAGTACTATTAATGAAGTCCCAGCTCTAGGGGTGTTCAAAGGCAAAATTATGACTGAATTCGCCAGGGCCAAGGTTTCCCTTATGCTGACTTTTAAGAGTGTTGAACAGTCCAAAGCCTATTCATTTCAACTGTAGGTTGCTCAGCAGCTGTGAAAATACAGCAGTCAGCTGGGAAAATGAGTGTCCCCAGAACTAGGGGGCAAGAAGAGCCATATCTTCAAATTTTGCCTTATCTTTGCTCTGAGGATGAGGTTAGTGTCCTGTGAAACAGGAGTTAATATTGACCGTTATCTCCCAAGGACACGTACGTGACCTAATGAGCTTTTGGAACAAGTCTCGCGGAAAGGTGCATGCGGTTAAAACCTCTCCCCCCTGGTGCTGCCAGGCGCCTGACGCTCACTGTGCTGCCTGACGCAGAGCGGCTGAGCTGACCTACCGTCTGCCCAGAAAACACGAGGTCTGTCTTGCAAAAAAAAAAAAAAAAAAAAGTCAGGATTTAGTGTGTGTCTGTCTGAAACTTTTCAAACTCCTTTGTGTAAAACCCAGAGGAGAAGCTGTGCAGGTGATGCATCCAAGTGCTGCTCCGAGCTGGGCAGAGCAGAACTCTGAACAGGCAGTGCTGCAGGAGGAAACTTGAGCATCACCTCTCTGGTTTTTGTTGGTTTTGTTTTATTTTTGGGGTTTTTGTTGGTTTTTTTAGGGGGAGGCTTTTTTTTTTAACAGCAATTCTATTGAAGCAGTGTTTTCCAACAGTGACATTTTTACCTAAGCAGTTCTTGGTAAGAGCAGAATGGTCCCTGGCCAAGAAGGACCCTTTGAGGTATGCTGCCTCTCACAGGGATGGAGATGGTTTGATGCAGGTCAGCTAGATGGGGATGTTGCATTAGTGTGCATGTTCTCTAGTGAGAGGATAAAGGGGGGATTTGTGTTCTTGAAGTTTCCTTGATTTGCCTGAAATCATCTCTGTCATCAGGGTATCTGCTAAGTGGAGGATGTTGCTGTTATTGCTCTCTGGTGGGGTGCAGCAAAGAACTAGTCACCAGAAGATGACAGTATCAAAACAAGACCGCTTGTGCACAAAATGCTTATATTTGCATACAAACTACCTAACCCATTATTAATAGATACTTCTTGCATATATGGGGAAACTAAGCATTGCTGGTTACTCCAAATGAACAGGCATCAAAATTTGACCTATCCAAAGTCACACATTGAAGCAGGAAGCAAAAGCCAAGAATAGATTCAAGGTCCTGAACTTCCCCGACCTCTAGAATGGGAGCCAAATTTCATCTCTCTCTTGTAATTATGGTCAAAGCCTGGGCTGGAAATGAGAAACACTGATTTCTGTTTCTGCTCTGCAGTAGATTTACCGTATGACCTTGGAGGGAAATGTGTCCTTCTGTGTCTCAGTTTACCTTCCCACTAATGGAGATAATTGTACTAGTATGCAGTAAGCTTTAATGGACTTTGTTCCTGCACCTACTGATGTTAATGGCTCTCCTTGCAATGGGAAGAAGATCAGATGTACCATTTTTAGAGTGTCTGGATGAAAGGATGTTGTAGAAGTGAGACAGATATTATTTGTTTTAACATATGGGCCCAAATAATAGCCACAAATGCTTGAGAGTTGATTGCTCACATGGATAGTAAGGGATAACAATTCAGTCTTGGGAACAACAGCTGCCTCAACTCTCCTTGTGGTGCTGCTGTGTGAACATGTGGTCTTACCTGGCCCAGGTGCTGCTGAAGCACTGGGAAGCTTAGGAGGGGATTTGTAAGAAATCCAAGACCCAAATCTGTCAGTAATTCACTGACCCAGGTGAGTGCTACACTGTGATGCTAATGTGTGGTTGTAGTGAAAAAATACAGTGTGCGGAGAGTTCCTGGCTGTGCAGGGTTCTGCCTTGAGCCTTATTTTCCTCTTTAGGAAAACCAGCCTGTGCATTCCTCCAAGCTAGCTGGTTTTTCAAGTATACAGAAGTGGGACAACTACTTGCAAATATAAAGCTGACACCGACTCACCATGGTTTATAATGCTGAGCTAGAAAAGTTAGCAGTCCCAGAACCATGGAGATGAGTGCAGCACCACTTACCGCTCCGCACCCTTCTCAGCATTACGGTGGTCTGGGCAGCTCTTCCAAAAAACTAAGCTAATGTTGCAAAGCGTATGTGATGTGTTTCCCGGTAACTGGTGTCACAGAGTGGAATATTTCTGGCACGCGTAACAATGTTTCTCTGTTCTTCTGTTAGTAGATGAGGTCTAAGCACTACTATCAGTTTATACCTTTTGTGCTGATTCTTTGTTTCCTAGGCCAAGGGGAAATAAATCACCATTCGATCTGCTGACCAACCAAAAGTCTGTACAAGTAAATGATCCCACAAAGACTCTTTCTGTACATTTTACTTTGAAGTTTTTCAGAACCTGATTAAGTAGTCCCTATTTTGAAGTATCTAAGTTGGTCAGGTTTCAGTGTGTTGATATTTCAATACTAGCACTGGAGATCCCTGGAGCAATCGCTTATTGATGAATACTTGGTTTCCATGCACAGTGTGGGACTGTGGTTGCCTGATGGAGATGTGCAACTACATCCAAACCTGCACTGTCGCTGTAGTTTGTCAGTAACTGCCATAGGTTCCTTTGAGATTTTGCCAGATGAACAATTGCATGCTAAAGAGAGCCTCCATCCCAAAAAGCTTATAACTTGGAGGGGACAAAGGGAGATTTAAGTCTCCAAAGTTCTTAGGTCGGAGCAACAACGCTCTCCATTCCTCCTATCCAGGAGCAAGGGCAGGATTGTTTGCTTGCCATTATGAAGCTTTACACATTTGCATGCACCCTCACCACCACTTTTTTGATTCTAAAATGATTTTCTCATAAAAGTGCCCTTGATCTCTAGCCTGAGACTCTGATGCATATTTATAACCCTTCCTCTGTACTTTCTTGTCACTTGACTTTACCAAATCCCAGTCCGTGTCTGAGCTGACAATATAAAGCACAAGCTGCAGCCTGAGTGGGGATGAGGGCTGGAAGGACTCTCTTGCTTTGAATTACTCTGTTCTACTTTGAGCTCTACATGTGTAAGGGGCATCATTTTGCTGCCTGCTAATGAAGACATCCAGTGGGATGTAATCTGTGCTTAATCAAATCCCTCCAAGACACCTGGTTGACTTCCACTGCACAGCTAGCTGAGGTCCTCTGTGGGCAAGCAGTAAGTGGCAAAATCCCCCAACAGAGTCCCTCTGCCCCCAGATCCTTTCCAGATATATATCCCTATGACACTGCAAAGCAGAGGCCAACTCTTAGCCAGTGTTACCTGTCACAGCTCCGTCACCTGATTCAGTCTGCCCTCACAAAGGATTTGTGCCTTGCTGTTCAGCAACAGCCAAGAGAAATTGGGATTTGTCAGACAGCTCCCAATCTCTGGAGCCACACCGGGGAAATCGGGCATCGGAATTCTTGCACCTCAGCACAAGCGGTGTGCGAAGCCTGCATGCAATCTCTGATGCTCAGGCCATGGCCGTGAGGGTCCTGACAGCCTCACAGCTAGTTTCCTTTTTTTGCCTGAGAAGCAAAGCACAAAGCATGATGGTGTTGCATCGCCAAGCCCTGGGGGTTATAATTCAGCAATTCAGTGCACCATGCACTGTAATCCTGGGGACTATTAAGACAGCGCAGCAAGTTAGGGGAAAGGCTGTTGGGAAGAGCTGTAAAACGGCAGTGTGTCCTTGGATGTGAGTCATGGAGCTCTCCATATGCTGAGAGTAATGAGCATTTGTATTCAGACGATTTCCCAAGCTCTGTTGTTGAATGCTGGGGAAGAAAAAGTATTTACTGTTGTTTTTCCAGGCAGGAACAAACTGCAGGGTGGTCTATTGAGCTGCTATCTGGAAGCTGCTCTTAGAGATGTGTTTATTGGGCTCTTTTGCTTGTTCTCTGCTTGCACAGAGGCAGAGCGCTCTGTGCTTTCTTCCACCCACTGTTGGTGCGAGACAAAACACGATTCTCTGCACAGGTCTCAGCAAAAGGCCTAGTTATGGTTGGACGGGTGGGTGCCTACGTGCCGGTCTTTATAACAGATACTTCTGGTGTCTGCTAGACATGAAGCATGTTCAGACACAGAGAAACACTACCTGCCTTCAAGGGTGTTTGCTTTTGGAGTTTTGTTGGTGGGTTTTTTTGTGTTTGGTGGGTTGCTTTTTTTCTTGTTGTTGGGTTTGTTGTTGTTTTGCAGTTTTTTTTAAGCTGCAAAATAAGCATTTGCTGTGGCTTAGAGCCATGACTTGTCCTTCACTATCTGACCTGTCAGGGTCCTGGCATCCTGTCTTCTGGGGATGAGAGAAAAAAAAGTTCCTCATGAGCTATGCTGCAGAGCTGTCAGCCAGGAGTTGCTGCATGGGTGTCTTCTCCTCTGCTTCTTTGTATTGCACTGTGGTGATGCCCCGGCAGAGTTTCTCTTCCTGGCAAGCCTTCTCAAGAAGTGCTGAAAGAGCAGGGAGGTCTCTGAAGGCATGGAAGGCCCTTTGTGTTGTAGGCTTTATCCATTGACTCAACACATGTTTTGATGATGCTGTGACAATTCAGGTGTGGTGCTGAATGGGATGCACCAGTTGGTGCCATGGGTCAGCTGTTGACTGCTGGCTGAGAGCACAGCTAAGGCCACTCCACTGAATTCACCAGCTGTATCAGTTAAATGACTGCATGCTTCATCAGAAGCTGCTGCTTTATGAAAGCTGTAGAAGCTATCATCTCCACTGGGAAGACTTATTTCTGAGCTTCTCCTGTAGAGCAGGTGTGAATTTTAAAGAATTGGGGTCATCTTTAGTTAAGTGCCCTCAGCATCAATCAGTCACCAATATTTCAGCTCCCTTCCCTGGTGCCTTTGGAGGCATCCGACATCCATCAAATAAAGCAGCCTCCAGATGGCCCCAACATATGGTCCATGTCTCAGAATAGCTGAAATCTAAATGCTTGCCTCCTTGGGAAGATGTGGCCCCTTGCTGAGTCTCGGCATCCAAGGGAGATGCCTGCTGCTTTAATCAATGTGTGTTCTGTTTTTTTCTGCTTTGTCATAGTCATAATAATAAGCAAGTCTCGCTTCGGCATCCCTAGCTGCAAGAACCTTTCTGTGCTTGAAATACTAAATGCCTGTCAGTCCCTTTGTTTCCTCTTGTCTTTTCCCTCATTGCTAGGACCCTACTGATCTCCTCAATCCTGACAGCGCTAATTACCCTTCTCTTCCCTCCTGCTATTGCTGCCTTTCCTTTCTTCTTCTAATCTCTTATTTGTAAAAATCACCAAGGGTGAAGGAAGAGTAAATATCAATAAAGCAATTCAAGGTGCTCGTGATGTTTCTAAGGGCTGCCCAAGCTCCTACCTGGGGAATGGCAATTAGTGATGGCAGTTATTGGTCTGTCCCACTTTGCACCGAAGTTTGTCTCGGTCTGTCATCTCTTCATTCCTTTGTCCTCGCTCCGCTTAGCGTTGTGAAACAGCAAAGCAATTTCTGAGCCTTCCGGGATATGCCTTCAAAACTTGTGGTCCCTTAAATCTTCTACCTGCTGTTGATACTGTAGTCCTATCGTGCCTAGGAGTGACACAGCGTAAGTGCTAGGAGCTGGGCAGGACCCATGGAAAAGTGGTCTTGCAGCCTTTAGTCGCTGTTTTCCTTGTCCCTGCTGAAGCCTGTTGGGGAGGGAAAGTCTCCAGAGGATGATGTGCTTCTGTAACTTCTGCTCCCTGTTAAAGTAGCAAGTCATTTAAAAATAAGTTAAATTATTGGAGCTGGATGGAAAAAAGTGCCTGCACAAAAACTTCAGATGGAAACCTTCCACTAATTCTGTAAATATATTTATAAGATGAGAATATGCCATTCCTTTAAAAGTGACACGTGACTAAGCATGTGATGGTGTTGCCACATTTAGGATGTGTAAGTAGTTATGATTTGTACCTATTTGATTTGTGTGTGGAAGTATTTGTCCAAGACTTACCTAAATAAAAATTTTGGTAAAAATTCCCATTGATGAAAAGGCCTGTCTCTGCAAATACAAAAACTGTGGAGGAGTTATGGTAGTGGTAGATGTCTGTCATTCTGCAAGGTTCATAAACTTCATGAAGTTTATCTTGTGAGCAATGTAACTTTGTGTTGCAGATGTTAGAGCCTGAACAACTTGCCTGGGACCCCAGCCTCCAGGTCCCTAATGCCATTGACCCGCTGAGCTCTGCACAGGATCATTATTGCAAAACCGTATCCACGTACCCTCCAGACTCTGAGATTGCAATTCAAATGGTGCAATCTACTGGCACGAGACCTTGCCTTGTGTGCTTGTCTGTGTAATCTATGGCCCAATACATTTAGCCTGTGGCATCCACTCAGAAGACCATTGCTTTTTATCTAGCTTAGCGGTAGTTCTCTGCCCTGTGTTTGAAAATCAAGGCAGATGCTCCCCAGACTGTAGCTTTGTCTTTGGGTTTTTGAAAGTGGAGATGAGAATGAGATTCTGCAATGCAGGAAGGAGTTACTGGTACCATGGTTTCTCTTTCACTTTCTGTGAACCTTCATGCTTCGTGGAGCTCAAAATTGAAAGAAAGAAGTCTCATTTTCTCCAGCCCAAGCTAGTCTTGGCTGCACAGAGGTGTGGATTGACAGTCCTGGGGCTTCATGTCCCACCACTGTGACACTGGACTGACAGCAGGTGATGTGCAGCCTGCATATGGGCTATCTCTTGAGATGAGACCTTTCTTTAATCTGTCTGTTTGCTGATGCTTGTCCTCTCTGCTGCACCTGCCAGCAGGGATTCCTGTTATTACCCACTGCATCGATAGGTTAAATCAGATATATCAAGTTTGTTACCTAAGTCACCAAAAAGCTATCACATAGCAACAGCTTCCCAGCATGACCTTACAACTGCCCCTACCTCACCACTTCCCTTCCCCAGAGGTAGCAACACATACACGCGTGCTGTAGAGTGGTTCCTTTGTGTGCAGATGACAGCATATTCATGTCTTTTGTAAATTATTTACAAGTTTTAATGCTTATGTGCAGGTGGAATAGGGCCTCATATTGTGCCAGTATTGGGATTACATTAATGAATTTAGGCTTGAAGTTAGAAAAGAGTTTGTGATGAGTAAAAGGGCAACATTCCGGAACAGCTTCCAATAGGAGTAGTAGCCTGCCTGTGTTTCTTCAGATGGCTTTTAAGCATTTATGGTGAGCCCATATGAAGTGATGATTCATGCTAGTGGGTGTGTGGGACAGGGCACTTGACGTTTTGGGGCCGTAGCAGTTGTCTGTGGGCCTCATTCAACGTCATATTTGCAATGGCTTTATTTACTTTCTCTTTCTGAAATGGAACTTCAGTAATCTGTGTTATTTGTGATCGCTTTATCCAGCTCACAGAGTAACCATGCCTCTGATGTAGTCACTGGAGTGGCTCTGTGCAGAGCAGCAGGGCTAGAGCCTGGCACAGTGCTGTGCAGACATCGCTGTTTGGCTTTGGAGAGGCTTTTGTACCTGGAAGCGTCCCAATGACATTTGTGTGAGCAAGAGGCACTAAGCTCCGTGGGTCTGTGCTGATGGTTACCTTCGTGCTGTAGACACCTGGGCAGGTTTGGCTTCAAGGAGCCCCTCCTTGGCTGCGTGGGCAGGCAGGACTGGCAGGGCGGCTGCTGAAGCAGACCAGGAGAGTGTCTGGGATGTCTCTGCATCCCAATCCCATGTTTTCCCTCTACCTGAATCCCCCCTCACTTTCCCCCTGCTGCTCCCAAATACTCCATCCCTCTCCCCCCTGCTTCTCTTGCAGCTCAGTCGCACCTCCCTACCCCATACCTCACTGCCAGCAGCAGAGTTGCGTAGGTAGCTCCTTTAAAATGTGTTGGTGCCCTCTCATCAGTGAGCAGTGGGAACTGCAGTAAGCACGGGCAGCCTGGCACCTTCCTTGCACCTCATCATACTGGTTCCGCTTCATCATTGAAGGCAGATGCCTTTTATAATTGATGCTGATAATGGCCATAAGACATGTCATTTACAAGATGTGAGATGGTAGCTAGCAGAGGGAGAGAAAAATCTTTCTAACCAATATGGTTATATCGGCACTAGTTTGATGCCAAGGTTGGTTCTTGGTTAAATTGGGACCCCACTTTGTGTGCTTATGTCTACTGGAAGAAAAAAAAAATTCTTAGTGTTATTTCTATGGTCTTTCTATATGCAAGGCATACAGCATAAAAAACATTTCTAGGTGTAATATTTCGGACTGACTGTAGTGCTATACTAAGACAAGTCAATTCATTCTGTCTCCACTGAGAAGTAGAAAGAAAATCTCCACGGCTGTCATGCTTCATCAGCTTTCCTAATCACTTTGAACATGTCTTTCTGAAGATGCCATCCCTGTTGTCTCACATGCCAAATAATTTATACTGTATTTTGAAGACCACTGATGGTATATGGGTGTAAGGGAGTGTGTTACATCTCCAGCAGACACTTAGGAAGGTTTCAAAGGTGGTAATCTCCTTATTTCTGTGGTTATTCTCTGTGCATTTATTGGTAGGTTGATGGGTATGAATAAAAGCTTGTGGTTTTTCATTGAGGCCTTGTTGGGTCTGTTCATGAAGAGGATGCATTATGAAAGAGTAGCCTTTGTTCTTTTACATTCACCCTTGAATAAGAAAACATAAGAAACTTGTTTGTACGAGCAGATACTGGAAAAGATAATGTTCTGGAAAACCTTATAAAGTAAAGCTGGGACCTGGGGAGAAGGGGTGGTGGGAGGTGTGGAGGGACTTCTGACACAGCTTATTCATGTAGGTGTGGGGTCTGGGACCAATTTCCCTGTGAACACAGTGCAACCAGGAAGTGCTTTTCTGTGGATGCTCTGGGTCGGTTTTATGCCAACCATGTGGTGTGCCAGCCTGGCTCAGTATTCCTGGGCAGTCAGAGGTTAAACTGTAACTCACGCTTTAAGTGATGCAGAGCCTTTTGCCTGCGTTTGAGACTGCATAAAGGTGTATGGATGTAGCCAGTGTGTGTTTTTGTCAAATTTTGGATTTAGGTCTTTTTCTGCCCCACTTTCTCTTTAAAATCTTCATTTACAAAACTTCATTTTACAGTTTTTACCAGTTAGAAAGTTATATTAAAATCAGCTAGAAAAAGAAGAGACTGTGAGTTCTCAGCACACCTGAGATGGGATATGCTAGGGATACTGACCGATTTAAGACAAAAAAATTTTAATGTGTTAGAAGAACTTTTTGAGTGTGATCCATCTCAGCCTGTGGCTTCCCCACTGCATGATGTGAATGCACTTGAGGACTGGTGTTGAAAGCACGCTCGCAGCATGATGTTACTGTGGAAGAGTCATTGCATACTCGGTACGTGGATAGAATTGTGAATTGGACTTTTTTTTCCTTATGATGTTTTATATCTTCATTAAAAATACATATGTACCTAATATCTGTAAATGGCAAATGTGTGAATCAGAAGCTTATAGATACTATATTTTGAGGATACTCCATTTCTTATGCAGCAATTAATCTGAAATACCATAAGAAAATCTGTATTATCTCCTTTCTGAGAATTTGCAAGTAGGGCTTTGAACAAAAATAGAGTTTTAGTGGAGGCAAGTATCAGTTCTCCAGGTAATCTGACAAACCTTTGCTGTTATGCCACATGGTCTGCAAATGCTCGTTTCCTACACAGTTTTTCTTAGTGGGAAATGTGAAATTTTTTCCCCAAGTAGTCAGCCACACTACTGCACTTCTTCAAAACTGGGGGGGAGGGGGGGAAAAAAATCAATGGCATTTTTTTCTAGAGAATGTCATAATGAAACAAATTGTGTGCAGAGGAAAAAAATATTCAACCCGTGCTTGCCTACAGGTATGGCAGAGCGCAGGCAGACTAGGCACACATCCTTATTTCTCAGCTTCTGTAGTCCCCAGACTGGCATTCTGGAGCTCCCACCCTGAGACATGGGCTGTGCTCTTCTCTTTGTGGATACCAGCCAGACCATGTTGGAAATGCTGGACTATTAATGGTTACAGGAAGGAGATCCCTCTATGGGAAGCTACTTCAGGCATTGCAAGGTGTCTCATTTCTTGTGACTGCAGAAGCCCACCAGCAACATCTATACAGGTATGATAGGAGCCAGAAGGGACCAAACTGAGTGGAGAAGAAGGGAGTGGTGGTGGGGAGAAGCAGGAGTGGTGGTGGTTGTTCACCTGCGGTGGAATGGCAGGAGCAAATGGGTAAAACCCCACCAAGCCACGTAAACACAGCGCTTTGTGCTTATGTACCAACTTCTCCCCCAAAAGGTCTGTAAGCCATGTACAACACTCACCAGTTCTCTTGATGCGCTCACAAGGTTACCTTATGTGGTCCCCAAGGCAGGGGTGTGTATGTGTCTGTGAACATGAGCAATGGAAAGTACCTCTTAGGAGAAGAGGGCACTTGCCCAGCCTCAACTCCCAGCTAATCTCTGCACCACCACTCTGGTAGATGAGAAACAAACCCTGTCTTTCCTGAATAGCTGAATATCCAATGAACTGAAAGCTCATTGAAACCACATAGCTTTGTTTTGTTTTTCCTTGAACCATAACTGAGTCTGAACTGCTGTTTCAGACTCTGTTGAACTCTGTCTGCAGCAACATGAGTCAAAACTGAATCTAGAACTGCAGCAAGACATTAAGCTGGTGATAAGAGTTTTACTTGGAGAATCTTTATTAGTACTGTGATGCAAAGGTGCAAAGACCAAAAGAATTGAACGGGCTGTCGTCTTGCTCTGTGTTATTTTGGGATTTTTCTGGTCGGATAACTTCCATTGTGATGGGATCTCAAAAGTTTTACAGGACGGAACTCATATCTTCTTAAAGAGCTTACAGTGTAAGGCTCTAGTCCTCAGGACTTGTCCATACCTGCTAGCCCACGTGGGCTGAGCTGCTTCATTGCAGGTTTTAGCTCTGTGTGTTTCCAGGATGGGGTCTAAGGGCTGAATGAGGAACGTACAATGTTGTATAGGCAGTGCTGTGTGTTTTATCACAGTCATTTTTTTCTGTACTGAGGCTTCTTCTCAACCCTCTCTGTCTAAAATCTTGTGGCCTTAGCCACCCAGGCAGGCTCCATGTGAACATGTGCAATCTAGCCACTGTTAGCAAGCTTTTGCTTTTATTAGCCTTTGGTCCAGATTTCATATAGTTCTCACTTATTCAGATCTGAAAATGTCTTCCTTTGTCTTCCTTCTGTGCGTCTTCTGTCTGTGTAAACTTGGGTTTAACTCCTCCTCTTCTTCTTCTGATTTAGTCATCTTTCCCTGCACTGCCTTATCTATATTTGCCTACTATTGATTTTCCACTTTGACTCTGCAAGAATTAAAAGAAGTTTAGGAAAAAATAGGCTCCTAGAGTGGATGTTTGAGTGAGAAGCCACAGCTGACTGTGTTTTTTAGGATATGATGTATATCCCAGGCAAGGGGTAATGTCATCTCCCTGTACTCCTAGAAAGCCAATATGTCCAAGCTTGAGCTATAAAATTGCCAATCAGTTGCACAACAACACATCCTTGATCCTCTATAGAAAGGGAGCGTTTTGCCAAGAGAGGGCATCTGTTGGGCAAGAAGGACTTATTAATGTACAAGCACCTTCTGGCCTCTGTCCCTGCCTTCAGGGCTTGACGCAATGTCCTGTAGAAGTCAGTAGCAGCAAGGCTGGAAAAGGACTCTGGACCTCCCGACTATGTTTCTTGTTCCCTGAGCTGCCAGGGCTCCTTTCCATCACTGTTGTAATTCTATGTTTGTGCAGACATGTCAGTGTGGGGAAGGTCGTTACCTTAATTGCTTTCAATCGTTACATAAAAGACTGTCAATAAGGAGCTGTAACTATTCAGGAGTTTTAATTATGGCCTGACATGATGTTATTGTCCTGGCCTTGCACACCTCCGTGGGTGTATTTCTGAAGGAGGTGGCTTTTGTTGCTCCAAGCTGACAACTCCTCCCTAGAAGTCGTTCTCTCCATCAAGGTGACATTCAGGAATGACAGTGTGACACGTCACTGAGGAGAAGTGCTCGACGGGCAACTGTGACTTCGATGTGGTTTCCCCGTATCACCACAGTCTTTTTCCAAAGGCGATACTAGTGATCCTCCATTTTTTCCTGTAGCATCATTCCCAATAATAATCCTCTTGATCATGAAGAGAAGTTGTATCCTCCTACGCCACTCTGAGCAGCCATAAAAATTGGTGATGTGCAGCTTCCTTATTGCAGGTGCATTATTAATCCTGGACTCCAGAGTCCAGGGAAACAACTGCATCAGTAAACACCTGAACTGCAAAGAGGATGAATGAGGGGCTGAGAATGGCACATAGAGCCCTGTGCTTTGGTTAGCTAGTAGCATCTGTCTCTGTTATCTCTCCCCTCACCAAGCAGAGGTCCAAATCACATCTACCGGAGATGCAAAGTAGTATCTGCAATTCCCCTGTCTTGGACTGCTCGGTCTCTCAGGTTGTATAAGTCGGGACATTCTTCCCAGAAGTTGCATAGAGCTGCTGTCTGTATTCACACGACAACTTTAATGGGGCTCCCCATGGTTTGGAAAGCAGAAAGTTAAGACATGGGTTGAACCTCTCAAGTTAAGACGAACTGGAAGGAGTACTACAGATGGTGTCCTAACAAGACAGTAGCCAGGAGAGGACTTGGAGGGCTGCGCATCATACCCTTTGCCCATCTCTCACAAAAAAGGAAAATTTTTCTGTGTTTTGCAGGCTAGAGAAGGGAAAGAGTTACCTTGTGTGGGTGTACTTAATCTGGTGTAGCAAAAAGTAAACAGGTAGTAGCTTCCCATGGATGGGGCAATGCTGGTGACAAGAATCAGCATTCAGTGAGATCAATGCAGTGCGACTGTCATGCAAATTCATTAGCAATGAAATGCAGCCTTCCTTTTTTAAACAGGTTCTGCAGGTTGTTTTGCCAAGTATTTGTTATGTTTGGACTGTAAACAGCTTTCTTGTGTGTTATGAAGCACCCAAAGATTACTGGGGCAAAAATGAAGAAAGGGAGTGATTTTGTAGTTGGAACCGTGCACACTGAACAGTTAGACTGAGGAAGAGTCTGGTTTAGCTCATTGTCTTGTCTCAGAATGAAGGTCAGGGAGAACTTGGTTGAGTGATTTCTAACAACAGATTAATTTATATTAAACATTCAGACATATTGGATGGGCAGTGGGGAACCTCAAACTGAGGTGCCCATGCTCTGACTGTCCTATCAGGGATGCTCAGTGCTTCCAAAATATGTTGTCCCCTTGAGGTGTCCTTACCTCAGCTACAAGAAAATGAAAAGACCCTCGTATATTGGATACTTTCCTTAAAAAGGTCTACAAATGGATCTTGCCCAGAGTGTGTGCTGCTTCACGTTTGTAATTCATGCAGAAGATGCTGCTGGACTGGATTTAGATGATGCTAGAGATTTTTCAGAGCGCTACAAGAAGGCGATGCTTCTGATGTCTTTAGCTTTGGTGTCTGCTTCAGGGAGCCTATGAGCAAATGTGTGTCTCTACTATTGATGGGGCAGGACTGATAATCGAGTTCTCTATAGGGGCAGAAGCTTTTCCCTAGGACTGGAAGTCTGCAAGAGCCTTCCCTCTACCTCTTATTGCTTCCTGACAATGTGGCAAAGGGCTGCGGTGTGGCACAGCACCTGGGTAGAGCAAGGAGGGTACTCCCATTTGAGGTACAGTTTGCAGAAAATGTATTTAATGGCTTCCGTCCATCTGTAATAGTCACTGAAGGCGGCTGCACTGAACAGATATACCTTGACAATCAGTGCAAAGTGTCAGCAGCACTACAGTGTTAATCTACTGGGTGACACATACCTATATTAAATAAGTAGGATAGACAAGGGAAGGTTAGTTGGTCTTATTTTTTAGCAGTGGACAGATATGAAAGAATTTCTGATTTCAGGGCTTGAAGGTTTCTTTGAACTTACGTCTAAGTGAACGGAAATTTTGAACTCTGCAAGTGCAGCTGGATGAATAATTTGTAGTGAATAATATATCTGATGGCTTTCACCGCATTTGGGATTGACAGCAAACACATCACAATTTTAATTATTGGGAATGATTTGCTGAAATATTCAGGAGCTATATTTGGTTCCTGCAGACTATGCATGAAAAAGTTAGCTATTTAAAAGCCAGACTTTTTTCCTTTTTTTTTTTTTTCTTTCTTCCCTGAGCCCCTGGCTGGTCTCCTTGCTCCATACAAGCTTCTCCAAACAGGGCAACAGGAATCCTTGCATCCTGGCTTGAGAATTTAACATAGAGGAACCTTAAAATAACATAAAAATAATAAAAAAAAGAAAGTTATTGAAAGTCTTCCTACCCTAACGCTCAGCAGAAAGCATGCGAGAGTTATCTAGGATGGGGTTGGTTCATGGGCTTCTTGAGGCACTTATGGAGTTGAGGGTTTTCCTTGCAACTGGTGTGGGAATCTAGGTGGAGAATGGAGACTTTTGGAGGGGTGAGGAAAGCATTACAAAAATGTTATGTGTCTTTCCCTCTCCTGTACTTGTCATAGCTTTGTGAAAGTCAAAACCTTAGGACTGGCCATCAACAATTCAGGCTGGGTGTTATTTGGATGTTGCATGAGCATGACTGTCGGGGGAATCCTGACTCCTAATGTAGGGAGTTACTGACACAGCTGGTTTCCCCAAACCGCTGGAAACAGCTATTTGTGCTCCTCACCCTCTTCCCCTCCTTGCGTCTCCCCATCGTGTGGTACCATACCATCGTACTGGTGTGCCACCCCGGCACGATATTGCATGCTGCCCACTGCTGCAGGGGAGAGTTGGCCTGGGGGATGATGCAGGCACTGTGAAGAAAATTAGGGAGAAAAAAACTTCTTCCCAAGGAGCAGGGCAGGAATGATGTGAAATATAAATTTTACTTCTCATCTGTAAAGAAATGAAGGCAGCATTTTGAAAATGGAATGGATAGGCATGAATAAAAATGCAACTTCCCAGAAGAACTGAAATAGCAACCAGAAAGTGAGGAGGGAGATGCAGGTACAGATTGCGCTGGTTTGCCTGGGCTTCTGTTAGCTGCTCTCTAAAATGTTTTGCTACCCTCTGGTGGCTTTCTGAGGATTTGTGCAGTCTAGTTTTCATTCCTCGTACAATCCCCTGCCAACTTTTTGAGATGCACCGAGAATCCCAGATCTGCTGATGGAGATTTTTATTTTCCCTGATTCCAAAGCAGCAGTATGATAATAATGGAAAGGCAGTTTTGGTTGTGGTTTTTTTCCACTTTTTCTTTCTGTTGTTCATAAGAAGTCTCTTTTCGTGCAGAGTTATAATCACAAAGGCAGCTTGGTTGGGAGGTTAAAATAAAAGAACAACTTTGTACCTAGGTTGGCTTTGTAGTGGGACTATTCAGTGTTTGGGAATGACACAGGCTTCGCAACCCTGCAGAATGCAAACCAGTGTCCTCTACTTATCTGCAGAGGACACAAAGCGAGTACCAGTGAAGTCAATAATAGCAAAACTCCCATGATCTCCAGGAGCCCAGAATAGGTCCTATTCAGCCTGGTGCAGGGGCAATGCTCAAACCTCTGTCGTCCTTTCACTCTGCCTTGGTCTCCATCATTCAGTCACTTCTTGTTTTTTCCCTTTTTATCTTCCCTGCTCATTAATTGATTCTACATTGTGGCTTCATAGCAGAGGAGCTGTAGGTGGGGATTTAAAGGGCAGTGGTTTGACAGATTTTACAAGAAACTCCTCCCAGGCATTAATTCCTGGGTTATGGGGTCAGAGAGGCTCTTGTGATCTTCTCAGTCTGACCTCCTGCGGAGAGCAAGTCACAGGACTGCCCTCAATTGACTTCTGCTTGAAGTGCAGCATTGAATATAGAAACCATCCTCTCTTGGTTTAAAATTTTCCAGCGATGGAAGATTCACCTTGTTAAATTGTTCCACTGCTTTATCACCTTCAACATTAAATACTTCTGCGCTTTACTTTGTTTAGTTTCAGCTTCCAGCCTCGGGTTTTCTTCTTACTTTGTGAGTTTGAGAAGCCATGTGTTGCCGAAACTGTGTCCTGTGTAGGGACTCATGGGCTTGATCGAGTTGCCAACCAGGTGGAGCTCTGAGAGACACCCTGGTTGTAAGAAATGAAAAGTTGTTAATGTTATGGACTGAGTTGTGAGGTGTGACGTGAAAGCACAAACTCACTGCACAGAAGGCACAAAAAAAAAAGCAATACAATGGCACTGCTGGAGGGTGTGTGTGCTTCTCCTGAATGCATGTCAGCACTGGATATTTCTAGTGTTCACATACTTAAAACATACAGTTAGTAAGGGAGAATTTATACAGGTTTTCAAATGAGATCTAATTGCAAGAAGTCCTGCAGAGGCTGAATTTCACAAGAGATATATACAAATATAATGTATCTCTCTCTATATATTGAAATGTAAAAGCATTTGTTTTGGGTGCTTTTTTGTTTTGTAAATCAGCTGTGCTGAGGTCCTTTGGGATGTAGGCTGCTACATTCAGCAGAATGATTGTTGTTAGCTTCTTATGCTGTTCCAATTCACGATATGTTTTAAAACCAGCTCCATCCATCTTAAAACCTGGCAGAGGTTGGGAGTGGAGAGCAGCCAGTGCCTTTTGTGCTGGTGATAGGATTAGCCTACAAACGCTGTGAGAGAAAGACTGCAAGCCTGGTGGAGCAGCAAGCACAGCTAGAAGGCCACCTTAAATGAAAAAAACCCATTTTTTTGTGGTTCAGGCAGGGGAAAGAGATGCAGTAGATTTGGATTACCTCAACCACAGAATAGGCTGTGACAGCAGATGATCCAACTCTTTCTGTGGTTTGACCTCCATCAAGCCAAACTTGCTGTTTTTAAAGCCACTCAAAACCTCACAGATGATGAAAAGGCGGTCAATATGGATGCATGGGATATGCTTTTAGGTTTCAAAGTCTTGTCTCTTCTTGGCAGGCTGTCTGAGCCCAGCATGTGGGACCAGCAGTCCTGAGTGCAAAGCCACTTGTAATATAGTTCCTTTCATGGTCTTGTGGGCTGCTTGTGTCAGGCTCCGGGAGCTGCTTATTTCAGTCCTGCTGCAATATCCCTGCTTGTGAAGAGGGGACAGAAATGCCAACTTCAGTGTCACTGCCAAGGTGTACTGTAAGGATTTGTTAACGTACATAGCTGCTGTGGGAACAGCTCTGCTCTTCATGTTCAGCATCTCCAATCCATCTTCTGGCATTGATGCTTTCTAAATCAAAGAAATGTTTTGAGCTGATGCCAGTAGTCATGGGTATGTCTTACACGATCTTTTGCAGTCAGATGCAAACTTGTTTGGGCTGTGTTTTGGGCTGGCTGGACTCAGTCTAGTTCAAGACTACAGGTTGCGTAATTGCCTGGGTGTCTGAGCTGATAAATCCAGTCTCCCAGCAGACCTAAACAGCAAAGTGTAGTGCTTTGCTGACATGGTTACAACACTTTGGGACTGGAGACAGTTTACATCCATCCTGCCCAGGGAAACTTCTTACCTGCCAAAAAAAGAGAGCATAGACCCTTCTGAAAAGAGAGAACATGTGCCAGCCTTTGAAACCCCTGTACCCTCTTCCTAGGTTCAGTGACCAAGTGGATGGCAGAGAATGTGAAACTGAGAAGGCTTCAACTGAGGCATTTTACACTTCAAACCACAGTTAGTTCTGGAGGAAGACAAGATGCGAACTGACAGCCCAAAGTAAGGCAATAAGGGAGATACCAGGGATGTGTACGAACACCTCTGCAGCGATGGACCCCAGACTGCTTCATGCTCCCTGTCTATGTAGTAACAGGAGATTTTTCTGCAGGAAATTGGGATTCCTGCAGGACCAGCAGGAAAGCACTTTGCCAGTTGGGGATGAGGGTCTATCTGTGATCACTGGGAATTCCTGGAAGCTATTGCAGTGCTATGCACAGAGACCCTTTTTGTGCAAGCTAACCTATTCCACAGCTGCTTATATAAGAGAGCATCAAAAACAGAGGTGTGAAAAACCAGAAAAAGCAGCATTGCATCACCTACCACTCCAAAAGGAGAGGGAAAGAGACAAAGGGAAAAGAGGGCTCTGTGTCCTTGAAAGCCAGTCTTTCCCATCAGTTTTGGAAACAAAACTGACAGTGGTTAGGAAAGAACAAACCCATCTAAAAGCTTCATTGGTGGGGTTTGGCTCCTCAGTATGGAGGAAAAAAATGCACTCTCAAAGCTATGTTCCTCCCGGCTTTCCAGGGCACTGCACCCTCAGTCTGTGAGTGCATCAGACAGCTTCCCCAAAAAGGCACTTTGGGGATGTAGCCTACATCTCTGGAAGGAACTGAATGGGGAACGTGTTTCTGCTAATGAAAGCTGCAGCCAGAAATAAGAGTTCTGGAGGTTGAAAACTAGGTTAAAAGCAGCCAGCAACGGAAAGCAGCTGAAGATGGAGTGGGTTAAAGAGCTCTCGAGCATTAGACAGTGGACGGTTTTGCTTCACTCCCAAGTCCTGGGTAGTGCAGTCCTGGCAGACTGACAGGGCTTCTGGGGTGAGTTGTCACAAGATGCTTCAGCTTGTTGGGTTTTTTCCCCTTAGGTTTTTATTGTTAGTTTAATTCTCCCACTTAACGCATGCTACAGTGACCCCTACTGCTGCCAGCAGTCAAGGGCCCATCTCAGTGCAATTATTAAACTATGGGAAAGTGTTGCCTGTAGTCTGATAAACAGATAGCATAATTTATAACCCTTAACTATGCAGAAGTCTGCTGCTCAAGCCTACACCACCAAAGGGGAAAACTTCTGTAAACCCTTGTGATGCTTAAGCTGTGGTCATAGTGTTTCTGTAAAGAATAAGAATCAGCCAAAACCTTAACAATATATCTTTTCTCCCCTTTTCAAGTAAGACTGGAGAGGAAATGCTGATCTGTTGGACCTCCTACACTATAAAAATGCTGTACTGTGCCATATGCAGAAACAGCATCCTTGTTGCTCCTGCCTCGTCCCAGCCACGAGGGCCCTCTCCCATTTTTCAAGAGCAGTTGTAGGGTGGGAAGATCCTGACAGCAGTACTAGTGTGAAAGGATATTCAAGGCTACTGCCCTTGCAAAAGTGGATGGCAGCTGCTCTACCTTCTGTAACTTCTTGTCATGCGTTGATGGAAGAGCCTTATACTGGTCTATGTGTAGCATTTTGTGTCTGGGTTAACTGCCCTGACCCTGTCTGAACCATCACCTGTTTATTTAATCTCACTCTTTTCAGCATTTTTCTGGTGGGTGAATGAGTTCTTGACAGGGACATGGAATTAAAAGACATCATGAAGGAATATGAAACATGCAATGTGGAATAAAAGGAAGTTGGAATATTAAATATAAATAGCAGGTCTGGGTGAAGTGCAGTGCAAACACAGCTGCTGTGCGGCAGGCTGGCCGAGTCACCACGTGCCCATCTCCATCAATCCTAGTCAGTGTAAACACCCCTGAGAGAAATGATAACTGTCCTTGGCAGATAATCCTGCATGAAACATCCCTTGGTGAGAATGGCACTAAGGAAGAAATCATGGGGCATCACCCAATGGTTTCTGCAAGGCGAGAACCTAACTGGGAAAGCAAGCTGGGGAAAAGCAGAAGAAAGAAGCTTTAATATGAGATTATCCAGGCACTGCATCCCTGACAGACCAGTGCAGGCTTTTCCTTATGACTTGTTCCCCAGGAATTGCTTTGTTCTAGTTTTAGCTGCTCAGAGACTATTCCACAGGCTGGAGCAGACGTCAGCTCAGAGATTGTTCCTGATTATTAATTTACTCTGTCTTAATGTAGGCCTATTACCAGGCGCTTCCCCCAGTGGCGTGCAAGTAAAGCTGGTGTCTGTTCTGCCTCTCATCAAAGGCAGCTGCATATTTTACCTGGAGACCAGGCGTTGTCACGCTTTCTGTGCTTGCTGAGAAAAGTTCTTTTGGTCTGGATAAACAGGCAGAGAGGCAGCTCCAAGGCTCTCCTGCCTGAGCCCAGAGGTGCTCTGCCACGGGGCATGGGGGTGCCTGAGCACCAGGAGGCATCCACGGGTCTCCCTGTGAGTGGTGCCTGCACCTCCGTGTGAACAGCCTGACTCACGGCCACGCTGCGTCCTGCATGCGTCTGTGGACTCTGGTGGGAAACACCCTTATCCCCCGCTGCCTGAGTCAGCGATGGCGCGGGTCTGGGGAAAGGCAGCCGAATTACTGCAGCTGCATGGAGGCCCAAGAGGTCCCACTTATGCACTCTTTCAGAAGCTATTTTGGACAATGTGTCCCCTGAGAGCATCATCCTGAGAACAATCCTTCTGCTTTTGCCTGCTTTCCCCCAGGTAGTTTGCTCTTGGCATTAACCATCTTGGACAGTTGTGGTCTTGCCTGACAGCTCTCGCTGTAACCAGGAGGGTGACTTGAGGGAGCAGGGTGAGGAGTAAGGCTTTCCTCTGCCATGCCTTGCTCTCACTTGCCATCACTGCTGTTCAAGGAATGTAGCAAATAAAAATGGGGAGCCAGGCTCTTGGTATCAGACTCTTCTTCCTGCGACACTGCACACTATGCAGTCAGTCTCTGCAGAGCTGGACCCAAGTGCTTTTGTACACTGCTGAGTGATGCTGGATTCCTTATGGTTTCATTATAGCTTGATACTGGGCACAAGGGAGTGAAAAATAGATGATGTGACCATGACACTTGCTGTAACTCAGCAGGGGAAAAGGAAAGACACCTCCCTGGCAACCTGCATTTCCATTCCTCACACCTTCAAATGTCATGTGCCGCTTCATAGTGTACCTGGCACTGCCCTCAGGAGCTTGTGGCTCTGCCATTATGAAAAGCAAAGAGTTAAACTTGTGTTTTACAACAAGCTGCTCCCATGAGACTTAAATAAGGTTGAGCTGAGACTGTGACAGAGGGAAGCAGCAGAAACTGTGGCTTGGGCAGTAGGTCCTCTGTTACAGGTCTGTTTTTCCTCACAAAACAACTGTTTCTTCCCTCTCCCTGGCACAGCAGCCCCAGTCCAGACCCATGAGAACCTTCTGGGGATAGGCAAGGATTGGTCTATAGCAGGAGAACATGGAGCTGGCATTCCCTAGACCTGAGTCATCCTGCTAAATCTGTGCATGGCAGCTGGGTGAGAAGGGGAGTGGGGGGTGGACATCCCTTGTGGGAGCCAGGATAACAGTGAAGGAATCAAAATGATGGAGAAAGGGCTAGTCAAGCCTGAGTGTTGGGATTTGAATGTGGGGCTGGCCTTCTAAATAACTAGGTAGAGCCTCGTGGTTTCTTCCACTGCTCCCAGGGAGGTATGTAATATCAAAGGAGGGATTATGTGAAACCCAGTACTGCATAGTTTCAGGTTGTCTCTGTGTTGGGGGTTAAGCAAATGCCAGATGGAAGGAAATCACTTTGGCAGTGGTCTGGGGTTGGTTATGTGACATGTTGAGAGCTTGCTCAGATGATTTTTGCTTTAATTGACTATTTCTCTCCATCATAACTACTGTTTTGCTGCTGAATTGTAGGAGGCGGCTCTTTGGGAATGGGAGCGATGGCTGTGGTTCCACTCGTCCATGAGCGCAGAGTATAGCTGGTAGGACCACTTGTGCAGGGCAGAAATGGTGCGTGGGGCCTGACTCAGGATGACTCAAGTCTGCGCTCATGGTTTTTGATTCTGCGGGGACTTTCTTGTTTGAAGGTTGCAAAGCACTGAACAGACTTCTTAAAATTTTGTGCTGCCGTTGTGTGGCACTTGTTTGGACAATGACTGTGGCTGTCCTGATGTAAACAGGCAGAAGGCTAATGCAGGACTGGCTGGAGATCGAATGTGTCCTGCAGCAGAGTTGATGCAGTGGCTCTGCCAATAGCCTCAGCAGATAACATGCTGTGGTGACTTTTCTTGAGTAGCTGGAGAAGGTGCATTGGCCACATGCCATTCACAAGCTAAGGTGAGAATTAGAAAAGGTGTGTTTTAGTGACTCATAAATAGCTTAGCACATGCTGACAGAGCAGCAGCTCAGCTTTATCATTCCAGCTTTGAATCCCTAAAGTGCCTGTAAAAAAAAAAAAATCAGTGCCTGAAACTTATGGGCTAAATTCAGACCTCATGAAGCAGTATCAATTTATAGCAGGTCTGAATCTGGCCTTCACTCTCTAACATTATTGGTAAATCCTCTGCAGCCACTTCTTTCTGCTCCATCCCTTCCTTGGTCCATTACTGCTGCTGCGGTTACAGCTTTAGCTTGTGCTGAGTTGCACTGTGTGCTGTGCCAGGTCCATCACATGTGCCTTGTGTATGGTCCAGGTTTGGAACTTTGCTTGTGGGAAGTGGACAGCCACTGCAGGGACTGACCTTCAAGGCCTTTGGTAATGCCTTGTGCATGTTTTCCTGCTGATAAAGTAATGTCTTGCTGATTTATCTGCTTGCACACAGAATTGTTTCCCTCCCATGTTTTATTTCCCTCTTGAAATTCCACCCATTGGTCATTCATCTTTTGTGATTTCCTCTTTCTTACTGTGTTCCACAGCAATCTTCACTAGAATGATGCTTTATCTTTCATTTGAACACTCTTCATTCCTCCCCAATTTTGCCAGATTATGCATGTTTTGAGATGGGACTTGCTGGAATTTGTCTTCCAGCATAAGTCAAATATCTTTATCTGCTCAAGAAAGAATGATTTTTACCTTCTCACAGAGGAGCAGAACTTCCCAGGGGCTGATAATCAACCTAAGCCACCGTTGGGGCTGGCACTGCTCTGTTTTCAGCAGAAGCAGAGTAAGACCATTACCGAGTATGTCACCAGTCAGCAATGATTCCTGTCTCTGGGAGCCAGCCATGTTACCTGTCACGGTGTGATTATTGCAAACTGGTGTTGCTACCTCTTAGAAGATTTGGGACCTTTCTTAAATCCCCAAGCCATTATGTAAGAATCATAGCTTGGCATATTTAGATATTTTCTGGTTCTAATGGCTGCAGAGAAAAGCTAACAACAGAAAACTTAAAAGAAACCTCGGGTCCAATGCAAGAAAGAACCCCAAACATGTTACTTAGATTTGTTTTTACTTTCATAGCAGAGGATGGAGGAGATGGGTCTGCCTTGTAGCTGGCAATGTCTGAGCCTGGTAATATCAGCTACCTTCACTGTTTGTCCTGAAACTGAGCAGCAAAAAAATCTCTCTCCTGTGAAGCCAGTTTGATACATCGTGCCTGTGGTGCCATGTCACTGTGCATGGGGCCAGGGCTGCGGCAGCGGTGTGGAAGGTAAAGGTCTTGTAAATCCAGTCTTCAATTCTCTTGAAACATGAACTTTACATATATAGCTACACTATAACTACTCTATAATATTATTATTTAATGCCTAGCTTTTGTCATTTTTTTTTTGCCTTCAGAACCAACAGGGACAAACCTGTGTATGGGTCTGGTAAAGCCCCTGCTGCTGTAGCAATGCTACGCTGGAGGAGCTGGGAGTTACAGGCTCCAGAATAGCACTCTTGCCAGTGCAATCTGTGTTTCAAACACGTCCTCATGTGTTCTTCAGCCACAGTGGCCAGTTACTGAGTGAGGGTCTGAACCGTAGTGCCCCAGCAGTAGCTTTACTGTGATCGGAGAAGCTGTGAATTAGAGCAGAAAGCATTTCTTGTACCATCGTTCCCCAGGCAGGGAGTTAGGCAGGCAAATACTTGCTTGTCTTGATGAGACTGTGCCACACGTGTTGTATTAGCATGCCAGAATAAATACGCTTCGGATCTGGATGACAGTAAAAGGCTCTGTAAGTGTCACTGGAAGTAGGCAGATGGGGAGGTTCATTCTTCCACAGAAGCTGCTCCCAACCTCAGATGCACTCCTGAACATTAGGAGTGAATTTGCTGGAAGGGAAGGGGAGTTGGCTTCTTCCAGAGGTGGTCTACCATACCTGTCCTCAGAAAAATCTCCTTTATTAAGCCTCACAACTTTTCCCTCTAAGATGGATGCATTAATTGCACTATTAGATGAGGAAAGCCAGTTGTTCATGTTTCATGCAGTGAATTGGGGGGAAGCCAAGAGCCGAATTCCTGGTCGAATTTGGAAGATGTACCGGTTCTAGCGTTGGCTTTGCCTCAGCAGCTGCCTGCTTGAAAGCAAAGGAGCAGAGGTGCTGTCAGATGGGCAGTGCCTGGCAACCCCACTGGCCAGGGAGCTCACTTGCCTGCCCACATCAAAAGCCTGGCACACTGCAAGCTGTTGCCTTCTAAGCTTGGGTCACGCCTCAGGCAAAGCCATTGTTGCCTACCATAGATTAATAACCTAAATTACCAGGGCACTGTGGGTCAGATCTTCCCCCTGCTGGCTGCATTATGCCCCCTTTAATCTGTTTTCATCTCTCATGACTTCTGAGGTTGGAGGGATCAGCAAACAGGGGAGATCTTCTGCTTCCCGGCATGGTTTTCCCTTGTGAGGGGCTGCTGAGACTGATCAGATGTAAAACAGAAAGCAGAGGAATCACATCCACCATGGAGGTGCCTCTGGAAGATGCTTTTGATATTCTCAGGTGCAAAGGACAAATGTGGCAACATTGGTGGGTTTGCCCTGAAATTCAGCCACCTGCAAAAAATCACAGCCCCCACCCCATGGGGGTCTGGCAGCCAGGTTTGGCCATTTGAGAAAGCTCTTACAGAGGAGATCATGCCTACCAAATCTCTTGGTATCCCCTGAGCATCTGAGTAAAGATGATGAAGATGAAGTCATGCACTTGAATTTCTAAAATGCTTCCCTCACTGGGTGCTTCCTTTAAAGAAAAAAGGTCAGGTCTTATAAGCAGGAAAATTGCCAGTGGAGAGGGATGGGACTGTGCAGTCCAGCATGCTCCCATAATGATCTTGAGGAGCGAGAGGATGGAGAGGAGACAGTGTTTGCTGAGCAGAACAAAGTCATTTGGAATAAGAAAAACAGAAGTGCACAGAAAAGAGTTGCAGAAGAATCTCCTGATACCAAGTGTCTAGTAAACTAATGGCAGTATAAACTGAGGAATGCAGGGTAATGCACCCATAGATAAAAACAAACAAACAAAAAATACGGTCACTCCTGGTAAAGGGTGCTACTGGAGCCATTTTCTCTTTGGATATAAGACCTCGGAGACAGTGTGGATCTCTCTGAAAGTGCTAGCTCAGCAGAGACAAGCAGAAATTATTGGGAAAGGTACAGTGAGCAAATAAGACCTATCATCCTGCCATGCTAGAAATCCCTGGTGCACCCGCACCTTGAGTACTGTGTAGCTCTAGTTACCCTGTCTCAAAAAAGATGTGATAGAACTAGAAAGGCACAGGAGAAACAGCGACAAGGTCAGCAGAGTGTGCAGAATGGCTGCTGCCTGCGGAGCGATGGAACAGATTTGGCATTTTTAAGTGTCTTCAGAAATGAAATAATTGAGGAGGGAAATACGACAGAGGCGTATAAAACCATGACTGTCACGGAGAACATAAAATTACCATTTAACAATATAACTGCTAAGGTGAGCATTAAATGGAACTACCGAGAAGCAGTTTTAAACTAATAAAAGCATTTCCCGGCACATGATTAACCTGTAGAACTTCTTGTCAAAAGATAGTGAGGAGACCAACAGTATTACTGGCTTCAAAAACCAATTATAAAAATTTGTTGCGGAGAAATCCATCAAGGGTTCTTAAGTACATTGCAAGACATCCTGTGGATGAGGAAATTGCAAAGCTGCAGGGCACTGAAAGCGAGTGGAAGCAGCAATGTATGGCTGCCCCTTTTTCCAAAGCGTCTGTTCTGAGCTGCTGGTACTACTACCAAAATAGGTTTGGAGAAGTCCTAGAAGTTCCAGCTTCTGAGGAAGCGTCACTGTGCTGAAAAATATCCAGAACAACCACTTCTCACTAATTCAGGTTGGAGATATTTGATACGCAAAACCTTCTTTACATGTAATATTAGATTTCTTCTTAATATATGGAAATGCAACTACGAAGTAGTCATTACTATGAGCTTTTTATGTGTCTGGGGATAAGCTTATTAAATGATCAAGGCTATGGGACATCTTTTCTTTTTCTCCTGAATCTGCTTCAGTGAGCTGAGATTTTACCAAGTCAGTCTCTCCACCAGGAGCTGGACTAAGTGGTTTCTGTTCCCTCTTGTTCATATGGTAGCACTGCTTTTTGACCACAGAAAAGCAACCAAGGAATTGGTCTTACTTGTCTGATGTGCAAAATCAGGCTATGTCTTTTTTTTTTGTCTCATCTTCCACTTGGTGTCAGATGTGTGATATACTGTTCTGTGGTGGAGTTTCCAGCAGAATAGCTGCAATCTTTGCCTTATAATGAGTGCAATTTTATACTGATCAGGAAGAGGCTAATCCTCTCATTAAATCACCAGAATGAGGACTGACAGATGATTCCCTACTTGGCCACAAATTTATTGTGTGACCTTCAGCAAACCCCTGAACTTTGTGCTGCAGCTCCCACTGGCTCTGGTGCGAGTGTTCTGTGCTTTGGTGAAGCTGGATGCAGTAGAAGCTATACGTGTCTCTGAAGCAGACCCTGCCATCCCTCTTTGTCAGCAGTGCTCTGCTTCATGAAGAAGGGGCAAAGAGTAAGCAGAAATACTCAGAAAGCACGGCGATCGCAGTGGGGTATTTGTTTGCACTCAGAAGGACTATATTTTTTGGCCTATTCCAGGGTAGACTTTGCTCAAATGGTTCCTGCGAAGAAAGGTGCTGAGAAGTGGTTATTTGCCATCACCAAGGAATATACCATCACTGATCACAAGCAGATCCATGGAGTGAGTGTCAAGAAATAAGCACCAGGTGCTCCCATAGGAGTTTTGTAAATTTACAAAGAGGGACAAGATCTGAGATCTGCATCAGCACGGCCTGGACAAAGCTGTCGAGGCTAATGGGCCATTTCTCTCCATATCTGACTGTGTTTGGCCAGAAAATATAACAAGGGCAAAGACTTACAAAAAAAACCCAAAACAACCCACACCTCACCTGCACAGGGTGTTTATCTGTGTACCAGTTGAAATATTCGAAGTACTACAGGTAGGCAATACGAGTGAGAACAGAAGCAGAATGGACCCAGTACCTTGAAAGATTATTTGCCTGCTTTGGTATGAACACAAGGAGATTACCTGTCCTGACTAGTCTCTTCTTTGAGCTTTTGTAGATTTTCTTTCTTTTTTTGGCTTTTGTAACTGATGAACTCATGCACATTATGCTATTTTAATACCTAGCAAAGAGCCTTGTCTGCTAAATCACCTTATTTTTCTCTGATCAGAGCACAGTGCATTCCTCTTTTTAGTAGAAGGTATTAATTTAAATTCCATAATCCCAAACATATTCTCGTTTCTGTTCTGTGCTTCAGAAGGCCAATGGTATTTTAATTTAATAAAGGAGAAACACACATGACACTGTGTTCCCTGTAACTGTCTTCTGACCTCAGTGAGTCTTTCACAGTTTTCTTTGTGTTCCAGCAAATGCAGTCTCTGCTTTTATTCAGGAACACTATCATTTCTACCCATGTTCTACTGATTGGGAAAAATTTAAATATCTGTAGCATTTTCACAGTAACTTTTGAGATGTTATTTGCATTATTATTTAGTAGTGCGAGCCCATCAAGGGAGCCGTAGCAAGATTTATGCGCCACTTATGTTCCATTGAAATATTATTTGGGTACATGCTGTCCCTTTGCAGAGAAATAAATTTTATTTTGGTTTACCTTGTTTTTGGATTAAAATGAGTTAACTCATCTGGCAATATCTTGATTTATGTCAGCTCCATTTATCTTTCCAAGTTCTATAAGCTTTGTTTACTGGGTTAAGATTTACCTAATTGGGTACATGATATTACTGAGTATTTTGTGGCATGTAAACACTTGAGTCATATGCATCACAGTTTCTAAAGAATCATCCTTTGCCATTTTTATGCTTCCATTTTGCTGTTTAAACTTACTTAAACCTACTCAGTTTGAAAGAAGAACCTGTGCTTGTTGCAGTCCTCATGGTGCTTCTTTGGAAATGTCAGGTAACACTCACTCATTCAGTCCTAGCAGGTTAAGCCTGCATCATCAGGCTGCAAGGTGATGGGAACCCCTACAAAGAAATGGGGATTACTTAATTAGTGTTTTTGTGGGTTATTCTGAGTAGATTTTCCAAGAACAACTGTATTAATTTAATGAACAGAGGTCTCAAAATTCAGCTATCTGTTCATTCTCATTCTTTTCCTTCTTACAAACATCTGTATTGTCTGATACACTTGTCCTTGCATGTCCAAGTGATAATGCCTGCCTGTTCCTATACTAGCTTAATATGTGGAACATCTAAGTGCACCTCTTTCCTGGTACCTGGTGCTGCACTTCAGTACTGGCATTTCTAAATCAGAGCCCCCTCATTTACAGCTCCATGTTGGCTGCTGAGCAAAGAGGGCACCTTGACTTCAGATCTCACTGTACTGTCCTTGATCTGCCACATCCAGAATTGTTCTCATCTCAGACATGCTGCTGATGCATTTGCAGAAAGAGGACTATTATATTTTGTGCTATTACAGAAGTACCCAAGAACCACCAGTTGTGTTTTAGGGCTTCACTGTGCAAACTACTTCTGGCTCTGTTCCAGAGGGGCTACAGGCTTGGTTGCTGATCGGTATTAACAGAGAACAGAAGGACAACCATGGGTGAAGAGGAGAGGTAACAGCTGTAGTCTCAGTCTCATCTGCCCTGATATTGCACAGTAGTCTTCTGTGATTGCTGCGAAGGAGGTATTGCTGAGGAGTGTAGCTGAACAATGATCCTGGGTAAGTGCGGACACGTACAGAGGAGGGAGGAGGGCAGTTTCATTTAGCTTTTTGTTGTGACTTCCTGCATGTGCAAGCTCCTGTGTAAAATAGCTTATGAATTAAGACATACAGAGTGATGATTTTCAGCACAAGTCACAGCAGACAACAAAAACTCAGTTTAGCATGGATCCCAGGGATTAGTTATTAATACCTTGCATCCTTTTGACAGTCCTGAACTGTATGTTACTGGCTTTGCTTCTAGCTAAGTGCTGTCTTCAGTGTACTAAGTAGGGCTGACTGGAAAATAAGAGCTTCCATTTCATGAAGCATTTATCATTTTAACTATTATTCTTTTTTTTTCCTATTCTATAGGAAAACTGAAACTTGTAGGGTGTTTACTTGAGGGCATTAAAGACTAGGTGCTCTCACAAATACTGATTTTTGCCACAAAGCCTCGATAGACTCTCACACTAGAACAGCATTTCTTTTGCTATGGCTGGTTTATGCACCTTGGTACTCTGCTCTCTATGTATTTTATAGCTTTTACTAATCTATCGTAATGGGATTCCCAGTGAGCAAAGGTGTTGCATCCTGTATCATGCTCACTGTACCTCATTCTTTTTGTTTTGACTTGAGAAACATCCTAGCAAGTGTTAACAACAAAGTCTGTATCCCCATTCTTGCAGGAGTGTTGGCCTAAAGCCTATTAAATCCCAAGTGCATTCTAAAAAACTTCCATCTCGTGCTTACTTGAGAAGCCTGCACACTTTTGCCAGGTGCCAGGAGAAGCAAGAGCTTTGAAAGGTGGTGTTTGAGTAGGTAACCCTGCTTAAGCACAAGGTAATCTAGGTAGAAATTCACCCTGGTGCAAGGTTCAGATTTGTCCTGGAGGCATCTGCCTTTCAGTGGGTTATTAGAGTCTACTCAGGTGCAAGAGATCTTTGAGAGGTTTTTGTATGTACTAATACTATTTCCTCTGAGGAGCTTTCTGGCCTTGTGTGATGGGTTTTGCACTGGGTAAATTCATGAATTGAGAAAATCTTTCCCCAACCTTCCTTGCATATGAAGTATGGACGCTACCTTTCTGTGCAGCGCAAAGCTGAGCCTGGACCTAAGTCTGCAAGAAGTGTAAATAAGGAACCTTGCTCGTTTAAAGCGTGTGCTTATAGGAACACGCCTGCTTCTAGGCACACGCTCCTACTGGTGATTTAAGACAAGAGGTGTGTCGTCTTCCCAGCCACGTTGCAAGTCCCGTGGTTTCTGCCAGGCAGGGAGCCCCGGAAAGGCCGTGTTCAGTGCCCCCTGCACGTGGTGCCTTAGCTGGCTGGGAACACCGCGGCTCACCGAGCCTGCCTTGCCCCGCAGAGCATCCCCGGTGCCTGCGGCGGGCAGGGACGCGGGGCCGTCTTCCTCCCTTCTTCCCCGCCGCGACTCGGACAACTTCAGCGCGGCGGAGCTGGGGGGGGGGACCGAGCTCTCCACGGCGGCGGGGGGGAGCTGCGGGAGCAACGGCGAGAGCCTCCGCCCGCCTCCCCGCCAGCCAAGCGGCGCGGCCGAGCCTGCCGGCAGCGGGGGGGAGTGGGGTCCCGGCGGCGGCGGCTCCCCGCCCCGGCGGGGGCTGTGCCGGCAGGGGGCAGGGCTGGGAGCCGGCCGCTCGTGTTTCTAGGGCTTGACGTCCTTCCAGCTAGCCCGACCCCCTTCCCGGCAAAGCCTGCCCTTCCCCAGCGGAGAAGTCCCGAGAAGTGGCGGCGGGGTCCCCCACCCTCCCCCGGGCGCGGCGGGGCCGCGGCGATGGGCCGGGAAGTTTGGCGGCGAGGGGGGCCGGCGCCCCGCCGCTGAGAGCCGGCCGCTCCGGGGCCGGTCCCTTTTCCGAGGAGCGGGAGGGCGCCACAAAGTGAAATCCATGAGGATTCTCGGGCTTCTCCTGGAGAAAGGCTCGCATATGCTGCAGTGTCTCTGTGGAAGGCGCCTGAGATCCAGCCACAGCCCAGGTGGGGAGCGCGCGTCCTTGTCCCCGCCGCCCTCGCCTCCCCGCCCGGGTGCTGCTCGGCCCGGGCTGGCCCCGTTTCCTCGCCTTCCTCCCCCACCCGCCGCCGCCTCGCCTGCGCCGCGCACAGGTGGCCGGGAGGGACCGGGCGCTGTCCGCGGTGCTGACCCCGCCGGGCATCCCCCCGGATCCCGGGTCCACATCAACCCGGGATCCCCCAAACCCGGGCCCCTTCCGTCCCCAGGTTCCCTACCCGTAGCATTATCCCCAACCTGAACCCTCATCTACCTGAGGCCTCCACCCCACATGTGTCCCCCACCCCTGCCCAGGTTCCACACCCCAGCTGCAGCCCCCACTCAAACAGAACCTCCACACAGGTCCCTCTACCCTATGCAGATCTCTACCTCGTATGTGGCCCTCACTAGTGTCCCCCATCCTACCTGCAACCCACAAGGAAACACGCCTCCCCCCCCCCCGCCCCCACATCTCTGTTCTCCACACAAGACCTCTGTATCTCTCATCCCACCTGAGACCCCCAACCATGTCCTCTGTTACCACCTGGTCAGGATAAGGATGACTTTCCCCAGAGTGCGTATGGCCCTGTGTGACTCTAGGGTTGAGGTTGGGCCCACTGTAAGAGCTCCCTTTACCTTGTGTTTGTAGTAGTAATGTTGCAATGTTTTTCTTGTGGAGGATGTTAAATGCATTCTTAAGTGGGGATGCTCCTAGAAGCAAAGGGAAATCCCCAGCTGCTCCTGATGGGGTCTGGGAGACTCCCAGCACCTATCTTGGCTCCCAGCCTGTTGGAGAGGGAGCATTGCTCTAGGCTGCACCAGAATGGGGAGTGCAGTGGCATGAAGGGCTGAAGGATGTGCTTGATCTTGAGCTGTATCTGAGCACTTTTTGAAAAGGGGAATAAGCGCACAAGTGCCTTGGCTTGGCGTGGCACTGCCTCTGAGTTTTAGGGTGATCTTGTTGGAGCTTTTTAAGTGATGTCTCTGCAATTTCTTTTGTACTACGCGTATTTTGCGAGTCTGACTTTCCCTTTATACAACGCTAGGTAAACATCATGTTGTTATTATTAAGATCTGCAGAAGTTACAGCACTAACTTTACTGCTTTGAGCTTGGCTGGGTTTTAGCTACTACTTGGCTTTTGACTAGATCCGCTTATCAAACCCTGACTATTGTGATCTTTGGGCACCGGATGCTTACAGGGATGTCTTTTAGAGTATGGCTTGCTAACGCTTGTGTTGTTTCCTCATGTGAGATCTTGGTCCTAGAGGAGAAAAATTTCTATGCCTCCTGGTATTGTCCGTTGAAGAGAAAGGTTGTGCTTGGGGGAACGCTGTTACTGAGGTAGCCTGGATTCCCTTTTGGCCCTGCTAAGGAGAATTTGTTAATGGTTATAGCTACCTGTTTATGCCTCAGTGTCCCTTTCCCTCCCACAAGACTCACTTGTGCAAGTTGTTGTCTGTGACTGGCACATGGCAATAGGAGACATGCTGGACTTGGTTGAGAGAGTAGGCTTGGCTCCCTTGAAAGTATTTTCGGCCCTGCTTTGGGAAAAGATATGATCACGCTAAATAGAACAAACTGTGGCTGTGCTTGGAAGCATTACATACAGTCTTCTTTTCAGTGAAAAACTATACTGGAGTTTTCTTCATAGTGCTATGTGTGAAAGTTTGTTTTGTGTCGTTTGGAAACCTGGGGCAGTAAAGAGTACAGTAACCTACTGGTAAAAATGGGGTGGTGCTCAGGTCATAGGGCGTGCTAGGCTGTAACTTCAGTGAACCAGAAGCTGACGATAGTGTCCTCGTAGTCACCCTACTGAGCTGGTTTGGCTTTACTGATGGATCCTGTGCTCAAGTATGCTTGATGTACGTGTGGTGATGGAATCTTTCCTGATCTCTCCTGCTCTGATGGAGTGATACTGAACATTGTGTAGTCTTTGTGTTTCGTGATGTGGTGCTATAAGGAAGCAGTCCATGGGAATGATCTCCTGTGCTACCACGGGCCTGAGCACTCCAGATGTGGTCTGTTACTTTGAATCAGGCTGCTGAAATACATTCCTCCTTCTCGGCTGCATTTGTTCCTTTTCCAGTAAGATTGGGCTTTACGTTCTTGAAAAACATGTAACACAAATGAAAGCTTCTACCTATAAAGGTGTCACTGTGGGTTAGGCCTGCTGGAGGAGAGATCTCCTTGCTGCTTCTTTGAAAGGTAAGCATGCTTTAGAAGATAGGTGTATACTTCTGCAGCAGCCCTGAAGGTGTAGTGCTGTGCCCAGGTTGGCACTGTGGGGGCTATGCCAGTCAGAGATATAAACCAACAAAAGGATTATAAATTACAGGAGAGGAAGGACCATGGAAACATGGGCCACAACAGTGGTGGTGTAAAGTGCTGAGCTACTTACATGTCCTTGATCCTCTGATCTGAAGAGTTATCCTGATAGCAGGTGGTTTATGCCAAACTATTTGGTACTTAGCGCACTTAAGTTGAATGACAGATTGACCAAGCCCTTTGCTCTCCTACCTCTGTTTTCTTTAATGCAAACTAGTCACAAGGATGCAAGCACGTTTAAAGTCAGATTCATACTCGTGTGTTGTGCTGACTCAGAGCCTTAAACCACTCCTGATTCTGACAGAAACTGATGCGTGATACTTCAAAGAAAAACAGTGAAATATCAAAGATAGTTGTAGAGTACTGTGCAGCTCTGTTGTGATGCTGGCAAAAATATTACCAAGATTTTTGTTATTGCTATGCTAAGACCTCCCACATTTTTACTCTTGGCTAACTCTAGCCTGTTGGTTTTTTATGCTTCACTTCTGAGGTCTGCTGACACTTGTCTTTGTACAGGGGCAAGCTTCTTTGGTTGTTTGAGCAGCACCTTGCAAAATGGGGTTTAATGGGTCTCCAAGGCACCACAAAAATGCAAGTAATTTGTAGCAATACAGAGCAAGAGATTTATTCATAGTCCTTTGTGTATTTCTTTGGAAGTATTTTAGCATGGCAATGTCCCCCTGTATCATCTTCCAGGTGCTTCACTTGTTTTAGTTTCAGAATTTGTAAGCTGACTGATGGTATTGCATGTGCAGAAGTATTTCCCTTCTGGGTGGTGCAATCATAATTAATTTTGTTACATATTTTTTAGTGAATTTGTTGTCTCCGCTAATATCTTTTTCCTCTTTGATTGGGAGGTGTGGTTTGCCAGTCCAGAATTTTTTTTTTTTTGCTTTTGGCTTCCTAATCAACATTATGAAATAGAAGGCTACTACACTGTTAAGTTCAAGGTAAACATCAAATAATGATTGTATTGTTAATATAACTGTGAATGGAGTTGCAAAAAAACATTTCAGGTGACCTGTACCTGGTTTGCAGCTACTTTGATGCAAAAGGCTGTAGACTACATTTATAGCAGCATGGAGATTTCTGCTAGTGAGTTTTTCAGTTCTTCTCCACAAAGACTTCTTAATTGGCTGTGTAAGTGGTTCTGTCTAATGCCTGTTCTGCCCTTGGCTCCTGAAGAGACTCTCCTATCAGCATCATTGCTGAAACCACAGAAGTTTCTCACATCATCATATTGACTAGCAGCAACATTCGGCCGCAACACATTTTCAGCTTTGTTTTCAGTAGTACAGGCCTGGTTGTATCCAGAGACCGACCTATTCCCAAACATTGAGATAAGACTACCTCTCAGTTTAAATCCCTATTTTGCAAATCAATGCCTTCAGTAGAAATTAAGCTTGTATTGAAAGTAAACCCTGAGCTTGGCTTCACTGTGACTGTCACACTGGTAAAATTTGGAGATGCTCCTGGAAGTATGCTGACTGATGCTGGCTTTGTGGTAAATTAAAATGATGCCTGGCACAGTAGGTCTTTGTATTTCTCTAGGCTTCACAGCACTAAGTTTGATATTTGGGGCAATAGGAACAAGCACTCTGCCTAGGTAGGCAGGACCAGATTGTGGCTCTGCTATTAACCTGTCCGTTACCACCAATACATATCTTAGCTTTTGTCCTGAGACTATCTGGGGCATGGTCATTACATGTCTGCAGCGTCTGCACGTGCAAGACATCTCATCTGCAGATGTAAATGGAATCACACACATAAGATGTACAATTGCATATTCAAGATTAACATTTGGCTTATGAGCACAACAGGGATTCTTTGTTTTGCTTGTGCAGTGATCTGTGCATTTGCGTACGCTTTACTTATGCTAGTTTTAGAAAACTTTCCCACTGCTGTTTTTTCAAGTAGACAGCAGGTTATAGTGTATAGCCTATACTGTACAGTCAGCTTCAAGTTCATGGAAGCAAAAGCTCTGTGTACGTAAGTGACAGATAGTAAAACCTGCAATTCCTTGCTGAGTTTAGAGACCACCGAGAGCCCTTCTGGTCTGTGGCAGTTCGGAGCGTGGTGTGTGCATTGTTGGTGGGAGATGGGAAAGGTGGCTCAATGCCACTGAACTGGAGATGGGAACAGGTGACACGGCTGAGAAGCTGTGGTGTTGCACTGGGGGTCATCAGCACTTTTTCCTTCCTGCACCAGGTCCCTTGCCTGCTGTTTTCTGCAGAGCGCGTCAGTGTCCCTGCGTACATTTTGCTCAGGCTCCCTCTTCCCGTTGTGTGTCTTTGGAAAAGTAACGCTTGCTGACCAGTGAAAATTAAGTACCTGTGCTGTTCCAGGATAATGCCTATTGTTGACACTCATACGCTAGCAGAAAGAATACCTTTGTCTGATTTAGTTTAATTCACCTGGGAAATGAATTAAGCAAAACTCTGAAAAATCTTTTTTATTTTGTAATAGGAGCACTCCTCTAGGGTATTATTCAAGAATAGCTATAGCATTTTAAATCCACGCTTTCCTTTACTCTGAAGGTAACCCTCTTGTGTAGACATATGCTAAGCATCTCTCCTGGAAGCCCGAAGTGCTTGTACATCTTTGTTAAAAAAACCCAACTATTCTGGCTGAGCTAGAAATGATGGATTTGATAGAGTTTGCATTTGGTGAAATTGCTCTGTTTCTATTATACAGAACTTCAGAAATACAGATTATCATGAGCTTAAAGTTATATGCATATAATATTTTTAAGTGCTTGCAGCCAGTTCTGTGTAGTTATGTGAAGGAAAGTCTTTGATATTGTGCAGGATTTTATTGTTCAGTTTGCAATAATACATTTCAGAAATCTTCAAAAGCAAATGTGGGTCTGGAGACTTCCTAGGTGTAAGGTAGTTTGGCAATTGCATAGTTGTCAGCCAGATGTCTGGGCTTACGGAGCTGGGAGTCTGGAATTGTGGGATTTTCACCCAGTCTTCTGAGTCTTGAAACTTGTCTGGGTCCTACTACAGCATCACTGATATCAAATCGTATTTGTGAAATGCTTTACTTGCAGTGAATGAGCAAATTCAGGCAAAATGAGCTTCACTGGAATTTTCTTAAGTAGTTGTATCAGGACAATAAATAGATCTCAGAAGTAGAGGTTGGCTGGTTTATGGTACTTTTCACCTGGAGGTTTACATGGTTTTGCAAAGAAATTAAGTTTAACTTCCTTCACTTCCCAAACTAAACCAAGGAAGAGTTTGTCTCAGTTTAAACACCATGTGCAATTGTGACACATTATAAACTGTACGTCTGAGTGGGAAATGTTAACCAAAAATTTAATGAAAGATTTTTCTAGCTTTTCCATCTTTTTTTTCTGAATAACTGTATACAAAAAAATACTGTCTTCCGTGTTATTGTTTTTCCATTTGAAAAGTAACAAAAGAATCGAGGTTCATAAGCAGATATTCAAAGCTGATGACTTTGAAAGCAAACGCTTTCAGCTTAAGAGCTGTGTGAAGATCGTTAGGTCACGTCCACTCAAAGACCAAGGAGTGTTTCCGGAGGTAGGTCTCAGTTCAGCGAACCGTCTAAGTGCACATTTAACTCTACGCATGCACCCAGTCCCATTTTAAGATGATCATGTGCTTGAACACTTACCAGAATCATTGTTTTAGATGAGTGGCTTTCAACCTTTTTTTAACATGTATCATCCCTAAAATTGTTCTTGTTTTCCCTGTCCAACAGATCATTGATGGCAGGCTTGTTTTCTGTTTTCAGCAGACTCCTCTGGAGGTATTCTCAGCCATCAGTTCCCAGTTGAAAAGCCCTGTTGATTAAAGAAACTCTGATTCTACTGCTTTGTTCGTGAGAATGATCTACTTCTAGCTTACTGAACTTTGTCTCCAAACCAGTCCACTCATCCCACAGCCCTTTCTGCTACTTTCCAAAAGTAATCTGTTCCTTTTTTACCAAACTGATGCTAGTTGTAAACATTTTAAGCCAGGTGGTACTGATATCATCAAAAGTTCAGCAGGCTCTGAAAGCTAGATGAGATTGCTTATGCGATGGTAGTACACAAAGCTTTCAATTGTCTGAATAGATGTTTGCTTAAAAGGCCTTTAAATAGATTCTTCCCCTTGGAGGAAAAGAGATGTGTAACATTTAATAATAAAAATAGCGTTTCTTCCCGTAGCCTGAAATGGCATGGAAGGAGGTAATCATGTTTTGTATGGCAAAGCATTTTTCTAAATGGCATGTTTATGCTTTTCTAGTATTGTGGCTGCGATTGGCTGCTGGGCCTATTTGCATGTGCTAAATTGCAGTCCTGGAGATCTGTGAAAACAACCCAGCAAAGCCAATCTCAGCTGGGAGCATGGAAGCTGCTGCTAATTTTGTGATGAGCCACCCACAGGCCCAGCATGAGTCATTATCATTGTTTTGTTTTCCAGAATTTGGCACCAAATGCTTCCAGGATCCAAAGTGTGGATTATCTCTGGAATTGTATTTATTCCCTCATAGCTTTGTTTGTTTCAGATAAGAGGAAAGAATAGCAAAAAAATCCATTCTAAAAAACATGAAATAATTAATTGTTTCCTTATTAGTGTCCTCTTCCTGCTTTAATGTGCATTCCCAGCCATTTGTTCAATTGAAAGCTCACTTGTGCGTAGCCCGGCAATCGCGCTGCTCAGTCCTAATCAGCTTGCTTTGTGCCACTGAGGAGATGGGTGGGCAACAGTAAGTACGGTGGGATGAAGTGACTTGACTGAAGTCATTGCTTGGCTCTGGCAGAGCTGAGATGGGGAATTTCTGCTCTCTGTTCTTGTATGTGTCCCACTAGTTTCTCAGAAAGTCTTTTTATAAAGCCACAGCTGTGCCTGGGACCAGCTGGGGCATCCCGTTTGCTGTAGGTCAGGAGTCTTTCATCTGAGAAACACACTGGCCTCATCCCCAGGGTCATAGGCCTGATACCCGCTTGCTGAGGTTGCTGGTACTCCTGGAGATAGAACAAGGGGTTGAGAAGTCAGGAAAATCCGCTGCCCTGTGCTGGGATTGTGACAAATGTAGTCAATTTTGTCCCAGTTTATAGCCCTTCTTCCAAGTGCCTTCTCAAACAGACTTTGTTGGTGTGCCAGTGAGTGTGCAAGTGTACCTGCAGGCACCGTGGGCAGGATGCAGAGGAAAAGCTGGGTCCTTTGGGGGAAAGGTCCAGGAACAGGAACACGTGTTGGGGGGCATTCAGGAGCCTAGAGAAGTGTTTTAAATGAAAAACTCGGACACACAGTGGGTGGGAGGGCTACATGAGCATGGGATTGGAACGAGGAGCTGAGAGCACCGAGGAAGAGGGATGGAGAAGGGAGACTTGAAACGGGCTTAACAAATGTAGCTAGATGTGCTGTGCGTTCTTTGTGGATGAAAGCACCCAACACGGTGCTCCCTGCTCTGCCTTAGTCTAGTGACTTTTCAGAATGGGAAAGTCTGCTGGGATGACCCAAGGTGCGCTAAGAGGGGGGGACAGGTCATAGCAGTCTTCCTTACGGGGCTTGGGGTGGAGCTGGACATACTCAAACAGAGCATTCAAACTGGAAAAGCACTGGGATCAAAAGTGTCTGTGACACTCCCACAATGACACTTCTCAAGCGTCTCTATGTTGGTTTGTCTACAAATGACCACTGGAAAGATATTGCCAAGTCCTCCATGCTGCAAATTCCTTCTCAAGTTCTGGATTTCCCCTTCTGTCACATTGTGAAATGAAAACCAAACAAAATAATGATTATATTGCTGGTGGGACCAGGCAGCCAACATGCTGTCAATGGTTTTCTGAGTTCTTGTGACTTACTGTTGCCATTGCTTATTTTCTGTGCTTGTTTTTTAATTGTGGAGACAGCAACTTTTTATTTTCTATGTGAATAGCCCTGACACAATGGGGTCTCTTCTCTTGCAGGAGCATGCAGACCGTGAACTTGTTTATAAACAAAATCAAGTAGCAGTCAGAGCATCTTTAAGTGCATCTGACCCTACGTGGAATGGCAGCAGTGAAATTCAAGTACAAACCCTGACAGTCTGGGGGCACCTTCCTCTGCGCCGGTGCACGGTGCTCCCCTTGCTCCCTGCTCTGTGTGCCCAGGCCGTTTACTTACCCGCTGCTTGAGTTTAGAAACAGCTTAGGGTTATTCCAGGTGGTGTGTTGGGGAGGCTGAAGGGACTCTTAGGTGTTGCCTTTGAAAGCTTGAATTCCCCAGGTGTTTATGTTCTGTGTAAGGTATAATCTCTGTAAATATTTGGTTGGTTGATCAGACAAATATGTATATAAATATTAATGTACAGCTCAACATCCTGTGGCTGTGTTCGGGTGTTCCTCTCCAATAACTAGGATTTACTTATTATGGAATAGATAAAGAAACTTGGTTTGCTTTTTCCTCTGTTTCTGCGTTTGCTGGAGTTTCTGTGATGAATCCTTTACCGTTCTCACCCTTAACCTGAAGAGGCAATTCTGGGGATATAATTCATGTCTCCCAGCCGCTTGCAGGCTGCTCAGCAAGTGAAATGTTCCTTCCTTGCCTCCACCTCACCTGGTAAATGGCTGATGCGCATCTTACAACATCTTGCTGGAGATCTGTTACTGCCCTGCGGCTCGTTCATAGCACCTCGACCAAGAAGGTGATGTGACTAGTTTTTTAGGGTTGGTTTGTTGGGGTTTTTTTTAGGTTAGAAAAGGTGAATTAGAACAATTAAATTTGTTCAGATGGTTTGTCAAGGATGGGTAAGGAGCACAGTTAAGTGGGAGCACGTCCTTCTCTGAGGAAACACTTTTGTGAATGAATTTCACACTTGTTTGACATTCCCGGCAAGTGGTGGGTCTTGCCTAGAGCGCTCTGGTGAGAGCCTCCCTCCTGTCCACCCGCAGCCCCTGCCCTTTGGGTCGATACTTCTCTGTCTAACACACTGGCTGCCAAGGCAAGGTCTCCCCTCCAACCTCCCAGAGAAGGTCAGGAAACACACTTTCTATATGATAGTCTGCTAAACATATAAATACTCAGAAAAGAGCCTTTTCTTTGTTACTAGTGAAAAAACAAACAAACAACTGGTGAGCTTGCTCAGGTGGGCTCCAAACTCAGTGCAAGTCTCAGACCCACCAACTTTTCCCTGCTGCTTTGTTGCTCCCAGTCTGCAGAAGGGGAGGACAGCACAGTGCTGGGGAGGAGAGAAAGGCATCGCGTCTCTATTATTTATGGGAATGTTCATTTGGCTGGTAAAACACTGCTGTGATTAAATGTTAGAGAGGAAGGATGTGCTTGCTCACTGAGTGAGCACACGTTGCCCCATTAACTGCCAAGGGACAGTCTTCCATTACAGCACGTTTATAATTTCTCTTTAAGCCTTGAGACCGGGAGCCAGCATGTCTTACTCCCTATTTCAGCCTCACTTTATTCACAGCACTGTTGTGTTACAGAGCCACATCTTCACCAGGTTTAATATAGACTGGAGGGCATTATATGGCAAAAAAGAAGCCTCTCTGACAAAAGTCACCAAAAAAAAAAAGACATAGGGAGTGCATCAATTAACGGAAAAATATGACAGCAATTAAACTGGGCCAGAATAAAGTGTCCATCTAGCCCAGTTCTTTCTCCATCCACATTAAACAGATAGAAAAAAGGTAAGAAAACAGCAATATGATATAACCCCCAAATGCTCTCCTAGCTGCTAGCTATTTTCAGCTTAGGAAATTTTCTGGGTCAGACATAGTTCAATGTACTTAGAAATTCTCAGTGGATTTCTCTTCTATGTACTTGACCAGACACCCCATGAGTTCACGTACATTTTTAGCATCAGTGTCCTGCAGAAAGGATTTCCCCAGACCTGTTGCAGGAAGAAGCCCCTCCTTTCCTTTGTTTTAATCTTGGTTCCTACTAGCTTGGGTTGGTGCTTTCCTGAGAGCTAGTACAGAACGAGCTGGTGAAGAACTGATCCTATCCTCTCCTGCCACTTTTGACTTCGTGGACCTCAAGCGTACCCCTCCTAAGCTGTCTCGCTCACAGTCTAAAGAGCCTTTGATCTTCTTTGTTGTCTTTCTCTAAACCATTCCCACTTCTAGCAAGTGTTTGTTGCAGTGACAGGAGCACAACAGCATGCACAAACTATAGCTTGAACATTGGAGGACTAGATGGGGAAAAATTAACTGAAACCTCCTCTTGTGCGTCTTTGTAATTTTTTTTCCTTGAAATGATTTTCTGATTCTTGAACATGGAAGGGAAATAGTCCTGGGTTTACTGGTGCCTGAGGTTTGCTGTTCATGTTCTTCCCTGTGATTTCTCCCCTCTCTGTGGCTGGCAGCTGCATGCCCAGCTCTCCAACAGAGGCTGAACTAGAGCTGAAGGAGAGAGTGGTTGCACTGTCAAACAGCCCATCTTTGCATTACACTTCCATCAAAATCTCAAGCAGACATCTCACACAAACCAGTTTGCCATGGAGGAGAAATGAATCCTAGATAAATCCAAGTCTCCACAATTACCTAAGTTCAGTGTGTCCTCCAGAACAAGAAGTCCCTTTTTGAAGAGCAGGAGGACCTGAGCCAGACTAGCCTCCGTGGCATGCCATGTGCAGTGGCGCTCCCCATGCTCACCTAGCAGTGCCTGCTGACAAAAGCAGCTCTTCCAGTTGTTTCCTGGGGCAGACATCTCACTTATTCATTCCTTCATTTGCCTCAAGCACCAAGAAAAACAAGGCAAGATGTCTATTTGCTTTGCTTTCATTTATGATAGACCAGATGGGACCACGCTCCCATCCATTGGAGCTTCCAAACAGTAGGGTCAGTTCAGCTGGAGAGGTGGTAGTTGTCTTGTGGGCTGCAGAAAGGCGAGCAGGCTGGTGAATAGGCTGTCAAGGCCAAATGATGAGTTTCTCTGTGTGTCAGTCCCTACAAGCCTGTGATTAAACTGATACCTCAAGCCGTGTGTGGACATGGCCTCAGTCAGCTGTGTAGTCACATCAGGAGATGAGGATGGCCACGCTGAAAGCCGTGTGTGTGACGAAGCGTGAGGGATCACCTTGAGACATGGTTTCATCTTTTGGGTGCTTTGAAGTCCATCCTGCCCGATGAGCTGCAGTGGCGGTTGGCTGCCCACAGACCAGAGCAAGAGCGGGGAAGCTGTTTCCATGCTGATGTGAGATGGTGGGGCGAGGGGCGAGACGCTGCCCCTCCTGTGCAGATCTCTGCAGCTGATCCAGGCTTGCCCCACAGCCGGAGGATAGGAACCAGAGTATCTGCGATACAACTGAGCTCCTCTGTAGTACGCATCTCCTGTGTGGTGAGATGAGCTGCAGCTTAAACCCCATTGATTGTATTGACAAGATCTCCCCCGAGTATAGGGGAAGCCAGGGGGAGTTGCTCAGTCTGACATTTGGGCTGTGGGTGTCTGCACGTAACTCCACCTCCACACCTCCTCCTGCCTTGTTACCCATCTGTACGATGGAGACGATACTGCCTTCTTTGCAAGGTAGCTGTGGGACTCACCCAGGACCCGTACGGACCACTGAAGAACTGTAAGTTTCAAAGTAGCTTACTATTGCTCTCTCTGGACACTGGAACTGGGGAATGGGTTAGGATTTTAGGTATTTTGCAGAATGTGCGCCATGAGAATTTTAGAGTACAGTTGTGCTGGTTTTGGCTGGGGTAGAGTTAATTTTGTATTAATTTCACAAATTTCAGAAATTTGGATTTGTGCTGAAAACAGTAATGATAATATAGAGATGTTTTTGTTGCTGAGCAGTGCTTACGCAGAGCCAAGGCCTTTTCTGCTTCTCACCCCACCCCACCAGTGAGTAGGCTGGGGGTGCACAAGGAGTTGGGAGGGGATGCAGCTGGGACAGCTGACCCCAACTCACCAAAGGGATATTCCGTACCATATGATGTCATGCCCAGTGTATAAAGCTGGGGGAAGAAGAAGGAAGTGAGAGAAGTTGAGTGATGCCGTTTGTCTTCCCAAGTACCCGTTATGCGTGATGGAGCCCTGCTTTCCTGGAGATGGCTGAATACCTGCCTGCCTGCCGATGGGAAGTGGGGAATGAATTCCTTGGTTTGCTTTACTTATTAAACTGTCTTTATGTCAACCCATGAATTTTATCACTTTTACTCTTCTCATTCTCTCCCCCACCCCACTGCGGGGGAAATGAGCGAGTGAGCAGCTGCACGGTGCTCAGTTGCCAGCTGGGGTTAAACCATGACAACAGTTGAGATTCCTCATTTGTGGTTTAAGAGGTATTTGAGACTCCCAGCCATTCAGTAAGCGTCCATTTAAAGCCCATGCGTTACAAATTTCTCACGTAAAAGTATTTAAAGTTCACTAGGAGTGCAGCTTGCCAGGGAGAATACGTTGGCTGCCTTTAAGAGAAACAAAGACAATTGCTTTTTAAGGGTTGTGTGACCTGTAAGCCAAAGGCCCGCAGGGTTAGCAAGTGGCCAGCCAGCAGCTGGGATAGCGCAGGGATGGACGTGAGGATAACAAATGCCCTGTCCTTCTATCCCTCCAAAGAGAGCCTTGCTCAGTGAAGGTTTCTATCTAACACTGAATCAGCAACAGCACTGACTTTAAGGTGCTCAGAGTTACGGCTTCTGCACACTAAATGTTAATGGAGATGTCCCAGGAGGTAGATTTCAGAGAAAACAGGGTTTTCTCTGGTGTTTGGGGCTTGCTTATTCTCTCTACATCACCTGCAGCAGCATGCTAACGCATAGACAAAGTGGGCTGTGACCTCAATCAGCTAGTTAATTTTAAGCCCGTGCTTAAGTGATTTGCTAAAACTGTGCTTATTCAGAGAAGGAAAGCAGACTGTATTTTCATTGCTCAAGCTAGGTGAATTATAACATGTAAGTGATTTTAATGATGAAAGGCTAAATTATGCTTTGAAACAATTATTTAAATTTCCATAAAGAATATTAGTAGCAGTCAGGATGTCAGATGGTAGATAGTCATGTTTATATTTTGTTAATAGTCCCTTCAAAGTTACTTGAAACACTTTATTGTGCATTTACATTTTTATCTCTGTATTTTTAAGATGAGGAGCTCATTAAACCAAAGTCTTTTTATGGCTTGTATCAATAGAAAATGTTCTTTTAAATGTTCAGAAGGAATTGTTTACAGAAGCATGGAAAAGATAGGGAAGAGATCGTTTTCCTTTCATGTTCAGTATATTCTTTTTCCTTTTGCTTTTTGATGACTAAACTGTTCTGTATTTGCAATTGAAAACTGTTGATTGGAAACTCTTGTGAGAGTAACACAAATGGGGCTTGATTTTGAAAAATGCATTCATGATTGTTTGCCTAATTTGTGTGTGCAATTAGTGTGATTGCCACTGGAAGCGGCCATCTGAGAACAGACTTTTGGAGACTTCTCTCTTTTTCTGATCTGTTTTCTCTTTCTTCTTCTTAAGGTGCCAGCTTCTATGATGTCTAAATATTACTCCTGGAAGTTTAATTTGGTAATATGTTTATTGATCTCCTTTCATCTCTTACCTCCCCACTTTCAGATGTTTGTTAAAAGACTGAGGATGATTATTCCCTTCTGCTTTCTTCTCAAGTCCACTTGATGCAACATAAGAGAGCTTTTTTCATCCAAGTGGTTGATCTTGCAATTTAGAGTCAGGTCCCCTTGGGGTCTCAATAGATTCTTAAATGGCCATAGTAATATTTAAGCAGTTTCCAAGCATACATAAAGGATTATGGCTCTCATCTGTCAAGTCTCTTACTCCCTCCAGAGGAGACTTGTGCAGGCAGGGGACATTTATTGGTGACAAGGTGGGATTTTTTGCATGTTTTGTTTTAAACATGTGATGAATTAGAAAGGTAAGATAGATGAGTCTCCAGAGTATTCTCTTCAGAGCAGCTGAGAAACCTGGTTTGGAACAGGGATTTGCAGGGCACGTTCAATCTTTGAGCTGACTTAGAGGTTGTTCTTGTAGGAGCATGGTACCGAGGCTGCAGTTCCTCAGTGGCTTCACTGTTGTGTAACAGAGAGGGACAAGCCATACCCCCATCATCTGTGGGCACATGCTCTCAGTTCCTCCCTAAGCTGATGCTGGTTCTGGGTGGTAAGCCAGAGCAGGCAACTAACTTTTTTTTTAATTATTTATGTGGGCTTGAAGCAATGGGATACTGCACCCCTCCTGGTGAAATTTGCCTCGTGTTCGTTGCTCCTGAAATTTTCTCCATCCTGAGATACAACTAACTCAAATCTAAAGATTAGGTAGACTCGGACCTATAGATGCAGAGGTGGGAGAGCCATGGCAGTGCCGCAGAAGACAAATATCCCCTGGATCATTAATCACAGGATGGAGAGCACACTGGCTGATTGCTTATTGGCTGTGGTCTTTCATTAAGAGTAAACTCAATTTTCCCTTTCAACTCAATTGAAAGCTGCCTGATGGAGAGGCCGTGCTGCGTGACACGCACTGAACTGCTGAAAGCAGAGACTCGGATGTAACCATATGTCAAGAGTGATACCAGCAATGTATTTCCTTCTTTTCTTCTGTGCTTGCTCCCCTTCTTGAGAAGAAGCAACTTCTAGGGATGAGATGTTAAATATGCCAGTCCTGCCCTGTCTGCTAGCTAGGAAATTCTGGGACGTTAATGTACTTTAAGTGGGGAAGCTGGTGCTTGTTTGTCCTTGCTCATCCTGGCCTGAGTTGGGACTGATTTAATTACAGAAATACATTACCATTGCCAAAAAGTCCCCCAAGCCAAACAAAACCTTTGTTTTCTTCCTGCCTAGTCCTTCTGATCCTTCCCAAAGCACAAGCATTTATTGCGCTGTGAGGAAGAACTTTGGAAAGAAACAAGAAGAGCAATTTTTGCCTGGGAGCATCAGTTTCTGCTGGCCCCAGCAGTGCTCTTCCCCCTGCCTTGTCCAACCAAGGGCCCTCTCCATCAGCACAGCTTGCTCAAGCTTCTTCCCTCCTCGTTCCAAGAGCTGCTCCAGCACCTTCCAAACGTATAATTATAGACACGAAAAAATAAACTTGCTCTTATTCAGTGCCTGATGAAATGGTGACTCAGGCATTTTCATTTTGCATTGGAAATGCAAGTTCTCTCACATTCAGAGCGCTCACCAGCATGCCGTCTGAATCTTAAAAGGAGCTGTGTCTGCCCACTGGAAAGGCAAAACGGTTACAAATGCAAAAGGCCACGTGGAGGCTTTCGTAAGTAACTTCATGTGACCACACGATGAAGTAAACCAAGGTCACTTACCTGTCTCTGCACTTACCCTGCAATGTTGTTATCTCAGCAAGACTGCACCTAGCACTGGGCTGTGAAGATTTTATCATCATGCATGTAGCCATTCCTGACAGTCAGGATAAATATCCTGCCCTTGATATCAGACATCCTGCGGTGGGTTTTTCCAGGCATAGCCTTGCTAAGGGGATCTATATTTTGCCAACTGTACAGGAAAGCAAAGCAACTCGGCGTGTGCAGGGAAATGTCGAGACTCTCAGCCCCTTGCTTTACTCGCTAGACAGCATTTGTGCAGTGCCATTGCCTTGGCAGGAGGGAGCACAGCCTGAGGCATGGGAGGGCTGAAGAGCATCTACGCTCCTGGGTGATCTTCTGGGCAGTGGGAGTCCATTAAGTCCTAACACTGCAACTTCATGCTTCAAAGAGAGATGCCATATAAAGCAGAAAAGCAGGAAGGAAAAGTTTTGGAGAAGGCAACTCCTGGCTTGTTCCTGCAGACAGCCTCATCCAGGCTTTTGAAGGATTTACTTAAGCCAAACCTGCATGTAACTCGTGGGGCTTCATATAGGACTACCCATGTGCAGCTGTGTGATCTTTTGATGCATTGGCAATCAGGTCAAACACACAGGAACAAATGAGAGGATTGAACCAGGCCAACCTGACAACTAGGAGCTCTTTGGCCACTGGGGCTGCAGGTCCAGCCTGGGGTTTGAGACAAATACTGGAGCAAAGACACCCGACCAGGTTTAGGGTGGCCCTTGTGAACAGGGTGATGACACCCTGTTCCTAAAATAAAGATTTTTCTGTGCTGTGTCAGGAGATCACTGGTATACAGGATGGAAGCAAGGTACTTGCTGAAAGGCATAGATTTTTCTAACTAGCTTGCGTTGAGTTATTTTTAAGCTCAGGGCAGGCAGTGCCATGAATCCCATCCCATTAGGGCTGGAGGAGTGGTAGCCAGCAAGATGGGCTCTCTGGAGTGTATGTCCCTTCTTCCTCCTGCCCACGTGCCATGCAGAGTCAGTCCCCAGGCTGCGACAAGGGCGAAAGGATAAGAGGGACAGCAACTGAAGCAGCCATGCCCTATCTCTGCCAGGCTTTGGGAGGGAGGACTTGAAAGTCCTCCTGGTAAGCTGGGTAGATACAGCATGTTGTTTGATTTTGGTTTAGAATGAATTCATTAAATAGTGTTTTATTGTACATGTCTAGAGCAGTCAGAATTGTAGGGTAAGTACGTAGAACAAGTGCCGCGTTAAGGAAAGAGGCAACGAATGTACAAATAGATGGTTTTGCCCTTACTTTTACCTGAAGGTCTCTGAGGACTTTGCTGGAATCAATTATTTCTTATACCCCTTCTGGACATGAAACTTTACTATATTTTCATATAATTCAGGAAACAAATGAGGAAAAACCCAAGTCCATACCTGCTTCTCCTCTGTCTTGTGCCCAAACCTAGCACCTCCGGGCAGCTTTTCACAGGAATATATTGAACCAAACCCAGATTGTTGGCTAGTCCCTCTTTCTCCAAGCATTTACACTTGCATCAAATGCTGATGTAGCTGAGTAAACAGGACTCCTTATGGGAAGGACTGTAACATCTCTGAACATGAGCCAAAATCCTTTAATCATAAAGAGATAATCCACTAAGTAATTTGAGCCCAGCAGTCTGCAGGGCATGGGGGATGCTTTCTGGCTTTGCTCCCAAAGATTCAAAAAGTTCTTTAGAAACCACTGCCCTAGTGAAGGAAACAAAGGGGAAAGCCGGTAGAAAAAGACATTTGGATTTGAGTTTGGTTCTTTTTTTTTCATGATAACATAACTTGCTAAGTAAAAATAAAACATAAAAAAATCTTATTTTGTTCTCTTTTTTAGTCTGTTGGGGAAAAGTTGCTATTTCTTGTAGAAAGAAGGACCTTTCCACTAGATATCTCCTACATCTAATTCTCCTCTGACAAAATGTTGGTGCATTTTTACTGATGAAAAAGTCTTCTCCTAAATGTTCAAGGATGTGGAAGCAGTGATGCTTTACAAATCATGCTCTGTGATGAAATGGCAGGTGAGCGTGTATGTATTTGTGCATGCCTTCCCACTGCCTGTAGTGCCTGGGGTGAGCTCTCACCAGTTGTGTTGTGAGCCCAGTAGCATTAGCCAGAAATGCCTCCCCAGCCCGGGCAGGGAGGCGATATGTTTTGGAAGGAGCCCAGGGTATCTGTTGTACGGTCCAGTCCAGGTTGATGGCATGCAGGTGACCTGCCACTGTGGCTCGTGTGATATGGAGCTGCAATAAATCTGTTGCTTTGGCTCCAGTGATCAACCACAGAGTTTTCTCCTTGTTTCTGGGAAGTTGTATGAGGCTCATAGCCCGTGATCCAGCAGCAGGTGGGAAGTCCTTGGTCCCTCTGCGGATCTCAGGTGGTCATGTGGGCTTATCCTACGCAGCAATTCAAAGGAGGTTTCTGCCTTTTACAGGGCCTTAGAAGGAAATTTGAGGTAGCCTTGCAGGAAAACTACATTCCAGCAGGACTGCTATGTCCTTTGAATGGCATACAGGGTGGAGGAGAGGCTTGTCAGTGGCCCAGTAGCAGGATGTTTGCCAGACCTACAGTTCTTGGCAACCAAGTAGAGTCCCTTAAACTGCTAACAAGAGGCTGATAATGGGAGAAGGGATGGAGACTTGGGATGGTGCTGTGGTGGAGCAGGGCCTCCCTTGACCCTGAGCATTGCTGTGGTCCTGGTAGGGGAGCAAGGCACGCCAGGGACTTAAGGGCTACCTGGGAGCAATCACGTCTGTTGGTTATAAGACCTTGCTATTTCCCTCTCTCAGAAGGGTAGAGGCAGTTGTGGTGGTTGTACCTCTCTCTGTTGAAGGCTTTTTGTGTTATGCTGCTTTGGGTGATCTTAGGTCAGCAGTGACAGCCTCCTCCTGTCCCTGAGACCTAACCAGCCCCTCGTGGAGTACAGCATAGGAAAGGTCTCAACATTTGGATCTGGCTTGGCTTCCTCAAGCCCACCGCTGCAAGCAGCCTGCTCAGCACCACATACTGCCTGCTGCCTCTTGGATCTTGCTGGCATCTTCCTCCTTAAAGCAATGAGCTGTGCTCCTGGGGCAGTGTGTAGGCTGTCCCGCAGGGCGCAGAGCTGGGGCCTCTAGCCTAGCACTTTTGTGAGTAACATCTCACTATGATGCAGTCTCCTGGAGTGCCTGTTAGCAACTGCTGGACTCGCTCCTCTCCCCATCTTTCTTGTAGTAGTAGTCCTTTATTTTTTGCCTTTAGGATGCTTGCACTGAATTTGAGGGTGTGCAGAGCAGAGGTTTGCATAATTAGCTTTAATCGAGCTAGGTCCAGCAGCAATAGCAGTGTTGATGTGTTCATCACACAAGTACATACTCAGAGCAGCCAGTGTGCTGGTACAAGTTACACTGCAGCTCAAGCATTATATTTTCTCTGCTGTTTTCATTATCCAGGATAAATCGATTATAGTTAGATGTGCCTGCCAGTACCTCAAATACACCTTCAGTGCACTAACACTCCACTTCTGACCAACCTCCATGGGACTTTCCAGTTATATCCCATAAGAAGCACCAGGATTACTCTTGTCTTGGACCATAGTTAGTATTCTTCAAGTTAATGGGATCATCCCCAAAATAGAAAAATTTTGAGCAACCAGCTATTTTCAGTGAAGCCCCTGACGTGCCCAGCTTCTACCGCTTGAAGGGAATGTCAGATATTTTCACCTCTGTGACAGAAAAGTATGGGCAAATTATTTTCTAAAAAATATTCCTAACTTTGTGACTACTGTTTCTTCTGTACTGGATTTCAATTTCTACTTATTCTTGAAACTAGCAAGAGATACACATCTCCTAGACAGTTTTTCAAACTATAACCTACTTTAGATGCATGTATGTGCCTTTTATTTTAATGATAACCCTCAGCAAGCTTGGAAATTAGTTACGGATGATAGTTATTCCTGGAGGCATTCATAGCCTCAAAATATCAGCCCATGTTTCTGTCTTGTATTTACTTGGTTTTTTCTGTACTGTAATATTCATAGAGTGAAGCAAAATAAGGAACTGAAAAGAGCATTTTTATGTAATTTGTGATACCTGTTAAAGTGCTTTGTGTGCTTATCTGAATGAATCAGTTGTGCAAAATTCTGTGCTCTTTCTGCTTTTTTCTGACACTGTGCAAATAACTACATCATCAGTGTAGGGAACCAAAGTAAAATGTGGGGAGTAGAGATGTAGATGGGGAATATCTGTTATGAATTCCTGATGGTCAGGAAAGAGGAGCCCATCAAGGTGGTTTTGAAGAATGACCTGTCAGAGCCAGACTGAACTTGAATGTGTCCTGGTACATTTCCATAACGAAGCAAAAAGTCCCGCAGCGAGGCAGGCTGATCGAATCCTGCCGATGGCTCGCTCAGCCCGCACGGGAGCAGCCTCCGCACCTCCCGTCTGCAAACTGGGGCTGATTAAGGTGGGAGCAGCCACGGCTTTAAAATGTTCCTTGCCATATGTTATAGTGCTACTTGTGCTTGCCAGCCTAACCTGCGGCTGCATATGACGCAAACAAAATCTGAGTCCAAAAGATACACGGTGGGCAGAACGTGGAATCCTTTTCTGTCTGCTCTCCAAAACGCTTGCCGCACTTTCTGCCTCCGTGGTTTCCAGTTTTTCATCACCTGCAGGTCACTGGTGTTTTCTAAAGTCTGGAAAGAAAAATAAACAGCCACCTTCTGATTGCTGGGTGTGCTGTGGCCGCCAGCACCCCGTGGGCCTCCTGTGGGCATTAACGCCAATGTCACCCACATCATTACCCAGCCGGGAGGCAGCTGCTGGCAGGGGCAGCCGCTTTCTGCAGAAGCAGGGCAGGGCTGGGGCTTCTCAGTGCACAGATGCTTTCCACAAACATATATTTAATTAAGAGGCAAACTTGCTGCCTGCTCTGCAGCATGGATATCTAGGCTCCTTTTGGACAGGTATTTGCTTTGCTGGGCACTTACGCTTTTTAAGGGATCGGAAAGCACTGGTGGCTGGTCGCGCAGCTATGCTTCAAAGCCCACGTGTCAGGTGCTGTTAGCATGCAGAGCTGCCAGCTTCTTTAAGGTAATTGTGCCCAAGGCCTTTCCCTCATTCTCCTGGTTTAATGAGGAGCCAGAGCATCCCCTTGATGCCTCCCTGTGGCTGCTCGGCCGAACGGCTTCAGGGAGCTGCAGGCGGGTGGGAGCTGGAGCGGGTTTGCCCTCTGCCCCTACAGCTGCTGGGGCTGGGGAGGGTGTTGCTGCTGTCACCGACAAAGCCAAACACTGCGAAGGTGAACCCCTAACGGCACGTTTTGCTGCTTAAACCAATAGCTTGGCTTCTGAAGATGCAAAGAAATTTGTTGGTCTCTCTTAAAAAACGCTCACCCCTATTAGAAAGCTGCACAGGTTTGTCCTTGCGCCGTGGGGACAGGAGCCACTCGTCAGTCCTTCTCTAAGCCTTGGTCTCTCAATCAGCGGCCAAATCCCCGGCGGACCTAGCAGTGCTGTGGCAGCCCCGGGAGGGATAAATGGGCCATGCACTCTGCGGCGTGTTGGTGGCACGGCGGCAGGGACAGATTAACCCTCTTTTGCAGAGCCGGTGTGGGAATCGCAGCTGGCAGGTGGCCAACAGCCCACTCCTCCGGGGGAGAGACATCCTGAAAATGGGCACGTGGCTCGGGGAGCTCCAAATACCCGTGCTTAAACAGAAGTCGCTTAATGTATCTGCCAAGCCCAGCCTGTTTTCTTTCTCTCTGCTGTTCTCTCTGCACCTGTCACAGGAATGCCTTTTCCACAGGGAAAGGCATTTTCTGTGCCCGGTTTGTGATGGATGTGACATCTTTAGTGAAAATGAACATTTCTCCTGCAGCATTTTCAGGCTTCAGGGTTCCAAGAGGAGATAATGAATGGGGATTTCAACCCGCAGCCCCAGGATCTCTCACTAAGGGAGTTCAGGGAACACCTGCAGAAATGCACATCTGTGCCCCGATCACGGAGCTGTGTTCTTGTGCCCAGCAGGTTTCCAACCTTTTCATTTATTAAAGATGATTCAGGATGATGACAATTAATTATTCACTAAGAGTCATTTTGAATTTTCACTGACTGCAAGAAGGTGCCTGTGGGACCACAGGAAAACTGGCATGGCGGCGAGAACCGGGCTCAGTCCGTGCCGGCACGCAGGGTCAGAGCCCCCTGAGAGCCTGCCAGGTCAGCAGCTCCTGCCAGGCCAGTACCCCGCTCCCCGAGGGGCAGGCAGGTGCTGGGGGGGCTGAAGCACTGTGCCAGCCTGCTATGAGCTTGCAGAGGCAGTGACAGCTGAAGATGGTCCCTCTGGGGACCCCAGGAGCCTACTTGGGTTGCTGTGCTGTGTTGGAAAAAGCAGAGGTGTCCTGGACTCACGATTTTCCAGCTGTGCAGGCACTCGGAGGAACCAGGGGCTTATTGCACTGCAGGATGCATTCTTCCCCACTGTAAGACCGAAACCATCGGCTCAGGTACTGTAAGGTGAGAGGAGGAGAGGGAAGCCCACAGCCAGCTTGTATTAAAGGATGCGATAAAGACTCCACAGTGGTTCGTACTGAGTTTTAGGCATGCTGGTTTGTGTACTGTGCGCGTTCCAGCTGCTGAGGGCGATACCAGCCCGCAAGGCTACGCTGAGCTGCAGGCTGCATGCTGGGGTTGTCTCTGGGGTTGTGCCAGACTCGACAGCATGAGAAATGTGAGTGGGGCTTGGCTTGCTCCTGGCAGCCCCCCTGTAAGCCCAGGGTGACTCCCCAGATGTCAGCGTTAGTAGGGGCAGCATTTGCACCTCCTTTGCTTTTGGTGGGGCATCCCATGCTGGAGCCAAGGTCCTGCTCAAGCAAAAGTGGCTTCGCTTACTGCTGTTCTCATTGGTGTAACAGGCATTTCTGTAATTACTTAGCACCAAGAAAACTGGAAGAATCTTATGAAATGAAACTATCTGATAGAACCCCTAATTATTTCCCTTAGCGTAAAGCTAATAAGGTAGAGCCCTAGCTGTGTTCTTTTTGGGTCATTTTATTCTAAATAGTATTAGTGCTCTTATACCTGTCCTGTACCCAGGGCTGTGTTGCAAGTACGCAGGAGGCTGTTCTGAGTGTTCTTACACCTTGTTCAAAACAAAATCTACTGGAAAAATTGCTAAGAGGAGAGCTCAGTGTTGGCCCAACGAGACTTTGCAGCATCCTGTGTGTACTTATTATTTGCTGTGATCAATGACACTGCAAAGGCTGTGTCCCAGGGTAGGAAATGCCTAATTGTATAAACAGTCTATACTGGGAAGGAAAATAGTACCCAGGAGAGAAAGCAGTGGTGCATTAGAAATAATGGGCTCTATCAGTGTGATTTTGTTGGGCAAGGTAACCTCAAAGATTTATTTAAATAGGCCAGAGATGTGACTGCTACATTCTCACTTTGCAATACGTTTGCCAGTTAGAGAGCAGCTAGCAGTAAAGCCACTGCTTTTTACAGCATAAGTTCATTTAAAGCGTGGCTCTGCAGTACTTGTTCTGTGGTGAGCTAAAGCAATACCCAGCACATCTCTCTGTGTAGGAGAAATCGGCATTCAGATAGAAATAGCTGCATTCGTGGCTCCTCTCTGTTCATTTTCTGCAAATTTTGAAGATCTCCTGAAGAACAAATATTGAATAGATCTGTTTCCTGAGAAAAAAAACTTTGAATATTTGCCCCTGTGATCTATTCTAAGTTCTTGCTGCGGAGTCAGGATGTGGGACCAAGAGGACTGTGGAAATTTCCTGTTCCCAGGCAAGCAACTAGCCAGTACAGCACAAACCCATTTTACTCCGTTAAAATAGAATATAGTGCTTGACATTAATGCTGCTGCAGAAAGCTGTATGCAGTCTCTTTCCTACATTAATTTCCTATTTTACAGGACAAATTACAAATGTTGGGCTTGCATGACTGGCAGAGCAAGAACTGCTCAAGGCAACATAAACAAATAGCTATGAATAACAGAGTGAGCGGGGACTTTCACAACTTGCAGACAAATAAGCACGCAATACAGCTAAGGCCAGGCTAGTTAGCTAATGTGTTTGGGGTTTTTTTTGTAATCTGTGCACCTACATTACCCTGCAGATTGTAATACCTAGAGCTGATGTGGTAGTACATCTGTGTGAGCAGTGTCCCTTATTGCTTGGCAGTATACCCAGAGGCACTCACCAGATTTTGCTGGACATATATTCAGACAGCTAAAGTGCAGAATCTAAGTTTCCCAGCTCTCGCCATTTGTATAGAATGACTATGCTAAAAGAGATGGTAAAGGGGCAAAAGCTGCCTCCGTTGTGAATTTTGTATATGAAACAACTGTGGCTCCAGACTTAGGCAGCTGTCTCCTGAGTGAGTCCTGGCTTGCAGCGACTGGGACCAGGCAGGAGGGAAGGAGCGCGTAAGTGTTGCGTACCACTGATGTGGTAGAAAAAAGCACTGAATCCCATATGGTCCCTCTGATTAGCTGTAAAACAAGGCCAAAGTGTTTAATGGTGCCCGCTCCGAGGCTCTGGTCAGGTTCTGACTTGGCTGCCTATGGCTTGCTCGAAAATCCCCATCTCCTTCGCTGTGCTGTCCCCTGGCCGGTCTGGCAGGGACATTGCAGGGTGTTTGCTCTGCACTGTTCAACGGGTGAGTTGTTCCACCCTGTTGCTGGTTGCATTTTCAGTGGGGAGTGAAGGTGACCTTGGTCCATACTCAGTTTTCTGGAGTCTGTAAAGCAGAGAAAGATCTGTGGAGGCGAGTAGGCATTTCCAGTGTAAGTTACAGACCTTTGCATTTAGCAGCAAGCAATTCTAGCTTAGAATTTGGACTCGGATTCTCAGGGTATGGAGTACGAGGGCTGCGTGCTGCGAAGGGGAGAGGCACTTTAACCTAGTGCTGGGAGAACAACAGATCCGGAATTTCGTGCAATGCCAAAAAGTTTGGAGGGAAAGAATGAGATTTGGAACAGTCCAAAACTCCAACAGAAAGAAACATGCTCTGTTTCTAACTTGTTAAAAATACTTTGAATAAGGCACCCTGAATAAAAGAATAGGCAAGTGTTTGACTCGCAGAGAAAAACAGTTCCCTTGCTTTCAGTCTTTCAAGTTTTTTTTCAAACTAGCACTGTAAAATGGCACAAATTCACCAAATATTCTGGTCAGACTACATGCAGATGTCTTTTTTTAAATGTGGACATGATAAGACATGTCATTTTATTGACCTGTTACCTGCTGCTCAGGGCACCTGCGCTTCTGTCGCAGAGCTGCCAAGAGCACAAAGCCTCAAGAGCCGCTTCTTAGATGAAGGGAAAAGTCCTGCTAAGAGCAGTGCAAAGCCGTAATGCTTAAACAGGAGCAAGTGGGGGCCCCGGGCAGGCAGAAGAGCCACGGCATTGCTGGAGAAACTCTTGCCTTAGAAAATGGCCTAGGATAGATGGGTTCATCTGGGCAAGGTCTCCTGTGGGTTGCAGATGGGTTGCTGGGCAGCTGCTGAGCAGTGCCATGGGTGAGTTAGTGTGTGTGTGTTTGTGTGTCCGTGTCCCTGTGAGCACCAGGTGGCAGTGCTGGCGCAGGGAGAGCCGCTGCGGTGGCAGCAGGTCCCCGGGCTCTCGGGAAACGGCCCGGCTTCCCCGGCAAAGACCCTCAGCCCCCTCCTTTGAAGGCGCTGAGCATCCCTCCTTTCACTGATTTCCAGGACATGTGTATTTTCCAAATTTGACCCGAAACTGTTTATTTCAAGTTTCTGTTCAACAGAAAGCCCCCAGTTTTCAGGGCTTGAGCCCGACCGGTTTTATCTGGGATGTGGCAAAGGTGCCAATTTGCTGCACACAGCGAACCGGGGCTGCAAATTCTGCTCTGTGGAAAGCGGGGTGGTGAGCTGCCTCGGCTCTGCCCTGGCTGGCCCTGTGGGGCTGGAGCAGATCCTCATTTCCCTCACGCCTCTTGAACACAGGCATTTAGAGGAACATTTCCTGGCTGCCAGCAGCCCCATTTCCCTCCAGCTTGACCCTACAGCAAGTTTGGGCTCCTGGTAAAATCTCCTAGGGCAGCTCTGCTGCCTGCATGAGACCCCGCTCCTTCCTGCAGAGCAAGCAGGCAGCGGAGGGGTGCCTGGGCCCAGCAACTGTGCTAGGACATTGCTCAAAGGGTGAATGCTGTCAAGCTCCTAGTACAGCTTGTGTGAGCGTTGGTGTACGGAACTCCCTGTTTAAATGAATAAAGGTCTTCCAGACAGTTGTAAAAAACCTTCCTCTGCATTTACACTCTAGTCGTGGGGTTTTTTTTCTGTTTTTGTTTCTTTTTTTATCTTTTCTATTTTATTTTTCTTTCCTCGTCTTTCCTCTTTTCTTTTTTCTTCCTTTTTTCTTTTTTCCCTTCCCCCCTTTTTCCCTTTCCTTTTTTCCCTTTCCCCCCCTTTCTTCTTTATTTCCCTTTCTTCTTTATTTCCCTTTCTTCTTTATTTCCCTTTCTTCTTTATTTCCCTCTTTTTTTTCCCTCTCTTTTTTCCTCTTTTTTTCTCTTTTTTCCCCCTCTTTTTTTTTTTTTTTTTTTTTTTCCTTTTTTTCCCTTGAAACGGGGCGGGCCAAGCGACTCCGTGAGCCAGGATGCTCCCCTTCGGTCCGCGATGTATGCGCGGCTGCGGAGCGGCAGTGGCGACCAGCGGCGGCTCAGCCGCCGCTGGGCGGCACTGCCGCTCCGCAGCCGCCCGCAGCTCCCCGGCCTATGATATCGGTAGATTTTTTTTATATACTGTTTATATACGCTGTTTGATAATTGGTGCATTTTTTTGCAAGCGTTTGCAGACGTTAAAAATGGTGGAACGAAAGAAAAGATGGGAGGGGGATACTTCAAAAAGGACATGGTTTAAAATCAAAATCATGAGTGGTGGCTTTCCCAGGTAAATTCAGGGGTGCACGCAGCTATCTGGACTTGATGTAAATAGGTAGTGATTTTTTTATCCTAAGTTTCTGGGAAAGCTTTGGCTTAGATGTGGTGGTGACTGGGATGCTCCCAAACAAAAAGCAGTGTTGGATTTAGAGGCAAAATGAGATCTTTTCCCAATTTTAGAAAAAAATACATAAAACCGTAACCTGGGGTCATCATCTAATTGCATTTCAAATTTTTCCATGAGCAACAACTTCCAAGATATTTTGCAATATCCCCCCCTCCCCCCCCCCCCAAAAAAAAGACATTGGAAAGTTTAAAAAGTTTGGGGTTTTCCTCAAAATTAATCTTTTGAGGGTTAAATCATGTGGAATAGAAACAAGATTAATTTCAAACAAAATAAAGTAGTTCTGTAAACCCAATATTGTTTTCCAGTTTTTTTAATTCATTGTAGGAAAAAAGATGATTCAGTGCAATGCTATGTATTTTTCTGATTTTTCACTCTCCTCACATGCACAAAAAAACCCCCTCAAACCTGAAAAATTTCTGAAATTGCACATGCTGAGAGCTTTAATCCTACAACCCTGTGGGGGGCAGTTACTCTTGCCATGCTGCTGTCGTTGGATTCCTCAGTTATTTATGCAGGATGAAAAAGATCATTCAGAGTGGGAAACATCTCTGTGAAGCCCTGGTGCTTTCCAGGAGCTGGATGGAGGCTGCAGGATGGACCCCTGTTTAGCATGCTGGAAGGACAGGGCTTCCCCGACACCCATGAACAGTGTCTCTTACTAGTCAAAATTACTTTCTTGGTGCAACCCTGAGGCCCGCAATGGTTTGGGTGGCATTAGCAGGTCCTCGGTGGCTGTTGGGGCACAGGGTGAAGTGTGCCCCAAGCCTTGCTTGGCATCTCCATTTTCTTCCCTGCTTCTGGGTTGCTGAGCTCATGTGTCATGGTACTGGGTGTAGAGGGACTGTGGGGCTAAAAAATTAAGTCCTGGTGAAGCAAGGTGGCAACCTTGTCAATTATAGCAGTGGCACAGAAATCCTGCAAGCTGTAAATACGCTGGAAGAACTGGCAAGGGGAGGAGAGCATGGCTGGTGGGGCCAAGGCTCCTCTGCAGCAGTGGTGCCAAGCCCTCTCCTTATGGCCTTGCAGGGGGAGGTAAGCTATGACAGGGTGACAGCTCATGGTGGAGAGGAGCTGAGCTTTCAAAAGGGGGGGCCCTTCCCGAAAGCTCCGGCTGTGGAAGTGTGGGGAAAGTGGGGGCTCCTCTGTCAGCACCCCTTGTCTGCATTGCTTGAAAAATCCCACCCTGAAATCCATTTGACCCCCCAGGAAAGTATCTTTGCAAGCTTTCCTATGGTAATGGCTCACAAAGGCAGTATCATCGCCCTCATTTTATGGATGGGAGGAATTTGAAGCGTGGGGAGGAGGGTATACACCTGTGGTCACTCTGTGGGTTGGTGGTGGATGTGGGAGTCGAAGGGAAGCCTGTCAACTTGGTGCTTTGCTCTTGGCATTGAGGATGATCTGCAATGTTTGTGTCTCAAATGCTTCAGTGCTGTGCTTGTGAATCAGACAGAAAGACTGCTTTAAAAACAGGCAGTCTAGTTTTAGAGCTGGCATAATCATAATTCCTACGCCACTAGGAGTGGGGGGGGGGAGGAGCAGATAAAAATCAGAAAATTAGAATTTATTACAATAAAAGTCAAAGTGCTAGAAGCCAAAACTGTCATTGTAATGTGAGCTCTATTTTGATAGCGTCCTATTACATCGTATAAGAGGTAGAACACGCGTAAGAATATCTTGGTTGGTAATTATCTGATTTGTGATATGTAGCTAATGTGTATTTGTTGTTCTGCCGTACATTATGCAGCAGCAAGTCATTTCTAAACAACATTAACTGGCAATATAGCAGTTCAGTGCAGAAATTACGGGCATAAACATAATTTTTACTTAGGCTAGGTAGTAGCTGAGAGACCAGCAATCCTGGTCAGGGGAGACGATCTGGGGTGAAGAGCTGAAGGTATGTCTCTTCCTAACTCACTCTACCAATGGAATCCCACCATCACGCCAGCATCGCCCTGGCCAGTTGATACTGGGTATCCTCAAAGCATCTGGCAAGCAGAAAAGACACATGTGAGTATCAGCTGGCCAGGGGACCCCACACGTGGTAGCTGACAGCTTCCCTGTTCTGGACGGAGTTTGTAGAAAGTGGTGTCTCTGCAGACTGCACCAATCAATAGCAAAGATCTGCAGGAGTGGCTTTCAAATTAGATAAGCTTTGGAGCTGATGCCTGAACGATAGTAACAATATAAACACTTGACTGAATGCCCTACTGTCATTGCGTCCCTAACAACACTTACACAAGGCCATTTGTATTTTATGGGATCTTATTTTCTTTCGCTTTATTTAACAACACCACTAAATAAAAGCACTCAATAATTGCTGTTGCTTACTTTAATTCATCAATTAAATGAGCAAGGCTATTAGGATAGATATATTTTAAGATGGAACAATTAGCAAAGGTTAAAGGGACGATGCTCATTAAGAAAACCTACTGAGTGCGCATCAAATGTCTCCCCATTCTTTTAAAGACCAAAAGTATTGGAGCTACAGATGACATAAAGGGTCTCTTGGCTGTGTTATTGCAGGCTGTGTCACAGCGTCTTTTCACAGTGCCCACTGCTCCTATTGGAAGTGTCTTACTCCTCTGATCGCTAGAAACCATGTCTAATTCCTAGTCTAAATTTATTCTTGGCCAGTTTCTACCCATTTGTTCTTGTGCCAGCATTGTCCTTCAGCTTATCTGTCCTCTGGCTGCTGTAATTTATGCCCTGTTTACATTTCTTTCTGCCTGGGCAATGAAGATCTATGAAACATGTCCATTCTGCTTTAGTTTGTAGCCAGTTTCACTTTCTTAATTGCTCCGGTGCCAGGGTTTCAAGCAACACAAGGGAGCATCCTTTGTTTTAAAAAGAAAAGCTTTCATTCAAGCTGTACAATATTGTGGGCATATTTTCTGTTTGATTGTTTATGAATGCTCCATTTTTAAGTTTTTTTTCTTCACAAAATTGAGAAGCTGGGCCAAATTCAAGCTGACAGAGTCCATGTGAAATGGTTAAATAAATAAAAACAGAAAGAAGACTTTTCAAGCCCTACGTTGTGCCAGGGATCAAGAAAGAAAAGTGAGAGGATTGCATTAGTTGCTGGAGCCATCCAAGTGCAAGTAATAAAGCTGGAAGCAGCACGTAGCCTTTTCTAGAACGAATGCCTGGTGCCTGCCTCCTTATGTCAACTGGGGGTTTTTTGAAGGGGAACTTTGCAGGAGTCAGTCTGGCATGTTTAATTGGGATGAGAGCTGGTGCATGCTGCGCAGGAATCTCTTGCACACCCCACGTTCAGCACAGAGCATTGGTAGTGCAAGAGGCTGAGGCTGGAGCTTGCGGGGGGATCCCTGGAGCATCAGTGAGATCTGGAAGTCTAGCTCATTTATGTCCATTTTGATAAACCCAGCTCACATTTTTTGTCTCATGACAGTTAAGACTTGCTGATGAATAAACAAGGACCTGAAAGTTGTTGAAGGTAATGAAGTGTCTATGAAATATGTTCCTCCACAAGGACGTTCGTGTTGCATATGCTCCTTTTACTGCTACTGCCTTCGAGCTTCTTTACCTGCATCTTTAATGAGGAGGCAGACACTGCCCTGGTAGTTACAGATCTTCACACTTAATTTCCTAAGTGCTTGTGTTGGTCATGAGGAAGTTGCTCTATTTCTCAGTCACTTCATTGTCAAATCAATCTTTTCATGTGAGGGCAACTTCTTGCACCTCACTTTTTACAGCATTTGAGGAGGGCTGGAGTGGGTATTAGAGACACCAGTTTCTAGAAGTGTCTGCTATAGTGGACTGAAGAAATAATATATTTGGCTCTTAATGCTGAGAAGAGAGCATGTATCATTGGCTTTCTTTAAGAAACAGAAAGATCCTAAAAGCCAAGCAAATGGGAGACAAAGCTTGCAAGAGTCTTATGAAGTCAAGGAAGAGAGAGAGAACATCCTTGGAGCCAGGTCACAACTAACCTGCCCGCACCACTGACGGGAGGCATGAGCCAACTCTCCTCAAGGCTGGAACTGCCCATCACATTTTGCTTCAGTTCCTTTGGATGGGGAGGTTTTCCAGGAATTCAGGGCCTCTGGAGCTGCTGAAGATGGAGGGATCAGCAGGACCCACCTCTGCTGAGGAAAAAGGACCTCAAGAGCTAGGTGTCTTCATAAAAATAATTTTGTACATCCTGTTTCCTGGTGCAGAGGATCTGAGATTGTCAGACAATCAGGATTTCAGCCCCTTTACTGCCCTGGCCCTCTTTCAACTCTGAAGGATGCTCTTTGGGCAGAAAATCCAAACATGCCTCTGCAGCTAATGGATGGGTGGTCACCTCTGTGTGGAGTGCTGATGATCTTTGTTGCCATATTGCCACCTGTACCCAGTACAAAGCCATCTTCTCCTTAATTACTGACAAAAATCTCTCTTCAGAAGCCTCCCAATAATTACTCAAGTACCCACTTAAGTGGCTTTTAATTTAGGCTCCCCACCCCCACACTCATACATTTTCCAATTGCCAAGCACAGCTAGTCTCATGTAGAAGCTTCTGCCAGAAGAAAATGCAAATAACTTGCCCCCTGGTTTATACTACCTTGCATGAACTTTGGTGAGCCCATAGTATCTCAGAAGATGGTATTTTCAACAGGCTAGAGCAGGAGCATTCAATCATAATGAAAGATGAAAGCTGTAATTGTGAGTTTCCCTGCATCCAACAACACTTGGCAATGCTACAGCACCTTTTGGAGTTGGAGTGCTGCTGGCTGCCTTGCCAGCTCGTCTCGTTACCGGAGGCTGCCCCTTGCCCCTGCGCTGGGGCGGGAGTGTCGCACAGCAGGCAGCTGCCCCAGGAGTGCCCGTGGGCTCCTGTAAATGCCGTGGGGCAGGTGGCAAGGATGAGCCATAGCCATCGTGACGAGTGCCAGAGCAGGGGCAGCTGACACTGTCCCTAGGGTGGCGGGGACGGAGCATTCCCAACTTTGCAGCCATCTTTGTGGAGGTAGAAAGGAGAACTCGGGGGATCTTGTCCTGTCATCCTGAAGGACCTGGCTGCATTCAGAAGGGAATGCTTTAGGACATTACTTTGATGGGTAAGCAGGGTCCGTGCCTGTTTCTCCATGCCTGATGGAAGGCACTGCTCTCTCCCCTTATTTTTTCTCTTTTACAGGGGTAGTCTCTGGACACTGAATTCAATCAATGACTTGTCTGTAGCAGGCTCCAACAGCCCTTTAACTGAATAATATTTTTTGTGTTACATGATGGAATAAGACCAAAGAGACACTAACTCTTTCCCTGAAGTGGGAAAAGAAACATGCATATGAAGGGGAGGAGAGGCAAGCGTGGCCAGAGAGGAGGAAAGAAATCACACTGTACAGGAATTCCTTGTCCAAGACAAGAGCTGTAGAGAGGTTATGAATAAAGGAAGCAAGGAAACAGGGTTGCCCGTGTCCAAAAGCTATTCTTGGAAAGCCCCAGAAGAGTCCTACAAAGTGGTTAGAGCAGTTTTTGCAGCTTCTGCTTTAAGCATTTCTGGAGGTCAGCAGTCTGAGGGCAGAAAAGGCCAAAACTGAAATTTGCTTCATGGAGACACGTATGAGTGATACAAGTTGGGAGGCTGTGATGGGTGCCTGTAGAAGCAGCAGCCAAATAATCGGTAGTGGTTGTGTTTTCCTTTGGAAAATGCCACTTTACCAAAATTGTGGGAGGGAGGAAGGAAATAGTCATTTCAGAAGAGCCCATTGCAGAGGAATTTACAGACCCAGTTTCATGCCCCTGCTCTGTCCAGTGCAAAAGCAGAGACTTGAGTCTTGATCTTGAAAGTGGTGAGACTACCAGTTCTACCACAGCAGCGAGCTTTCTTGCTCTTGTGTCATTTCATAGTGAGCTCCAAAAGGTCTCATTTTCATTCCTCATAGGGAAGAAACATAACTTTGAACCCAAGATTTTCTGCAAAGTGGATTTCTGTTCATCTTAGCTCTAATACTGACTGACACCAGGTGACTCTCAGAAGTCAGGCTGAAGGGACTATTTGTGACTGCACCGTCTGGTCTCCTGCTTCAGGAGTCAGGACTGCACAGAGCAAGCCCAATAAGTCCTCTGTGACAGGTGTATCAATAGGGCAAGAAGAAGCTTCTAGATAAGTGGGGTTTGGAATAGATGCTAGGAAGAGCCTTTCTCAGCTGAGGGTGGTGCAGAGCTGCATTCCCAAGGGAGCTGTGGGATTTCCACTGCTGCGGGTCCCTAGGCAGGGATCGGACCAACCTTGTCAGCGATGATGAAGGTACTGCTGGCACAGTACAGGGGTGACCTCTCCAGGGTCCTTTGTGCCCTGTGCGCTATGATATCAGCTCATCTATTTTTGAAAGAGGTTGGCTCTTAGGGTGAAATGATAGAGAATCCATCACAATTCTTGCCATATTGTTCTCTTGATGAATTACCTTTGCTATTAACAATAAACGTGAGCCTTGCCTTGACTGATAGCTTCCAGATCTCATTCTGACTTTGCTGGATTGAAAGAGCCCCTCCTTTTGAAAATGTTCTTACTGAGAGGTGAGAGATTTATCAGTCAGGGCCAAGTCTCCACTGTCATTCTCTTGGATACAGAGAATCTCAACCATTTTTCTTCTGTGGCCAGATTTCCAGCAACAGCAAACTATTAGTGGCCACAGTACTAACAGGCTAAATACAGCCGAGTACCAAGATAATTTTCACAGAGTGGCCCTATGTGAATCCCCTGTAGATGTGTTTATTACTGCAATAAAGACACTTAACTGCTCAAGTCTCTTGCTATGCCCAGATTCTTTGTAGATCTCAGATCCTCTTGGAGCTACATTCTGATCCCTGCCACTTCTGAAGTGGCAACCAGACTTTGCCTTTTGTGGGACTGGTGTTTGCTACGTTGGGTACAAATTGGCAGAGCATTTCTGCTTCTGCTCCCTATTGCTCCACACGTGAACCCAAGGGTAGTTTGGGCTTTCCTAGCTGCAGTCCTGTGGAGAAAACTCCTGTTCAGCTGTATGTCTCATGATTGCCCATTTCCAGAGTCACTGCTGTCTGGGGGGAAAAAAAAAAAAAAAAACCCAGTCTTGAAGTAATACAGGCTGCACAATTTATCCCCAGAGGTTTGATCTGGCTGCATTAAAATGAAACTTGTTTCTATGAACTCAGTTTCCATGTCAGTTCAGTTTAGTCTCTTCACCAGACCTGCTGTAACCATTAATTACTACTGCATTAGTCTTTGTATCCTTGGCAAACTTAGATTTGCTTCCAGACCATTGATATCTTTATTGGTGTGTGGATTGCAGTAGCTGTGAGACTCCAGGGAAAGAAGACATGGGATTTCATTCTGCTGAGGAGATAGTAAAGTTGATTTATTGCTGGGGAGGGAAATAAATTACAATGCAAATAGCAAGAGGTGTGTTCGGAGGCCAGGGGTATGTGAGGGAAGTGATGTATTCACCTGGATCCTTTTTACATAGCACTTTAGATCAGCAGGGGATGAGGGAGTCTTCAAACCTTGTCCTAGCTGTGTGACAGCTGTAATCTCTTATTTACATTTAGTGTTGAGTATGCCCTTGTAGTATGTGGGAGAAATAAGCAGGTTTGGTTAAATAAGATGCAATCTGGATGCATGTAACTTCAGAAGCATCCTGAGGGCAGGATTAATGTCCCAGCACTCCTGCTCTGCAGAGCTCGATGGCAGTGCGAGTACCAGGTTTGGTCAGAGTCACTGCATTTCCCACGAGCTCTCTAAACTGCGGAGTCTTTGTGTGGTGAGAGAGCAATGGGCTGCCCCTTTGAAGCATTGCGCTTCTGACCCGGCAGGATTTGAGATACAACCTGGCTCAGGATGCAAGTACTGGGCTTCTTATGGATTTGGAGGACAGATGAAGGGATAAACAAAGTTTGGGGTCAGGGAATTTTCCAAGGCTTCTTTAGGACTGGCAGAATCCATTGTGTGCAGATAGAGAGATTTATGGGTCTGGAGGGAGTTTCTTATTTCTCCTTGACAGATTCTTTTCTTTCCTCCGCCTCTTGGCCTATGCCAGTGTGACATAATGTGCGTTAAGGAGGTTGATGTCTCCAAGCCTTCACTTGCTGGGGAGCAGACGGTCCAACATCCCTGCTGGAGGAACGCAATAGGGGTTTCATTCTCCCTCCCTTCTTTTTATCGTTCTCAATCACATAATCGGGCTGTTTTGCCTCAGCCAAGATCTAATCAGGAAGGATCTGTTTGACTTTCAGCAAAGTCAGCTTGATGGAAACTTAAAATTGAAAGGCTTTTCCCAACATGCTTGAAAACAGTTTTGGTTGGAATCAGTGCCTGGCTGCATGGTTACAACGTAAGGAGGTTTCGCAGCGTGAGCAGCTTTCCTTCTTCCTAGGGAAGGGGGCAAATCATGGGCAGCCCCTTCGACCTCCTGAGCCCAGGGGTTTGGAGGCCCTTTTTCTGAAACCGCACTGTGGGGTCACACTCCCCTCTCCACCCAGACCATATCACCTTCAGGCAAGTGAGATATAAAGCCAGACACAACCAGTTCAATGTCCCTGGGAACTGGGCGCCTCTTGCATTCTTGAAAGTGTAGGCAAAAATGGGCTACAGGCTGTCATTAAATAGGATTCAAGGACAGCAATGGGGATGGCTGACCTCTCCTAGGGAGGGGAAGGTTGGAGGAGTTGTCTTGTTCATGAAAGTGCAGCTACCCTGAGGTTTGAGTACTAGGTCTCTGCGTCAGACAGAGAAGGGCATGATGTGTGTGTACAACTGGGGTCGTTCTGTGGTGGCTATTTCACCTATTTCAGCCTCAAGCTCCTGCTCTGCATTAAAAGCACGAGGATGTGGTCTTTTCCTCTTTCTTGCCTGCTGTGAATGCAGATGTAACCTGGGATGAAATCTCAAGTCCATGCTCTCCCTCCCCCTTCCAGGTCTTTGCAGTTCCTGTGGCTTAGGGCCTTTAGATGGGTGACCACAGGTGAAAAAGTCCTTAAGAGGGTG